>NC_053164.1:131307052-131926420 GCF_016835505.1 Polypterus senegalus | reverse complement strand
ATCATTCACTTTTTTTCCCAGGGACAGGCTTTTTTAGCATATCTCATGTTGCTGCAGTCTTACTTTCAATATTGTTTAAATGTATGTGATATTTTCGTTACAAAATGGTAACACATTAAAAGGTATACTGTCTATTAAAAATGGCAACAATTAATAAAAAAGCAAATATAAATAATTACTTTATTTGTACCCATTGCTCTTTCTTATCAGTGAGAAGGCAGAAGGAAAAGACATGATAAAAATTAGTTGAAAAGGTATGTTGAAATTGTCAATTACAAAAAGCACACATTCTAAATCAATAAATCACTAATACTAAAGTAGCACAGAGATGTTGACAGTAATGTAATGTGCAAGAAAAATGGCACAATTCATGTCATTTTAGAATCAACTACGGTGTGCTGCTTTTCTTAAAATCTAATTGAAGCTGAGGCCTGTATACTACTTTTGTGTACTAAAAGTGGGCTGCTTATTGTAAATATCAGAAGTGTGCAATTACTTATGGATTGCCTAAAACTATTTTGAGCAATATTTTGCATTTATGGCACTGACTGTATATTAATTGGAAAATGAGGTTTATTCTGTATTATAATGAATTCAATACATCTGATGTCTGAATTTCACAAGCGTGCTTTGTTCTATAACCGCCCCGGTCACTAAAGTGTGATATTTCAACCAAATAAAAACAATCAAAACGACATGATAAATTTCTCAAAGAAAAACTTAAAATATAGTTTATTAGGAAACCGTTGTCCCAAATATATTACTGCATATGTTCAGAACTTAAACTTCATCTGCCAGATATACAGTATGTCCTGATGTCTTGGAGCAGCAGCAGCTGCTTTATATTTGACTTCTATATAACCCCCATGCTACAATTGTAAACAATCAATTCACTGCATTTATTGAATGCTTTTGACAAAAGGATTTATTTACACGTATGACAAATTATAGAGAACATTAGAACACGTCTTTTGATATCTACCCAGTAGAAGGTTGAACACCTAACAATTATGCATTGCATTCTACCTTTCAACTGGTTATTGAGATATCTTTTAATACTTCCCACAATCCCGTGTTTTCCCAGGAGTCTTTCATGAGGCACTAATACCTTTTGAAAATATAAATGAATAATATTAAATGCTTTCTTTTCTTCCAGAGCATCTGTTACATCCTTAAAGAATTTAATCAGGTTAGTCTGTTTTTCATTAGATATCTGTCTAATTCAATCTTAATCTCCCTCTTTTATTCTTTTCCCTGTAATTACACTGGAGTTAAAGGTACATAGTCAATTAGGTCTGTTCAGTATTTCTTTTTTTTTTTTTAATGGAATACATTTTCTTCTTTCCTAGTCACTAGGGAGTGTGCATATTTCTACTGATAAATTATTTATTCATGCAAATAGATCACATAAAAATTCTTTAGTTTCCCTAAAGACTCAAGGTGTGAACTCATCACATCTGATTTACCCATTCTTTCATCCTTATAAAAGACTTGTACTTTAATGAACTTGTTATCTGATGGGGACTGGTCTTCTGCCATTTTTTGCTACTTTATCATAATTTGCTGCTGTAGATGCTGTCAAAAAACAACAGAAGCAAAACGTGAAAGATATGCCTGCTAGATCATGCTGTTTGCGTCTTTCAAAAACAGTAATGGAAAAGTGTGTAGTCCAAGGGATCGGAATAGAAAAATGATGAGAAAATTTGATTAGCAAGTCTGAAGGTAATACTGGTTAAACAGCATGTTAAAAATAGCATCTGGGAACTGGTATAGAAATGTTTGCTTCATCAGGATTGCTGTGAGACTCACTTTGCTTATCTTTTTCTGTTTTTTGCCTTTTGCTTTAACCTCCTTGGTGTTAACCCTGAGAGAGACCCAGGTCCGGATTTCGATGTAAGTAAAGTTAAGTCCGAATCACAGTTGGGGTGATGTGTATTATTCACTTTACAGTGTTAAGCCTAAATAAGGGCTTAACATCTAGTAGATAAAACATTATTCTGCAAAAACATGAATATTTCTGTGTTTTGCAACTCTAAGGTAACTCATCAATTATTGTGAGTGGGGTGGAGCCTTTAAACAAAGCAAAATGACATTTAAATGAGAAGCTGTAAGGACAATATCAGAACAAACTGAAACTAGACCATTAATTGAATTAAGCCTTAGAGATGACAATATGACTTTGACACATATAGTGAAATTGATGCATATAGCACTGTGCAACCAAGCAGCCATGATATGTCTTGTGAATACAATTTATTTTTGTATAGCCCAAAATCACATAAGAACTGCCAATGGGCTATAACAGGCCCTGCCTCTCGACAGCCCCTCAGCCTTGATTCTCTAAGAAGACAAGAAAAAACTCCCAAAAAATCCCTTGTAGGGAAAAAATGGAAGAAACCTTGGGAAAGGAAATTCAAAGAGAGACCCATTTCCAGGTAGGTTGGGCATGCAGGGGGTATGATCACCTGAAGGCTCACCATACTATAAGTAGATGCGTGATAAAAAGACAAAATGATTGCTATCAAGAAGAAAGACATTTAGTCCTTTAAGCACTGTTCACAATAAAGCAACTGTTACATGTCAGGTTAAATGTAGATGTCACTTAGCCTTGCGCTGTA
The DNA here is from genome assembly GCF_016835505.1 of Polypterus senegalus. Classification (NCBI taxonomy): domain Eukaryota; kingdom Metazoa; phylum Chordata; class Cladistia; order Polypteriformes; family Polypteridae; genus Polypterus; species Polypterus senegalus. The sequence continues at coordinate 131,923,802 of NC_053164.1, read as the reverse complement.
GTAGCCTACATATATAGGTTCAATAGTTTTTCTTAATTTTTTGGTTTTCATTAAATATGTAATATAATTAATGCATTCTCACTAATTAAACCCTCAGGGAGGGGCCTCCCAAATACCCAGGTGTGCTGCAGTTTGAGCGAATCTTTAGCTTTAGCCTATTTAAGTTCTGTCTAGTCACACTTCTCCAGCTTTTAGCAGTTTTCTCTCTGTCTCCTCTGCCTCTGGGTTGATCTATATTTTTAAAAAGTTATAGCAAGGTTTATATTAAAATATTTGTTATTAAAGTTTTTTATGGGTTGTCATTGCTTTTTTGGGATAGGTGTTTGTTTAGTTATTTGAAGAATTATTATTCAGATGTTTTGCTGAAGTTACCAAGGATTTTTGGCTTTGGAAGGTATCCCTTTCGATCTCTAAGTTAATGTCATTTGATAGCTTAGTGTGCTTCTTTATTTTAGATTTTGGGAAAGTTTATAATTCATCATGTTAACCCAGACTGGAAGTGTGTCAGATGTACAGTATCTATCAATTTTTCTATCCAGTGTTTCAAGTCTGGAAAATGATCAGTAATCCACCAGTGAATGCAACCAATTTTGATACATCTCAGTGGAACAATTTTGTTTAGATTTGGTATTCTTATTCTCCATAGAAAGTTGTCAGGAAAGTTCAGTTTTATTGAGATTGAAAGCAATGCACCGTGTTTTGAAATTACAAAATCTGTCAATGAAAAGCATTGGTGAATTTTCATACTTCTCTATCTTAAAAATGAAAACATTAGCTGCAAACTCATTACAGATTAGTTTACTTTTTCAAATTTACCTTGAGATTGTTGAGTTTTATTGATATATCTTAGAGAATGCAAAAATAAAACATGCCCTAATCCTGTACTAACATTTTTAATTTGAAAAACTCTCTTAAAAGAACTGAAAATTTTTCAGACTTGCTTATCTTGAAATGCAACAGTTGAAAGCCCAACTTTTTATATCCCTCTTTGTTTTTAAATTTTACAAGGGGTTATTTCCGCTTATATATTTTTACATGTGTCTTAGCTGCTCCTAATGGCAATACTGGGTATTGAAATGCTGTCAGAGTTTAGTATGGGTGAAGCTCACCATCACCTTAACTGCTTGCACAAACTGCACACCAGCTAGCTTCTCCTGATGCTTGCAGTTATACCAGGGAAGGCGGGTGATTTTTGTAACTGGAAAACTAAAAAATACTAAATGTGAATTGACAATGAAAGTCTCGATAGTTCTGCACATCATTTTGTATATTGTCAGTAATCAAGTATTCAGTATTTACATTATACTAAAACAATTTCATGGCTGAATTATGTGCAAATTATAATGATTCATTATTTTTCTGACAATTTAATCAGCCACAATGATCAGCTATCCATTATTGTCCAACTGTTTTAGTTTCAGGTGTCAACATTAATTTTAAGTCTTTATTGGTTACTTTTTTAAATAAATACAGTATATTTGAGAAAAATAAACTGTAATTTGCAACTAACAATATTTAATCTAAAAAGTTTAAATACTCCAAATTACAAAGCCACAAATTTAGTCCTTGATTGCGTCTGAATGTTATGCCATGTGTACATTTTCTCAGTTTGGTTTGTTATTGTATGACATATTTGTTAACTGTTCATTGTAAATGACTAACTTGTCTAACTAAAATGTCATAATATATGAATTATATTATATATACTGTGACCAGAAGAGGGTGCCACTAAGCCCCAAATATCAGACACATTCACACAAGCGACAGTCCTCAGTTCAAATGAAAGGTTTATCACAACAAAGTACCTGGCTTCTTGTCAATCACAACCATAATCTCAATTCTCTTTTATCTCTGTTCCTTCACTCCTCCCAGGGGAGCTTTGTCCATCTTCCACTCTGACACAGCCCGATTGAGTTAGAGATGCTCCTCTTATACAAGTGCTGGGAGGGCAGCAGGTACCAGAAATACATTTAGGTTAGGCTGAAGCTCCACAAAGAAGTGATCATCAGTCCCTGCAGGATCCTTTAGTGGCACCCTGAAACCAAACAGGGCTGTCCCTTTGGACTACAGTTCCGAACATGCCCTGCAGGTTTCTGTACAGCCACCATAACCCAGGGAGGTTGTCATCAAGTTTCTCGGGGAAGCAAACAGTATACATAAGTTGCCTCTCCCTAGCTTTCCAGTATACGTTATACTGTATTTACCTTTAACAGCCAGGAATTAAGTGTACGGGTGGCTACCCCAAGCAGTTATTCAACTTAAAATTATCAATTGAGTGCATCTGTGTTGTTTAAAATTGTCCAAAATGTTTCCAGGGCAAGATCAAACCTGCGAATGTTGCAATCAAGTTCCAGCTTCGTTGGGCCATATGTTTTGGGTGTGCACCAAATTAACATTATTCTACAGTAGACCATCATTCTTTAAATGCCTTTCAGACAGCTGTGGAACCACAATCCCTCCTAATCCATTAACAGTGGTGTTTGGTGTACTCCCAGATGGGCTTAAAGTGGAGGACAAACAAACTGTAATTGCTTTTACTTCACTACTGGCACGTAAACTTATCTTTCTCAAATGGAAGAATCCTAACTCTCCTATTCTAAATCAGTGGGTAACCGATGTTATATATTATTTGAAATTGGAAAAAATCAAATTCTCATTTAGATGATCTGTACAAAACATTTTCAAAACCTGGCAGGATCTAATTAATAACATTTTAGAATAACTGTTAAGAACTGTTCAATCTACAAGAAATAAATAAAAATTGCTTAGTGAATATCTGCTGCTAGTTAATTTTTACTGTCTTATCTACTCCTACAGCACCTTGTGCCTGATAAGGCGTCTTAATGCTGGCAACGTACCTATGCCCAGCTAAGCCTCTCCCTTAATTGCTTTGAATTCAACCGTGGCCTTTTTTTTTAAGTAAGGAATCGCTATTTCAGCTGCTTATTAACTATTTATTATAACAATGTGGTTATTTACTTACAGATGCCAGGATCCATTACCGCTGCTTTCTGCCATGCCTCCTTGACACTAATTCAAATATGGATAACAAGAAGAAGTACATGTACAAGTACAAGTAACTTTTCTAAGCGCACCAACAAACACCCAGCAACTTTTACTCCTGTGCAGGCGAAAAAAAAAAACCAAAAGCTTTAAAAATTCCCACATGGTTCCTTAGTGGTCACCAAAACCCAAGTTTATAGGAGTAAAATGTATTTTTTTAATTTCTCTCACCACAGAAAACACCAAAAACTCTCAGCAGCCTCTCTCATTTCCAAAGTTCAGACGGGGAAAGTTTTGTTTCAGTAATATGCTGGCAGTCTCTGAGGAAGCAACAAAAGTATTTAATAAAAGGGGTGCATATGATATCATTTATTTATTTATTTCCTTTTCAAAACTGCTTTTGATATGATGCTACATGAGATGGTACTGATCAAACTTAAAGAACTGTAAATTCAAGGAAGCAAATGGCTATGGTGAGAGGAATCAGGGATCAGTGTTGTAGCTGCTGCTTTTTTAATAAAAATAATCCATGTAGATACGAATATAAATACGAAGCAGCTTAAGCTTGCAGGTGATACCAAACTAGGTGGAGGACAGACAATTCAGAATCAGCTAAATTGTTACAAGGGACTAGGATAGCATACAGGATTGGGCGGATTAAGTTTTATGTAAGTAAAATGTATGGTTTTACACACGTGAAGTATAAATATTAGGAAATTAGAACAGTAGATCCCAGCACTTACTTAAAAAGTGAGGGCAAATTCCATACAAACATTAGAAAGTTTTTCATCATACAAAGAACCACAAACAGGTGGAATAAATTACTAAATAGTGTGATAGCGAGCAAGACTTTAAGGACCTTCAAATCATGGCTTGATTTTAGTTTGGAGTATCTTGGTGAATAGGATTGGCAAGCTTGCTGACCTGAAACATTACAATTATGCTAGTATTTGAATATTATTCCTAATATGAATGCTGAATTATTGCTTTCGGAGCTTCAAATATGTTTATAAAAAGAATTACAAAATGAGTACTTGTCACTATGCCTTGGAAGAAATTTGGTACTTGTTTGTCACATTCTGCAGTATGCGAATGTCTGAAACTGGTCAATGATATAAAACACATATGTTTTCCTCATAATATTTACAGTAATGTAAACCAAAATTTCTGTACTGAATTTTCTATAACTAGACGTTTATAGGAAAGTTTGTAAGTCAGAGCAGCAAGTAAGCAGTTGTTTAAAATTCAAATGTAATTGTAACACCCCAAATGGTGCAAAACTTAACTGTTGGACGAAGTAGAAGCTGAAATTAAAATGTTTATGCAAAAGCTTCAGGTGACAAACTAAACATTATTTATATGCCATGCATTAGTATGCAAATGTGATTAATCTATCACCAGAAAATGCTTCTAAAACTAACAACAAAGGCAAGCAGGTACAACCTAGATGTGCGTGAGGTGTACTGTTTTTTAGTCAAAGAATGATGAAGTGAGGGGGAAAATCATAGAATAAGATTTCTTGATTGATAAGAAAATGTGACAGGGCACCCTCTCCAGTGACAGTTCCAAAGATGATCAATTCACATAGACCTAATTGTCAGTCAGTCATTATCCAACCCGCTATATCCTAACACAGGGTCACAGGGGTCTGCTGGAGCCAATCCCAGCCAACACAGGGCGCAAGGCAGGAACAAATCCTCGGGCAGGGCACCAGCGTACTGCAGGGTACACGCCCACACACACACCATGCACACACTAGGGGCAATTTAGGATCACCAATGCACCTAACCGGCATGTCTTTGGACTGTGAGAGGAAACCAGAGCACCCAGAGGGGACCCACGCAAACACAGAGAGAACATGCAAACTCCACGCAGGAAGGACCTGGGACCTAATTGCTAAATACATATTTAGAAGTTAACTAGTTTTTTCTCAGATTATGAGTAATATAATTTATATGCTATGGTATTCAATTTTTTAATTGTTTGACTGAATATCAGTCATTTATCTCTGTAGCAAAGCACAATTCATTGTCTGTGTTACAGTTGACGCTTTGGCTTTTGTCAGAAGTTTTGGCATAATCACAGTTGCTTCATTTGCATGTTTATCTTTGGTTCCTTCCTTTTCTGTTGATATAGTATGAAACCTTAATTATGCAACAGTCACATAATGGAAATGACAATAGACATAAAATGGAGGCCCTTAAGTAGAGGCTTGTATCAAGCTTGCATTGGCAACACTTGCTCTTCTACTAGGCCAAAGTGAGATTCCCCTTGTGTCTTTAGTGGATTTTTCTAGTGCTCCTTTGTTATTGTATCACTTTATTACTTGCTGTTTGGATTATATGTTTATTTCAGATTTTTTTAATATATTTGGTTTTAAATTTAAACCTTTCTCTGAATGACCATGCTCTTATTGTGTGCTTGAAAAGGAATTCTTCTATTTTACTTTGCTGAGATCTGTTTTCTCAGCTGAACAAGATCTGAAGCCTCACAATGCCACACACAGCTGGTGGTACTGTACTGGGCACTACATTACTCCAACACCTTACAGTACAGCTTCATTATGTGGAAGGAAAATTAAGTCACACATAGGAGGATTTACTCTTTAACACATTATGTATTTCCATTTTTCCATTACTAAGGAGCTAAAAAGACTCTTGAATTAGAAGAAGAAAGCATTCAAATTTGGTGACAAAGAGGCTCTACAGGGCATACAGAGCATAATGAAGAAGCTTACAGAGCTGAAATTGAAAACAAACTCACTCTGAATAACACGATAGATGCTTAGAATGGCCTGGGCATAATTACTAGTCTCATCCATTCCAAGAATCAGGTGCTAGAAGGGAATATGAACATAGCTAATGCCCTGAAACAAATTTTTAAAATAGATTTTCCCTCTTTCCAGCACCTTCCAATGACCAGTCCTGGCACACCATCCCTACTGTGTCAACTATTCCTACCTCTTACCATTACTATGGACTGTTCATAACTGATGACCAAGTGAGGAGACAACAGATGAGGAAAATCTGCAGGACTGGATAGAGTCATTCCTTGAGTCCTTAAAGCCTGTATTGAAAAATTTAGTGGTATAACCTGCTACCTGTTCAGTTTACCACTAAGGCTCGAGAAAATTGTGAGCGCTGAAGTCGAAAACAACGGAAGAACTTAAACCCAATTAAAGTAAAAATAATTTCTTTATTCTTAATTCTTGGTGAGTAGAGAGAATGTGAGACTGCCTCTTTCCAACTCAGTCAACTGATTTGGATTTTGGTAGAATATCTAAAGTAAACCTGTTCTCTCTCTTTTATATCCTAGAAAAGGAAAAAAAACCCTAGCAGTTCATTCTGAGGTTATACATAGCTTAAGGTTAAATCTTAATTTATGACATACTGGAATGTCCTAAAACATGAAACAAACAGCCATTTGCATTCCTAAGGAATACACCCTTCTAATTATACACACTTAGAATCAATTTAAATATTCTTATAGTCCATAAAGATCTTACATTCTTCACAGGGTTTTCTGATAGTATCAGAGGTCAGCTTTTCCTCATGAATGATAAAAGTTAGTCCCTTAATGCTGTGCACACAGCCCAACTCCTTTTCTGCATAAATGTGGAACAAATCATATAGCTCTCTGCAACATGATCAACTCAAAACATAGTCCTTGATATCTGTGAGTTAAATAATAATGTTTTCTCTTCCTCAGTTCCCCCCTTTGCACATAAAATGTGCACATTTATAATAAGACTTCTGCATCATCAGAGTTCAGGAAAGGGTTGGCAAATGGAAAAAAAGGTTTGAACTGGGAGTCAGGGTCAGCACTGAGGAGACAAACCTTAGTAATGGAATCGTTAATAAACCTTTGTAGAAGGGCTCAGATGCACGGGATTAGACAGCAACCCAAGAACATGAAAACTGCCAGAGAAATAAGGATAGTTATGAGAATAATTTTCAAGAACTGAACCAATCTTTGGAAGAGTTAAAAAAAAAGTCAGGTGTTCCTGAGTGTTCTGCTAATTAGATAGATAGGGAGGTAAGGCCAGCTAAAGCACGGGTAGATTATTGGGCAGGGATACAACTAGGAGACTGGGTTTAGCAGTGTCAGCTGCTTGTGCACTTAAATTAGAAGAAATTCGGTTTGCTTCAAGTAAGTGGTCTTCCTTGACCACTGCATAACTGGTGGAGAGTGTTCTGTCGTCCAATCCCAAGGAACAGCCATCCTCATAAAGAATTTCTCCTGTTTCTAGTAGAGTTTCCTGGAGGTCTGGACTAGGTTTTAGGACCTTTGTTATCTCATCCTGGCAGTTATGTGGTTCCCTCTCTCCCTCAGTGGGAAGTAAGGTAGCTGGATTTAGAGTTGAGCATCTTTCAATAGTGACATTTGACAGGGTACAGAGCACATTTTAATAGTGTATTGCCCTTACAGTAGTGAGGTAGTTCACCATGTTTCCCTCACTTGTTCATGCACTCTCTGTAAGGTACTACGCAAACCTGCAAGCCTTTTCCTACATTAAATCTTCGCCATAATGTAGACCTCTTACAGAACTGATCAGCAAAGTTAGAAAAACCCTGGCGTGACTGTATTGTTGCACCTGTGCCATCATTGCATCTTCTGGAAGGGTGGGCCAAACCATGCGCAGCCTTTGCAATTCCTAGAAAGAAAGCTTTTGGGGAAAAATGGATGTTTAGTTAATGGATGGATCTAAATTCCTTTCAGAGCTTTATCTGATCCCTCTTTCTGCAACGTGTTTATCTCCTTTTCCATTGCTACAGTTTGTAGAGATAATACTGCATCCTTGTGTGACTCTTGTTCCTCCTTCTGTAATAGAAATAAAGAAGTTGGTGGTGAAGTAGGATCCTGGGCGGCTTTCTTTGCCCACGTGTGCTTGCGCATTTCCCTTACTTACTGGATTCGTCTTCCCTGTGTGAGCTTCACACTTCACTATCGCAAGTGCACCTGTCAAATGAGATGTTTTTTTCTGTACTAAGATGGAATGTACAGCATGTGGTACCTTAACAGTTAATAAACTCATGAGAACAACATCTGAGCATGCTAATATGGCCTCTGTTATTGCAGCAGCTGCTTTCAAACAGGCCGGGATTGTAGCGGCCACTGGATCCAGTTTTATTTATTTTTATTTTTTTTTAGAATAGTATGTGACCGGTCATTGTCTATTTCCTTGTTGTAGAGTTAATACTGCAGTCATACACCCCCCTTTCTCGTCCACAAACTGAGTGAAAGGACGACACTACCGTAGTCCGAACTCTTAACGCAGCGCAGACATAAAATTTAGTTTATATCAGTTAAAGCCTTCTCAGCCTGCTCCGTCCATGAAATTTTATCAGTCAAAACCAAATTAGAAGAGGTCGCTAATTCTTGGAGTGGCTGTGCTTTTCAGCAAAAAAAAAAATTTTTTTAACCCATTGCCGGCAATATCAATATCATAACATTCCAAGAACAGACATAACTTGCCGTCTTGCAGACTGTGCACATTCCCTGAAGTCAAATCATGACTCAGGTATTTCATTTTCTTTCAACCCGTTGCAACTTTTTCCGAACACTTTGTGCCCGATTTCCGCTAGGAAGACCAACAAAGCCTTTGTGTCTTCTTCGCATTATTCCTGAGCCTCAGAACATAAAAGCAACTCATCTACATATTACACCAGGACACCACCCCCCTTTGGCCAATAACCTTTCAACTTTTTATCTTTTCTAGTTCTTGTCCATACACACACAAACACATGCACACACACACACACGTGCACACACACTCACATGCATGCACACAGAGCCTCTGTATATCCCTGCGGCATCACAGTTCAGGTCCAATGCTTCCCTTTAAAAGTGAATGCGAACCAGAACTGAGACTCAAGGTGTACAGTAATTGAAAAGAAAGCATTCACAAGATCAGTAACAGAAAACCACATAGCAGTGGCCGGGACAGTACAGAGAATAGTGGAAGAGACTATAGGAGTCCTAGGGTGTATAGCAGCATTGACTCCGCGAGGTCCTGAATGAATCGTCATGAATCATATGCTTTCTAACTGGAAGAATAGGAGAATATTGGATCAGAATAATGGCACCCCCGCTTAACTAAATCAGCATAAACAATTGTAATACCAGTCCCAGCCTCAAACGAAATAAGATATTGTGCACAATGTAAACGGAAGGATGACTTTGGGAAAATGACCAAGGGTTCAGCATGAGCTATTCAGACAAAATATTATTTCCCTTGTACCCAGAGAGATGAGTGGAGCAAATCTAACTAAAAAATTTTAAGGGTAAACAGCATGGGTTTAGGTGGAGAAGTGAAAGATAAATGACAGAACGAATTGGGTTACAGGTACAACTAGTTCTACTGCTATTTTCTTAACAGATCTATCTGGGTGAACTAAATGTTAGGTCCCACATACTCCCAATCCTCCCCTTCTGGACATGCTATTACCAATTGTCTCACATTATGCCACTGAAAACGAGAGGATTTAGCAATGAGGATATGTGGTAAAACCACTCCAGAAGAAAAGCGATTGTTGTAAAAGAGTAATACTGCTCCAGCCAGTTTTGCTGAGATATAACAGTTCGTTAGGCAGTCTCTTTTTCTGAAAACAGCAGCTGAAAAGTCCAAGAGTCAGACTTCATCATAATACAGTCCAAAAATCATGCAATACAGTAAAATGATTTTGAATACTGTAATCCAAGAGGAACCCTGGACAGCAGAGATTTTTGCTGTTTTTGAGACAAACATGAACAATCAAGGCAGCATACAAGCATGTAATGGTGGTGGTCAGTGCAATGGCGGTGTGCTGTTCTGATGCAACCTTCACTCCCTTATTCGTAACTGAAATGCAAAGGCACAGGCGGACCATCAAGTCTTGTCAAAGTTCACTGGGCATTAGAGGGCTGATATATTTTGCTTTTATTTGTGCTCGTAACTGTCCACTGAACACTGAACTGGCCACTATCAACCCGCTGTCGTCCCAGAGTCTCTGTCTCTGAAATGAGCTTTCCTTCTAAGGACCTGAATCCATTCTGCAGTATTTGGCTTATATATGTCATCTAATTGTTTCTCCATTGTCATGAACTGGTTCAGCAATTCCTGCACCACCTCTTTTAATTCTTGCAGGTCCCAGTTTCTTTGCACCATGAAGGTGGGACAGTTTTAATCTGAGTCAGGCTGTTGTACATTATATTGCGGAAAGGGCACTTGTATTAATGGTGCTTGAAATTCCATCCTTTCATATTCATGTTTTTGACCCTGAGGGGTCAGAATCGGGTCATATTAGGCATCCCTTTTCCCGCTTCTTCATCCCTCTCTGGCTGAAACTGTTCATTTTTAAAAATCATCAGGACCATCTTCTTCCTCTCCCTCATTAATTCCTCCAGCTGCCCCAAGGGGTGGTGATGGACTATTGTCCTCAAAGGGAGTTTAAACACATGCTGTCACTAAATCAAGGTATAATCTGTTCTTCTTCTTTTTCATATATTTTTATTTATTTATTCTTCCTTCTTTTATCCGACTTTTGGGACAGTTCTTGCATTATCAAGAACAACTTTTCTTTTTCTGCAATAAGTTTAATTTGGCTTTGCAGTCCCTCATTGCACTTCTGCATCGCATTCAGGGCTCATCTTTAATTATCAATTCCCATCTAGTAAAACATTTCCATTTTCTCTACCACAGCACCCTCGTGCTTTTCTATATACAATCTACCTAACTTCCTGTATTTCACTCATATCACCAGAGCCTTCTACTGGCCACCTGCCCCTGCTCTGTTCATTCCACCGTTTACAATTTTTTTTAAATCTAACCCTGTTTTCTGTTCCATGTAGCGTCTTGGAAGCCGCTTTTTTTTCCTTGGTATGTTTTCTGAAAACAATAATCCGAACAGAGGCTCCTCATTCACACCCTGTTTTTTCAATCTCTTTCTTTAGCGAATTCCCGACCAGGAGGTACTTTCCCTTTTTATTAAATTTCCACCTCTCCCTTCTAATTACGAGACTACTTAAGACTCCGTCTCATTCCAAGAGGTGCTCTAAACGTTACGTCCCAGTACCTCTCCCGGACGGTAAAGCAATTGTACTCAGCGGTCACCGATCTTATTCCTGTCTGCAATTCGCACCTTCACTCGGGTTCTCCAACAAGAAGGAAACTGTTCTGGTGCCAAATAAACAGTGGAAGTAACACCCGAGGAAGACAGGAATAGTTCAATCAATTAGTCTTTATTCAGTCACAGATGAGTACGTTGATTCATGCTTTCTGTTTCCCAAAGGAGTTGTAACCGGTTTGCTATTAGTTTTCCCCATGGTCAGTGAGTTTTCCACACTCTTTTTGCTAAACCAGCCTCAATTGTCGCTTCACTCCCGGTCCCTCCTGTTCCTCGGTCCACCGGGACGATCAACCTGATTAGCGGACTGACAGTTTCACCCGAAGGCCGCTGGTTACCGCTGTTTAGGTGATCATTTCCCTGAGTGACCCGTTGAGTTCAGAATATAACCAGACCGTTAGAGCAAAGAGTCTCGCCCTCCCGCAACAGTGCTTTTTCCCGATCACGAAATGTTCAGTTATTTATCTATTCTTCCCACTCCCTTCCTTTATTTTACTTTTAAGCCTCTAAGAGACTTCTTCTTCATTTCCTAGGACGTGTACTAACTCATGTCCTTAACATTCATAATCTTTACACTGTTTTATTTCCAAGAGCTTATCTATACATTCCGTCCACTCACTGCCTGGTTTCTTTTCCCCGGTCGGACTCCCTCGGTCTACTCACCAAGAATTTTTCCTCCCGCCTGGAAGTTCCCAGTTTACTCGACTTTCAGGAAGAATCAGAGGAGGTCAAGGATTCCCCATGCAGGAGTCGCCGAGGCAGGCCAGTCCTAACTTTTTCTGGATCTGGTCCTCCCGACCCGGCCGGTGTCGGTCCTTTTACCGGTCCTCTGGACGATCCCGCTCAAGGAGTCGCTTGGCCGTCTCTGCCCCACGTTGGCCAAAACTGTGAGCGCTGAAGTCGAAAACAACGGAAGAACTTAAACCCAATTAAAGTAAAAATAATTTCTTTATTCTTAATTCTTGGTGAGTAGAGAGAATGTGAGACTGCCTCTTTCCAACTCAGTCAACTGATTTGGATTTTGGCAGAATATCTAAAGTAAACCTGTTCTCTCTTTTATATCCTAGAAAAGGAAAAAAACCCTAGCAGTTCATTCTGAGGTTATACATAGCTTAAGGTTAAATCTTAATTTATGACATACTGGAATGTCCTAAAACATGAAACAAACAGCCATTTGCATTCCTAAGGAATACACCCTTCTAATTATACACACTTAGAATCAATTTAAATATTCTTATAGTCCATAAAGATCTTACATTCTTCACAGGGTTTTCTGATAGTATCAGAGGTCAGCTTTTCCTCATGAATGATAAAAGTTAGTCCCTTAATGCTGTGCACACAGCCCAACTCCTTTTCTGCATAAATGTGGAACAAATCATATAGCTCTCTGCAACATGATCAACTCAAAACATAGTCCTTGATATATGTGAGTTAAATAATAATGTTTTCTCTTCCTCAGAATGCTGTTCCTGTAGTTTTCCAATTCAGAAAGGAGGCAAGTATCTTTTCAACTAATTATCAGTGGCCCTTACACCCTTAATCATGAAGACCTTGTTATGCACTGTTATGTCCTGTTGTAAAAGACCACTTGGACCCACTGCATTTTGCCAATCAGACAAAGACTGGAGTAGAAGATGCAATTATTTCCCTTACTCCCACCTGGACAAAGCTGTGAGGATTATGTTTCAGTGCCTTCAGTACCATCCAGCTATCCCTGTTAATCAGAGATATGCAGATAAATGAGCCTATGGTGTCCTGGATAATGGCGTTGCTGTCAGGCAGATTGTTGTTTATATGACTCAAGGACTGGGTCTAATATGGATGCAAGCAACACTGGAGCACTACAAAGAACAGTCCTATCTCCTTTTCTCTTCATTTTGTACATATTAGACTATAAATAGAGCACGTCATGTCGCTTGCAGGAATAATTCTGATCACTAATGGGGTGTACTGACAAGGGGGATGAAACAGATTCAGGTGGAGAACTTTGTTTCTTGGTGCATCTTAATTGTCTGCAACTTAACATGAGCAATATGAAGGAACTGGTTATTGAATATCACTGCACCAAAGAGCCTCTCTATGCACTGTCACTATTCAGGGAGTTTATGCAGAGGTCGTTTACTGCTAGATGATTAAGGGTATGCTAGATAATCCTGTAACAAAGTGGAACTACTGTATAACTTTGTTCTTAGGAAACTGCACTCCTTTAATGTGGGTAGTGACATCTTTTACATGTTTTTCAACTCTGTAATAGCCAGTGCAGTTTTTTATGCTGTGGTGTCCTCTACCAGTATCATCACTTTAAGACAGGCCCATTGAATCAACAAGCTAAGAAAAGGGCAGGCTCAGGTATGTGACACCCTCTTCACCCGTTGGAGGTAGTAGCAAAGAATAGAATAAAGAAAAAACTGCACTCTGCCACTCTAACATTCAGTTCTTGTAGCCAACAAATTATTTACCAGAAGTGTGTTACGAAATGCTACTGGGGTTCCTTCAAAACAATGGCAATATGCCTTTTTAACACATCATTGTGACTGTGACTGCTTTATTATGTCTCCATTTTCAAAAAGCTATTTCTGTTTTCTAAATGTTGTTTCAATTGTGAAGTTCATTCCTGCTTTCAGTTTTGGTTGATTTCATGCTCTCACTGTTTAATGTTAATTTCATGTTTTCACTTTTTTGTTAATTTCATACTCATTTATTATTGTTAATGTTACACTCTTACTTTTTAATATTACTTTCATGCATTGTATTTTAATGTTAATTTCCCAATCATAATTAAAAGAGAGAGACATGTTAAGCAGTAGCATTAAATGAATAAATATGCCTTGTATTTGCAACTGTGTGTTAAGCAGTCATTACAACCAAACTACAGTTAAAGCTGTTGATAGAACCCAAGCTCTTTTCCAAGCAGTCATAAGCACAAGGCACAAACTCAGGGTGTCACTTGGATGGTCTACAAAGCAAATTACATAATCTATCATTCCATTTTCTAAACCCGCTTTATCCTGAGAAGTGCGGAAGCTGGGGTCAATTCCAGCAAGCATAGGGTACAAAGCAGGGCTAATTTAGCATTGTCAATCCAGATACATGCATGTTTTTGGACTGTGATATGAAAATGAAGTACCCAGATGAAATTTATGTGGACATGGGGAGAATATGCAAAATATATTAAAATATGTTGTGCTGCAGAGTATAAGGAAATAATATGTGTGACATACATAGTCTGAATGACAGCTTCTGGTGTGGAATATAACATTCTGAAATTCTGAGAGGTGAAAAATGACGTAAAGACAATATTTTAGATTAGATTAGATAAAATAAAATAAACTGTATTAATCCCATGGGGAAATATTTAAATGCAGTATGGTTTTCAATTACCGTTTTTGTAAAAATAAAACAGTACAAGGTATCAGAAATTCAACAATACATATGATAAAATTTTATTTGCAGACATGCCCACGCCTGTTAAATGGAGGGATTCATTCATATGTAATGCCAAAAGCAAATCAGATATTTGAAAATATTGTAATATATTTAGGGTCTGAACACATTGTGACTGAAGACATGGATGTCATTGTGTATACTAATGAAATGAAAAGAATAAGCAGCTCTTGCTTTTGTCATTACAATGAACCAAAAAAAGAACAGAAGTGGCTACAAAGATTTGTTGATATTTTAATGGCAGAAAAGATTGCTGTACATATGAAATATTTGTATAATAGGTTTACCAGCTCTGTTACCTGGCTTGGCTCAGGAAATTATCTAAGTTGATCAGCCTCAGTTATACTGCCATTGAGATCAATCAGATGTACTGTACAACCAAGTACTTTTCTGTGTTTGTATTTTTTTTTTTACCAGGGGCTAATAGGGCACTTGGGCTGCTTATTGTTGAACATGCTAAATACAGTCCTTGGTGGTGCTAGTGTGAAAGAGATTGCAGTATAACTTCATATTAAAGGACATCACCAATAGTGGTATTCAGTAACGTTACAAAGTTGATTTAAAGTTGATTCATTTAAATAGATGACATGTTATTTATTAGACCACAGAGGTTAACAGCTTACAAATAAAGAGCAAAAGTAAAGTTTGACTGTTGATATAAGGTAAGTGAAAAAATAGTATTATTAAGTTAGAAAACACAGAAGGGATGACTTCAAAGTAAAGATACTGCTGCATTTCATTCTGCTCTGTTATTGTTTTTATTTGCTTTTCTTATTTCTTTACATACTAAATGACTAAAACGTGTACATTTTGACAGTCACTGGTATCCTCCATCGTGAAGAGATAGCCATTTGTTTTGTTGCAAAATAAGTTGACTTTTCTGGACTTTCAAATTCGTCATCCAAGCTCATAATGTTTATCACCAAATTTTACACATGAATTGCTGTCCTTGGTCGAAACCATAGGAAAATATATATATATTTTTGGGACTGATATAATTAGCTCCTCTGGACAGTTCTCCAAAGTCTCAGTGAATGAGGTGCATGACCAAATTCAAGAAAGAGCATTATGTATTTTTCAGAAGTTGGCTTTACTTTGGCATTACCTCACAATTAGACTCTGGAATGAATTCTGCTATCAAAATCATACTTCAGGACCAGGCACAAACAGAAACTAATGTCCTGCTGCCCTTTTTCTTTGTTACTAATGCAGAACTGTCATTGTAGAGTGGACTAACTGTATGGTTTCCATTTTAGAACATTTTTCAGCGTTATCATAAAACATTAATTTTACTCCATGTCTTGTATCACTTGTCATGTATCACACATGACTGCTTATTAATATGTGTAGAGTAGGTAATACATAATGAATGATACATGACTGAAAACTGATAAATTAGACATGATAAAGGAGTAGTGAAAAGTGACTTTGAAGAAGTTATAAGTGAATATTGACTAGTGAAGATAATATAATCTAATGAAGACATGGAATAATACTTGGGCCTGATAACTGGAGAAGTAAAAATAATGATGTCCTAAAATGTACAGGATATAACTAAACTAAATTGTTTTGGTTGAAATGAGTTTTTCAGTAGACTGGCTAGGCTCTCCCTTAGAGACAGGGTGAGAAAAGCCAACATCCAGGAGAAGCTTGGAGTAGAGTCACTGACCCTCTGCATGGAGAGGGGCCAAATGAGGTGGTTTGATCATCTGAAATGGATGCTTCCTTGTGGAGGTATTATGGGCTTGACCGGTTGGGAGGAGTTCCCAGGGCTCTCTGAGAGTACGATGTTTCCCAGATGGTACTGGAATGCCTTGGGATCCCACATCATGAGCTAGCAAGAGTGGCTAGAGAAAAGGATGTTTGAGCCTCGCATCTAAGGGCCGGTTTATACTTCACACTCAGAACGCGTACGTGCCCGCCAGCAAAAAATCGGGGAGCGCAGTGTGCTAAAAGTCGGAATGTGACGTCAGAGTCTCTGCTTACTATCTACATGTGACAGAATGCCTCTATGCAGATCCTATAGGGATCGATGTGCGTGCTTCGCTGTTTAATGAATGGTTAGATGTGCTGAAGCAAAATGCCGACATACAGATGCATTCGTGGTGCTTTTATATTCAAGCGTCGCATATTCCCGATCGTAATGACACAATACATTTTAAAAGTCTCACATACCATCTTTTGTGCCGTTTTTTTTTCTGCAACTTCACAACAGCAACATAATGTACAGCGCTGTATTTGAGCCACAGAGAAAAAAATAAAGGTTACAGTGAAACCGTGTATTTTGTGATTAAAGTGAAAATTTCAGCTTTAATCTCGAAATGTCCACTTTTACCTCGTAGTTTACTTTATCATTAAAGAAGACCATTGTAAACGTCATCCCAGTTTTTAATTGCTACGAGCTTCTTGGACCTGACAGCAGCGGCAAGCAGCAATAGATCACCACACAGAACAAATTAAATGTCTGATATTCCAACTCTCTGCACATTTAGAATCCTTCGATTTATACTTGATATCACTTTCATGATAAAATGCATTAAAGTGTGTATGTTACATTTTACATATAATTTCGTTTAAATAATGAATACTGTTAATAATTACACACATGGGGGGAATAATTACACACATGGGGGTGACACGGTGGCGGAGCGGTAACACTGCTGTCTCGTAGGGAGTCATGTTGCTGGTATTTCCTGCTTGTATTCCACACTGTGCTCCGGTTTTCTTCAAAAGATATGCAGATTTGGGGATTTGGTGCCGCTAAAATGACGCTAGTGTATGTGTATGCTTGTATTCACCTTGCGATGAGCTGAGGCCTCGTCCAGGGATTGTTTCTCACTCGTGCCCAGTGCTTACTGGAATGGGCACATCCCTGGATTGATGGATTTAATCAAAAAACATCCTTTTCAGAGATATTGCGGTAAGGTGTCATTGGAATTTAATAGGAATTCTAGGCAATTCACAACACAGAGAAGCTGAACCTGTTCTCACCATGATAATATCTCGCACTGCCACCTGGTGGATTCCTCCAGATTTACATAAAGTACGCGCACAAGTATAAACAGTACAACGCTTGTGTAGCAGGAGCGTCCACTGCAGCATGCGACGCGTCGCGTGAAGTATATCTCCGGCCTTAGACTTGTCCCTGTGTCATGGCTTCGGATAAGTGGTGGAAAATGAATGAATGAATCATCACTTGATTGAATCAGGCAACTATTCTCTTTTACATAAATTGCCACTACCCTATTTTTTTAAAGTTCCTCTGTTTTTCATAAATAATGTGTATCTTTATGTGTCATATGCATTACTATTTCTCAGATTCAAGCAAGTCATTACAATGTGCAGCAACACAACTGTAACTCATTAGTTGTATTCTTGATATTTATAGCATTATGGAAATCAATGTTTCATGTATTATTGCTTTTACTTTAGTTTATTAACTGGGGGCTGGAAATATTCAGAGTTTTTGGCTCCTCAACATAACACCTGATTCTTTAAATTTGGGTTGCAGAACTGGCATCCTTTCTGTACCCAGGTCAATGTGGACAATGACACCTGGATCAATTCCCAATCTTGCCAGGGGCCTTTCCTCCCACAGAGGATGATTTTCTATCTCTTTACCAGCAAGACAACACACCATATGAGACTCCATGGCCTGAGTCACCATACTGTTAATAACTAAATTCCCAACTTTTCAATTTAAATAATACACTCGTGCCAGTTTGCTAAGTGTCCTAAGATATCATAAAAACAAAATCATTCTTAAAAGATACTCAACAATTTCTGATGATCTCTACATAAACAGATATTTTTCTCCACCACAGCAATGAATTAAACTTGAATAGCATTTTAAAGCCTATAGTTAAGTGAATGAAAGATACTGAGTATGATTTCCTTGTTATTTGCTAATGACAAGTAACATTAGAAAAAAAAATAATAATGATAAAATAAAACAAAATTTCAGAATTTTTAGTTGTCTTGACATCATCATCTGTGAGTGTAGGAGAATTCTTAATTAGGCATCCAATGATCACATGATGCAAACACCTACGCCCATGCTGCAAAGGCCGTAAGTGCCAATTTTTCTTGCATCAGCATCTCTCATAAGTGGTAGAATGGAAGATTACCTGTAGGAACTCTCACATATTTACTGTTTACTTGCATTATTTCAAAGTTCTTTTTGTAAAACCATTTTTAACTTGTTGTTCTGCAGTTAGGAGTAAAATAGTTTTTAACGCAACATAGACTCACAGTGGGATTACTGTGCATATGGTATTTCTGGCTATTTAATTAGAACATGCCCCTTTTTTCAATTGTCTGGTTTTTTAATTTCTGTCCAGCAGTACTGGGTACACAATATAAATAAACACCCGGCAGTCTTGAATCTGAATACACTGCCATATGAAAACTCTGGCACTTAAGACCGACTAGGTGATTTAATAATTTGTGCATTACATTGAGAAGAGCCACAGTTCTGGGGGGAAAAATGAAGGTGAAGACAACATGCAACTCACAATAAAAGCATCTCAACTTGTTATCATCCTTAAGCCCAAGTCCATCAGTCTTGATCTACAACATTATGTCATAAGTTAAATTAATCTTAATTTCACACATTTGTTTTCAATGATTATAGTGTCTTAAAGAACTTCTTTAAGCATCTTGCAGTTGATGGAGATTTGTGGGATGCACATCCAGGGCACGAAGCTCCCGTTCTACCGCATCCCAAAGATGCTCTATTGGGTTGAGATCTGGTGACTGTGGGGGCCATTTTAGTACAGTGAACTCATTTTCATGTTCAAGAAACCAATTTGAAATGATTCGAGCTTTGTGACATGGTGCACTATCCTGCTGGAAGTAGCCATCAGAGGATGGGTACAGGTGGGTCATGAAGGGATGGACTTTGTCAGAAACATTGCTCAGGTAGCCCATGGCATTTAAATGATGCCCAATTGGCACTAAGGGGCCTAAAGTGTGCCAAGAAAACATCCCCCACACCATTACACCACCACCACCAGCCTGCACAGTGGTAACAAGGCATGATGGATCCATATTCTCATTCTATTTACGCCAAATTCTGACTCTACCATTTGAATGTCTCAGAAATCGAGACTCATCAGACCAGGCAACATTTTTCCAGTCTTCAACTGTCCAATTTTGGTGAGCTCGTGCAAATTGTAGCCTCTTTTTCCAATTGTAGTGGAGATGAGTGGTACCCGGTGAGGTCTTCTGCTGTTGTAGCCCATCCGCCTCAAGGTTGTGCGTGTTGTGGCTTCACAAATGCTTTGCTGCATACCTCGGTTGTAACGAGTGGTTATTTCAGTCAACGTTGCTCTTCTATCAGCTTGAATCAGTCAGCCCATTCTCTTCTGACCTCTAGCATCAACAAGGCATTTTCGCCCACAGGACTGCCGCATACTGAATTTTTTTCCCTTTTCAACCATTCTTTGTAAACCCTAGAAATGGTTGTGCGTGAAAATCCCAGTAACTGAGCAGATTGTGAAATACTCAGACCGGCCCGACTGGCACCAACAACCATGCCACGCTCAAAATTGCTTAAATCACCTTTCTTTCCCATTCTGACATTCAGTTTGGAGTTCAGGAGATTGTCTTGACCAGGACCACACCCCTAAATGCATTGAAGCAACCGCCATGTGATTGGTTGATTAGATAATTGCATTAATGAGAAATTGAACAGGTGTTCCTAATAATCCTTTAGGTGAGTGTATATAATCATAATAAATGAGCAAAAAATAACGTACAAGTTGCGGACTAAATAAAGGAAATTGGTACCTGAACAGTAAAGTAAGTCTCGAATAGCTACACAATAACTATAAGAATCGTAATAAACGAACAATAAAACAGTACAGAACCGCGAAGCATGGAGAAACAATGGCCTTATATGGCGTTCGTTTATAAAGCAGCGGAGAAGCTGTGTGAAGGGAGCTACACAAAAAAAACAGCAGAGCGCCACACTCTGAATGTATTCCTGGCATCACCATTATACCCTCTGATCTCCCATTTCAATAAAAAAGCCTCAAATTTCCAGTAAGGCTCTGCTTCGCGATGACAATTAATAAGTCTCAGGGACACACCCTACAAAAGGTTGCCATTGATTTGAGGCAACATTGCTTTCCTCCTGGACAAAACTATATGTTGCATTCTCAAAAATAATATATATATATTATATATTATATATTATATATATATATATATATATATATATATACATATACTAGCAAAATACCCGCGCTTCACTGCGGTGAAGTACTGCATTCAAATTTTTATTAAGAAGAAAATTAAACCTTTTTAAACTGTGGGACAATATGCTAATAATTATTTGTTAAGGATCTCTTTGTATACCATGTTGTCAGTTCGGCCTTCCGGTTGTAACATGACCAAGCTGTGCGCTGAGCTTACTCTTGAGCATGTAACTTACAGTTGGCCATGTGAACAGTAATCTTGTCTCAAATCTCACAGCTTGGATTGCTGCTGTCATAATCGGTTTGAGTTTCATGGTTTGTTTCAATTACGACAGTATTTGCAGTATTTGTTGTGTTGAAGTGACATTTGGCATCTGTCAAGCGTTGTAAGCACACAACCGGTTTCATCGATAAAATCACATCCAGCTTTTGAGAGTTTAAACATTCATAAACATCAAAGTGTCAACTACTGAAATCGTCACCTGTGAATCTAAGATGTTTAAGAGGCATTGGCAGTTGTCGAGAGGTGTAAAATATTTGGCGGAGGGAAGCCGCCTACCAAATTTCGAGAAGATGGGGCCATAAATAAGAAAGTTCAACATGGCGGACGTTGTGGACCGTTATGACCATTACGCGTAGAATTTCCAAATGAAACCTGCTTATCTTTTGTAAGTGAGCTGTAAGGAATGAGCCTTGCAAATTTCAGCCTTCTACCTATACGGGAAGTTGGAGAATTAGTGATGTTGGAAAATTCAATATGGCGGCTGACAGTGGCATCATGCCACCGAAATAAGCACGTACATTTGTTTCAGTTAGCTAAGGGAAGCCACCTACCAAATTTCGTGAAGATGGGGCCGTAAATAAGAAAGTTCAACATGGCGGACGTTGTCGACCGTTATCGACCGTTATGACCGTTACGTGTAGAATTTCAAAATGAAACCTGCTTAATTGTTGTAAGTAAGCTGTAAGGAATGAGCCTGCCAAATTTCAGCCTTCTACCTACACAGGAAGTTTGAAAATCGGTGACGTTGGAAAATTCAATATGGCGGCCGACAATGGCGTCATACCACCGAAATTAGTGACGTTAGAAAGTTCAATATGGCGGCTGACAGTGGCGTCATACCACCGAAATAAGTATGTACATTGGTTTCGGTTAGCGGGAAGCCGCCTACCAAATTTCGTGAAGATAGGGCCATGAATAAGAAAGTTCAACATGGCGGACGTTGTCGACCGTTATGACCATTACGCGTAGAATTTCGAAATGAAACCTGCTTAACTTTTTTAAGTAAGCTGTAAGGAATGGGCCTGCCAAATTTCAGCCTTCTACCTACATTGGCAGTTGGAGAATTAGTGACGTTTGGAAAATTCAATATGGCGGCCTCCCTACACGGGAAGTTGGAGAATTAGTGACGTGTGGAAAATTCAATATGGAGGCCGACAATGGCGTCATACCACCGAAATAAGTACGTACATCGGTTTTGGCTAGCGCCGGGAAGCCACCTACCAAATTTCGTGAAGATGGGGCCATAAATAAGAAAGTTCAACATGGTGGACGTTGTCGACCGTTATCGACCGTTATGACCGTTACGACCGTTACGTGTAGAATTTCAAATTGAAACCTGCTTAACTTTTGTAAGTAAGCTGTAAGGAATGAGCCTGCCAAATTTCAGCCTTCTACCTACACGGGAACTTGAAAAATTAGTGATAAGTGAGTCAGTGAGTGAGTGAGTCAGTCAGTGAGTCAGTGAGGGCTTTGCCTTTTATTAGTATACTAGCAAAATACCCGAGCTTCGCAGCAAGAGAAGTAGTGTGTTAAAGAAGCAATGAAAAAGAAAAGGAAACATTTTGAAAATAACGTAACATGATTGTCAATGTAATTGTTTTGTCACTGTTGTGAGTGATGAGTGTTGTTGTCATATATATATATATATATATTTACACACACACACATAAACATATATATATACATATCTATACATATACACATATATACATATATATATATATCTACATATATACACATACACATACATACACACACACATACATACACACACATATATACACACAAATACATATATATATATATACATACACACACATATATAAACATATATATACATATACATACATATCTACATATATACACACACAGCTATTTCAGTATCAGTGCAATACGCTGCTTGTTAAAATGGATAACTCCCGCTCTTACGCAAGTCTGCGTGGATATTATGAACTATCGTATTTGTTCAAGTTCTATTTAAATTTTAAATAGAAGGAATTTTTATTTAGTCGACAGAAATATCTTTGGTAGGAATGGTAAAAACAGACAGGAATATTATTCCTGAATAAATCAACTCAAACCTTAAACAACTTATAATATTTTGCTCTCCATAAAAATATATCCTGTCTAAATTATACAAGTTAGAAATAAAGTAAACATTAAAAGAACAAACATTCAAATTTCTTTACTCTTATGTAATTTTATATAAAAATAAACTTAGATTTTAAATATCCCAAAAGATTTTGCTCTCCATAAAAATATATCCTGTCAAAATTATACAAATTCAAATATGAACATGCTGCATAACAAAACCTGGAAATATAAATAAAATGTGTTCCTTTCAGCAATAACAAATCAAATCATTCAGTTGTCTTTGCTCATATGTCATTTTAGAGCTGGACGCCTGGCATCTTTTTTTGGCAACAAATTCGTTTATGTTTGGTGTGAGGTTCTGTGTTGTGGAGATTCTCAGGATGGATTGCAGGTGCTCATCAGTGAGGCGACTCCTGTGTGCTGTTTTGTTAGTCTTTATCACTGAGAAGAGCTTCTCACACAGATATGTGCTACCAAACATGCACAAGGTTCGAGCCGCATGTAGACGGACTTTTTGTTCTTCAAAGTCACCAAAGCGCCGTGCAAACTCAGTGCGCCAGTTTATCAGCAAAGTGCGATTTGGGAACACCGTAGTGACGACTTGGTTTAACATTACTTGGCAACAGGGAAAGTGGGGCAAGGTGCACTGGTGCATTTGTGTCTCCCATAAAAGCAGCTTCACTTGAAATCACTTTGTGATTGTGCACGGGTAAAAACATCCGCTGAAGTGTCAGATTCTTATTTAATTATTCTGCTTTCTGTATCTTCTGCATTGCATTCAGGTTACCCTGATGTTTTGTCTCATAGTGCCGTCTTAGATTAAATTCTGTAATTACAGCCACATTAGCTCCACAAATGAGACACACGGGTTCAGTAAACATATACTCAGCCTCCCATCGGTTTTTAAAGGCTCTATTTTCAGAATCAACTTTTCTCTCCAGCATCGTGTGAGCTAGCTTCGCAATAACTTGCAGCATCATAAGCTAGACTTGATTAACGCGTAAGTGTTCGGCAAGGCAGCTGAAGCGCTGCATTATGGGATCTGTAGTTTATTGTGTTACCAGCGCTTCATATACCTGGGCCATTAATAACAATAATACAGTATATAAAATGATCTCGGGCCGGATATAATTACACGCCAGGCCGGATGTGGCCCGTGGCCCTTGAGTTTGACAAATATGGACTAAATAGAACTTGAAAAGATATATTTTTGAAATGTGATCGCGCAATTCAGATAGAGTTGACGCACTACAGCCTGCATCCTCCCTCGCTCTTACTTTTTACCGCTCATCTAATGAATACACTGAGTATGGCTTTACCAAAACAATCATTGATGGCTAATAAAGTATCCATTATTCGAGTATGTAGATCGGGATATATATATACATATATATATACCCGCGTATCGCAGCGAGAAGTAGTGTGTTAAAAAGCTAGAAAAGAAAAGGGAACATTTTAAAATAACGTAACATGACTGTCAATATACAGTATTTGTTTTGTGAGTGTTACTGAGTGTTGCTGTCATCAAGGATTTGATTATCATTATTTCTTTCAATCAGGTTCGTATTTGTAGGATGTGTTGTGTTCAAGTTACATTCCGTGTTTGTCAATCGCTGTAAAGATGACAGGTTTCTTTCATCGATTCGTTTCTTACTGCATCAATAAACAGCTCGTCTTCTTCTTTATCTGAGACCTGACACACTGCATGCACGGGTTTTTTTTACACTGTCTTCCTTTAGCGGACATTGACTTTTTCCACCGTGTGCTTTGTTTCCGCAGTAGCTGGATTTATGAATATGCTTATCAGACGCTTCATATTTTTGCTGCCTTTTCAATTGTGTAATTCGGTTTTGTTCAGCTCTTTGGAACTGTTGCTTTTATCTGTGCACTGCATCAGTTCACGTGAGCCGCTCGTGTACATGCATCGAAGGTTCCCAGCTGTGCTGGTGCCATCTCGTGCTATGTCCATGGCTGTATTTAATGTTACCTCAGTCCTGGCACTTAAAACTTTCTCTCGCAGTTTCGCTGAGTTTGTGTCAAACACCACCCTGACCATCTCATCTTCCTCTCCATAAACACAGTCCTTCACCCGTGAATATTTAGTGGGAGTTTGCTATTGGATTGCCGCTGACGGACGGCCTTATATGGGCAGGCACTAAATTACAAACGCCAGCAGCAGCCTGTCTATGAACTTAATTTAAAGTGTAGGTTTACATCGTGCTTTGTTTCTGAAGTAGCAGAACTCATGAACATGGTTGTATATGTCACTCGCTCGCTTCTTATTGTTTCGCTGCCTTCTCAATTATATAATGCATGTTTTCTTCAGCGCTTTTTGGAGGTCTTCCTGGTTTTCTATGTACTGCGTGATTACGTGGGAGGCGTGATGATGTCACACGAAACTCCGCCCCACGGCGTTCAAGCTCATCTCCATTACAGTAAATGGAGAAAAACAGCTTCCAGTTATGACCATTACGCGTAGAATTTCGATATAAAACCTGCCCAACTTTTGTAAGGAAGCTGTAAGGAATGAACCTGCCAAATTTCAGCCTTCCACCCACACGGGAAGTTGGAGAATTAGTGATGAGTCAGTGAGTGAGTGAGTCAGTGAGTGAGTGAGTCAGTGAGTGAGTGAATGAGTGAGTGAGGGCTTTGCCTTTTATTAGTATAGATATATATATATACACACCCTGATCTACATACTGTCAAATAAACGAACCACACACTGTGGTGCAACATGAGAGGCTTTGCCTCTAGCGCTGACGTCCGAGGTTCGATTCCCGAGAGGGGGTGCAGTGAGTGTGTATGGCCTGATGAGCACAGAATTAGGGCGAAACGCGTGCCGCGTACTGTTTGCATTATTTGACAGTAAAACTATTTCAATATTTTCAATATATATATATCAGCGCTTCCCGATTCATTTTACCCTCACACCCCCTTGGTTTGAGAAGAAGTATGAAAAAATATGAGGTTAATGCAGAAAAACAGATCACCAATTGAAGCTTTATGAATAATGGATACTTTATTCGACATCAATAATTGTTTTGGTAAAGCCATACTCAGTGTAATCCTCCTTCCATGTTATAATTTTTCTGCGACTAGCCATGATTAAATGAACGGTAAAAAAGTAAGAGCAACTTGACTTATTCAGGCAGGCAGGCGACAGCATAATAGCTCAAATTTGGATATAAGTAGGTTCTATTTAGAAATTTAGAAATATCTTTGGTAGGAATGGAAGTTGAATTTAGTCTTTAAATTTCTATGGTGAAGAAAAATTTATGCAATGATGAGTAAATTTAACTTACATTCCTACTAAACATATTTCTGTCGACCAAATAAAAATTACTTATATTTAAAATTTAAATAGAACTTGAACAGATATGATAGTTCATAATACCCACACAGCACTAAGTGCACGTAAGAGCAGGAGTCATCTGTTTTAACAAGCAGCGTATTGTACTGATACGAAATAGCCTTACCATTTAATTATTTAGGAATGGATAGATAAATTAAGATTTTGTACAAATAATGTTTTTAATTTTTCTTCCTTGTTGGATTCTGGCACCCCCAGCAACAGCTGCTCGCACCCCAAAGGATATATATATATATATATATATATATATATATATACTATAAAATATCCAAGGCCGCGGAGAAGTAGTGTGTTAAAGAAGCAATGAAAAGAAAAGGAAACATTTTGAAAATAACGTAACCTGATTGTCAATGTAATTGTTTTGTCACTGTTGTGAGTGATGAGTGTTGTTGTCATATATACTGTATATATATATATATATATATATTTACACACACACACATAAACATATATATATATATATACATACATACACACACACATATATAAACATATATATACATATACATACATATCTACATATATACACACACAGCTATTTCGTATCAGTGCAATACGCTGTTTGTTAAAACGGTTGACTCCGCTCTTACGCAATAACAAATCAAATCATTCAGTTGTCTTTGCTCATATGTCATTTTAGAGCTGGACGCCTGGCATCTTTTTTTGGCCACAAGTTCGTTTCTGTTTGCTGTGAGGTTCTGTGTTGTGGAGATTCTCAGGATGGATTGCAGGTGCTCATCAGTGAGGCGACTCCTGTGTGCTGTTTTGTTAGTCTTTATCACTGAGAAGAGCTTCTCACACAGATATGTGCTACCAAACATGCACAAGGTTCGAGCCGCATGTAGACGGACTTTTTGTTCTTCAAAGTCACCAAAGCGCCGTGCAAACTCAGTGCTAATAACTCTAGCAAGCGCTGCATTATGGGATCTGTAGTTTATTGTGTTACCAGCGCTTCATATATCCGGGCTTTAATAACAATAATACAGTATATAAAATGATCTCGGCCGGATATAATTACACGCCGGGCCGGATGTGGCCCGCGGCCCTTGAGTTTGACACATATGGACTAAATAGAACTTGAAAAGATATATTTTTTCAAATGTGATCGCGCAATTCAGATAGAGTTGACGCAAGACTACAGCCTGCATGCCTCAATGAGTCATCCTCCCTCGCTCTTACTTTTTTACCGTTCATCTAATGAATACACTGAGTATGGCTTTACCAAAACAATCATTGATGGCGAATAAAGTATCCATTATTCGAGTATGTAGAGCGGGATATATATATACATATATATATATACCCGCGTATCGCATGAGAAGTAGTGTGTTAAAAAAGGTAGAAAAAGAAAAGGGAACATTTTAAAAATAACGTAACATGACTGTCAATATACAGTATTTGTTTTGTGAGTGTTACTGAGTGTTGCTGTCATCAAGGATTTGATTATCATTATTTCTTTCAATCAGGTTCGTATTTGTAGGATGTGTTGTGTTCAAGTTACATTCCGTGTTTGTCAATCGTTGTAAAGATGACAGGTTTCATTCATCGATTCGTTTCTTACTGCATCAATAAACAGCTCGTCTTCTTCTTTATCTGAGACCTGACACACTGCATGGACGGGTTTTTTTTACACTGTCTTCATTTAGCGGGACATTGACTTTTTCCACCGTGTGCTTTGTTTCCACAGTAGCAGCATTTATGAATATGCTTATCAGACGCTTCATATTTTTTGCTGCCTTTTCAATTGTGTAATTCGGTTTTTGTTCAGCGCTCTTTGGAACTGTTGTCTTTTATCTGTGCACTGCGTCAGTTCACGTGAGCCACTCGGTGTACTTGCATCGAAGGTTCCCAGCTGTGCTGGTGCCATCTCGTGCTATGTCCATAGCTTTATTTAATGTTACCTTAGTCCTGGCACTTCCTCTCGCAGTTTCACTGAGTTTGTGTCAAACACCACCCTGACCATCTCATCTTCCTCTCCATAAACACAGTCCTTCACCCGTGAATATTTACCCGTGGCAGTTTGCTATTGGATTGCCGCTGACGGACGGCCTTATATGGGCAGGCACTAAATTACAAACGCCAGCGCAGCCTGTCTATGAACTTAATTTAAAGTGTAGGTTTACATCGTGCTTTGTTTCCGAAGTAGCAGAACTCATGAATATGGTTGTATATGTCACTCGCTCGCTTCTTATTGTTTCGCTGCCTTCTCAATTATATAATGCATGTTTTCTTGAGCGCTTTTTTGAGGTCTTCCTGGTTTTCTATGTACTGCGTGATTACGTGGGAGGCGTGATGATGTCACACGAAACTCCCCCCCACGGCGTTGAAGCTCATCTCCATTACAGTAAATGGAGAAAAACTGCTTCCAGTTATGACCATTACGCGTAGAATTTCGATATAAAACCTGCCCAACTTTTGTAAGGAAGCTGTAAGGAATGAACCTGCCAAATTTCAGCCTTCCACCCACACGGGAAGTTGGAGAATTAGTGATGAGTCAGTGAGTGAGTGAGTGAGTGAGTGAGGGCTTTGCCTTTTATTAGTATAGATATACATATATAGATAGATAGATATATACATATAGATAGATATAGATAGAGATAGATAGATAGATAGATAGATAGATAGATAGATAGATAGATAGTGGGATGCAAAAGTTTGGGCAACCTTGTTAATAGTCATTATTTTCATATATAAATCATTGGTTGTTACAATAAAAAATGTCAGTTAAATATATCATATAGGAGACACACAGAGTGATATTTGAGAAGTGAAATGAAGTTTATTGGATTTACAGAAAGTGTGCAATAATTGTTCAAACATAATCAGGCAGGTGCATAAATTTGGGCACCACAAAAAAGAAATGAAATCAATATTTAGTAGATCCGCCTTTTGCAGAAATTACAGCTTCTAAACGCTTCTTGTAGGTTCCAATGAGAGTCTGGATTGTGGTTGAAGGTATTTTGGACCATTCCTCTTTACAAAACATCTCTAGTTCATTCAGGTTTGATGGCTTCCGAGCATGGACAGCTCTCTTTAACTCACACCACAGATTTTCAATTGTATTCAGGTCTGGGGACTGAGATGGCCGTTCCAGAATGTTGTACTTGTTCCTCTGCATGAATGCCTTAGTGGATTTTGAGCAGTGTTTTGGGTCGTTGTTGAAAGATCCAGCCCCGGCGCAGCTTCAGCTTTGTCACTGATTCCTGGACATTGGTCTCCAAAATCTGCTGATACTGAGTGCAATCCATGTCTCCCTCAACTTTGACAAGATTCCCAGTCCCTGCACTGGCCACACAGCCCCACAGCATGATGGAACCACCACCATATTTTACTGTAGGTAGCAGGTGTTTTTCTTGGAATGCTGTGTTCTTTTTCTTCCATGCATAACGCCCCTTGTTATGCCCAAATAACTCAATTTTAGTTTCACCAGTCCACAGCACATTATTCCAAAATGAAGCTGGCTTGTCCAAATGTGCTTGAGCATACCTCAATCGGCACTGTTTGTGCTGTGGGCGGAGAAAAGGCTTCCTCTGCATCACTCTCGCATACAGTATCTCCTTGTGTAAAATGCGCCGAATGGTTCAACGATGCACAGTGACTCCATCTGCTGCAAGATGATGTTGTAGGTCTTTGGTGCTGGTCTGTGGGTTGACTCTGACTGTTCTCACCATTCGTCGCTTCTGTCTATCAGAAATCTTTCTTGGTCTGCCACTTCGAGCCTTAACTTGAACTGAGCCTGTGGTCTTCCATTTCCTCAATATGTTCCTAACTGTGGAAACAGACAGTATCCTTCCCCTAAACCATGAAGGCGAACCATCTTTGTCTTCAGGTCATTTGAGAGTTGTTTTGTGACCCCCATGTTGCTACTCTTCAGAGAAAATTAAAGGTGGAGGGAAACTTACAATTGACCCCCTTAAATACTCTTTCTCATTATAGGATTCACCTGTGTATGTAGGTCAGGGGTCACTGAGCTTACCATGCCAATTTCAATTCCAATAATTTGTTCTAAAAGTTTTGGAATCAATAAAATGACAATGGTGCCCAAATTTATGCACCTGCCTGATTTTGTTTGAACAATTATTGCACACTTTCTGTAAATCCAATAAACTTCATTTCACTTCTCAAATATCACTGTGTGTGTCTCCTATATGATATATTTAACTGACATTTTTTATCGTAACAAACAACGATTTATACAGGAAAATAATGACTATTAACAAGGTTGCCCAAACTTTTGCATCCCACTGTAGATAGATATATATATTTATATGTGTATGTATATGTGTGTGTGTATATATGTAGATATGTATGTATGTATGTATATATATATATATATATATATATTGTCACAAGAACGAGACATGGACAGATAAAGGTTAGGGGCAGCCACCCGTGTAATGTGGTATCCTGGCTGCAAAAGTCATTTCAGCAAAATAATCAGCACTGAAGTGCATACAACTGAGTCCACAACAAGACTGAGGAAAAAGGGGAAAGGGGCAGGTTTTAAAGGGGAAGACAGGAAGTGAGGTCATATGGATCAAGCACGTGGTCTTCCACCATTGGATCATACCCGGACGTGACATCAGAGGGACTGGAGCTGGTGTGGTCGACTTCCATTGGCTCGGTCCCGGAAGTGATGTCAGGAGAGCCAGGTGGAATCCCCCGGGAATGGTCTACAGGCAAGGGAGAAAAAGAGTCAGTGCACACTGCCACACCCCGGTATGCCTCCAAACTGCCTTCACTCAAGCCCTTTAGCTGCTTCCCATGCGCACGTGTGTGACAATATATATAGTATATATGACAACAAATAGCCTTACCATTTAATTATTTAGGAATGGATAGATAAATTAAGATTTTGTACAAATAATGTTTTTAATTTTTCTTCCTTGTTGGATTCTGGCACCCCCAGCAACAGCTGCTCGCACTTAACGGATATATATATATATATATATATATATATATACTAACAAAATACCCGCTGTTCGCAGCGGAGAAGTAGTGTGTTAAAGAGGTAATGAAAAAGAAAAGGAAACATTTTGAAAATAACGTAACATGATTGTAAGTGTAATTGTTTTGTCACTGTTGTGAGTGAAAAGTGTTGCTGTCACATATATATATATATATATATATATATATATATATATATATATACACACACACATATAAACATATATATATATACATATCCATACATATACAGTACAGGCCAAAAGATTGGACACACCTCCTCATTCAATGAGTTTTCTTTATTTTCATGACCATTTACAGCACTCCATCACTCTCCTTCTTGGTCAAATAGCCCTTACACAGCCTGGAGGTGTGTTTGGGGTCATTGTCCTGTTGAAAAATAAATGATCGTCCAACTAACCTGACTTCTGCGCAACACAACTGCTGGTCCCAACCCCATTGATAAAGCAATAAATTCCACTAAATAACCCTGATAAGGCACACCTGTGAAGTGAAAACCATTTCAGGTGACTACCTGTTGAAGCTCATCAAGAGAATGCCAAGAGTGTGCAAAGCAGTAATCAGAGCAAAGGGTGGCTATTTTGAAGAAACTAGAATATAAAACATGTTTTCAGTTATTTCACCTTTTTTTGTTAAGTACATAACTCCACATGTGCTCATTCATAGTTTTGATGCCTTCAGTGAGAATCTACCAATGTAAATGGTCATGAAAATAAAAAAAAACACATTGAATGAGGAGGTGTGTCCAAACTTTTGGCCTGTACTGCATACATATACACATATACACATATATATATATACACACACACATACATACATACATACATATATATACATATATACACATACATCCACATATATAATCATATATATATATATATACATATTTACATATATACACATTGTCACACACGTGCGAGTTGGAGGCAGTCAAAGAGCCTAAAGGTGAGTAAAATCTCGCGAGACAAGGGTTTATCACGTGGTACTTACCTGAATCTCTTTCTGCCTACAGAAAACTGGAAGAAAAATAAACATATCCATTCTCAGTTCCAAAATGTCCGGGATGATGTCACTTCCGGTTCCAATCTGATGACGTCACGTCCGATTCCACACTCAACTACTCCAGTCTACTCATGATGACGTTGGTTCCGTGGTCCCGCCTCCAATCGTCACTTCCTGCCAACCATTTCCTCTCCCATAATCCCATCTGCTATATAAACGCCATTTTGTTAAAGTATTTCATTCACTTTGTACTGAAAAGTCATTTTGAATCATCATTATTTTCATTTGTCTGGACGGCAATATATGGGGACAATCCCCAAATCTTTTTCTATTTGGAGAAGACTCTTTATTTCATTACAACATACATATATACACACACATACATATAAATATATAAACTGCTCAAAAAAATTAAAGGAACACTTTGAAAACACATCAGATCTCAATGGGAAAAAGAAATCCTCCTGGATATCTATACTGATATAGACTGGGTAATGTGTTAGGAACGAAAGGATGCCACATTGTTTGATGGAAATGAAAATGATCAACCTACAGAGCCCTGAATTCAAAGACGCCCCAAAAATCTGAGTGAAAAAATTATGTGGCAGGCTAGTCCATTTTGCCAAAATTTAATTGCAGCAACTCAAAATTGTACGCAGCACTTTGTATGGCCCCTGTGTTCTTGTATACATGCCTGACAACATCGGTGCATGCTTCTAATGAGATGACAGATGGTGTTGTGGGGGATCTCCTCCCAGATCTGGACCAGGGCATCACTGAGCTCCTGGACAGTCTGAGGTGCAACCAGGTGGCATTGGATGGACCAAAACATAATGTCCCAGAGGTGTTCTATTGGATTTAGGTCAGGAAAGTGTGGTGGCCAGTCAATGGTATCAATTCCTTCATCCTCCAGGAACTGCCTGCATACTCTCACCACAAGAATTGTCGTGCACCAGGAGCCACTGTACCAGCATAGGGTCTGACAATGGGTCCAAGGATTTCATCCTGATACCTAATGGCAGCCAAGGTGCCTTTGTCAAGCCTGTAGCGGTCTGTGTGACCCTCCATGGATATGCCTCCCCAGACAATCATTAACCCACCACCAAACTGCTCATGCTGAATGATGTTACAGGCAGCATAATGTTCTCCATGGCTTCTCCAGACCCTTTCACTTCTGTCACGTGCTCAGGGTGAACCTGCTCTCATCTGTAAAGCACAGGGCACCAGTGGTGCATCTGCCAATTCTGGTATTCTATGGCGAATGCCAATCGAGCTGCATGCTGCTGGGCAGTGAGCTCAGGGCCCATTAGAGGACATGGGGCCCTTGAGTCACCCTCATGAAGTCTTTCTGGTTGTTTGGTCAGAGACATTCACACCAGTGGCCTGCTGGAGGTCATTTTGTAGGGCTCTGGCAGTGCTCATCCTGTTCCTCCTTGCCCAAAGGAGCAGATACTGGTCCTGCTGATGGGTTATGGACCTTCTATGGCCCTCTCCAGCTCTCCTACAGTAACTGCTTGTCTCCTAGAATCTCCTCCATGCCCTTGAGACTGTGCAGGGAGACAAAGCAAACCTTCTGGCAATGACACGTATTGATGTGCCATCCTGGAGAAGTTGGACTACCTGTGCAACCTCTGTAGGGTCCAGGTATCGCCTCATGCTACCAGTAGTGACACTGACTGTAGCCAAATGCAAAACTAGTGAAGAAACAGTCAGAAAAGATGAGGAGGGAAAAATGTCAGTGGCCTCCACCTGTTAAACCATTCCTGTTTTGGGGGTCATCTCATTGTTGCCCCTCTAGTGTATCTGTTGTTAATTTCATTAACACCACAGCAGCTGAAACTGATTAACAACCCCCTCTGCTACTTAACTGACCAGATTAATATCCCATAAGTTTCATTGACTTTATGCTATACTCTGATTAAAAAGTTTTCCTTTAATTCTTTTGAGCAGTATATATATATATATATATATATATATATATATATATATATATATATATATATATATATAAACACACACACAAACATATATAAACATATATATACATATACATACATATCTACATATATACATATACAAACACACACATATTATATATATACATACACTCTTTGGGGTGCGAGCAACTGTTGCTGGGGGTGGCAGAATCCATCAAGGAAGAAAAATGAAAAACATTATTTGTACAAAATCTTAATTTATTTATCCATTCCTAAATAAATAAATGGGCAGGCTATTTCGTATCAGTGCAATACGCTGTTTGTTAAAACCGATGACTCCTGCTCTTACGTGCAAGTCTGCGTGGATATTATGAACTATCGTTATCTGTTCTAGTTCTATTTGAATTTTAAATCGAAGGAATTTTTATTTAGTCGACAGAAATATCTTTGGTAGGAATGTAAGTTAAATGTAGGCATCATTGCATACATTTTTCTTCACCATACAAATGTAAAGAGTAAATTCGCCTTACATTACAACCAAAGATATTTGTGTCGACTAAATCAGGGGTGTCAAACTCAATTGCACAGGGGGCCAAAATCCAAAACACACTTTTAGGTTGCGGGCCGAACAGGATAAACATTTATTGAACACACTAAAACTAAACTTTTAAAACTTTAAAACTTTTAAAACTTAACTTTTTTGAACATAAATATGAATAAAAAGAGACAGGAATATTATTACGGAATAAATCAACTCAAACCTTAAATAACTTAAAATATTTTGCTCTCCATAAAAATATCCATCCATCCATTTTCTAACCCGCTGAATCCGAATACAGGGTCACGGGGGTCTGCTGGAGCCAATCCCAGCCAACACAGGGCACAAGGCAGGAACCAATCCTGGGCAGGGTGCCAACCCACCGCAGGACACACACAAACACACCCACACACTAGGGCCAATGCAGAATCGCCAATCCACCTAACCTGCATGTCTTTGGATTGTGGGAGGAAACCGGAGCACCCGGAGGAAACCCACGCAGACACGGGGGAACATGCAACTCCACGCAGGGAGGACCCGGGAAGCGAACCCGGGTCTCCTAACTGCGAGGCAGCAGCGCTACCACTGCGCCACCGTGCCGCCCCCATAAAAATATATCCTGTCTAAATTATACAAGTTAGAAATAAAGTAAACGTTAAATGAACAAACATTCAAATTTCTTTACTCTTATGTAATTTTATATAAAAAAATAAACTTAAATTTTAAATATCCCAAAAGATTTTGCTCTCCATAAAAATATATCCTGTCAAAATTATACAAATTCAAATATGAACATGCTGCATAACAAAACCTGGAAATATAAATAAAATTTGTTCTTTTCAGCAATAACAAATCAAATCATTCAGTTGTCTTTGCTCATATGTCATTTTATCAGAGCTGGACGCCTGGCAACAAGTGCGTTTATGTTTGGTGTGAGGTTCTGTGTTGTGGAGATTCTCAGGA
This sequence comes from Polypterus senegalus, assembly GCF_016835505.1. NCBI lineage: Eukaryota > Metazoa > Chordata > Cladistia > Polypteriformes > Polypteridae > Polypterus > Polypterus senegalus. The sequence goes on along the minus strand of NC_053164.1, from coordinate 131,887,895 downwards.
TGGACTGCAGGTGCTCATTAGTGAGGCGACTCCTGTGTGCTGTTTTGTTAGTCTTCACAACTGAGAAGAGCTTCTCACACAGATATGTGCTACCAAACATGCACAAGGTTCGAGCCGCATGTAGACGGAGCTGGAGCATTTCTGCGGGAATGGAGTGAATAAACTGTGCGGGCCGTGCAGTATCATACTTTACCATTACACTGCAGCTCAATCACCTCCATCTGAATCTGCACAGGTGCAGTTTCCACATCGACGGCAAATGGGTTGCAAAAAAACTCAAAATTCGTTTTTTTTCTTCAAAGTCACCAAAGCGCAGTGCGAACTCAGTGCACAGTGCGCTCAGTTTATCAACAAAGTGCGTATTTGGGAACACCGTTGTGCCGACTTGGTTGAACATTACTTGGCAACAGGGAAAGTGGGGCAAATTGCACTGGTGCATTTGTGTCTCCCATAAAAGCAGCTTCACTTGAAATCACTTTGTCATTTTGCACGGGTAAAATTCTTCTTTAACTCTTCTGCTTTCTGTATCTTCTGCATTGCATTCAGGTCTTTAAGGTTATCTTGATGTTTTATCTCATAGTGCCGTCTTAGATTAAATTCTGTAATTACATCCACATTAGCTCCACAAATGAGAGACACAGGTTTACCGGCAATGTCAGTAAACATATACTCAGCCTCCCATCGGTTTTTAAAGGCTCTGTTTTCAGAATCAACTTTTCTCTTCAGCATCGTGTGAGCTAGCTTCGCAATAACTTGCAGTATCATAAGCTAGACTTGATTAACGCGGTAAGTGTTCGGCAAGGCAGCTGAAGCGCTGCATTATGGGATCTGTAGTTTATTGTGTTACCAATGGTTCATATCCCCGGGCCATTAATAACAATAATACAGTATATAAAATGATCTCGCGGGCCGGATATAATTACACGCCGTGCCGGATGTGGCCCGCGGGCCTTAAGTTTGACACATATGAACTAAATAGAACTTGTAAAGATATATTTTTTCGAATGTGATTGCGTAATTCATATCAAGTTGACGCGCACTACAGTACATCAAGCTCGAGTGCTATTGTAGTTTTGCCTTTCGTGTCACCCTGCTCTCACTCTTACTTTTTTACCGTTCATCTAATGAATACACTGTGTATGGCTTTACCAAAACAATCATTGATGGCGAATACAGTATCTATTATTCATAAAGCTTCAATTGGTGATCTGTCTTTCTGCATTAATCGCATATTTTTTCATACGTCTCAAACCAAGGGGATGCGAGGGTAAAATGAATTGGGAAGCGCACGTACATACTCAGTGCACCCCCTCTCGGGAATTGAACCTCGGACGTTGGCGGTAGAGGCGTACCACTGCGTCACAGCGTGTGGTTTATCTATTTGAGAGTATGTAGATCGGGGTATATATATACATATATATATATACCCGCGCTTCGCAGCGGAGAAGTAGTGTGTTAAAGAAGTTATGAAAAAGAAAAGGGAACATTTTAAAAATAACGTAACATGAGTGTCAATATGCAGTAATTGTTTTGTGAGTGTTAGGAGTGTTGCTGTCATCAAGGATTTGATTATCATTATTTCTTTCAATCAGGTTCGTATTTGTAGGATGTGTTCAAGTTACATTCCGTGTTTGTCAATCATTGTAAAGATAACAGGTTTCATTCATCGATTAGTTTCTTACTGCATCAATGAACAGCTCGTCTTCCTCTTTATCTGAGATGTGACACACTGCATGCACAGGTTTTTTTTTACACTGTGTTCCTTTAGCGGGACATTGACTTTTTCCACCATGTGCTTTGTTTCTGCAGTAGCTGCACTTATGAATATGCTTGTATGTATCACACGCTTCATATTTTTTTGCTGCCTTCTCAATTGTGTAATTTGGTTTTTGTTCAGCACTCTTTGGAACTGTTGCTTTTTGTCTGTGCACTGCGTCATTTCAGCCGCTTGGTGTACATGCATCGAAGGTTTCCAGCTGTGCTGGTGCCATCTCGTGCGATGTCCACGGCTGTATTTAATGTTAGCTAAGACCCGGCACTTAAATGTTTCTCTTGCAGTTTCGCCGAGTTTGTGCCAAACACCACCCTGACCATCTCATCTTCCTCTGCATAAGCACAGTCCTTCACCTGTGAATATTTAGCGGCAGTGTTTCTATTGGATTGCCGCTGACGGATGGCCTTATATGGGCAGGCACTAAATTACATAGGAGGCGTAACTCCGCCTTTCACGGGCATCGAGCAGAAGTCTATTATAGTATATGGACGAAAAAATAGGTTCCAGTTATGACCATTACGTGTAGAATTTCAAAATGAAACCTGCCCAACCTTTGTAAGTAAGCTGTAAGGAATGAGCCTGCCAAATTTCAGCCTTCCTACCTACACGGAAAGTTGGAGAATTAGTGATGAGTGAGTGAGTGAGTGAGTGAGTGAGTGAGTGAGTGAGGGCTTTGCCTTTTATTAGTATAGATATATATATATATATATATGCCAGCAACACTCATGATAATGACAAAACAATTACATTGTCAATCATGTTACAATGTTATTAAAATGTTTCCTTTTCATTTTCATTATTTTTTTAACACATTACTTCTTCGCTGCGAAGCGCAGGTATTTTGCTAGTCTTCAATAAATAAATAATCCATAAAATGCGTTAAGTGATGGAGGTTAAAATTCAATAGAAAAAAAACAATCCTTTAAAAACATCAACGAGGTTAAAACAACGGCTGGAAACAGTCTCTTTAGAAACAAAGCCTTGCGCCTTCTTTTTACCTGGCATCTCCCCTGCTTCTCTCATCGGGCTTCGCAACAGGGGAGTCGCCCTACCTGCAGCTGACCTTCTTCGTAGATCTGATCTGGTGGCCTTCCGATCCCTGGCTCCGGTTCTGCTCACTCAGACCGAGACTTGGGCTCCCCAGCAACCAGGACACCCAAACTTGGGCTTCTATTCCAAGTCTCCAACTCCTGCTGCCTTTGCTGCGGCGAGTCAACCTTCTCCCGGTCACTCCTGCTCTAAACCAGCACTCAGCAGGTGCGACCACTACCGTTGGCTCTTGGGTGTCAACCAAACGCCCCACTTGGACTCGCCTCTCCCAGCTGCTTGTATACAGCGTGAGCCTATGCTTGCTCGCTCGCTCTTCTTTTCTCTATCTCTCTCTCTCACACAGGCTTTCTCCTTGCTGCTTCCTGCCTTCCTCCCTGCAACCTCCATCTTTCTTTTCTCTTTCCTCCCCCTACTAACCGCCTTGTGCTTCTGTATATCACGGAAACATGGGTCAGCTGTGGCAATCAGCAGCTCCAGGGAACAATTACGGATGTAGACGACTCCTCACCTGTGCACTTAAGCGAGATTCACCCGCATTACGAATTCCTCCGGGAACCGCTTCTGCCACACAACCAAGCCCCCTCGCTAAGCCACAAGTGTGGTGATTATTCATTTAAAAAAAAAATGGCCTTTGACATGAGCTGTGGACCCGCTATACCACAGAGGTGTGAAATTTAAACCTGCAAGGATTAATTATTAGATTTATTAGAGTCACACGCTATCTTTTTCTTGTTTGACCCAGCTTAATTTATCCATATACAATCCATCAGTAAACACTAAAAAATGTGTTATTAAAACTGAAGTTAATACATTATGACAGAAATGACTCATTAACACAAGAACAGAGTACAAAGACATTTTCAGCCTGGCTTTATACAAAATGAAACAGACCTTTTTCCTTGATATATATAAGTATCAGCTGGTATTGCTGCATAAATATTTAACATTCTGAAAATTTATATTTATTCTTTGAAATTAGACTATTTTATTAATTTGTTCTTAAATGATGTTAGTATACATGTAAGGCATAAGGTTTTAAACCGTGCCTGGCCACATGCCAAAGTGCCAACTGTCCTACAGGCCTTTTGAGTGTGTGAAGTAAATATGTAAGAAAACAGCACTTAATTCACGCGCTGTGCCATATGCTTAAAGCATACAGAAGAAGAAGCTAAGAATCTTTAAGTATATAGGAATTTAAGAATCTTAAAGTAGAGAAGAAGAAGTAAAGAACTTTTAAGTACAGAAATAACTAAAGTTTCTACAGAAAAGCTAAGTTTAAGACAAGATACATTTTCCCCCTTTTTTTGTCTTTTATTTTACATGTGTAAGTATGTTTTCTTTTATTCTTGTGTGGATTATTTGCTTTTAACTTTCACTAAATATTTTCAAAATTAACTTTTGGACTGTGAGATTTCTTTCAGCACGCGTTTTACCCGTGGTTCACCACACCTTATTTCGGCAGCTACACTAAAGTTTAAAACCTGCCTAAAGTTAAAACCTGTCTAAGATCGGAACCAGCCTAAGATTGGGACCTCCCCAGGTCTGAAAGCTTGAAATTGCCTTGGATTATAAAAGAAAGCAAACCTGCGTGTTCTACGCCTGAGATCGGACTGTGACGAAAGAAAGCAACGACAACTTGGAAAGACTCGACAGGTACTTTTAATGTTTGTTTTTGATCGGAGTTGGAAATATTTGAGAATTGCTAGTGTTCTTCGTGAGGCTGTATAAATTACAAAGGATTTTAGGTACAGTGCGTTGTGGGATCGTCATGGTGTTTGAATCCGGAAGCCAGAACGAACGTCAGCGTGGTGTAAATGAAAGTCACGTTGAATATGACGTCACAAAAGCACCATCTCCATGACGACAGAAAGCTGTCCAATTCAGCGACAACTAAACTTCAATCAGAAATGGATTACAAATACAAACAATTATTTGATATGATGAAGAACGTAATGGATTTACAAAAAAATTAATCTAACTGGGAATATATAAAATCAACTATCGAGAAGCCGTTCCTCAGCCTGAGAAAGGAATATAAAAGGTTAAGCGGAAAACTTTTATCTATCCAGAACAACGAAGATACACAGAAAATGTTACAAAAGGACTTTAATTGTAAAATGGAAACTTTTCGTACATTTACGGGAAATACATTGAATTGGATATTAGAAGTACATCAAAATCAAAGCCTCAATCAACAACCTGACTTTTCTGCTAACCAATTCAAGGATTACAGAACGACGAATGACATTCCTGACATTTCTCCAGAAGACAGTATCTCTCAGATTTCCATTCAAAGTAAAAGTCATGCAAGCTGAATGGCTACTTCAAGTAGTGCCATCAGATCTCAAGAGGCAGCACACGCTGTGCTGTTAGCTAAAGCAGAGCATCAAAGAAAGCTACAGGCTCTAGATATGGAAGAAATACAATTGAAGGCTAAAAGAGAACAATTGGCTTTAGAGGCAGAAATTGCAGAATCAGAAGCAAAATTGAGAGTTCTTAAAAGACGCTATCGAAGTTCAGGTAAACCTAATTCTAATGACGTCCCTCAGAAACCAGAATGTAAGAAGCGCAAAACCATGAGAAGCAAGTATTTGTGTCTTTCCATGTAATAATGAAAGTAAAAACAATCCTCAGCAATTGCTTTATTAGCAACAAAATAAAGCGCCAGCACCTTTTCAACAAGAGCATTATGGACAATGTTATGATCAATCGAAAGAACAACAAAGCAAGGCACAAGCGCCTAATGTACCCCATATAAAAGTGCCAGTGTTTAATGGCGATCCATTGACTTATAAGGACTTTATAAGATCATTTGACCGAGCTATTGATAAGGCGATAGAGAATCCGCAAGATAACTTAGACTTATTGGCACAGTTTACCAAAGGTTCACTTCACAAGATTGTTAAAAACTGTAAACATTTTTCACCGTTAGAAGGTTATCAAAAGGTCAGAAAGAAGCTCAAAAGTCTTTATGGAAACCAGCTACCGAAATCAGATGTACATATGAGAAAAGACAAAGGGCAGCCTCAAATAAAGACAAACGATGGAGAAGGACAGAGCGATTATGCAAACTTTCTTGGCGAATGTACAAACATTATGCCCTATTTACAAAGCGGACAACCTATTTGAAAGTAATGATAATCTTCCTAATAAAGTCAGCAAACTTCCTCAAGACCTACTAGCACCTTGGCAATGCAAAGTACAGAGTATTGAAGTACGGAGAGCAGACGAACCCATCTCGCCGATCCAGGGAACTTTCTTGATGAACAGACAACATCAGCTTTGGAACCCGCGTACAGTTCAGCTCCACAAAGCCATACCTTCAAGAAGGAAAAGGAGAAAACTGATCAAGAGAAGTATCCTTTGAAAGGTGTCCTGAGAGAAAGCAGCTTTGTTACAAACGTTTCTGCAGGGGACGAAAAAATAGATACAAACACCTCAGTTAACACGCCGGAGATGGCTGGACGTACAAGCGGTAAGCATTGTCTTTTTTGCAATAAAAATCACAATCTTAATGAATGCAGTGCAATTCAGAATCTAACTTATGGAAGTAAAATTGACTTTTTGAAATTTAAACGCTTATGTTTTAAGTGCCTTAAGCAAGGACATTTTAGTAAAGACTGTGAAGAAAAGATTAAATGCCAAATATGTTCTCAATTACATCCAGTAATTCTGCATATGAATAAAGAAAAAGGCATCGGCGATAAAGCCGCACATCCTAATGAGGAAAACGCTATGTCAAAAAAGGAGAACATTTCTTCTGCCCATATTTCTGTTGAACCTTTAGAGACTTGTTCTGATACCGGGGCCGGTAAAGAGTGTGTCTTAGCTGTGACTCCAGTTCAAGTTAAGTCTGAAACAAGTAAAAAATTGGTAGAAACATATGCTCTAAAAGACTCTGTCAGCTCAGTTACATTTTGCACTGAAAGTTTGCAAAAGCAGTCAAATCTTTCAGGAAGAAAGTCTCACATCTGCATCAGCACTGTAGAAAGAGACACAGTATAGTCAGAAATTAGTAAAGTGTACAGTCTTAATGGAGTTACAAATCTGCGATAGAAGAAGATGCATTTTTTGACAAACCAGAAGTGTTCACACTGAACTCTGTATCAGTGAAAATGGACAGCCCTAAAGAAAAAGATGTCAAGAAATTGTCTTGTCTAAAAGACGTGCATCTACCCCAGATAAATGCTGATAAAAGCAATATTATTTTGTTGTTAAGTACAAATGCATGCAAAGTCATGGAACCATAGCACATCACATATAGTGAAGATGAAAGACTTTATGCTGTAAAAACATTCTGTGGGTGGATTGTTAATGGATTTTTAAAGGGCTCAGACAAAGAAAGACTGCGAAGTTATTCAGTCAATCATGTGACAATAATGGAGATAGAACAAATGCTACTCCAGCAATACAATATAGACTTTCCAGAGCGCAGTTGTGAGAAAAAGGAGGAAATGTCACAGGAGGACATTAAATTTATGCGCATAGCTTCAGATACTGCATGGCTAGTGGATGGACACTATTGCATTAATCTGCCTCTTAAAGATGAGACTCTTAAAGTGCCAATCAATCATTTTGTTGCAGAACAACATGCTATTGGACTTAAAAGGAAACTTAAAAAGTATCCAGCATTCCATGAGGATTACACATTTTTCATGACATTTTAGACAAAGGATATACCATCAGGGTAGGCTACCCACTTAATAGTTAACCCTTGAAAAAGAGAATGCCTTAAGAAGCACAGCTTCAGAAGAAGCAGTTAACACTGTGTTAAATAATGTCTATAGCCAAGTTTCCATCCAGTTTTTTGCGACGTTTTGTTATCAACAAACAGAATATACGTAAAAAAAATGTGCGATATTTGCTGTCTCCAGCCTGTTTCCATCCAACTGGCTTTTTATCGATAAAATGGTGTGCGTGATGACGTCATCCCCCCCAAAACGAACTGTCGCATAAGTTTTGTTGTATCGCGAAAAAAAATCTGCCCGTGAGCCGTTTCCATACATAATTTTGTGTATGTCGCAAATTATCTACCTTTTGTTTTCCACGTTACACCCCCTCCACTAAACAAAGAAACAAAGAAATGGAGAGATTATTTAGACAGTTTTTTGAAATTTGCCAGCTTACTGTTATTTCAGTTTCACAAATAATTGGAATTGTACATAATATCGGAAGACGACAGTAGAATAAAGCAGTTGCTTGTCTGATAGCCCTAGAGCTCAAAGAAAGTACCCCAGTGCGACGAAACCCACGGGTATGGGAGAGACGACGGAATAAGACCTTCTGGGAGGAGATGGTGGAGAGACACTTCACAGAAAATCTCTGGCTGCAACATTTTAGAATGACACGGCCAACATTTGAGATGTTGTGTGGATTCATCAGTCCTGATGTTGTGCCAATCACAGGTTGCCATCGACCACCGGTTCCAACCCTAAAGCGGATTGCCATCGCCCTTTACAAGCTGGCAACCTGCGCCGAGTATAGAGTAGTTGGAGAAACTTTCGGGGTTGGTAAAACTACCGTCCATCGATGTGTATATGCTGTGTGCACCGCTATTAAAGAAAAATGAATGCGGCGTTATATCAGATTTCCGACTGTAGCGGAGGCCAATGAAATTGCATACCGCAATTCCTTGGTGCATCTTGTGCCACAGATTTACGGTGCGCTGGATGGCACGCATGTGCCTATTCTTCCCCCGACGGAAGGCTACCGCGATTACATTAATCGCAAAGGGTGGCCATCTATTGTTCTCCAGGCCCTTGTTGATGACAGGTGCATGATACGATACATTTGCATTGGCATGATACGAGACATTTGCGTTGGCACTCCTGGAAGTGCCCACGATGCAGCTGTGTTTGCAGCATCGGATCTGTACAGGTGAGCCTACCTTTCAACATCCCTTCTCTGTGCGATAACAACTGAATTAGTACTGTAACTTGCTTCCCTTAAGGTTTTTAATTAAAACTGAAATTTGAATTAATACAAAATAACGACGTTTAATAAAAAAAAACTAAACTTAAGTTAATATTAATGAGAGAATTTCTCATATATGCTAAAACATCTGCCATTTAATAATAAGAAAAAAAATGTTTAGATAATGAAACACACGGTTTATTAAATATTTTGACTGGCACAGTAAACTACCTTTGCGGTTTTTGTATTATTTAGACATCCTGAGAGACACCCCCAGGCTACAGTTGATGTGGAGGGAGTTCAGATACCCCTTTTAGTAGCAGGAGACCCAGCCTATCCACTACTGCATTGGCTCATCACGAGAAATAACGAGGCTCTTCATCAGACCATGCGAACCGCTCCGCTATTCTCGTTTTGATTGCACGTGATGAAAATGTATCATGTGACAATGACTTTTTTTCCGACAAAAAATGTTTTCAATGTAGTTTTTGCGACATCTGAAGTATCGATATGGAATTTATGCGCTAAAGTTAAACGGAAAAATATTATGTCGACATGTACAACATTTTATCGATAATTAGCTTTTCCATCAGCTAAAATTTGAAGCGCTAAATATTTTTTCGCAAAAACTCCTTGGATGGAAACCTGGCTTATGTTGATGACTGTTTAAAGTCAGTTAGTACAGAAGAACAAGCCATAAAATTGTCCAAAGTTCTTCAAGCCCTGTGCTTAAAGGGAGGATTTTATCTTACCAAAGGGATAAGTAACAGCAGAGCAGTCTTGCTGTCCATCCCTGAAGGGAAACAGATCAAAAAGACTTGGACTTATGCCATGATCTGCTACCAGTTGAAAGAGCCTTGGGTGTTCAATGGTGCACACAGACTGACAGTTTCAAGTTTCAGGTAAAGCTGCAAGATAAGCCTACTACAAGACGTGGTATTCAGTCAGTGGTCAGTTCAATATACTGTATGACCCACTTGGATTTTTAGCACCAGTCATACTGCCTGGCAAGCTTATTCTAAGAGAACTGTGTAAAGAGAAATATGTTTGGGATCAAGAAGTGGAAGTTAAGTATGTTTGGCAATGGAGAAAATGGATGGACGATTTGCAGCTACTTGTGGATTACAATGTAGACAGGTGCTTTAAACCGCCAAGATTTGGTCAAATAATGATCGCACAAATGCATCATTTTTTAGATGCCTCAGAAAACGGGTATGACACTGTTTCCAACCTCCTTTTAAGTAACAAAGAAAATGAGAGACATTGTTAATTTCTAATGGTGAAATCAAGAGTGGCACCACTAAAATCTGTCACTATACCAAGGTTAGAACTTACAGCAGCAGTGGTAGCAGTCAAAATGGACAAAATGTTAAAACAAGAACTAAATATTCCCCCTGCAAGAATCAATCTTTTGGACTGACAACACCACAGTACTAAGGTACATTACAAATGAAAGTGCATGCTACAAAACTTTTGTTGCCAACAGAATCGCAGTGATAAGAGAGCACACACAACCCTTGCAATTGAGGTACGTCTCATCTGCACAAAATCCTGTGGACCAGGCATCAAGAGGTTCGACAATAGAAAGCTTCATCAAAAGTAAGACTTGGATACAAAGTCTAAATGTCCTGTTACAGCCAGAGCACGAATGGCCTAAGAGACCAGATGAAGTGGACCTGTCTACTAGCGACGATCCAGAAATCAAAAGGTGTGTAGTAAAGTTTGTAAGTGTAGAAGAAAAAACTGAACCAGTAAAAAGACTTGTAGAGTACTATTCAGAATGGTACAAATTAAAGAAAACAATAGCTTGGTTCCTTAAGTTTAAAGAAGGATTGCGTTAGAAAGAAGAGAGAAAGGCCATTCAGTACACAGTTAGCCAATCTGGACACAGCCCAGAAAGAAAAAAATCACTAATAACAGAACATATGAAGGAATACAAATCAACAATGAGACTGAAGCCACTGTCTCTAAATGACTTGTCTAAAGCAGAAGACAAACTTATTCGCCTCACTCAACTACAAGCTTACCCAGAGGAGGTTAAAGCCTTGCACAAAAATCAGCTCATAAAGAAAAGTTGTGATCCAGTCCTGCAAGATGGAATATTGAGAGCTGGAGGAAGACTCAGCAAATCAGCTATGCCAGAAGAAGCAAAACACCCTGCAATTTTTCAGAAGAATTCACATATTGCTACTCTCATTATGCAACAAGTTCATAAGGAAACTGGACATTGTGGGCGTAATTATATGATGCTACACCCTGAAACTCCTGGGTAAAGACAATGCTAGATGCAAAAGGGTCAATCAGAAGAGTTTGTGTGTAGATCCAGACCAGCACACTGGACAGACTTGTGAACAAACCGTATCTGATGCAAGAAGCAGTAAATAATTGAAATAATAATGATGTTTAATTGTGTTTGTGATCTTACAGTAGAGTTTAAGTTTTAAGTTTCTTAAGTTTAATATTTGTGTTTTTATAATAGAATCTAAGTTTTATGTTTCTAAAGTTTGATTTAAGTGTAGTAAAGTAATGAAGGCTCTTATTAAGTAATATTAAAGTAATTTATTTCTGCCCTAGCATAAACAATTAGGGGCCGGATGTGTAAAAGCCATTTCCCTAGTTCTATAAGATTCATGAATATTTTACTAGATGACTATGCATAATCTATGGGAGGCTCCTATAACCCCCGTAAATAGAATTATATTGGTATATTCTTGCCATTTCTAACAGGTTTGAGTAAACAATATCTTTTAGTTAGTGACCAGCCTTGCCTTGAGTAAGGTGTGGAAGGCATAAGGTTTTAAACCGCGCCTGGGCACATGCCTAAGTGGCAACCGTCCTACGGGCCCTTTGAATGTGCGTAGTAAATATTCAAGAAAACAGCACTTAATTCACGTGTTGTGCCATATGTTTAAAGCATACAGAAGAAGAAGCTCAGAATCTTTTAAGTATATAAAAATGTAAGAATCTTTAAGTAGAGAAGAAGTAAAGAACTTTTAAGTACAGAAATAACTAAAGTTTCTCAAGAAAAGCTAAGTTTAAGACAAGATACATTTTCCCCCTTTTTTGCCTTTTATTCTACGTGTGTAACTATTTTTTCTTTTATTTTTTTGTAGATTATTTGCTTTTAACTTTCACTAAGTATTTTGAAAACAAACTTTTGGACTGTGAGATTTCTTTCGACACACATTTTACCTGTGCTTGACCACACCTTGTTTCAGCAGCTACAATACATTTATGGTTACTTGACATAAAGTAGGATGCTTTATTATTTTTCCTTTGAATCATTTCACGATAGGTCTGTTTGGTTTGCCAAACGTTGAAATCTCACAGGAACAACTGAACCTAATCATCTCACAACGATAAAAGAATTGCCAAACATATAGGATGTTCTGCATCTTATATTTATAAACGGCTGAAAATGGAGGGTCTGTCACTAAGATGGAAATTCAGCAGTACAACAGATAATAAACTGAATTAAGACTGCAAAAAAACTATAAACAAGTTGTCCAAATGCCGGTTCTAAGGTATACTTATTTGTTTTGTTTTTTTTATGCTCACACTGGTTACACTTCAATATGAAATAAAAATATATTGTGAAACTGGAACACAAAATATTAAAATATTTGTTGGTAAATATTTCTGCGAGATCCTTCAATACAGTATATAAAACGTCATTTTTAAAATCATTTCTACCATGTAGAGTTTGCATGTTCTCCCCATGTCTTTCCTCTGGTTGCTCCTGTTCTCTCCCACTGCCCAAAGACATGCAGGTTTGGTGAACTGGTAATACTAAATTAGCCCCAGGGTTTGTTCCTGCCTTGTGTTGTCTGCTAAGCCCCCCTGTGACCCTGGTCTGCATTGAGCAGGTTAGAAAATGAAGTGGAAGAAAGGGAACTTTAAATGCTGAATTGATGCCCACACCAAACAAAACCTGAATCTTATAAAGATAATTCTAATATACAGTATCAATAGAACAGTAGGAACATGTGTACTTTTGATCTTTTCAAAATCAATGCCATAAACTCTGCTTACAGCTATAATTAGATTTACACAGGCAACAAAGAGCACACAGATTTTTTAAAACAAAAATAACTTTCAATCAAAATGTATTATAGTTGATCCATCGTTCATTTAATACTTTTTCATTATATGCTCAATTTGGGTAAATTCATTCACTTATGGAATAGTACTTTTCCAGTCTTCTGATTCCAATTTAAAATTATCTAAGACCAAAGAATACCCAAGAACCTACCCCATAGTGGAGGACATGGTAATCACAAATTCTGCTTGTGTACACACTAATTCTAAACCATGCTGGGACAAATTAGAGTGTCTTTTTATCTTAACCTATATATCTGCTTGGATATAGAAGAAAACTCATATAGACAGAGGTAGAATTTGTAAAATCCACAGATAGTGAGCAAGTAAACATCTATATATATAATTCACTAAGGCAAGACAACTATGAATGGGAAGGGGAGTGGATTCACTAAGCCGCCGACAAGTGAGACACCTATGGCGCACACAGGAAGGAGCCATGCCCACCAACTCCAAGACCATTGGATACGACGACAACTCACAGGGCCACGCCCACCAACTCGGACACGACGACACAGAAAAAATGGCGTCGTTTATGTTCGTTTGTCGTAGAGGCCACATGCAGTGCAGGTCAGGTTAATGTCATGTACCCCCGAGCTACGTTGACTGTTCATAGAAGCATGTTTCTCGCGGAGGTGAATCGCCATATGCAGCGTGTGAAACAGTTTGCGAGGGGTATCTCATGGGATCCTTAAAAAATTTCTTTAAAACTGAGGTTAAAGCACAATGAAGGAATCAGCCTTTAAAAACCAATAAGCCCTGTGCCTCTGTTTCATTACCGTCTCACCTGCTTTACCAATGCAGGCCCTGCAACAGTCGAGACGCTCTGTCAGCAGCTGACCTTCTCTGTGCCTGACCGGTTCACACAGAGGCAGTGCAAGAGAAAGCCGCGCCAGAGACAGATAGAGGCACACACACAGGCATCTGGTGGGCAGCTCTCCGTGAGTTTCTCTTGCGATCGGACACATAACCAGGCGGTGTGTATGCTTCGAGAACGAGGCTGGATGCGACAGGACCATCTAGGAAAATGTGATTCGCTGTATGCAGTGTGTAAAACTGTTTGTCGCAGATGTGAATCGCTGTATGCGGCATGTAGAACAGTTTGCGAGGGGTGTCCCTGTGTCTTTCCAGAAGTGTATGCGGCGTTTGTTATGCCGCGGGTTCACTATTGTGTTGTATTTTGCTCTCTCCAGAGTTCCATCTTTTCATTCACTTACTGTTGTATTCTCACACTAACCTGTTTTAGACAACCGTGTCTTTCCAGAAGTGTTTACCATTCAATAAATAATTATGCATGAGATTGAGCGTGTGTCTAGGCGTGGCTAAGCCGTTGAACCCCATTCGGGATGCAAACCGTGGAATTGCCACTAAGTGCGACTCATACGTTCCCACTGTTTTCGTCCCTACCCTTTGTACACCCCCCCCCCCCACACGTTGACTGTTAATAGATGCATGTTTCTCGCGGAGGTGAATCGCCATATGCAGCGTGTAAAACTGTTTGCGAGGGGTATCCCATGGGATCATTAAAACATTCCTTTACAACTGAGGTTAAAACACAATGAAGTGAGCAGTCTTTAAAAAACGAGTTTTCGGTTTTGACTCGTGCAGCATAGCAAAGTGTTGTACACGCTACATACAGCAATTCGCATCCGCGACAAACATGCGTCTTCTTAGATGCTCCTGGACTTTGTACACACCCCCCTCCCACCTCGCTACGACGCGCGGACGATTGTGTGTTGGTTCGTTCCGTGCATTGTTACAATGTTGCTCTTCTTGCTGATTTATTACATTACCGATTTTGCAAATGTTAAATTTTCTCCCTGTGCTTAAAAATGATTAAAAAACGGCCTGATTATGCGGTGTATGGTACGCCGCAGGTTGGCTAGTAATCAATAATTGTTAAGTTGTGAAACTGCCCAGTAGAAATGAAAAAAAAAAACCTCATAAAAATCCACTATGTTAAAGCAGATAAAAATAGGGGATATAGTTTTTGTTTACATGCTTATATAGTTTTAATTAAAATATATAGAACTACTAAAACAGCGGTTTTATATCATCTTAAGTAATGACCCTATGATAGACTGGCACCTTGTCTCAGGCTGTTAATGCCCATTGCTGTCAGGGCCTGGTTTGGATTAAGTAAGCGTGTGAATTACGTAGTGACTGATCTTAAATTATGTGTTGCAGTTTTGACATAGAATGATATCAAGCACTAACAGTATCATAACATGAAATTCAAGAAATGTCTTTTTTTTACAACAATTCAGTCAGCTTTCAAGCAGAATTGTGAACTATATTCTGAGTTTTGCAGTGTTTCACATAATTTCATAGAACCATTTGGTGTGACACTATGCTGTCCCTCTCAGTCCATCCATCTGTTTTGTAAATCCACTTCATCCTAAGGGTCGCAGGAGCCTATTCCAGCAAGCATCAGGCGCAAGGCAGGAATAATCAATGGATGGGATGTCAGGTCCATCACAGGGTGAACACACATACACACACACATACATATCAGTGGCCAATTTACCATCACCAATTAGCATAACCTGCAAGTCTTTGGACTGTGGGAGGAAACCCATTGTCACGGGTGGCCTTTGACCTAGCTGGGATGCCCCGGAAGACCGCAGGAGGGCTTACACCTCCCCCAGACCACGTGGGGGCGACCGCCCTGGTGGCTATGGGGACCACGGGCACAGAGCTTTGAAGCTCAGCCCTGTAGGGGCCCATGGTCACTGCTTGGGGGTGCCAATAATGCCTATGGAGCCCTGGACCTCAGCACTTCCACCACACCCAGAAGTGCTGGGGGGAAGAGGATTGGGGACACCCGGAGTGCATCCGGGTGCGCAGCCAGCACTTCCACCACACAATAAAAAATACACCAAAAAAACAAAAGTAGATATGAGTCTAAAAAAACATCAGGAGTGAAAACCTTTTAAAAAGAGAACAGGCAGTCCACACTCTAAAAGTCTGTTAAAAAATAACAGTGGATAATCCAACCTTTGGTGGTGCTGAGTCCAAGTTGCACACTGTGTTAGCACAATGATTAATCTTCAGAACTGTCCTACTAGAACACTGTTCGTCAAATGCTCATTTCCCAACAGAAGTCTTGCTTCTTGTCCATCTGCTTCACTCGGCTCTCTCTAGAGTCTTCCCTCTCTCGCTGTACCTGGAGCCTCTCTGGTGAAATTGTCTCTCCCTGGAGGAAGGTGTCACCATCCATGTGCCTTGTATCCTATCAGCCACACACCTTCATCTGCCTGTGAGTCCCTGCACAGTGATCTTGACAACATTCTTGGTGGACTGTTTCCCCTTCTGCACCGGCTGCCCTCTCACACCATCCTCTGAGCCTGCTCCATCTCTTCTGCTTACGTTCTCTCTCTTCGCATTATCCGAACACCACCCACTGCCCAGAAATATATAACTGCTTCAATCTCTGCTTAGATCAACATGAAGATTAAACAATGGTACATCCTATTTCCTTACGTTATCAATAGTGCAAACGCATTTTCATTGGTTAAAGCATTGTTGTCAGAAACTAGTGTCCTCAGAACACATACATTTTTAATGGAAGGAGGTTGTATTGTATTACAGTATTGTATGTGGATGAGATACCAATCAAAGCAGTCTGATTTTCAAAGCAGGTGACTCTTTTGCAGACCTTTTACTTATCACCTAGTCTTAACAAAGGGTGCCTTTTGCCACTTTACCTATTGGCTTTTCACATTTATTATTTAACCTGTTTGGTTTGTTTTTTTTTGCCCAAGAGAAAAAGAAAACCACCTATTGTGCAAAAACGTACAAGCTTTTAACAGCCAATCAAAAGTCATTTTCACTTTTTTTGTAAAATGGCCTTACAGTTATTAATGGTAATGATTAGTATGTGCAGAATTAAAGGTGGTTTACTTTAACAATAAAATAAACACATGATTAAGCGTTAAGCTGCATATTAATTTTACAGTATTATTCATTAAACAAATGAAAACCTTTTTATTTTAATCATTCTTTAAAAAGAAAAATAAACTCATTCTCTTTTTACTGTTTCCACAATTAAAACAAGATACTCAATAATACATGTCTTTACATGTGACACATAATACACTCAAAACATATGTAGAAAATTATACATTTTTAATGAAGTTGAATAAAGATAGATGTACAGTTTGTATGTACATAAACTACATCATATATGAATTAATTTAAGAACTTATTTTAAATCAACAATTTGGAATGACAATAATATAAATTCAAATACTATCGTATTTTAAATGACAAAATCAGAAACATTCAAATGGTAAAAGCCAAAAGGTTTCCAAAAATAATTTAAACTGAGAAACATTTATGTGGTAGCATACCTATCAAAAAGTTAATTTTTACCATATTAATATTGTAGTTCGTGCTATTATTTGTTCTGTTTTAATTTTGAGGAATTTGTTTAAATGCACATCATCATTTCACATCTGCAAGTATTTTTAAACAAATATATGAGGCTTGGATAAATCTTAATTGAAAATTAAACTTCTGAAATAAGTATGTTACTAAATATATGAAATATGCGTGGAAATATCAGTTATACCCAAATGAATTAGCTCTCATACATTACTACATAATATTGGTTGTCTCAACTTGAATTTCAGTTACTCAATAAAAAAAGGTATCTTAAAGTTTCAGAAGTTCATTCAAGGGCATTTCAAATGTTAATTTTGTTTTGCAATTTCTTTATATGGTCACACGAAATGCATATTCAAAATTAAGTATAGTTTAAAATTTGTTTTAAATTCTTGAACAGATGCATAACCAACTGGAATTTCCAAATTGTTACTGCAAGTATGTGCAGTGGGTTGTCATAAGCTACCACATAATCGATTGAATGCAATGTTGATATCAGTGGGCTCTAAAGGTGAGCCTGTTTTAAAATGCAAATATTTAGACAATTTCTCTGGATCTATTGACTTAATAAAATCAAGCAAATCATTTTTTGCACACCCTTCCTCTGGCCCGAGATCTGTTTCTGTTTTAATTCATGTCAAAATACATTCTGCAGTTGTCATTTCTTGCCAGTATAGGTAGGAAATAGAGTCAATTCCTAACTGTGACTTTTTTGCCTCATTCGGCGCTGTCTGTGCCGGCACATCCACACAAAAATGATAAGGGTGAGCTTTCTTGAAGGCTTTTACTGGACATACCTCATTGCAAACTGATATATATATATATATATATACAAAAGAAACATACAGGTATTTACAAGTGTAGAACCAAAGATAATAAATAATGATTTACAATGCAATAGATAGCAGACAGTATACATTAAACAATAATGCTTTAAAAGACACTTACAAGGCAAGTGATTTCCATGGTCGGATCGAGACAAAGAGAAGTGCATAGAGAGAGGCTAAAATTGCAATAGAACAGACCCAGGGTTTATAGAACTTAAATATACATTTCGGATGTGACCGAAACAAGAGATAAAGGGGTGCCTACATGAGACACATGGGGTGTATTGCATTTAAATGATTATTATGGGACCTATATGCCTTACATGAGTTTCACAGACATTTATAACACCACTGTTAGTGTGGGATGTGATTGACTGGTGTGTTAATAAATGACAAGACAAAGGGGGAGCACAGTTTAACAAATAACAGTAATAGTTAACAGCATGTGGGGCAGAACAGTGACAAAAAAACTGTGAAATCAGAATCCGGAATTGCCTGTATTATAAAATTATTGAGGAAACCTGGTTTAATTATTAGTTCAATCTGTGCAATAAGAATGATCTGAACCTTCAGATTTATAGGTGTTGGGATCCTATGCATACCATTTACAGAAAAAAATGTTAAGAGCTCTTGTTTTTCAAAGTCTCTTAATGTTTCAAAGTGGTTAACACTAGAATTACCAAAGTCTACGAAAAAACTTGTAATTCTGGCCCACCTTAAATCCCTTCACTCCTCTATGTCAGCATCTTTTGTCTTGTAAATGTGCCGGTCAACACAAGCAGCAAGCAGCCTGCTATACCAACCACCACAGAAAGGCTCAACTCAAGCCTTGATTATCTTGGAGTGAAGCGCTGGAGTTTTAGAGGGGAAATAATAGATCTTTATTTAGAACACATGCATTTCATGTGTGTTCCATGTTTACAACAATCTATGTAAACACATTGTTAAAACAGAAAGGTCTCACTCACAATCACGATTCTGTCTTGGATCCACTGCTTCTAGTTATTGGCTATGGCTCCACCACCATATTGTCAATGCAACTCACCATAACTAAATAATTTAAACTAATTCAACAGATATCTCTTTAAAGACTGAAGAACAGTGTACTGCAGACGTTTGTGGTCCTCCTCAAAACATAAGGACACTGGGCTCAAATACCCATTATGGGACCTGCCCATATTGTTTGTACCTACATTTTCTTCAATAAGGTCCTGTTTCCTTTGACATCTAGAGTGCCTCTTTGCTAGTTTTATCAGAAACTCTAAATTGGATTGGTATTAGTGCCTGTTGGAGTGTCTGAGTGGCATGCTGACTAGGGTTTTTTCCCTTCGTTCACCTCATGATGTCATAAGCAGTTTCAATAAATGGACACTCAAAACTGTAGTAAAGAACAATTAATTGTCACTCTAAAACAATTTCTTAAACTGTTTACAGCAGTACCAATTTATATTTCTGGCTATCTACTTCTGCTAGTGATTCATTTGTGTTTTTCAGCCTATCTATATGTGGCTCCTGTGACAATGTTGCCTGAACTCCCTATTAAATAAGTCAGGTAAAGAAATAGTCCATAAAACTGAATAAATAATAATAATAAAAAATACAAATTTTTAACACTAAAATATCAATGTTATTTGTTTTATTAAGGATTTATATTTATACTGAATTTAATCAACAGTAGTGCCCACAGTAAGTCATGAAATTTATTTACTAACATTTTATAGAGTGTTTTTAATATAGCAGTATCTCACCACAATAAGCAATAAATACCTGATAACTTGTTTCTACATGCACTTGACCTGGTATTTCTGTTCTAACTTCTGATTCTTCGTGTGCCATGGATAGATGCTCCATCTTCAAAGGCAAATGTACAAAGGAATGTGGTGTTTAAATATACAGTAATACATACAAACCGTGTGAATTCATTTGAGTGACATAGTGTAATTAACATGCAGTGAAGCACAACTGCAGACTTTACATTATAGATGTTCAGTTAAGATTCTTCAGAGAAAGTATCATATTAATCCATGCACAATTTAATATATTATAAAAATTATTGAGATTTCTACCTGAATTGGTAGTGGTATGTCATGGAGAGGAATTATGAATGTTTAGCCTTTCTCCATTTTTTCCTATAATTGAGCAGCAGCTTTGGTTTGTAGTCTATGTAAACATCTCCCTTTTTTGGCTTTGGCAAAACTAAATCCTGTTAAGTTTAAAGAAACATTTGGATATCTTTCAATAATAAAGTGCACTGACTGAGGAACTGTCCAGTTCCTTTTAACCGAAGAATTGATTCCATATCTGTCCTGAGTCCCAGGCTACTCATCAGAGAGACAATTACTGTATGTAATGCAATTCCATAAATCATCTGCATACTGGATGAATACATAATTAATTCAGTAATTTAAAACTGCAATACAAACTGTTTTGTGAGGTCCTATTCTACATAGCTTGCACAACAGCTCATTTTACTCAACTGGGAGAATCCCAATTGACCTTTTATAACTCAGTGGGAAAAAGATGCTCTATATTACTTAAAATTGGGAAAAGTGAGTTTTGTTAACAAGGATTTTCTTTCCTTACATTTCCAGTGTGCCACCATATTCAATTAAGACTTTTTCTGTATTACCAGATCTACAAACACACTCAAACACACACAGACACATACATATATACAGTATATGTATATATTTGCTGAACATTAGTTTTACAGGGATATGCAAATATGTAAGTAGTTAAGAAATTTTGGGACGGTGGTATGAACAAATCTGTATCTGAAAGCAACTACGTTGTCTAAAGAAATTACTTAAATAACTAGTACAAACCTAATTTATTTTTTGTAAGACATGAAAGTTCTGAGGGAGGTGAAACATCTCTTTTTTATGTTTCTAAGGAAGGAAAAAGTTGTTTCCATATATCATATTTTGATCTTCCTTTTTTTCTTGTTGTACTCTCTAGAAAAAAAAAATCAAAATACATTTAAGCTGTGAAGACTCTTAAGACCCCCATAAAAAAAAATAAAAAAAATAATAGTGTTGTACCTACTGTATGTGGAAACATATATTCTCTAACTGCAATATTTACTATTTAAATAGGACTGGCATCCCTGAAGAACACCTTGTATACAACGATTTATAGCTTAATTTAGAGTTTTTCTTGTGCGTATCTATCCAGGATTAACCTTTAATACAAGTGCTGCAGCATTACAATAACAATAATAATGTATATGATTGCTGAACAGCCTCTTGATAGTTGCAGCAGTGATATGAGAAAGAAAAACGTCATACTTTATTTCACAGTGATTATGTTCTACAACAAGTATTATCTCAAGATACTACTGAATATACAGAAACGTATTATTGCTTCTAATGTATAAAGTATTCATGTGTCACTAATAATATAAAATACTTATTTATTTGTTTTAAACTAAGTGAAAGAAAAAACAGATAAAGGATTTAAATTGATAGAAGAAAAAAAAACAAGCAGATATAAATTACTTCTACTGATATAGCCTTCACTCATAAATGTTCTTTAAATTTAAAAATATACAACACTTATAATGTTGTTGACTAACCTTCCCTAGAAGCTATCATGAATTATAAATCAATAAACAGTTAGGTTTGTTAAGGACTTGTTCTCAATCCTACTTTTGTAAAAATTGATTGATTTGTATGGAATGCAATAAAATTAATAAAATTTCAAAAAAAAAAAAAAAAAAAAAGGTTTGTTAAGGAAAAGTAAACGGATGGCCTTTTTTAAAGGCCTTCGCCAGTGGGGTCCATTTAAGTGCAAGTAAGGAATTTTGTCAGCTCAACATGCTTTCTTTTCTCCTTTTGATTATTCTCCTAACAGTGGATAAATGTTCATTAGATTTAATAATCAAAACCAGTGAAAATATATTATCAAAGTATGTTCAAATTAATCTAAATACATACATACATCCTTATATATTTAAAAATACTAAAATAATACAGACCCCAGAAAAAGGTGATCTCTGTGCACTTCTTCTTCTTCAGCTACTTCTTCAGCTTCTTGAACAGATGACATGGCCTAGGTTAAAACACCCTTTAACTATTCTGTTTCTGATGAGATCAGGTTAAATAATCACTGGCCTGATTTCATGTCATAACACAAACAAGGTAAATGATATAAAGAAGTTAATATTTTTCTTAACTCAGCATATGCCTCAAATGTCAAATAAACAATGGAAGAAATAAGAAAATTGTGTGAGTAAGCTATTAAAACCCTATCACAAGAAAGGGGATTTAATAATACCCCTTAAACAAAAGCATTTTTTGTTGCTACTGACTAATGGTATCATTTTCAAAAAATATGTCTTACTATTATGGAGCTGCAGTGTTATTGTGTATTCATGTTGATTAAAAATGTAAATGCATGTACTATTTTAAGGAAACAGGGACAATTTTCGGTATTAGACATGCCCACAATTGTAAAAGCTTACCTTGTGTTTTATGACAATCCCGTAATTGCAAACTTGTGGTTTTATATGACAATAAACATAGGTTTCCCTTTCTCGACAGAGTACTGTAGCAATCATGATCAAAGACAATTTTTGTAAATTTACTTTTTCACACTTTTTAATGGCAGTACTTTACATAAACTCTGAATAAGACGATAAAAATTGTTGCCAAGATATATTAAAGCTTTATGATGAATATTCAAACACAAAACAATACTTAAATAAAACATGCATTGCACAACACCCTCTGTCAACTTTGATGGGCAGAGGTGTTATTAAAAAAAGGAAAGTCATTTTATTACATTTAAAATATCTCAAAATAACTTCCAGTGCATTTCTAGATTTCTTAAATACATTTCGAGATATCTTAAAATAGACAGGAAGTTCCAATAAAGTAATAAGAAATAAAAGAATTTTACAGGAAGCGATTTTGAGATATCTCAAAACATATTTAAGATATCTCAAAATGCACTGGCAGTTATTTTGAGATATCTGAAAATTTATTTGAGATATCTTGAAATGCACAGGAAGTTATTTTTATTTTCTCAAAATGTATTTCAGCTATCTTAACATTCCTGCTAATGTATTTTAAGATATCCTAAAATGTATTTGTGTATCTTCTCTTATTTCTGCATTCAGAAAAGTGCAGTAGTGTGAGAGATATATTTATAAAATTTAGAAATATTTGTATATATTTGTATTTGGCCATCAATTGAAAAATATTCACCCTTTGGATGTTTTTATTATTAAATATGCCACACTTACACGTCTGATGTTAGCATTCAGGTCTCATCTGAGATAAGCACTACCAATCTGATGGGGCATGGTCACTGATATCCTTTGTCCTTGCTCCCACAGCCCTGAGAATCCACCATGGAGAGAGACTGACTTCACCCTTTGTGATCACTCCACTATAAAAATGACATGGAGCATCTCACTCATGATAGAGGAGACTGATGACTGGAGCTCCTTCCTGAAACTGAAGCACCCTCATAGAGCATTTCATAATTTAGGGTTCGTGGTAATAGAGCCTAAATGCTTAATTTCTGCATTTATCAAATGGCAACTATCACCACCTTATCCCCTGCATAATGCTTTCACCTGGCTTTTGCCTATATTGCTTGCCAATTTCCATGAACTCAGCTTGGGTACAATCTCATATGATTTGGGTTAGTCTGTGCTCTCCACCCAGGTGTCCTTTTACTTTATTCTGGACAACTGGTCTCACTCTATGATATCAAAACTGTTATTTTTGTATATTTTGGCTCTTATATACAAAGGATGGTGCATGTGCCCAAAACATTAATATTTATATGTTACTTACATAAAAGCCAGATCAAATGTTATTTACCTATATACCTTTATTTATTTACTTACCTACAGTCACAAGTAGAGTGCAGAGCTTCCCATGTACATATATAAAGTACAGCGATGGCAAAAATGCATTTTTGATCCGATGTAGAACCGTTGTCATGTTTTGAGTTTACAGTAATCCCTCGCTATATTGCACTTCGACTTTCGCGGCTTTACTCTATCGCGGATTTTAAATGTAAGCATATCTAAATATATATCATGGATTTTTTGCTGGTTCGCGGATTTCTGTGGATAATGGGTCATTTAATTTATGGTACATGCTTCCTCAGTTTGTTTGCCCAGTTGATTTCATACAAGGGACGCTATTGGCGGATGGCTTAGAAGCTACCCAATCAGAGCATGTATTACATATTAACTAAAACTCCTCAATGGTATAAGATATGCTTCCCACGCGGTGCTTGATTGTTTGCTTGTCTCTGCCTCTATCTCACCCTCTCTGACATTCTCTGCGCCTGACGGAGGGGATGTGAGCAGAGGTGCTGTTTGCACAGAAGCTGTTTGCCTAGTGGATACGGACGCACCTCTAAGAAATGCCGCTTTATCGCGGGCTTCCAAAAGCACACTTATTGATTTTTTGATTGTTTGCTTTAATCTCACTCTCTCTCTCTTTCTGACGTTCTCTGCGCCTGATGGAGGAGATGTGAGCAGAGGGGCTGTTTGCACAGAGACTGTTTGCTTAAAAGATACTGAAGCTCCTCTAAAAAATACCGCTTTATTGCGGTGCTTCGGCAAACTTAAAAGCACACGTATTGATTTTTTGATTGTTTGCTTTTCATTGTGAGCGCTCTCTCTCTGAAATTCTCTGCTCCTGAAGAGAAGAAGATATATTTGCATTCTTTTAATTGTGAGAAAGAACTGTCATCTCTGTCTTGTCATGGAGCACAGTTTAAACTTTTGACTAAAGGGTGTTATTTCATGTCTAGAGAGCTCTAATAATGTTAACAGTGTGGGAGAGTTTATAAGGGCTTAAAATATATAAAAATAACCATACAAACATATGGTTTCTACTTCGCGGATTTTCATCTATCGCGGGGGGCTCTGGAATGCAACCCCCACGATCGAGGAGGGATTACTGTACATCTGTTATAGCGTGTCTATGTGAAAACAGCAGTGTCAAATCGGGGGTGAGTAGAGGGAGTTGGGATCGTGAACGCAGCTGAGAGAATAAAACTTAATAAAAAAAAACAAAGCTAACCTTTACAAGTATCATAAATTACACCGGCTGTTACAGAATGGAATCAAATTTATGTTTTTATTCTAAAATAGTAAGAATTCGAGCAGCTCACTTCTCAAAATGGACTCACCCGGGATCGAACCTATGATTACCAGTCAACAGTTGACACCGTTGCGCCACCGAAGCTGTCAGTAGCAAATTCGTGTCAATGTTGTACCCTAACGCGGGTTCTTTATATGCAGTTATATTTTTGAATGGAAGCGCATTTGTTCTGTTATATTTGTACCTTTTTTGAAAGTGTTTCTTTGATATTTGGAATTCAGGCTTCACACATTATACACTTCATGTCTACATTTTGTCAATTATTACTGAAACATGAAAAACGTTTGTTTTAATGATGTGTTTACATAGATCGTTGTAGACATGAAACTCACATGAAATGCAAGTATCCCAAATAACGATATGGTATTTATAAAAAGTGTCATTTTGCTTGACTTCTCACTCTATACAACTCTAAGCAACTGACACGACTTGAGCTGAGAAAACTGTGTGGGATGGAGGAATGTGATAGCAGGCTGCTTGCTGTTTGCTGCTTATCAACACATTTAAAGGAGAAAAGATGCTGACAGAGAGGTGTGAAGCGTTTTAAGGTAGGACATATCTACAAGTTATTTCGTAGGCTCTGGTAATTCTAGTGTTAAGAATAGCTGTCAATCCAGCCAGCCTCAAACTGTCAAGCACCGCTTGCAGGTGATTGAGATGCGACCTGCAAACATTACCAAAAATGACTACATTAAGAAACCCTTCAGCATATGTGGAATGGGTTTACAGAATCCAATCCATTATCCGCTGAAAAGTCAACAGTGCACCATGGAGATCAAAAGGAAACCTGGTGAATTCGAACAACCTGTCTCAAGTGGCGAATGTGGCTTTCTCACAACTGCACTCCTCTAGAGGCACCTGCCAATACTGTTTCGTGAGTTTCAGGGTGGAAATATATGTGGCTTGCCCGAGATTCTCCAACAAGTTATCAATATGCGGCATTGGGTATGCTTTAAACTTTGAGAATTTATTCAAGCATTCAAATTCTATACAGAACCGAACCAAGCTGTCCAGTTTTAGAACCTGAATAATTGGGCTTTGCCACTCACTTTTACTTTTGTGAATTACACATAACTCGAATTACACCTAGCTGGGAGCAGTGGATGACCAGGGTTTATTACATATCTCACTGTGCATTGTGTGTTCCACAATACAGTGCTGTCTTCAGCTTCCTACCAACTGAACCATTTAATGGTTTCCTCCATGTAGTCTGCTGAGTCTAAGCTTCATGTGCTTGAGGGCAGACATGCCCTGTCTCACTCATGGATGAGAACGACTGGTTTACTATCCTGGTTTACATTGGATCTGCCAAAGTTTAACGTGTAATGAAAAAGGAATAAATCAGACTGCTTTTAAAAATCATCACACATCAAGTTTAACAGATTTTGTATTCACCAAATTGGTATGAAAACACATAAAAATAGTAGTTTTTATATTTATATTTTAAATCGTTACCATTTTATTCTTCAAGTCTTAAACATTGTGAATGTAATAACTTATTTTATGTGTTATTAAAAATTTGTTTATACTATTATCAACAGATTAACAATATTATTTATGATAAGAATATTTTGCTCTTGGTTTTAGTAAACAAATATCAGCTGTTGTAAGACTGGAGAAAGTAAACATTTGATTTTAATTCAATAACACGGATAACTAAAAAATGTGCACTGCAAAAGTACTGTTGATATACTGTATATTATATGATACACATCTGACGTACGATTTGCTTTGTTTATTACTGTTTTGTTAAAAGGTTATTAAAAAAATTATAATAAAATATAATATTCCAACATTTCCAAGCATCTGAAATTAACTTAATTTGGAACACTAATATGAAGTAACTGTTGCCGAGGGTCAGTTCTATTTGTCACCCACTGCTGCAAAGTTGGCTCTTCACAGTTGGCATAAGACCAGTTGCTCTTTAATGGTATTTACCTTGATTGTAGATAAAATATTTATTCAGGTTTGCCCAAAGGATGGTGTGGGATGTGCTATTTTGGACTAATTTAACTTTTCACTCCAAACATTAATGGCCACCCTGTTACAAAAGAGGAAAGGATCCAAGCTCCAAATAAAGCCCATTGTAGACTATCTTTGATATCAAATCACTGTTCTTTAACAATGATCACCATTATATTTTTAGATGGTGACAGAACAGCAATTGGTGATTTGTTTTATGGTTGTCTTTATGTCAAGATGACTGTGCCTTATAGCTAAAGAAATCTCTTTTGAACCATGACTTAGAATAAATCCTTAACTTTTATGATTTTAAAAACTGATTGATTGATTATGATTGAACAAAAGGGAGGAATTGTAAGGAAAAATAAGAGTGCCTAAAACTGCCTGCCCTTTAAACTAGAACACCCTGTCTTCATTTGTACAAGCACATTTTGGATTAGAAAATGAGATTATAGATAACATTTAACTTTATACTTTGTTCTGTGATAACAGTTTACATATGAGAAGTCTTATTTCTTATTCTGAGGACTTTTAGTATATTTTAATAGTTTGTGACTTTACCTAATACTTAAATCAGAGGTGTGTATCTGGAGTATCTCATTTACGTGAAGCTAATATATTTAAATGTGTTATTAATGAACCTAACTGATAAAGGAAGCTTTTCTTTTAAGTTTTTTTTAGTCTGCCATGATGCTTTGAAGAAAGAACATGGGGGCTCCACCTACTGTATATGTGCAAATAAAAGACTGCCATGTTTGAATTTCATTTATAACAATGACTCA
The DNA here is from genome assembly GCF_016835505.1 of Polypterus senegalus. Lineage (NCBI taxonomy): Eukaryota > Metazoa > Chordata > Cladistia > Polypteriformes > Polypteridae > Polypterus > Polypterus senegalus. The sequence goes on along the minus strand of NC_053164.1, from coordinate 131,859,973 downwards.
AGAATCTTCTTTATTTAGCACTTTCCGCAACAGTACCCTCTTCATACTTAAAACAGTATGGAAGAAAAAGTGAAAGGAGGTGAATTAACTAGTTATTTTCTCAGTTCTCCATAATTATCTTCCATTCTGAATTAAACTCAAAAAAGTTAAATGTAGAAAAATGCTTTTTTTAAAATCATACATACTTTTGGTTTTACTTTGCTTGTAGTGTATGGTTCTGGCCTAATATATCTTTGAGGAGGAATACAAAGTATTTGGTTGATTGATATGCAAATATGGGGGAACACATTTCCCTAGAGTAACATAAAAGTCAAACCTGACTGCTAAATAATGTACATTTTAATAATTATAGTGTTGAGTTCTATATGTTGTGTTTTTTGCTATGAAATATATGTTGAGAAAGATATTATTCATATGTGTGCTTCATGTGTTACATATCTTCCCAATTCTGAGTTCAGTTCAGGTTCATCTATAATGATTTTTTGGACTCTAATACAGTATATCCGCATTCCACCTAGTTTAGTATGCTCTTCATACTTTGCCATCTTGGTTTTAATTTTATTACCTAGATCATTTCCTTAGATTAAAAAGCACATTTTCAAAGTGTCTGAATGATTTTCCAAAGCACTCTTTGTTTTTTCTAGTGAGGCTAACAGTTTTTAAGAAGAATAAAAAGGGAGTCATTTGATACAGTGTGCTGACAAGGTATTAAGTATCACCTGTCTAAATAATAATAAAACTTCAAACAAACATTGCGGATAAAGACTAAGCAGTTAGATCCATCGGTATTTGTGATTTGTATTAATTTAGATAAGCAGAATCTGCGCTGAAAAGGACTGTCTGTGCTTGCTGCTTGACATCTCCCAGATTTTTTGCATTTTACTCAGACAAAATAGGAAATGAGAAAGCTGTATTTTGTCTTTAGAGAACTGCTGTATTCATTTTATTATGTGAGAATATATTTTTACACTACATTACATATAAATGACTATACTTTTCAATAATTGATACAGAATACAATTCACTCTGTTAATATGCTTGTGTGCATGTTTTTCAAATACTGTTAAACATTTTATGCATTTTTGTCAGAATTCTTTATTGAGCTCTGGGAATGCTTGACCTACTTCTTGTTGCCCTACCATACGATCATTTTCTCAGGTCCCGTAGGGCTGCTGTTAATTAAAAATAATTGTAGGTCAGCTCTGATTAAACAGTCCAAGTAACAGGAAAATGTGTGCCCAGCATTTTGGCAGAGCTAATAATTTATTAAAATACAAACCAGAATCAGTGACCTTTTTAAAATTTGCTTCTGAGTTGCATTATTTTACAGATTTGATTTTTTTAACATGAAGGTAAAGGGAACTAAAATTTCATAGTTGTCCTAACAGTATAAAGTACAGGGCAGTGTAAAAATATGATCCCATTCCAGATTTCCTCTACTAGTGCAAAAATTTGACACTGAATATGTTCAGGTCTTCAATCAAATAATATTAGATGTATTGCTTTTTAAAAAACATATTTTACTTATTTCCATAGATTAAAAAGATTAAAAAAAACAGTTACCTTACACCTACTGGCACTGTGTGAAAAATGATTTGCCCACCAGCTAAATTAACCCAATTAATGGGATAGAGACAGCTGATTGGCTCATTACAGCCAGCCCTGCTTGCAATACACTTCACTAATTTTGACTTTTATCATGTTACCGTGTTATCATGTCATATTACCAGCAAAGAAATAGAGACCACAAAAAACTTTGTTGATATCAGTCAGACTGTAAAGGTTTATACAGCCATTTCTAACACTGCATGACTCCACTGAAAAAGCAGTTATCTAAAATGGAAAACACTTGGAACAAGGAGTGGGCGATAACATGATATACATACTGTAAGTATGTAGTATTTTATAATCCTAACTAGCGATTATCGTGTGGTGACTCATTTTTAATGATCTTAATGTGCTGTGCAGGACAGATTTTTAAAATTCTAATTCTGCTTACATTGTAAAGGTTTCAACCCACTCATTCAAAACCAGAACCTACTTTATTCCTGCACTCATCAACAAAAGTATGTCTTGCTCTGCAATGTCTATATGCCTTGAGTGTCAATCAAGTGATGAATTAAAATCAAGAACTACTTCCAAGAACTAATTCCACACATTTTTAACATATTTTAGGTCACTTGACACTTTTATTTACTGTAAATGTCAGCTTGGATTACCTCTTTACAGTGGCACATAAATGAGGTGCAGACCTATTGCTTGTTGTACACATGACTGTTGAACAGATATTGCTGCAAGTAAATGGCAGCTGTTTCCTGTCATTTCAATGACAATAGAAAATAACTGCCATATGAATGAGATTGCTTTTGATATTTTAATGGGATTAAAATTGCCATTTTCGAGAGCCATTTCACTGTTAGTGACTTTTTTTTTTATCAGTCAGCAACAATAACACTGATGCATCTTTTGCCATTCTCTGTAGTATGCATTCACACTGGCTCCCACCACCAAAACAGTGAGCAGTATGTTAAAAACAAGTAAGACATAAGCAGAAATTGAAACTAGAATAAAACAAAAATTTTAACATCTCAAATTATTATTTTAGTCGCATATCTTATACAACCACTTCCTTCTATCTGCAACAGTAAAAGTGTGTCCCATGCTGCAAAGGATGAAGTAAGCTTCCTGTACTTCAGTCCATATACACATACAACCAGGACCACCTGGCAGAATTTCTAGACAGTACAATAACCATGCCTTTATTAACTACAGCAACCCACTAGCAACTTAACACAAGTGAAGGTAAAGAGCTATAGTGTGTTTGTGATTAGTAGGCAAGCTCATTAACATTGTGGCTCAATGAGACAACCAGAAAATGAGGTTGCTGTACAAATAATACAAGATGAAGATATTACAGTATATGTTATGATCATATTTTTAGTAATGGCGCTTTACAAGAGACTATTTACAGAGAATTTAAGAGTTGTCACACACATGAGCTTGGGAGGCAGTCAGCACTGAGGTGATAAAGGGTTTATTTATGATACTAATGCCTCTCTCTTTTTCATCATACCAAAAGAAGACAAATACTCCATTTTACTTACCACACCAACTTCCAAATTCCCAAGATGGCCACACAACGTCACTTCCACAGCCCCCCGATGATGACGTCACTTCAGCCACAGCAATAACAATGTCACTTCTGGTCTCCAGATGATGACGTCACTTCCATCTATCCGTTATGACGTCATCTCCTGCTACATCATTTCCTCCACCCATTTTGTTCTGTATAAAAACAGAATTTTTCTGTTGCAATTTGTCAATTGCTTTTTTGAAGTGTTTTGATCGCTTTTGCATATATTTTCTTTTGCCTGGTCCACTGGACAATACATGGGGTCATTCCCCAACTCTTTTTTGTGGTGAAGAGTCAATGAATGTACGACAGAGTAAATACTGCTACAGTAAGTACAAACATAGAGGCGTACGAATATTAATGCATTTTATTTTCAAGTTTATTCATTCACTAGCTGTGTTCCCAGGCTTTGGTCAGGAAAATTCGTAAGACGATGAGGCTTGGTTATAGTGCTGTCTGCTAATCAGATGTACTGTCAGAATTAACTAAATATTTTTCTGCATATATATTTGTAGTTTTATTTTTTTTTTAAAACCAAGGGCTTCACTGGATCTCCTTACTCATCAATATTCTACAATCAAATGCCCTCGAGTAAAGCATTGCTGTTGTTGATCAGTTCCTGCTGTTCCAAGTCATTTACCTTGGTATTTTTGTTGATGGTCCTTGCAAAACAGTTTTATAGAAAACTGTATTCCTTAGAATTGAAACAGGCAAGGAATGATGGGAATTGTGGGTATAAAAATAATTTTACCGTACAGCACATGTAAAGAATGCAATGCTTTGATATGTAATCTTATACTGTTACAATGTCTTAAAGCATTTGGATGAAAATCAGTATGCAAATAAAACAAGCCTAGTGTATGGAAACAACAATTCACCTCAGAGAAAGTGGAGCTATAAAAGTTTCAATCACTAGCAACTGAAATAAACACCAAATCAAGTAACAAAATGGAAAAGAACTGAAAGTCAAATAAAAAGTACAGTAAACTGCAAATCTAACCTTGCAGTGTTCACTACGGTAATATGTGTCAGGCAATGGTATTAACCCATCTGAAGTAAACTTGAGTTCAGATAAGGGTTTTTGAGTTTATTTCCAGTCTTTCATTCACCTGGGGATAGTTAGGGAGGAGGAGGTCAGGGGCACAGTACTACAGTATTATTATGAATTATTTTTTGTTTTTGTCTTATTAAAATGGCTGAACACCAAAAGCCATAACCAGACAATAAAGTTCTAACTCTGAATCAGGTTTAACTAATTATAAACAGCGATGATATTTACAGACTGTGCATTTAGGTGGCCCATGCAATGTATTTCAAGTTTTAAGCATTGCTGCACCATGTACCCTATTCACCCCCTCTCTGTTCTAGTCAAGTGGGACCCATTAACTGAGATGCACTAGCCTTTAAGCTGACCAAGCGGTACCTTCGCTGCTTGCTTGTCTTGGACCCGAGGACTTCTCTCACCTTCCATTTCTGGTTCTGACAAGTAACACCTACACTCACTGCCACCAAGCCTGGCACACACTCAATCTTTATGGCACATCTTCATTGAGCTTCACCAAATGCTTCTATTAGTGGGCCTTCATTTGCATAAACTGGCGGGCCCCATTTCTCTTCACAAATTCTACCAAGTGAATCAGTGAGTCACCTTTGTATTTTAAATACTTAGACAATAGTATTTGTTTTCATTTATTTGCTTAAAATAAAATGAAAGCCTTGGTGAACATTCCAATTTTCATTAACCTTTTAGTGAAATTCATCGTTCTAGTGTACATACAGCCTCACTAATAGTACATTGTGATAATTATATTAGTGTCCAAGGCTGTTTTTATTTATTTTTTTTTCATCATTGACAACAACTTTTGGTCATATCACCCAACTCCACCTAAAATACTGTTCCCCACCAAAATTATTCCAAGAGTGCAGTGTAAAATCCTCTAGGAAGTCACCCTAAATATTGTAAACCAGATCAACTGCACCCATAGCACTCACTGCTTATGTCAAAGCCTGGCCTCATCCTCACAACCCCACTATGGACGGAGCTTAGAAGTGAATGAAATACCTCAGATGAAGAAGATTTTCTGTACAGCACAGATATAGTACATCTGTGCCTATAGAATGAAAAATGAACAGCCAAATATTAGAAAAATAAAAGTGATTTTTAAAAAAACTTTTTGATATATGTTCCATTATTTTTTGGCCGAACAGTACAAATCTGATTTTGGTTTCTACTGAAATGCACTTGTACTGAAATGAACAATACCATTAACAAATATTTACACCCCTTCTTTACTTGCTATATTATTGTTGCAGGCCTTCAAACAAAAAATGTATATTAGATAAAAGGTACTCAATTGAAGAATACAACACTGTTCTATCTCATGTCATTTATTAGATGAAGAAATGTATTCAACACCAATTGGAATTGAAGGAAAAAATAATTCCCTCCTTCCACTTAATAACTTACTGCATCACCTTTAGCTGCAATGACTGCAACCAAGCACTTCTTATATAATTCAATATCACTCTTTAGCATATATGTAAGGGGGAATGTTAGCCCACTTTTCTTTGCTGAACTGAATTAATTGAGAAACATCAGTAGGTTTTAAAGCATGTCTTTTATAGGTTAGATCTGGACTTTGATTAGACCAGTCTTAAACTTTAGTTTTCATTCTTGTCATTGAAATTTTAATTCTTTTTTCTATATTATGTTGAAATAAATGAAACATTGATTGCAATATGAGTTTTCACAAAGCTTGCAGCTGAATACTAAGAGAAAATAGGTTTTACTCCATACCTACTTTTAACAATGGTAAACAGCAATCAAGAAAAATCAACATTAAATCAGCTGCACTTTGAATTATTTATGGAATTTAAAAAATATAAAGTTAGTCAGCAATGTCTATTATTTTTTTCAGTTTTATTTACTTATTTAATCCTATCACTGTGCAGAATGAGTGTTTATCCCCTCTTTGTTTAGTTGCACTGTGTATAAATTATTCAAAACAACAATATTACAGTTTCCGTTCGGGTGATTCAGGTGCCTTAAAACTCAGTATAGCAAATCTCTATTTTACAGATACTGCAGAAACCATGTCAGTGGGTAAAAACGATAAGAAAAAAAAAAACAACACATATATTACAAAAGGCAGAAGACATTGGTACAAATGTAAACAACACTGAAGACACAATTTAGAAACAGAAACACTATATTTCATCCTAGACTGTGGATTGTGATTGCTTTAGGGTAGTTTCTACTACACCACAACTTAGTAAGTGTGATCTGTATGGTTGAAAGATAAATCACTGGCTTGGAATTGAACAGTGTGCTAAGCAATTTTCAAGCTCCGGAAAGAAGGATGATAGTGAAGATCAACTTAAGTCAGGAAATTACTCTCACAAGGCTGTGTATCTCTACAGTATGTAAACCCTGGGCAGCAAAGAAATACAGTGTTATCGTTTGTTAGAAATCCTGAAATAACACATAATAAAAAGTCCACAAGATGTCAGTTTTCAAATGCACAGAAAAAAGCACGCACATATATATACCACTGTATTTATACATATTATAGCTTTTCTTCTGATCCCAGTCCTACTGCCATCTTCAATCTTTAATTCACCTTATAATCCACCTTGATCACCATCTCCTTTAAAATCAAAAAGAGAATTCTATATATTTATGTCCCAATAATTACAAATTATGCATGATGATATAAACAGGGCGACACAATGGCGCAGTGGTAGCGCTGCTGCCTCGCAGTTAGGAGACCCGGGTTTGCTTCCCGGGTCCTCCCTGCGTGGAGTTTGCATGTTCTCCCCGTGTCTGCGTGGGTTTCCTCCGGGCGCTCCGGTTTCCTCCCACAATCCAAAGACGTGCAGGTTAGGTGGATTGGCGATTCTAAATTGGCCCTGGTGTGTTTGTGTGTGTCCTGCGGTGGGATTGGTTCCTGCCTTGTGCCCTGTGTTGGCTGGGATTGGCTCCAGCAGACCCCCGTGACCCTGTATTCGGATTCAGCGGATTAGAAAATGGATGGATGGATGATATAAACAACAATTAATCATGGATTGTTTTATTTGAATAATATAAATACACAGCAGCACCCTTTCCTCAAACAAAACTGAATAAAGTATATAGTAGTTACCAGTTTCAACAAAACGCATTAGCAAATTTAATATCACCTAGTTAGACGATTTTTGTGCAGAACACCAGAGACTGTTTATAACTAAAACTGAACTTTCATCTTCATTCTCCCGTTCTGTTAATCATTTAATCCAATTCATTTGAGGAATCGATTGATACTGCATTATTAGAAAAGTATTTTACATTTACAGGAAATAAATGCATTCACAAATGCATTCAAATGTAGCGAAGTAGTGACTTTCAGGGGCAGTACTCAAAATGAATTGTCAAAGACTGAAATCCTTGTGAGTTAAAATACTCATAATTGCTTATTAACATGTCTAAATAAGCAAGCATAAATATTAATTTATTGTATCTGTTGTCACTTGGGAGGCATCTTAAGGGCTGTGCTGATGGTAATTACTCGTCGAACCAGGAGTTAGTACTGCGTACTAATGCCTTCTCTCTTCCTCCTTCTGCTGTATGGAATATTGACAGCCATTCCACTAATGATATCACTTCTGTTATCTGCCCTCCTGGACCCGCCCCTTCCTACCTGGATCCCATATGACCAGAAGTTCATCCATGTTTGAATTAGTTCTGCACTGGACTCCCATCTGAAAGGATGTTATTGCTATCTTTGTTAAAACATCATTTCTTTTTCAATTTATTTTCATTATACAGGGTCACAGATGTGCCCCAAACCTTTTTCTTATCTGCTTCTTGTCTTACAACACAGCTACAATTAATGATCTTATTTATACAAAGGTAGCATTAATGTTGATTTCTCAGATTAATGTTAAATAACTCCTTTTCCAGGGTTAGAAAGTTGCCTTTGCCTGTATAATGCCTTATGGGGGCTTGTGTTGTCATGAATTAAGCTTCAAAAAGCCAGTTACTGTTACAAGGGCGGTTTTTCTTAAGGTATGCAGGTAACACTTCAGCGTTAATTGTCTGTTATAAGCAGCGAAATAAAACATAATATTATAAGCCTTTTTGGCAAAATGTAAAATGATGAAAAAATAACAGTAAAATCAAGTCTTGCTATTTTTAATAATAATTAATCATTATTAATAGGACAGTTAATAATATGTTTATAGACTTTTAACAGCTTTTTTATAATGGATACCTGAGTTAACGTGTGATTGATATAAAATGCACTTGTGAGGCCTGATTTGTACTACTATATGCAGTATTTGTCTAGAGAACAGTGACTATACATATGATCTATGAGAAAACATTGAAAGACTTTTATCTTTTCAATTTAAGTGAATAAAGATGAGTTGGTGAGCTGATATAAGTGTTAATTTATGAAGGGCATTTGTATGGTAAATGCCAGCTGTTACTCTGAAATAATTTCTTTAGTTAAAACATGAAGACACAGATGGAAGTTATCTAATGGCGCTTTTCCACTGCATAGTACGGCACGACACGGTTCAGTTCAGCTCACTTTTGGGGGGTTTTCCACTGGGAACAGTACCTGGTACCTGGTCCTTTTTTTAGTACCACCTCAGCCGAGGTTCCATGCGCGCCGAACCGTTACCAAAACGTGACGTGTAAACTCTGCTGGTCACTGATTGGCCGGAGAAAATCGTCATTACTGCGTCACTGGCTATTCTTTTCTTTAAAGGTACACACACGCGGAAGTTTGTGTCCCGTCTCTCCATCGCTGGATGCAGTTTGTTGCATAAGTGGATGAATGTTTCTTCAGACATTCTAAAGTTCTCCAGCCACTGAGTGTTTGTAAAACCGGGAACAATCACATCCCACCACTCTGAAGCACGGTTAAATGTCCAAACAGATGGTCTGTTGCGGTGACTTTTTTGCAAAATGTGGAAGATCTGTAATATACAGAATCAGCATTTTAATGTTACACTGGCAGTTAAGTTCATTTTATGCTTTGCAACAGTGATAAAAGTTAGCTAGTGATGTGCTTTTTTTAGATGCTTACCCATGCGCGTCGTCGAGCTAAAGTATTGTCGTTGTCTGCGTGTTGTTGTAAAAGTTCCAGGGTGTCACGGCAGTAGAGGCAGCGCAACTATAACGACACGTGAATAATCCCGCCCACTCTAAAGCGGTACTAAACTGCAGTCGAAACGCAAACCGAGCCGAACTGAGCCGAACCAAGGTGAGCTGTACTGAACCGTGCTGTGCCGTACTATGCAGTGGAAAAGCGCCTATAGGCAAGATTTGCCCAAACCATAGCAAGTTTTCTATGTTTTCTAAGTTTTTCTGCACAGAGTGAAATAAGCAAACAAGAAGGGTAACAGATAATAGTGCTTTGGGAACTTTTAAAATTCAACATGATATTTTACCAAAGTTATGCTTATGGGAATATGTTGGTCTGAATTTCCTGTCATGGTCAAAATGTTTGTTTAGATTTTAAAATTCATCCATATAAAATTAAATCTACAACACAATTAAGTGTCCAGAAAGTAAAGGGGTCTGAATACTGTCTGAATCCATTATATATTCTACTCAGAAACATGTATTCCTAATCTCTTAACATACATACACAGATTTGCTCCAGTGCAGATGAAACTGAAATAATCCATGCAGGGGACAGTTGCTTTAAAAAAACCTGATTGGGCCTTTAGGACTGATTAAAACTAAATTTTGAGCACAAGGTATAATAAATTAAACTTTAATGAGATACACAGTAATGACCAATAACACATAAACAATAATTCACTGCCATCAGCACATGGCCTATGCTGAACATTTCAATTACAGAGTGCTCCATTTGATCTGGAGGGCACACACTTATGGATGGCATGGTTTTAAGCCTGTAAATGAGCCATAATACTTAGCTGTGACAAACATATTCCTTGGGTGGTTAACCAAGACTTCTCTCCGTTTTCAACATGTACTAAATGTAAGTGTAAAATCCAGCCATATTTCTGTGCTCATACAAACAAATTTTAGAAAGTATTATCCTCTGCTTGACTAAAACCCATAGTGCTGCTGCAAGTACAGTATTTTCTATCCTATCAGTCAAGAAAAATGCTAAGTAGAAAAATCTTTGATGCAGCTTTGATAACAGCAGATGCATATTGACTATGTGTACTTATGGGATGCTATTCTGGGTATCTCCTGCTTAATCATTACGGTAAATACTTGACATTCACAGTCCAAAGACCATATTATTGAGTATATCATGAAAAGCCTTTTGTTAAGTTTCCTGTTGTTTATACTCCAAAGAAACTGTCATCAATATTAGATACACTTAATTCATGAAAATTGCCTTACTGAATCTGCCTGAGAAGTTATACAAGACCACACAGATTCTAGAGAGCAATATAAATGTAGTACAGCACATAACACAATTAAAATGGTGTCAATTTAAAAAAGGAAAATCTTCATGAAATTGCATGGTGTGTTTGGGATTAGATCATTGAATTTGTTCTCCATAAAATTTAGATTATTGTTTAATCCAAAGAATTATTATTCATCAAAGGTTAATCAAATGCTTAAGTGCCTTTATCTTATTTGTCTTCAACAGACTATCATCAATACGTATTAACGTGATCTGGTCATACTTGCAACTACACTCTCATCCATGTGGGATGTTTAAGGCAAGAGATGCCTGAAGAAATTAGCTTACATTGTCTCAGGCTCATTATTACCCAGGATCAAAATGTTTTCCTCCTGGCTATACAGCAGGCAATATCCTAACATTCAATGTCATACCAGCAATAGTTTTGGCCCTGAGGTTATTAAACAACACTTGCATACAGTCATCTGCCAGTCTATATACTTCGTGGCATATGAAGCTAACTGAAGTTGTTTTAAAACAACCATTTTGGCAAACATGTAGCTCAATGATTTGGGACCAGCATACATTCACTGCCTATAAAAAGTATTCACTCCCTTCAAAGTTTTCACTTTGTACTGTAATACAACATTTGACATTTGGTTTTGAAAGATAGTTTAATGTCAATGTGAAAACAGATCTCTACAATGTGTTCTTCATTAATTACAACTATACAATACAAAATATTTGATCGCTAAGTATTTACTCCCTCCAGGGCAGTGTGCCTTTGGCAGCTATGACAGCGTTAAGTCAGTGTGTAACAGGTCCATCTCACTATCAGCTTTGTACATCGGGACACTGAAATGTTTCCCCATCATTCTTCTCAAAACTGCTCAGGCTCTTTCAGGATGCATGGGAATCAGAAATGAACAGCCTTTTTCAAGTCTCAGTTAAATTGAGATCTGGACTCATACTCCATTACCCCAGTATGGAGGAATATTTTGTACAAAATAAAATAAATAAATGCACAAATTAATAAAAGTACTGTGAAATGTGACAATAACTAAAGAAAAAGAGCATGAAATGTGAATATAAATACATGAATGTGTTGCAGAATGTTTTTTGTTTCTAATTTATTTATTTAATTTTGTCCATAGTATTCCTCCAAATGCAACATGAAATATAGCTTGAATATAAAATTGTCACTTTCTCTTTCAAATCTGAGAGAGCGGGTTCTAGCAAATGATCTGTTTTAATTAGTGAATCATCAGTACACTGGAGTTAAACCTTCAGCCATCAAATTCCACATTTTCAGCAAACACTACAGAGTCAGGCTTCTAATGATGAATTTGCAGTTTATAGAATTAAATTATGCAATTTCTACAGTAATTTGCACTGTAACTTTTTCATGCACTCGTTCTCAGTGTGCACAGTGACAACTTTAAGTATGTACATAAGACACAGGTTTCCCAAGTCAAGCAAAGCTGACATCCACTCTACAGATGATTCACCAATCGGAAAACAACTTTGAAGAGTGGAAGTAACAGTTTTAAATTTTAAATATAAAGGAATATTACAGACTAAATTAAATAAATAAACAAACATCAAAAATATTTCTTACAAAGTAATTATTTAAGCTCACATTTCATGCACTTTTTCTTTAGTTATTGTCACATTTCACAGTATTTTTATTTAATCTCTACACTTACAGGGCCCGCTGCTGAGAACATCTGTACAGCATGATCGTGCCATCATACTTCATGATGGGGATGGTGTATTTTTTTTATCACGTGCAGTGTTTGGCTTATAGCCACTTTTGGTCTCACCAGACCATGAAACCTTCTTCCAGCTTACTTCAGAATCTCATGTGCCTTCTGGCAAATGTTTTTGTATTTTTATAACTGTTTTAATGTGGCTTTTTCTTGCCACACTACTATAAAGTACCCTGGCCACCATTGTTGTATGTACAGTCTCTCCACTCCCAGCCACTGTAGCCTGTAACTCCTTCAGAGCTATTGTAGGACTCTTGAACTCTCACTAGTCATCTTATTCTTCACTCCATTTTTGTAAATGGCCTGATGTATAGCTGTGGTACACTCTTTCCATTTCTTAAGGGTTGATTTAAATGGACTTCATGGGATATTCAGTGAGTTTGAAATTTTCCTGTATTCATCCCTGATCATTTAAAGGCTTACAAACTGCTTTTTCTAGAAGTTTAATTAAGAAAGACAGGTTAGAAATTGATCTCAAGTTGTCAAAGACCTCTAGAGGAGTCTAGATTATTTTTCTTGAGCAGGAGTTTAACTACTGCAGTCTTCAGTATTCATCTAATGATGAGTTCACAATATCAAGTACACTATCAATTAGCACATTGGAGACTTTGAAAACACATGCTGGTACAGGATTTCAGTTTAGATATCATTCTATTCAGTCTGACTAGACCTATTTCAGTGAAGAAACTTAACTTGTTTAAAAGAACATGCTGGGGTTTGAAAAGATTAACTTTCGGGGGAGGTATTATACAGAATTATTTCTAATATCATTTATTCTGTGTTTATAAAATATGGTAAAAGCCACATGAGTTTTGCCAGTAGTTTTTAGATGTTAATCCAATAAATGAGTTGAGTTTAGAAGATGCGCAATAGTTGAGAATAATGCTTGTGCCTTCAGTATTTCATAGTGGACTGGAAGTTTAGTTTTTCTCCATTTATGATCAGCTCTCCAACATTTTCTCTTTAGGTCAGACACTCTTTGGGCATTCCAAGGTATTATCATGTTGGAGGATTTCTTAATTTTCTGTTTTTTTAACTTTTTTGTAAATGTGTCTTTTTCTGTTGATCAGTTTTAAAACAAGCCAAATTAAATACAATTGAATTCAATTTTGTACAGCAATAACATGAGAAAACTTCCAAGGGATGGCACTTGGGTATTCCTAATATAGCCCATCATAGTAAGCATATATCCATCACTTTTCTGTTTGACTGGCAGCTCGGTTCAGTCAGCTTTTATCTTTTCAAAAGCCATGCTAGTGAAACTGTGTTGCATAGGGGCTTGCTGTTGTGGTGTATTTGGATTCTGCACTTTACGCTGGAGACACTACTGTGCAATGTATGTAGATATACAGCACAAAACAGACAATAACACTTTAAAAGTGCATTAAATTTATAGAAAGTAAAAAAAGTGCATTAAATTTATAGAAAGTAAATGACCACATATAGTCTCAAGGACTTCATGCTGCACGCTGCTAGCTACTGCCACTTGAAAAACAGAGTCATGTGAGGTTTGTCTAACTTTGCAAAACAAGACAAAATCGCTAAAGGTAATGGTGTGAGATTCATTCCCAAGTGACAATTTGCTGAGGGATGACCTTTAATCCTGGCAAACTGAGGTCTAATCTGAACCAAAAAATCATTCCATTACAATATAGGATAATTTGTCTGCACTTGACCAATGTCCTTATTGTCCATAGTGAGAGATAGGTGTTCATCTTTGTGCATTTATACAGTGTGTTTTCAACACTGAAATGCCTGTTTCATTATGCAAGTCAAAGTATTTGGGTGCTGTAAAACAATTTGATGCAGCTCTAGTTAGTTAAAAGCAAAAAAAGGTGAAGCATGGCATTTCAAGAGTAAAGTAGGCTAAAATAAAAGGAAACACCCTAACAAATGGAGCAGTATGTTGCTATGCCACCCCAAAATACATTGCATACACTGCTATAATTTTTAAAGACGCCTGAATAGAATAATGTAATAATGTACGTAATATGACCTAAAATGGGGTATTTGTAAAGCATGTAACTAGAAATGGCTATATAATATTTTATAATACATACCTAGGTATGTATTAGGGAGAGTGGTGGCTCTGCACTGGCAATCGGAAGGTTGCCGGTTCGAATCCCGTAAATGCCAATAGGGACTCTGCTCTGTTGGTCCCTTGAGCAAGGACCTTAGGCACTAAATAAATGCAAAGAATTTTTAAGTTTATATACAGTTTTTCAGGACAATGTCTTACAACTAAATGAGTAATATTTAATAACGTCATATATAAGATGTTTTATAAAGTGTCTCTCATGATATAAAACAAACCAAAATAACAATAGAATAATTCAAGAATCTTATTGTGTGTAATAATTGGCTAATAGTGTTAATAACATAATTAATAAAATCATTACAAGACTGTTAATTAATAGCTGCTTATAAAGGACACCTAAACTAAAATGTTACCGAAAATCATAAGTCAAAGAACAGACTAAAGATAAAAAAAGGAAGTCAAAGAGATCTTTTGTCAAAATCAAACTACTAATACAGAGTAAAAAACAATAGTGGGGAGTCAAAAAACTAGAAGGACAAAAGAATGACCCATTATTTCAGAGAAAACCCAGTAATGGGCACAGTGAATATTATATAGATTAGATGAGAGTTTTATTTTCCCCAGGGGGAAATTTGGCTTTTTACTGAAGCACTTTAAATAAATAAATACATAAATATATATATATATATACACACACACACACATTATGGTCTGAACACATACAAGAATAACCGAAAAAGAAGAAAAAATAAAAACTGACTTGTGACTGTGAGGCATTGTGCAGGCATGTTGTCTTGGTATAAAGGAGCCCCAGGAGTGTCTCTTGAGACACTTCTGCTCAATAATTTGTTGGCTGAAAGTACTCACTGTTAGTGTGTCAGAGAGATGATGTGAAGCATTGTTGATAATGGCACTCGGTTTTGTTTTAATTCTCTCCTTTGCTACTACCTGCAGGGGTTTCAAGTGTGTATCTGATAACTGAGCTTGCCCTTTTAATTAGTGTGTTCATTTAGTGGGCCCAGCACACCACAGCATAGAAAATCACACTGGCCATAGAAGATGTAAATAATGTCACTTCCCACATTAAAGGCATACAGTCTCCAAAGGAAAAAGAGCATGCTCTGTGCTTTCTTGTATAGTTCCTCTGAGTCCAGTCTAATCTGTCATTATTGTGGACCATACACAACACCGTAGCATGTTTTCATGTTTTTTTTAGTTTTTGGCTGTTGAATAGTTCATGGAAATAATTATCAGGTCTAAGATTCACCCAGGATATCCTGTATTTCACATCTAATAGTAACTTTTGATATTTTGAGCAATTCAGTGATTTTGCCAACTGCTGATTTGTGGGTAATTCCTCTGACTTTAGAGTATAAACTGAAATGAAGCTTACTTTCTGTGCTGACATGGACTTCACATCTATTTATACTTAATTTTCCAACTCTGCAGTGTAATACTTTGTAATGCTTTTTTGCTTTACCATGGGTGTGGATGACTAAAACTTTTTTCTTACAAGTTTTAATCATGTATGAGTTCACACTTTATTGCCATCTTGTTACTTTGTCAGTTTTTTGTATTTTTTTTTCTCTGACTTTGACTAATCAGTATCAAGAAATGAGTGAAACAGATTAGGGGAGAGCAATCAATTAACAGATAACTGAAGTGCAATCAATTAAATATCTTTTTACCTACAGAAAAGAATAGGAGATAATGATCTTATTTAAGCTTAACAAATTAAAAAGAATATAACAGACTATTCTTCCTACATTTTCACTCTTAAATTATGAAAGAGAGCAGAGAAACGTTCATTTTGCAGGCAGCTAGAAGAATTGGAGAAAATATATCAGAAACGGCAAGTGTGAAGCTTAAAGTTTAATGACCCAGTAATTCAGTTTTCATTTATATCACATTTTCTTTAAAATCAAAACCAAAAGGGTTTACCCTTTTTCTGCCATCATTTAATTTCGTTAAGCAGAAATTGTAAACAAAAATCAGGAATATACTGTATTTACCACTAAGTTCCACCCATCCATTTTCTAACCCGCTGAATCCGAATACAGGGTCACGGGGGTCTGCTGGAGCCAATCCCAGCCAACACAGGGCACAAGGCAGGAACCAATCCTGGGCAGGGTGCCAACCCACCGCAGACCACTAAGTTTATTTTTTATTATTATTAGTATAATTTTATTAATATTAGTTTATTTTATAATTACTGAAAATCTAATAAGGAATGAAAAGTTGAGATGAAAAGTACAGATCTGGATGCATATTAGAGTTAATTGCTTGTTTCCACTATTTTGGATTTTTCTTATCATTAACTATTTTTTTAATTATAACTTCTTGAAATGTATTCTGACAACTGATACATAAAAGTTGTATTGGTTTCTTCCTTCTCAGGGGTATGCAATATTTTCTTACTGGTTTTTATTGTTGCATTTTTAATCTGTAAGAAAATTCCATAATATGAGGAAAAATCTATGGCACATAAATTCATTTTTATGACAAATACAATCACCCAGATATGGGAAAATTAAAATTTCAATTAAGTATGAATCTACATACTGTAGAGCAGCTTTTAGAGTTCTTAAAATAATTTGGCTTTGTTAGCCAACAGCTGCATGTGCAGATTAGTTTCGATAGCTGTTCATCATCTCTGTCTGGTAAAAAGGATATGCACTGGCAGAGGCCTTGCGGGGTTATGACTGAAAGATGAATTACTGTGTAATCATTTCATACATGCTAGATGACAGATAATTGCAAATCAGACTGTCTACGTGCCTGACCTTGTTTAATTTCATTGACACAGTTAAACTAATACAACATTTTCATTTCTACTATCTCATGTTGCTGTATTTGAATATTAATACACTCCAGTTTTGTTGTTTGCCCTAAACTGCTTAGGTTCTTTATACAAATGCCTTCATCATTAATCAGATATGGTGATGAAATCCATATATCTTTCATTGTCAAGTACAGTACAGTTCTAATCCTGCTGCTAATATTTCTGTGCTCCGGAAAGTTGTTTGTGAAAACATTCAGTGTGTATGTGTCATGTTTTTCTGTCTCCAGATTGAAAATTTACTAATCCAAACATGCTTCAGATTACTTGTTTGCATTTAGTCTATTTTTGACCACTTCTAGTCAATCATTGTATAGATGTATCTACGGATGCTATTCCAAAAGAAAATTTCCAGGCAATTTGTAAAATACTGCTTACTGTATATGTCCATCATGAATTCTATCAGCTTTCTTTGTCCACTATTTTTTGTCATGGGAGCCATACCCTATTTAGGCAGCATTAACAGCAATTAACAAATTAACCGTGAGTGTGATGACAGTTCACGTAGGGCACATTTCACACAGCCAGTAATGAGACCAGCATTTAAATATGGATCTGCAAGGTAGCAACACTAAACACATTGCCATTCTGAGGCTACACTGTACAGAGAAACTATTTTTGTCAATGCTGTCATTTCCTCTTTTCCTGCCCACTGTTTATATTGCACTACAGAATCTGTCCATTTTTTTCTTTGCACCTGGAGACACTGCATAGCTTTTAGAGCCATACAACATTGACAGAAAATGCAGGTTTTCACACAATAATCTCCTAGCCATTCAAAAGTCTAATAAGGCTGAAGATTATAGGTCTTCCTCTATGAGGGGTCTGGTGTTATAGAGCAGGCAGTATGTGATCTTTAAAGCACAAAGATGTCACTTTAGTACTGACTACAGACTGTATGGCCCCATGCAAGACATTTTAATATGCCTATGCTCCAGTTGTGAAAATTATATTCAAACAACTGAACTCTACTTTTTTATTAAGTGTCTCTTATCACGCTATACTTTAAAAAATTTGCATCAGATACTTACAGTGTGATGTGTGAGTCCCTGTCTTGCACCCCAAAACATGAGGCTGAGTCTTAGTACTTTAGCAAAACTAGCTTTATTCAGCTTGAAAGCAGGAATAGCATAGTTATTTATTGTTGCGGGATCTACCACTCTCCTATACACAGACACAGTATTCAGGCAGGGTCGTGGCCAAGTAACACTGTTCCCTGCATTTACAATGTTCCTTTCAGGTGCTCATAGTGCGACTGCAATCTTTTTTCGGATTTGTTTTTATGGGGAGCTGCTACAGTTCTGGGAGCCTGAGGTTGCCCCGGCAACTGATAGGCTGTCTTCCACAGACGTGATGATCGTACTTCAGGATGCTGTTCGGTGTGTTGCCCCATTGGAGGGAGTCCCAAAAGAGTTTAGAAACCTTACAACAGTGAAACTTAAATAAAAGTATATTGGAGTAGAGACTTTTTCATTAAGATTACATTCTTAATGTGTTCTTACACATTCCATTACTCAAGATAAACTTTAAGTACATAATAATAATGTCATGTTATTTTCTAACCCTCTTTATAAAGACCACAGTAGTGAGAGTGGCTCAAGCCTAACCTAGCTAGCACAGGGAACAAAGCAGAAACAAACCCTGAATGTCAGTCCATTGCAGAGCAAACACAAGCACAAGCCAGTTTAGCATTGCCAATTCACCTACACTGCATGCTTTTGGACAGTGGGAGGAAACAGGAGCAGTCAGAGGAAACCCATTCAGACACTGGGAGAACAAGATCCATAAGGTGAGGACATAGTAAGCAAACCCAGGACTCCTTACTTCAAGACAGCAGTGCTACTAAATAGTAATAATATCTCACCAACAAATAATACAATTTCTCGGGACTAGCAAAATGTTCTGACATGGTTTGCACCATGGAAACTTCCACCCATTTCCACTTAATGTAGACCAGAGCTGCTTAGAGCCAGACTCTACAGAGCAAGGCAGAAAACAATTCTGGATGTATGACAGTCTATTACAGTGCAAATTTATGAAAAACAGCTGCTCCCTGACTGTATGAGGCATATTGAAAGTAGCCACATGATTGATAGATAGATAGATAGATAGATAGATAGATAGATAGATAGATAGATAGATAGATAGATAGATAGATAGATAGATAGATAGATAGATAGATAGATAGATAGATAGATAGATAGATAGATAGATAGATAGATAGATAGATAGATAGATAGATAGATAGATAGATAGATAGATAGATAGAGAACTTTATTTGTTCCCAGGGGAAATTTGCTTTTTACAGAAACTATTTAAATAAATAAATACACAAATATATAAATAAAGACATATATTGTTGTGGCAGACATCCGGAGACCTTGCCCCACCGGGACGCCTGGAGAAGGGAAAGACCGGGAGAGGGGCAATATCTTCTCAAAAGGGCAGCCCCCTGGATTGCATCAGGGCCAAGGATATGGAGTTGGGAAGCTCAACCGTGTGGTGTTCCGTGGCCACCAGTAGGGGGTGCCTGGATGGTTTCAGAGCTATGGACTGCAGCAGTTCCGCCACACCAGGAAGTGCTGCCAGAACAGGAACCAGGTACGCCCGGAGTTGTTCTGGGTACAAAGGCAGCACTTCCACCACACCAGGAAGTGCTGCCGGAAGATCATCATGGAGCACATCCAGGGTGTTATAAAAGGGGCCACCTCACTCCATTCGGAGAGCTGGAGTCGGGTGGTAGTGGATAGAGCTTGTGAGAGAGGAGTGGAGGCGACAGAAGGAAAGGAAAGGAAAGGAAAGAAAAGGAAAAGGACTGAGCTGTGTGAGTTTATTGTGGCTGTGTTGTGCTATGAAAATAAAAGTGTTTGTGTGTCAGAAAGAGGATATGCAGCATTGTTCATAATGGCACTCAGTTTTGTTTAAATTTTTTCCTTCGCTGTGACCTCCTGAGCCTGCCCTGTTAATTAGCTTGTCAATTCAGTGGGCCACATTATGGAAGATTGCCGTGGCCATCACAGAGTTATAGAACATGGGAAGGATGTCACTTTCCACTTTAAAGGAACATAGTCTCCCAAGGAAGAAGTGCCTGCTTTGCCATTTCTTATGTACTTCTTCTTTTTTATGAGACCAATACACCCTGTCATTGATGTGAACCCCCAAAATAGGAGCACACCACCTCCACATCCACTCTTTGAATAGAGGCCGGAAACAGAATCTCTTTGGTGCGGTGAAAGTCAATTGCCAGTTCCTTGGTTTCGTGAGGTTATGTTGCAGATGATTCTTTTTGCACCAAGAAATAAAGTTCACCACTTGACTCCAATATTCTCTCTCAACCCCCTTTATCAATACATTCACATATCTGCAGAATCATCTGAGAATTTTTGCAAGCTGCTGTTATATTTATAGTCTGAGGTGT
The DNA here is from genome assembly GCF_016835505.1 of Polypterus senegalus. Lineage (NCBI taxonomy): Eukaryota > Metazoa > Chordata > Cladistia > Polypteriformes > Polypteridae > Polypterus > Polypterus senegalus. The sequence goes on along the minus strand of NC_053164.1, from coordinate 131,839,400 downwards.
ACAGAGTGAAGAGAAAAGGAGACAGAGCTTTTCCTTGTAGTGTTCCAGTGTTGCTAACATTTGGGCAAGAAAAAAATGTATGCAACTGGTCATTTATTGCTGTAGAGTTCTCTAAACAGCAGAATGAACAAGTTGTTTGTTTTAAATTTTTTAAAAAACATTTTTTACATAGGCCTTATATAGATTTAAATATTAAATTGGTTTTTGCTTATTATTTCATGATGAATTGGTTTGCATATTTTTATTTTTTAATGTTTAGGTACTGTACTGTGTTTTATTGTTTTGTAAAGCACTTTAATCATGTAAAGCATATTATAAGAATAGTAACTATATGTTTATTTATGCAGTGTTCCTTGGTTTATTTAGCTTAAAATATTTAGTTAGTTTTGGCACCCTACTTAGATCTCCTTCCCTATCCACTCCATTCAAATCGGAATCCATTCTACACAGCATAAGGACTTGAACTGAGCTGTGGGCTGGTTAATCAAATATATATGAAAAAAAGATCCCACAACAGAAGGCTTTAATTTAATTTACTGAATCAGAATTCTAGTTTGTGACTCTTTGAAACTGAACATTTTTTATTTATTCTATAAATATGATGTTTACAATGACGAGTGAACTCCACTGAATTTGCTTCACTTTGAGTTTGACAAAATCAAGGAAATGTTCTGGGTCTTCATGCATAACGCTGTGCGTAGAACTCATACTATAACATGGCATAAGCACAAAAGCGGGAATGTGCGCATGCAAATAAAAATCCAGATGCAGGAATCTGTGTGTACGCAAACTTCCACGTTCTTCCGCTACATAAATCCTGAACAGAGTGAAAAGTAACGCTCGTGCACACACCTGCTGTCCTGTCCCAATTCCTCCTAGAATTATGCCTCTTTGAATATGCAAATCAATATAAATAGCCCTTAAGCTCAGCCTTCTGTGAAAAGACAATGGGAAAAGCATGGGGGAAAATAGAAGAATTTCCGCGAATACCAAGTGGAGGCAAGGAAAAACTTACTATTTGTTGGTTTAAACAGTGGTATAATCAACAAAAGGAAGTTGATTGAGTGACAGAGTATCGATGAAACTCGAAAGCTCAAGTTCACAAAGTCGCATAGTTCCCAAAATAAATAAGAAGTTGTCACATATCATAAGTCGCCGTGAAAAGGTGAGTCGTAGCCCACCGTCTGAGTGTCATATGAAAGCTTATTAGGGTACAGAGAAAAAAAAAATAGGCACACAGTGGGAAAAAAAGCACGAAATGTCAACATTAATCTCGATATTTCCACTTTAATCACGTAGTTTATTTTGTCATTAAAGTAGAACATCATAAACTTCATCTTAAAATCGTTTAATTTACTAGTTTCTCAAATCCCATCATAACTAAAGTAGCACGTTACATGCTTTGTTTTGTATTTGATCTTCTATGTGCTCTATGTATGTGAATCACTACGTGCTTCCCCGCTTTCTCTTTCTCTGACAGGACACAGAATCCATTACATTTGTGATATTACAGCTCTCTGAATTATTAAAATACTGAGATGCATACGTGATATCTTTTTCATGATGATAGGAATGAAAGCATGTTATTAAACATTGGAACACGGTAGTGCAGTGATTGTGTGCAACCTTCGATGAAATTATTGCAGCAGTACTGTCTCTTTCAAACGTACTAACCTCCAATTCCTGTCCTTACTTTTCTTTCTCCAAATACCCAATCGCCACACAATCAGCTCTGTAATAGACGTTAAGCTATCTGTAAGCTTACAATGAAGATTCTTCAGAACTTTTAAGCAACATTGTTAAACATTGTTTAATTATTCTATCCATCTATCCTTCCAGTCCAGTCCTTCCATCCTTCTATCCACCAGCCCAGCAAGAATACAGCCCGAGGTAGGATCCATCTGTGAACTAGCTAGCGCTGCGGCACTGTGTCCTCACATGTTTAATTATTAACGATACAGATTATTTAAATGAAGTTAAAGTTTTATCTGTATAATATAATCAATATATTTTGCTGCAGTTCATCTTAAAAATGATATCGTCATCATATGTAAATATGCACTTTATAAAGTGGCGCAGGTTGTGCAATATTATAACTGTAGTGCAAGTTTACAGTGAGGTGATTGTACTTATAAGTACAAACAGTTCTACAAGGAGCACTTGATGGACTGATTGATTGTGTTTAAAGTTCTTGGGTTGAAACTGTTTCTGAACCACGCGGTCCGTACGGGAAAGTCTCTGAAGCATTTTGCAGTGGCTGAGGCAGCGTGTGCTTGATGCTGTATCCCAATAATTCTCTTTCCGATCAGCTGCTGCTGTGATTCCCCACTCAGATACAGTGATATAAATACTCCGAGTGGTGCAGTGAGAGTAATATGGAAAAAGATGATCCGCTGTGGCAACCCTTAACGGGAGCAGCTGAAAGAAGAAAAAGAAGTTGCAGTGAGAGTAACAATGCTTAAGCAGTTATGGTATTTGGAATACTATGGCTATTCCCTGGACCATTATATCGTTACAGGTTAATTACAAACAGATGCATTACACTAATAAACAATATGCGGTTAGTTTTAGTGTATTTAGAAAGTGGCATCAGGAATTATTTATCTAAGAAAGAAAGGGTAACCACACAGGAACAGTAGCACTGCTTTGACGCTGGGTGCCGCCAGTTTGCAAAACCGAGTGCAGAACTTGCGTACAACAGGGTATGAGGTACCGTGGAAATGTGTGCGGCTTTACGCCAAGTTTAGGTTTTATACATCGCGATTTGAACGTGGAAGTGTTCTTACGCAACATTTCTGTGCGTACGCACCGTTTATACATGAGGCAACTGGAACTTTGTTGTACTCAGTGAAATGCATTCAAGTCAATTAGAAAGCAGAACTTAAACTAGTTTTGAGTGAATCATTTAATGTAATGGTCTTTTAAGTGTCCTTGGTGACTAGAGAAATGTCTGTCAACTATGCTGGACCATTTATTATGACCAACAATGTGACCTCAGCTGTGAGGCAGCAGTTCTAACCATTATGACACTATGCATTCCTAAGATAAAACTGATAGAATTTAATATAAGAACAGTAAAAGTTCTTGCACTCAGTGGCAGACAGAAAGAATGAATTCACTGAGGCTTGCTCCCCACAGATTTGATAGCAGATACTCATCTCTCCTGAACTGAAAAACATTCTTGTTTTCCTGATGCTTTCAAATAAATGTAATGTTCAAGCATGTGAGTTCTTCACTCCTTCTGTTCGCATTAACTGCACAGCATGCTGTGTAATTTTATTAAGAGGTTAGGCTCACATATTACATACATGTCACATACAACCCCATATAAGAAGACGTTGCCTTTAGGACATGAACATACCGACACATTTACCGTTTCCTATTTGCATGTGCATTGGGAAATTAAATGTATTCACTAATTTACAGCTACTTTTTAGCCCTTGTGGAGCCGACCCGGACACAGACAGGCGGACATGTTGTTAAAATACCACCACACGTTTATTCACACACAATATTTATAATAATTGGTCACTCAGACCCAGTCCAATGCCCATAAAGCGCACAAACCCCAAACACACACTCAGTCCTGGCCACAATGCCTTTTCTTCGGGCCGCCTCCACACTTTCTTCTTGCCTCGTCCTGCTTCCACCCGACTCCAGCCTCGAATGATGGGAGACGGCCTCTTTTATAGAGTCCCCGGATGAGCCCCAGGTGTTCCTGGCATTCCTCCTCTAGCCACGCCCCAGCGTGGCGGAAGTGCCAGCTGTCCTCCCGGCAGCTCTCCGGGCGCCGTCCTAATTCTTCCCCCCAGCACTTCCTGGTGTGGTGGAAGTGCTGGGGTAACAGGTCCCCAAGGCATTGGGGTGCCTCCTGGCGGTGACCACAGGCCCCTACAAGGTGAAGCTTCCATGCCCTGAACCCGTAGCCCCCCAAAGCAACCAGGGAGGCAACCCCCACGTGATCCAGGGTGGGCACAGACCCACATCCGGTCCCTCATGGCGTCCCAGCCGGGTCATGGCCCCTGGCATCCCTGACACCCTCTATTAGGATTAGGGTTATATGATCGTGGGGGCTGTCCCATCTAACATTAAATGATACAGCTCTGTGATGTTGTGCTGGCTTTTTAAGCATCGCTGGATGCTGGGAAAAGAAAGGTTGCCTAAGCCAGCTGCACTGTGAATTTCCTGAAAAATATTCGGTGAACAAGGTCATTGGCAAACAAAGCATATTCACTGTGAAAACACTTTAGCAAATATTTCCAACTGATACTAGTGTTAAATCACATTTAAAGGTTTTTTGGTTAGAATTGCTTCCATGAAAAGAACTAGCCTGCTATGTTCCTTCCATTGAAGTTACTACCTTATCCACAGGTCGTTAATAACAATACATTTTTACTTAAAAGTATAGAAAGTATCATCGTCATCATCATTTTCATTCTGTTTTTCCTGTTGAGGTTTGCTGGGAATGAACTCCTGTTTGCCCATTCAGAACAGTTGTGCTCAGTTCAAAAAAGCTGTGTAAAGCTGAGGGCTCCTCACCCACAAGGTGAAGGGTGAGGGTAAAGTATGACACCAGTCAGATGGCAGGCAAGAGATGGAGTGACACAGGCATATTAGAACCTGGAAATGGAAAATAGATGAATGAAAAACAGATATCTTCAAAGTGTTGAAAACAAATTAGGTGCTATATACTCAAAAGTATGAATCTGGCCGGATCTTTAAAGAAAGTACATTGTGATAAAATCTTCCTAGCTTTCAGTGTACTGAGTGTCTTTTGCTTTGCATAGTTTTGCCAAGTAGTTAATTTGTGCCTGTCAAAATAAACAAAAAAAATTAAGATCTGGTTGGAATGGATACTGAATTTAATAAGCTGAAAATGTATTTTGAGCAAAAGGATATTGGAAAGAAACAAGTGTGCACTAATGTGAAAAATATTACTTAACATTGTTAATTTGGGTGTTCTAAATATGGCAATAGGCAAAGGAGTTGCAACAAAATGAAAAATATAAAATGCCCCTATCAAATAGGCAAAATTTTGTTTTATAGATAACTTGATTTTTTCATGTTCAGCACAATGTTATCTACTAATTTTGCATTTTGTTTTATTCTTGTTTGCTTTTTTTAAGCCCGTGAGTGTGTGCTTTGAAAAAGGTACTATATGAGATAAAGATGGACAGATTTATTAATATTTTACCATGTTTTCATTGTTTCTTTGTTTCAAAATCAACCCAAGTCATCACACATTTTAATAACACAGTTGAAGTTATATGTTCAGGATCACACAGTGAGGCTGACTTGTGGAATAAGCAACAAAAGGTGGAGCCATCAGGTGACACATGCTTTCAGGGCAGAGAAACACTATTTGCACATTATTTAGTTTAGATTTCACTGATTACAGTATACTTATATTGTAATTCTTCTATAACTATGTACAATTGTAAATTTTTACAATCTATATGGTGTTAAGCCTGAGTGGTGATAACAAAGCTCTGGCTATTACATTGCAACAGTACATCATTATGGTATAGTTAGTTAGGTTCGATAAACAGTGATCACCATGTGAACAGACTGTACTAATGAGAACTAAATTGAAATATTTAATTTAATTTTAACAGTATGTAATAATATGAGTGATGTTTGTTTCTTTAAATTACAACAATATACCATTGAAGACAGACATGGAGGGTTAATACCATGGACAGCTCTGTGAAGTGTTTGCTAAAATTAATGAAGCAGGAAACTCGTCACTTTTTCACTGCCAGCAGCCTAAAGCAAGGAAAGTAACTCCCAGAATTAATGTGTTGGAAGAACTTTTTAAAGTAGTAAGCATCTGAATGAGGTTTAGTTTTTGTTTTTCACAGTTTGTACATACAGTAGATTTATTTTAGGTTAGCTCTAGTAAGTTATTTATTAGTTTTTTTGAGTTAAGTGCTGAAAACGTAAATTGCTGCATTGCAAAATGTTTTAAACAGAAGAAGTACATTGGAGTTAAATGTTGCAGTATTCTCAGTTATGAACAAATGTGAAAGCACAAATTAAAGCTTCAATTTGGTACAGACATATAGAAACTGAGAATCTACTTAGTTGCTTTCTCATGATGACGAATTACTCTAATAAAATAGTATTAAGATTAATGGTGGCATGTTGGATGCACCGCAGTTTGACATCTTTGGATTCAAAAGCACTTTCAATGTGTGTTTGTTCATGAATGTGAAAATTATGGCTAAATTATCAGCCTATTTAACAACACAGCCTCATATTCCAATAGTAAACTAATGGAGCAATACATTGAATTCATATCAACTATTGATTTAGGTTTCATTTAAAATCTAATTTAATTCTGGGAACAAGCAGTATAGCATTTTCTAGATATCACAAATCAAGCTTTACATAATGCATTATAATCCATAATCTGTTTAAAAGGAGATTTTCAAGAAATAGTGCATCTCCACAAAAGCAAGCTGTAGCTAATTGAAGGTAAAGCTTGAAATAGACATTCCCTATTTACTATAACATTGTTAATAGAGTAGAGGATGGTCTGGCATCCCAACAAGGGTTAAAGAGTGTTCCTTTCCCAGCTGAGTCAATGTAAAAAAAGGACCACTAAAGTGGAGATGTAGACCAGCTGTGTGGATCCCCAATTCATATAAGGGACAAGTAAGGGGAGGACTGTGGAAAATGGCTTTTTATAGACAATTCATCCCCCAGCACAAAAAGTGGCAGCATTGCTCTGATTGGCTGCCAACTCAGACACCTACAGGGTTGCCTGAGAGTTTGATTCTGGAGGGGTGACCCTGTAGGGATCCTTGGGTGCCGCCAAAGGGTGTCATGGAAAAGAAACTTGTAGCTTCCTTGTGATACGGAAATGCTTATGCAGAATAACATCTCAATCTTGCAAGACTTTTGGGTTTAAGGTAAAAAGGAGCTATCTCACTGCATTGGAAAGACAGAATTTTGGGGGGTGGAGTTAGACGACGCTTGAGGAAGAGGATGGGAAGGAGATGAAAGCTACCGGTATGCCATTTGATTATTGTTGGTGGATTTAAACCTGCAAAGGTACTGCTGTTAATGAATTACTATTTAATTGAATTTAGAACTGTCTATGATTCTGCCGTTGGGACACTGAGGTGCCCCCTTGTGGTCACGGCATCTAATATCCATTGTCTTTGCTTCAGCTGTTGTCTACATTTATTTCACTAGAAATAGTCGAATTTATGTATGCCTTGTTACTTATTTTGTTTCATCAGTTCTATTCATATTTATGATACCATTACACCTATATATATGAGTATATAACCTTTGCCGAAGGTTGCAAAATACCAGCTAGATTTAGGCAAACTCTCCTCACCCCTGTGCTCCACCAGGAGTGAACTCTGTGCAGTTTGAATGTATGCTGGTCGATGAGAGGATTACCTACAATTTGAAGAAGAGAACATTTTGTCTATTCAGTTTATTTGTCTCTCTTAACCCAGCCACAGAGGATGCACAAACCAGTATGTTTCTTCGTGCCAGTCCCAAGCCTGGATAAATGGGGAGGGTTACGTCAGGAAGGGCATCCAGTGTAAAATTTTGCCAAATCCATATGCGGACGGATGATCCACTGTAGCAACCCCTAACAGGAGCAGCAGAAAGAAGAAGAAGAAGAATTTATTTGTCTTTCTTAGAGAATGATGAGGCTACCTACACTTAGATGCTATATGAATCAAGTTTAATGGTCCTATGTTCTCCCTGCCAGTCTATCCAAAAGGTGAAGTCATTTCCTCTAGCTTTGATATAAGTCTATTTTCTACTGCTTTTACATGCTGCTAAGAAGACTATTAGCTTTAAGGATCTCTACCAAATATGAAAGTCAACCTAAAAGTAATGAGCATTTTGGAATTATCAAAAGATGCCTGGTTTCATGATTCAGGCTGTAAACTGATGCTTTGTAGCTTATGTCTTTAAGAGAAGCCATTTGTGTACCATTGTCAAGGTCACATCTCTAGGGGTGAGGTCTCCGTGGTTGTAACCTTGACTTGCATCAAAAATCAGCATAAAAGGTCAGCCTTTTGCTAGGCACCTTATCCAATCTGTGAATAAAATTCCTTAATTTAATTTTGATAATGTGTGCTTTCTTTTGTTGTATAGCCTGGTTACAACTTATTACTTGTTATTTGACTTTAATTTTGCCTCTTGTCTGAGTTATGCTTGCTATGGTTTATTTTTTATTTTCTTTTGTTTTACCCTTTTGACGTTTCTCCTGGTTTACTCCCAAATTCAGCTCTCTCGTTTTCCTGCTGAGTCAGGACACCTGGCAACTCTGAAATGTGTTGTACTACGACTAGTACTTTCATATCACACTTGTCAAAGACATGTTCATGCTTCTGGATGTGAAAATGGTCGAGAAGAACATGTCATTTTGACAATGTGCAGTGACCAAATTTCTTCTGAAGTAAATCATTTTCTGAACTCTTCACAGAGATTGAATACGTATGTGAATTTCAGGGAAATTGCAGCCAAGATTGTAATAGGGCATAATATGGCCTTGGAGATAATGGAAACTTTGACTTACCAGAAATGCAGTTCTACATCATAGGGATTTTTAAACTTTCATCACAGTGGCAAAAATACATTAAACGACAGGGACATTTGTAGTAACTAAACAATGGTATGCAGAATATGGAGAATTGATTGACAACTATTTGTGATTCATATACTAACTAAAGCATAAAATTAATATGCTTATTGCATTTTGCTTAACCTTGTATTTAAGCATGGAAACAGTAGCCTTCTTCTTCTCCTAACTTACCCATTGTCTCTCACTCTTCTTGTTCTTGTAAGAGTCATAATGGCAATATGCTGAGTTGGATGGACCAAGGCCGGCCAAGAGAAGTAATAATTCCAAAGTGTCCCAGGTTTGTCCCTAGTCTTAGCACAACAGGTGATGCCCAGTCAATGTCCCATGTGGGTATCTTCACCACATGCCCACAATCCACAGTTTTTCTCTGAATTTATTTCAGTATTATTGGACTCCTTACCCTATTATCAAGGTTAAGCCCAGAAACCATAAGGGAAACCTCTGATATCTATACCCCTAATCTTTTTTCTTTCAGTCACTACCTTGGAGATATTACAATTTAGCACTTTGGCACCACCACAATCCAGTACAACACTAGAAAAAACTGTGGCTGTTGTTTGTCAATATCACTCATTAGCTCTTGATTTTTAGGGCAATCATAACCTTCAAGGAAAAAGTGTTTTCCTAGAGGGAGCCACAATATCAGGTTGAAGTTGCCAGTTGTCAACCTGACTGTCATACTTTACTGAAAATTACTCCAATGTGTGCCAGAGATATTCTGATAAGACATGAAAATGGCATAGACAAATTCCTTAGATTCACAGACAAAATATTGTGCAAGTTTTTTCAGCAAAATTACATCTTGACCATGGAAATCAAGAACTGGATAATGAACAAGATGCATTTGTGTCAAAGCCCTACACCCGTTCAACCATATTTGATTTAAACATTTTGCAAACTATTCAAATACAGCTCTAACTCTATAACAACTTGCAATGGATATTCTTACAGCGCTTTCTTCATGATACAACAGTCATGCTTGGTATAGAGTCATGTGTTTTTCCATGTCTGTAAAATGTGTAGATGGGATTGGAAAAGTCCCGGGTTTTCTCAAGCATCTGTGTAGAAGAATTAAAATTTTTTCTCTTTTCCATGGCCATAGAAGAATCTAAGGTTTGTTACCAAAGATATAAACACAATATCCAGCTTCAAGTGTTGTGTTATGTGTACGGAGAAATTCTTATTTTTATGTCTGCCATGACTCTCTCCAGTCAAAATCGTTTCACCACAATCTGACACTGCCCCAATTTATATTTCCATTGTTTTGCATGTCTGGATCCCTACTGCTCATGCCTCTCATCTGTCTATATTGAACCCAACCACCTTTGTTTTTCTTGTTGTTGGTGAAACTTCATGCTAGGGCCACAACTGGGTTAGACAGCCAACACCATTTCCAGTCCTGGCTTCAGAAGTGAGTGCTTGCAGTGCTTTCTTTAAACGGTGAAGTTCTCTTTGTTTTTGTTAGAATCAACAATATTTTGTTTTTTATCGTTTTCTGTGGACCATTTTGTATGATTTTCAATAAAACATGTAAAGAATAATGTAACCTACACCTTCATATGTCCTGGGTATGAAGTTAAACTGCCTCTGGCACTGCAAGCGGTCCTCCAACTTGCAGGGAAATCATCGGGGTTGGTGGCAGGATTGGCACTCCAGCCACCATAAAAAAATCATCATGCAACTCTGAGACAACAAACAGGACTCCATCAGGAAGTCTGTTGTCAATATTGGGGAAAGCCCTCGGGATCCTTATTCCCGGAAGAGTCAAAACTGTCAGAGAACCAATGGGGTCAGGCCTGTTGGAGATCAGAACTCATGTGGTGCTGAGGTGTCACCCGTTGCATGGCAGCACTCAGGTCCCAATTTGAGGTGGCCCATCCAGGTAGGCCTGTGAAATATCTTGTCTCTCTGGCATGATGATCATCTTCCTTTGTTGTTGGAGGAGCTTCATAAACTATGCATTTCAGTGGCAGCACTCTTTGAGATGCGCAGACCAGGGACTGGCCAGATCTCTGTAGATGCGTACACCGTTTATTGGTCTGATTGCTCTGATGACTGTCTTACTCAGGGAGTAGCTGTTGATGTGGCAGATCGGCTCCTTCTGATGGTGTCTGATGTCACTCCTTTCAACAAGCGTATTATGAGGCTCAGATCAAGACACTCCCTGGATGCCTTGTCTGTTGTCTCGGTGTATGCTCCAACTGCGGTGAGTGATGTCTCAGAGAGGGAGACAACTTCACTAGGTGGTTGATTGGTGTCCACAAGATGACACTCTTCTGATCATGGATGACTTCAGTGTGACCACTGGCACTAACAGGGCTGACTATGAGGATTGTGTCTGACCCTGTGGGTCTGGGGATATGGATTGTTGGATCCTGGTTACAGAACCCTGAGCCGTATTGTTGGACTTGGTACTCCAATAATGATGGTGCGGTGAAGGAGATCGATCACATCCTCATGGGCAGACGCTGGAGGCTCTAAACAAAACTGCAGGGTCTACAGAAGTGCCCAGTTTGTGAATTCTAACCACAGACTTGTTATTGCTATTCTGAAGATACAGCTTAGGTCGAGTAGGCTACCACCTACTAGGCAAATGAAGCTCGACCTTGCCAGACTCAAGATCAGGCTGTTTCTAATGAGTTTGCACACAGTTTGCATGAGGAACTTACAGGCTTTGGTGTGCCTGCTGATCCTAATGTGATATCATCAAAAGGAGTCGCAAAGCATGGCTTGATGGCAACTCTGGCCTGTACCAGGAACTGAAAAGGATGGCTGCGATTGTTCTGAGGGCAGATAAGAAGGCATTTGTTAGAGGAATCGGTGAGCAAGTAACTCGCCATCTATGGTTGAGTGACCCACACTACTACTTACAGAGGAATTGAAGCATTACGCACATCCAAATCTGTTCCTGTTCTGAGTCGTAGTTGGGGGGGTGATAGAACAGTTATGGATAACACTGCAGTTGTTACCCGCTGGGCTGGCTACTTTGAGCAGCTGTTTAAAATTGATTCTCCAGCTAGGAAGTTGGATATCTCTGGGTCCTTGGTGCTTGAGGCTGATCCTCCAATTAGCTGTGAGCCATCTGGGGTGAACTTCTCCAGGCTGGTAGTAAGGCTGTCCTCTTGGCATTGCAAGCAATCTTTGCTTCCATTTGGGAGACTGGTGTCATCCCAGTTGACTGGAAAATGGTGCTTGTTGTCCCTATCTGGAAAGGGAAGGGTGATTGCCTGGATTGCAGCAACTACAGGGGGATAACACTGGTCCGGTGCTGGGTAAGGTCCTTGCTAGGGTCATCCTCAATAAGATCTGTGATCACTTGCTCACCTACCAGTGACCAGGGCAGTCTGGTTTTACGTCTAAGAAGTCTACCATTGACTGCATCCTGGCACTAAGAGTTCTCATGGAGCGGAAACGCAAATATCGGCAGAGTTTCTTTGCAGCCTTCGTCAAGCTGCCCAGTGGGACATCCTGAGACGTTGCGGGATCCCCTCAAAGTTGTTGGATATCATGGCTGGCTGGTACACTGGTACTGTGAGTGCTGTGCAGAGACGAGGCAGAACCACTGAGTTTTTTCCAGTTGATTCTGGGGTTTGTCAGAGGTGTGTTCTTGCTCGACTGGGTGACGGGCAGGATCTTGGGGTACAGCAGCTGTGGGGTATCTGTTGGTGATCAAGGCTTTCAAGTGCTGAGTGTCTGGGCTTGTGAGTGTCCTGGATAAAAACCAAGATCCAGGCCTTTAATTACCTCTTAGGCACAGCCATCAGCAGTGTGTCTGTCTGCAGAGAGAGTGTCTACCTCGTTGAGAGGTTTACTTACCTTGGCAGTGACATTCATGTCTCTGGTGTCTCTTCATATAAAATCAGTAGATGGATTGGGAGAGCATAGGGGGTCATGAGGTCGCTGGAAAGGGGTGTGTGGTGCTCTTGATATCTTTACAAAAGGATAAGGTCCAGGTCTTTAGAGTCCTGGTGCTTCCTGCTTTGCAATATGGTTGCGAAACATGAGCACAATCCATTGATCTGAGATGAAGACTGGACTCCTACAGTACTGTGTCTAATCAGAGAATCCTTGGGTACCGCTAGTGCGATTCCCAGAGGGTGATCCGGCTTGCAGGATCCTCATTGTTGAGGAGCCGAGCAGCTTGACCAGGCCAAGGGGATGGCCATATAACACCTGGCTGCAGTAGAAAGATAGTCATTTCCAGAGGGTGGGACTGGACAGCGTGTCTGCCTGGAGGGTTGCCAACCAGGATCCCGAGAAGTTTCATCGTGTGGTGGGAGCGGCAATGTGTTGTACCAGTGTATGCTCCCCACTCTGACCTGACTTGTCTTCACTATTTAGGTTGCACACACTAAAACACAGATACTTCTTTCCACGGCTGCCACTGTCACAATAAATATATCTGTGATGTTACACATTTGTCTGTCATGGTTGCCATTATTGGGTGCTTCTGAACCCCATTTACAGTTTACTTATGGTTTAAAAATTTCACAAGCAAAAATTTGTTTATTTAATATGTGTCTTAAGGGTGGTTTATTGTGATAATTGAAAATGGGTGAAATACATTTATTTGTATAATTATATAGGCACTTCTAACATTATTATTATTATTAATCCTTTAGTTTTACTTACTGTTGCTGTCTGACTCTCCAGGTAGAATCATCCTTTATAGAAGACATCACTCAAGGTTCACAATACAGCAGTTTCTATTTCTCAGAAAAAAAAAAGATAATATATAAAAATTTTAAATGTATCAAATATCACAACTTGTTTCCTAAGATATCCGAGTTTGACATGGGACATTAGAAATTCTTAAGATATTAGGGTAACTGATGCTGTGCTCTCTTTTTCACTTTTTCAAGTTGCACCTTGTGGATTCTCTTTGGAGTTCTCCCTTGAGCTACATGGTTTGGATTTCAATATGAGTTAAAATCCATGTATGTACAGTATTTCTTAACACACATTTCCTTTTTAGGGTCCTGTGGAACTAAGAACCTGTCCCTGAAGCCTTTAACAAAAGGCAGAAACAAACTCTGGATGGGGTGTCTGTCCATTGTAAGGCACAAGTTTACACTTACAGTGAGGCAAACAACAGTAGCTGATTAACTACAAACTGGAAACTGAGAAGAAAACCTGAGAACTCGTTGAAATTCAGAAACTCCATACAGACACTGCTAAAGCTGGCAATTAAACTCTATAATTGTGAGTATAAATGATATAAATGAAAATGTTTTCATATAATATTACTACTTCTGAGACTTACTGTTTAAAATTGAAACCCATTGCACTTTGCTGCAATGTGGTTTTAGTGCTGCATAAGTCATTTTTTTTAATCCTCTAAGAATGTTCGTGCACATGTCTATTAATATGGATTTCCTTGTTTAAAGAACTGGATGAGCTATTTAGATAATAAGATATACACATCTGCGGTGGGTTGGCACCCTGCCCAGGATTGGTTCCTGCCTTGTGCCCTATGTTGGCTGGGATTGGCTCCAGCAGACCCCCGGGACCCTGTATTCGGATTCAGCGGGTTAGAAAATGGATGGATGGATATACACATAGCTAACTCTCTTTAAATTTTCATATGCCACTTTTCTCACATTCAGTGTTCAGCTGTGTAACAGAATACAATACTAGACTGCAGACAGCTGATCTACTACTTTATTTTAGTCCTGGCCCCTGCTGACCTTGAATTTGATTAAGTGGATTTGACAACATGTTGTTGTTTATTGTCTGAATGTACGAGTATAATACCACATGTTTATTTCTTAATTAAATATTTTGCAATAGACAAATAAAGAACGCAAAGCATCCAGACTGCAATGTATATTTTTGTTCTACACTTTAATTTTAAAAAATGAAAAATGATGCACATTACTCATAACCCCTTGTGCGCAGTTCTTTCATGATCTTAGGGAATTTGCCAATCAAACATCATTTGGCAATGACACATGTTCATTTACTGCACATTTAAAATCATGAATCACTTCTAAGTGCTGCCTTCAACTTGAGGCTGATGGTAATTGGGAGCTTATTCTTTGGATCAGTTCATTTTCTAAATCTGGTCAATCAATTTTTTTGGTCCCAGGGGTCAAAGGCTATCCCAATAGAATAACGCTGAAGGCAGGCACCACAGCCTGAGTCATTTTAGGCTCACCAAGCCACCTACCATACATGCTTTAGGATGTCCTGAAGAAAAGCCCCCATAGACATGAGAGAAGAATGCAAGCATTATGCAAACAGTACACACTCAGTCTTTTGAAGCTGTGAGGTAACGGCACTAATTACTGTATTATAATGCTATGTTTACACATTGATTTTTTTCTCCCAATTCTTAAAGCTTTTATTAGAATGCCACAGTTTTTAACAGGTTTAATACGTATTAATCTGGAGTGCTCTGTTTTTCTAGGGAGCTGAAATCATTAATAATAATGAATCTATTGGTTATATCAAATCATGCAACAGGACACCTGAACATGCCCTAATAAAATAAATTGATCATATAATTAAAAACAAAATTTCACATGTCAAAGTTATGAAGTGATTTTCAAATTCTAGTGGGGCATAGAGTCTTGAGGATGTAAGGAGAGGTGGAGGCATCCTTTGAAGTCGGGCAGGTTTGTGTGTTAGTGGATAAATGAGTGAGTGAGTGAGCGAGAGACCAAAAGAAAGCATTCCTTAGAGCAGTACTAAACTCTTACGAAATCCACACCTCTGCTTAAATCTACTGGACTGCACTGGGTGCATTGGGGTTGATGAGTGTCACAGAGGGCCGGGATCCTTACCCAGCTGGGACACCTCTTTGCTGCAGGGATTGGGGGAGCAAGCCTGGTCATGACATTACCTCCCCTGTGACACTAGATGGCAGCCCCCATGGGTTGCAGTGGTGCCTCAGACTCCCGCCGGGCTTCATGGGGAATGGAGTTAGATACAGCCCTGTTGGGATCAGGGGGTGCTGCAGCTGATGCTAATCCTTGGAAAGCAGCTCTTCCACCGCACCTGGAGGTGCTGCCAGAATTAGGTCAACGATCACCTGGAGGACTTCCGGGTGCCTTATATAAGGGGCCAGCAGAGACTACTCGGTGGGCCAGAGTCAGGAGGAGGGAGAAAAAGCTTGCCGAGGAGGAGAAAAGAAGAGAAGGAATTTATTGGACAGTGGTTTATGCTTTGGACTGTGTTGTTGTGCTTATGGGAGACGGGGAAGATGTTTCCCAAAAGGGAAGAAAATAAAATCAGGTGTGCTGTTGAAAGGATCCCTCCTGCGCCTGTCTGTGTCGGGATAAGCGCTGGTATGGCGCCATCTACTGTCAAATGAGTATTGGGAAGCATCCTGGGTTGAATTTACATAAGAGTCAGGGAAAGTGAGTGCAGATGGTGTTCTAAAGTAAGCAATGTGAGGTTTAGTCAGCAAAGTGAAAATGCAAGAATTGGACAAGGCAGAGAAGAGATCATTGATGCTGCTTAGAAGGAGTCGTGAAAGACTGGAGCACCTGCCAGCATTAGTGATTATGAAATGTCAGCTAAATGAAGCCATTAAAAAAAATCACACAAAGTGAAGATCTGTAAACATGTTATTTTGCTTCAGAGTACAAACACCAAAGTACAGTTAAAGTATAATAATATACTGTACATCAAATGCTTAACAGTGAGGGCAGAAATGTAACTGAGTATTCTTTCAATAAACTATACCCATTAGCACTAATGCATAACAGTCAACGCTCAATACATTCGTAACTTCAATCAAAGAACATCTTATATATAAACGTTTATGCATGGAAATGTGTGTGTCTGTCTGTCCAGCCCGGAAGTACAAGGCTACAGCATGAAGCTCAAAGAAATCGACTCTTTCGCCAAAGTGAAATCACCGAGAAAGCAGAAACTTGCTTAGCCGCTAATACACAAGCGAGGTGAGCACTTCGGCAAAACCAAAAATCCGAGGAGAGAGATACTCGCTTAGTCACTAATAGACGATGGAGCGTGTCGGCAAAACGAAACCACTGAGGAAAGAGAACTTTGCTTAGCTGGTTCCTTATATAAGTCACCCAGAAGTGTTCCAGTAAAAAAGTGTTTTAGTAAAATTTCAGAGCAAAACAGTTCACACAAAAATAGTGAAGAAATTGATATTAAAGAAAAGTTCTGTTTAAGGCTTATATATCTTGTTTTATTTCTCTAAGTTTGGTCTTACAGTCATACTTGAGGCACATAAGCACATGAAAAACAGTCAAAACACTGTGTGCCATCTCCTATTCGCAACATTTCTAATAGTCCATGCTAGCAGTAAGACTATTTCCGAACTGGCTTAATTAATACTCTGTTCTACAGCTATAGCTAACAAAGTTCATGTTAACTTACAGGGATTTAAGGCTATACCATATTCTAGGTAGCTATAATACTAGGATGTTATACCGTGTTAGCCATTATGAATGTAGTGAGAAGTCAAGCAAAATTACACCTTTTTTCTTGCATGATGAAGGGGCCTGAGTTGCCTCGAAAGCTTGCATATTGTAATCTTTTTAGTTAGCCAATAAAAGATATCATTTTGCTTGACTTCTCACTAGGTAGCAATAAGAAACTGATATTGTATTATTGCAATTAAGCAAACATATGAATTTAACATCAAACAATAGTTTTATAAGATTGGCTCTTACACTTCCAGCCCCCAATTGTTTTTTGCGGGAGCAAGGACAATTACCATATTTTACTTCAGTAAGAGCCACAAACTATTCATATAGTTTTTATTGAGTCTTATCTCTAAATAACTAACTAATCCATAACTAGTAATTTAACTGCAAACAAACTTTTAAGAATTTGTTACTTCAAACAATAGCTGTTTCTTGCAGCAGGTACAATTTATTCATTGGTCTGTTTAGTGTGCTGGTTTTGGTCTGCACATTAACTCTTCTGACTGCACCTCATCTGGCATTGTCTTGATGACTTGACCCATTAGCAAGGAGTTGCAGGGTGCAGCTTCGTCTACTATTAAAACAACATCTCCTGGTTCAAAATTTCTTCTTGGTGTAAGCCATTTCTTATGTTCTTGAAGTACTGGCATATACTTTTTAGACCGTCTTTTCCAAAACAATGTATTGAACTTGCCTCCATTGTCTCCAAGTATACTAGTCAGTTTTAGAAATATACCTGTACAGTAGTCACAGCGGAGCCATATTGTAAGTACCTATTAGAAACTGATATGGTATTACTGAAATTAAGCAAACATATGAATTTAACATGAAACATTAGCGTTCTAAGTTTGGACCTTATGCTTGTACATTAAAAAGATCCAAAATATTAGCCTACAAATATAAGATTGAAACTTTGCCCGAACCATAAAACTTCTAAAGTCAGAATCTCCTTAACTTTTCAAACTGTCTTTATATCCAATGACATGGATTTCTTTATACAGCTAGCTCTTAATAATCTTCAGAATGTTATTCAGGCTCATTGTGATAAATGACAGTGTCCATATTAATGCAAGGTGAGAGAATGAGATCACTGACATTTCAAAAGCTGGAGGGTAACTGTGCCCTTGAAAGTATCAGATGAAGCAGAGTCTTATGGCAGCCTGACAGAGTGATTGACATTAGCTAAGCTGTGCACTGAAGAGCAAATTATGTCATAAGGTGCAGGTAAAAGACAGTGTACACTCAATTCTTTTGCTAGATGCAGGGCTTTGCAATATTTGGACTGCAGTGCTAATGTATCGAATATTTGATATGGGGACCTTGTAGCTCTTTGTGGGCATTCAGAGTCTTCAGACCTGATTTAAAATCCAGCTCAGATGTAAATTCTTTGTTGCTTGTTCTGCCTGTATTTAAATTCTGGGGGGGATTTAGGTTAGGAACTCTAAATTAAAAATTATTGCTTACATAAATTGCTTTGCTTACAATAAAGAATGTTGTATTACGTAAAGACTCTTGGCTTCCAATTAATTTTTGTCTAAATGTCTGCACCATCCTGATTGATTCCTCTCATTAGGTTTACAGTAAAAATAATAACCATTGTATTTTCATAATTGTATTTAACTTTCAAGATTTAATTTTCTGCTTTTCATTCAACTGAAATGCAAATCACAAATCTCAAAGTTATCCAACGCCAACTGCTATCCCAAAGAAATCCAAACCATCTAATTCTATCATAATTTAATACCAATGAATAAGGAGACACAGTAATGGATTAGTTAACTCTGGCTGTTTCACACATGCAGAGCCCTGAGATTAAATCACAGCCTGGGCATTGCTGGTGGAGACTTTGAATATTTTTTTTTGGTGTCTGTGTTTTTTTCAAGGTGCTCTTTTTCTGTTCTGCATCCCCAAGATGTCTTTTAGGATTAATTAACAATTGTAAAAATCGCTAATTGTGGATATTTGAGTATGCTCTGAAGTGCTTAATGTTGATAGACTGTCAGCAAACTGTGACCCTAAATTATATTAAGAATGTTTGATAATCAAATCGTTTGAGATTCTATATATCTATATTTTTAAACACACAGCATATTTATATTCTATAAGAAGAGCTGGAATAAGTTGCTATGATAGGCTGGCTTGGCCTCTTCAACATGACATGGTGCCACTGTGATCCTCACCAGGAAAAGTGTATTGAAGGTGACCTCAATATATTTACACACTGTGTAGCAGTTTGGCATTCACACATAAGGTATCAGAATGCCACTGAACGGTATATTGAGAGCTACTGCTTTATATCCATTAAATAAGAATAAAGTGTAGAAACAAAAATACAAAAACAAAAACTACAAAATAAAGAAGTTGCCAAAAATGGCATATCTTGTCTCATCAATTGATAGCTTTACATTGTTTTCAGAAACTCTAAAAGGGCAATAAAAGGATAGTTTCATAAGATTTTGGACAAAAACAACTGTGGATAATACTTCTGACCCACAAAAAGCAAACCTCTTCTCACCATTATATAAATTATCACCACTCATCTCTTCTTGAAGTACTACATTCATTCTAATGTGTAACAAGGGACTGATACCGAAAACCATCCTCAGGTTGGGTAAACCTGCTCTGTATATAGACATTTGACATCAAGCATTAAACACCTTCTTTTTGTTTGCAATGTTCAAACTTATAACAGATTATAAAGTTTAGGTATGCCATATGTAGAAACCATTTCTGTCAGTTGGTAACATTAGATTTACTTATGATAACAGTTTCAGGATATGTTTGAGTACTAGATATGAGTCCTGTCAACCCTATCAAGTGTTAGATCAGGTTAGAAGACCTCTACCATGTGCATTACATATCTTAACACTATTGTGAATTTCCCCTTGGGATTAATAAAGTATCTATCTATCTATCTATCTATCTATCTATCTATCTATCTATCTATCTATCTATCTATCTATCTATCTATCTATCTATCTATCTATCTATCTATCTATCTATCTATCTATCTATCTATCTATTGATGGCCTTCTGATCTTTTCTAACATTGTTTTGACTGCATATGGGTTGTGCTTTTCAGTTTGTCTAACTTGTAGAGCTATAGATATGACCCAATTGGCTAAACCCATCTTTCATTCACACTTGTCACTCATGCAGTCTTAAAACACTGCAGCTTTTCTCTTTGTGACATGGTTTCACTTTGGAGGTGGAGTTGTGGTGGATGCAGCACTGTGATTCACCATGCTTTGCTCTGTTCACGTTGCCCAGAGTTTGCTGCACTGCAGCACAATAGCCACTTTTTTGAATTGTAAACCTTTTTTTTTTTTGAGTTAATATTAGATTTTTTATCTTATTGTTACTCGGCGGTTGCACAAAGATCTTGGAAATCATCTAAATCATCCTAATTTGACAGTCACATTACTGCTGTTATGACTTTCTGGTGGCAGTGTATTTTCACAACCAGAAAGAAATGAAAGGAGAACATCCTGTGGATCCCACAGTGATTGAAGAATCTGAGATAGGTGACCATAAGCAAATCCAACCAGTCTTAACGCTAGAATTCCTGAAGCCTACAAAAAATTTGTAATCCTGGCCCACCTTAAATCCCTTCGCACCTCTCCTTTCAGCGTCCTTTGTTTTGTAAAGCAAGTGGGAACATGGACAGCTTTGACTTCAAAGTGGAATCCAGAGGAGAATCGAAGTAGCCAGAGAAAATCCTTAAAAGACATAAAGAAAACATGCCAACTCCATACAGTTAGTGACTGGGTTGGAGTTGAAGTCCAATGTCTAGAAGCTCTTAGGTTCCAGGCTAGGCTCTGCATGTCCAGGCCAACTACATTCAGTTGTCAAGTATGTTTTCTAATGGAAATTACAATATGGTGCTTGAGACCTGAAACAATACCAGCATGTCATTTGGCATCATCAACTTAACACAATGGGTTTACTTGACAGACATTAGTGTCTAAAAGATGTAAAAGGTGCTATATAGAAATAAAGATTAAATATATAAAATCCAGTAATTTAGATTCAGCAATGAAATGGTTTGGCAAAGCTATAATGCAAGTTATTATGCTACATCATTTTCCCAAGGTTTTAAATTAAATATGCCATTTTTTTAAATGTAAAAGTACAGGGACTGTCATTTTTAGAACTGTACATTAAGCAGGAAATTAACTTTTTCCATTGAATATGTATTAATATTTTAGATTCATTATTTACACTGCATACAATCCTATTTGATTGCTTTTGTGAATGGTGTAGTTGATCCAACAGTCTACCCTTACCTTAAATTAAAATGCATTTTGTAATAAGTTTTTTAATGAAGAGAATTTTTCTTCATGGTTGTTGCCGAGTCTTGAATTAATTATAGGACATGAGGCCTTCAGTGTTGAGTTTGCATGTTCTCCGTGGATTATATTTGGGCAGTAATGACTGGGAGTTGCATTTTTTTCCATAGTCCAAAAAAGAAGAAAAAAAGACATAAAAAGGTGCAAGACACTTTAATCAGGAGTAGTGAAGCATGACAAAAATGTCTCAACAATTGTTACAGTATAGCTTGTAATGCATTACTATTATTGTCTGCCAGTTTAACACTAGAATTACTAAAGCCTATGAAAAATAGGCTTAAGCAGCAAGCAGCCTACTATCACATCCCCCCACTGCCGCAGTTTTTTTAGCTCAAGTCTGTTTACCTGCGTGTCAGTTGCTTAGAGTTGTATAGAGTGAGAAGTCAAGCAAAATGACACCTTTTATAAATACTATATCGTTATTTGGAACACATGCATTTCATGTGTGTTCCGTGTCTACAACAATCTATGTAAACACATCCTTAAAACAGAAACTTTTTCATGTTTTAGTAATATTTGACAAAATGTAGACATGAAGCGTAATATGTGTGAAACCTGAAGTCCAAATATCAAATAAACACTTTCACAAAAGGTACAAATATAACAGAACAAGTGCGCTTCCTTTCAAGAATATAACTGCAGAAAAAGAACCCATATTAAGGTACGACATTAACACCCCTTTGATACAACTGCTTTAGTGGCGCAACAGTATCAATTGTTGACTGGTAATCAAAACTACACGGGTTCGATCGCAGTTGAGTCCTTTTTGAGAAGTGAGCTGCTCTTATTCTTACTATTTTAGAATAAAAACATACTTTTGATTTGAGTCTGTAACAGCCGGTGTAAATTTATGATACTTGTAAAGGTTAGCTTTTTTTTTTTTTATTCAGTTTTATTCTCTCAGTCACGTTCACGCTCCCCCCACCCAATATGACACTGCTGTTTTCACATAAAGAAGTCCTATAAC
This sequence comes from Polypterus senegalus, assembly GCF_016835505.1. NCBI lineage: Eukaryota > Metazoa > Chordata > Cladistia > Polypteriformes > Polypteridae > Polypterus > Polypterus senegalus. The sequence continues at coordinate 131,817,065 of NC_053164.1, read as the reverse complement.
AGAGGTGATGATAACGGCGGTTCTACATCAGAGAAAGAATGCACGTCACACTTTTGCCGTCGCTGCATTCTTTCTCCAATGTAGGAGAAAGGATTTAAAATAAGCCAGATTTAAAGTATGACAAAAAACGTGACATAGAAAGTCACAATAAAATCATTTCACTTTTAGGCTTAGGATTTTTTATATATAGAGTAGATGAACATTGAGTGTATAAACAACCATGCTTCTTCCTACCAGTCTGCATTATCTTATCTTCTAAACACAGATCCTAACTTACAACACAGATCTACTGCTTCTGTTTGTTTCAGTTAGTATTCCAGGATTACAAATGGGGTAGCATGGGGAGTTCTCAAGATAGTTTAGAGTTTGTCCTGCAGATGGCAAAGGAAGACTCTTCTGTTTTTGGAGAATGACAGGCAGAAAAGCAGCAGCTTTGGGTTCTTTGTTTTATAAAGGAAAATCCAGTGGAGCCAGCACTGTAGCGCATCCTCTGATGTTCTGAAGTGAGCCTCTAATATAACACACCAAGCTGAGATTTAGATTGTTGCTCTGAAACAAAGCTGAGGAAAAAATCGTCAGGCATTCCTTAGGCAGCTAAAGTAACAAAATAGACAATGACAATGAAAAGGAAAGAGGAGCAGCAAGGGAAAGCAAACAACCTTTACTTCCTGAGCACCTGTAGATAGGCCTAATAAAGTTGTTAGAACTATGTAACTGTGCTTTCACTTTACTTTTCACCCCATTTTTATATTAAATAAAGGATGTTTGCTGTGTTTATTTATTATGGTGACTTTTCCTTGCAGGGTTGACGTTTTCCAGAACACTTAAATGTCACATACAAAGACAAGGAATATTGAATAAAAATACCCTACAGCCTTTCATTCATTAGGACCAGTCATTGCAGTTTAATAGCATATTTATTTTTATTTTTGTTTTAGTCATGGGGAATACAGAACACTAAAGTTTCATTCTCATCACTACATATTGACAGCACCTTTTTTTACTTAAAATGAGAGGACATATAGTAATTTAAGAACATAATATGATGCAAGTATTTGAATAAATAAGAGTAAATAAAAACTTACCTAAATAAAAAAAACTTTATAGTATTTGAATAAATAAGAGTAAATAAAAACTTACCTAAATAAAAAAAACTTTATAAAGTCCTTATTCCTTTAAACAAATTAAAATTGTTGTCTAATAATGCACATAACAGCAAAAAACAGTGGCATTCAAAAGTCATTATTTGCATTAATTGCCAAAACCTCACAACCAGCAAGACAACTTGTAACTGCTTGCTGCAGCATTAGTAAACATATTATTAATATAACATGACATATACGCATGAATGACTCGTGCTGAAATGATTGTCACGTGTTGTTCTGAGGCTAAATTGTCAAAACAAATGCAATGAAAACATGTTATGTATTGCTGAAATGACTTGTGCACAAATATATATTTCAGAATAATTTTATTTGAGACTTATTTAATGCTTGTAACAAAGCAGGATCGCTCAAACAGCAATATAGAAAAGTATTTCATTTGGGTTTGGAAGCATGATTATATCTCCAGGTTCTCGTATCAGTATACAATGTTAATGGAAGTACGTAATATGAAACAATCTAAGGAAGGTCTGTAGAAGAAGCTGAGTGGCTTTACTGATTCCATGAAAAAAGAGGCATTATCTTGGCATTTGGGTTAGAATAACTAGTTCTGAAAGATGGTGAAACAACAGTCAACAATGACCTTATAAGTACTTTAAGAAATAAGCAACAGTATATGATGTCAGTATTTGAATGTTCTAACCTACATTTTCTGACCCTCTACCTGCTTCTGAATCGTTCCTCATCCTGGATTTTGTTTTTGTACTGCCTGACTAAGATGTCCAAGGTGCCAGCAGTCAAGGGCCTCTTCCATCTCTTAGGACATTGATAGTCATAACCGAGGATGGACTAGGGGCAAGTGAGAACACAACAACAGTTATACAGTGGTGTGAAAAACTATTTGCCCCCTTCCTGATTTCTTATTCTTTTGCATGTTTGTCACACAAAATGTTTCTGATCATCAAACACATTTAACCATTAGTCAAATATAACACAAGTAAACACAAAATGCTGTTTTTAAATGATGGTTTTTATTATTTAGGGAGAAAAAAAATCCAAACCTACATGGCCCTGTGTGAAAAAGTAATTGTCCCCTTGTTAAAAAATAACCTAACTGTGGTGTATCACACCTGAGTTCAATTTCCGTAGCCACCCCCAGGCCTGATTACTGCCACACCTGTTTCAATCAAGAAATCACTTAAATAGGAGCTGCCTGACACAGAGAAGTAGACCAAAAGCACCTCAAAAGCTAGACATCATGCCAAGATCCAAAGAAATTCAGGAACAAATGAGAACAGAAGTAATTGAGATCTATCAGTCTGGTAAAGGTTATAAAGCCATTTCTAAAGCTTTGGGACTCCAGCAAACCACAGTGAGAGCCATTATCCACAAATGGCAAAAACATGGAACAGTGGTGAACCTTCCCAGGAGTGGCCGGCCGACGAAAATTACCCCAAGAGCGCAGAGACAACTCATCCGAGAGGTCACAAAAGACCCCAGGACAACGTCTAAAGAACTGCAGGCCTCACTTGCCTCAATTGCGGTCAGTGTTCACGACTCCACCGTAAGAAAGAGACTGGGCAAAAACGGCCTGCATGGCAGATTTCCAAGACGCAAACCACTGTTAAACAAAAAGAACATTAGGGCTCGTCTCAATTTTGCTAAGAAACATCTCAATGATTGCCAAGACTTTTGGGAAAATACCTTGTGGACTAATGAGACAAAAGTTGAACTTTTTGGAAGGCAAATGTCCCCTTACATCTGGAGCAAAAGGAATGCAGCATTTCAGAAAAAGAACATCATACCAACAGTAAAATATGGTGGTGGTAGTGTGATGGTCTGGGGTTGTTTTGCTGCTTCAGGACCTGGAAGGCTTGCTGTGATAGATGGAACCGTGAATTCTACTGTCTACCAAAAAATCCTGAAGGAGAATGTCCCGCCATCTGTTCGTCAACTCAAGCTGAAGCGATCTTGGGTGCTGCAACATGACAATGACCCAAAACAAACCAGCAAATCCACCTCTGAATGGCTGAAGAAAAACAAAATGAAGAGTGGCCTAGTCAAAGTCCTGACCTGAATCCAATTGAGATGCTATGGCATGACCTTAAAAAGGCGGTTCATGCTAGAAAACCCTCAAATAAAGCTGAATTACAACAATTCTGCAAAGATGAGTGGGCAAAAATTCCTCCAGAGCGCTGTAAAAGACTCATTGCAAGTTATCACAAATGCTTGATTGCAGTTATTGCTGCTAAGGGTGGCCCAACCAGTTATTAGGTTCAGGGGGCAATTACTTTTTCACACAGGGCCATGAAGGTTTGGATTTTTTTTCTCCCTAAATAATAAAAACCATTATTTAAAAACTGCATTTTGTGTTTACTTGTGTTATATTTGACTAATGGTTAAATGTGTTTGATGATCAGAAACATTTTGTGTGACAAACATGCGAAAGAATGAGAAATCATGAAGGGGGCAAATAGTTTTTCACACCACTGTAGGTGCAAAAGTGCATAGGGCAACTTTATTCAAATTTCTAGCATCAGTGTTCAAAAAGTGTGGTGCTTCAAAAGTATTCATGAATAAACAGTCTATAAAAATAGTGCAACGCACAATAAGGAGATGGTGCAGAGGAGCTATTGTTGAGGCAAATTGAGGGAGTGAAGATATTATGCAGCCATTCCCAAAAAGGATGGTAGTTGTGAGGATGTTTGAGGTTCAGGAAGAGAGTGGATGGCATCCACATGCGACATCATAGGCGTGATGCCTTGCCCTGAGAGCCTATACCCCACAAATTCAATTTCTTGCACCCCAGAAAATACTCTTTTTCAAGTTAAGAGTGACATGGTAACTTGAGAGTTGGTACAGCACCTGAGAAAGGCGTTCATCATGTTGGCCCAGCATGGTACCATGCACTACGATGTCATCCAAATAAATGGCTACACCTGAAATTCCTGCCATCATGACAGACTTGACCTTCTGGAAACAGCTAGGTGCTGAGCTGAGGCCAAAAGGCATCCTCTTGTAACGGAAGACACCAAGGTGTGTCACAAAAGCTGTTAGATCTCTGCTTATAGGATCAAGGGGAAACTGCAAATAGCCATGATTTAGGTCCAGTTTACTGAACACTGTAGACCCATGAAAATGTGTGGTCAGCTCCTCGGCAGTTGGCAAAGGGTATTTATCAGGAATAATTGCTTTTGCTGAGCGTAATGGAGGAAGACTAAACTAACTATTCACTATGAAATATTAAAAGTTAAAATAACAGAATACAATAACACTGTCCATCTTGAGAGGAGCTGCTATTTCTCTAAGATTATAAATAACAATGCGAGTAATCCCAGAGTCTTGTTCTCGACAATTGATCGTCTGCTAAACCCAGGTAACTCAAAGGAATGCCTCCTAAGTACTTCCAGTAAAACCTGTGAGGCTATTGCTGTATTTTGCAATCAAAAAAATAATGATATTAGAAATAACATAGTATATCTCCCCAACACTAGGGATCCTCCTAAACCCCAGTACTCCGTTATAAACAAATTAAACTCTTTCTCTAGGATAGATTTACCTGATTTACATAAAATAATTTCTCAACTGAAACCCTCCACCTGCGTCCTCGACCCAATACCAACAAATTTTTTCAAAGAAGTATCGGGCGTGCTAATTGATCATATTCTTGACATAGTACATTCGTCATTAGATATGGGAGTCTTCCCAGACTGTCTTGACTGCTGTAGTTAAACCCCTACTTAAGAAAAATAATCTTGACCCCTCTGCTTTTGAAAATTTTAGACCCATCTCTAACCTGCCTTTCTTAAGTAAAATTCTAGAGAAGGCAGTTATTATGCAGTTAAATGACCACCTCAATAAACATGCTATTCTTGATAAATTTCAGTCAGGTTTCAGAACAAATCACAGCACAGAAACTGCACTCGTTAAAGTAGTAAATGACTTGTGGGTAAATGCAGACAGAGGCCTTTTATCTGTTCTCATCCTCTTAGATCTGAGTGCTGCATTTGACACCATTGATCATGATATTCTTAGAAATCGCCTTAGTCAATGGGTGGGCCTCTCTGGCAGTGTCTTAAATTGGTTTGAATACTACCTGGCAGGGAGAAAATTCTTTGTGAGTTGTGGGAATTACAACTCAAAGACACATGATATCCAATATGGTGTTCCACAAGGCTCTATCCTGGGTCCGCTGCTCTTCTCAATCTACATGCTTCTGTTAGGTCAGATTATCTCGGGGCATAATGTGAGTTACCACAGTTATGCTGATGACACACATTTGTATTTATCAATAGCACCTGATGACCCCGATTCTCTTGATTCACTAACACAATGTCTTACTTGTATTTCTGAATGGATGAATAGTAACTTTCTCAAGATAAATAAAGAGAAAACTGAAATCTTAGTGATTGGCAATAATGGATACAATGAGACTATACAATGAAACTATTAGAAATAAACTGGATACATTAGGATTAAAAGTCAAGATGGAGGAAAAAAGCTTAGGGGTAACTGTTGACTGTAATCTGAATTTTAAATTGCATATTAATCGGATCACTAGGACAGCATTTTTTCACTTAAGAAACATAGCAAAAGTTATATCTCTTATATCACTGAAAGATGCTGAGAAATTAGTTCACGCGTTTGTTTTCAGTCGACTAGATTACTGTAACGCAATCCTCTCAGGAATACCCAAAAACGACAATCGTTTGCAACTAGTGCAGAATCCTAACCAGGAAAAGAAAATCCGAGCACATTTCTTCAGTTTTGATGTCAATACACTGGTTACCTGTGTCATTCAGGATTGACTTTAAAATTCTGCTTATGGTTTATAAAGCCTTAAATAATTTCGCCCCATCTTATATATTGGAATGTCTGACATCTTATATTCCAAATCGTAACCTCAGATCCTCAAATGAGTGTCTCCTTAGAATTCCAAGAACAAAACTTAAAAGAAATGGTGAAGCGGCCATCTGCTATTATGCACCTAAAATCTGGAATAGCCTGCCAATAGGAATTCACCAGGCTAATACAGTGGAGCACTTCAAAACTGCTGAAAACAAATTATTTTAACATGGCCTTCTCATAACTTCACTGTAATTTAATCCTGATACTCTGTATATCCAATTCATTATAATAACTATTCATGGTGGCTCTAAAATCCTGTTTGTGGTGGCTTGCGCCACCACCACCTAATCAAAGCACCATGATGTTCCAACAGTGATGGATTAAAAGCCAGAAGTCTGCATGACCATCATCATGTGAGAAACCCATGTCTTGCATACGTCTGTGTGTGGTGGTTCTTGAAGCATTGACTCCAGCTGCAGTCCACTCTTTGTGAATCTCCCCCACAGTTTTAAATGGGTTTTGTTTCACAATCCTCTCCAGGGTGCGATTATTCCTATTGCTTGTACACTTTTTTCTACCATATCTTGTCCTTCCCTTCACCTCTCTATTAATGTGCTTGGACACAGAGCTCAGTGATCAGCCAGCCTCTTTAGCAATGACCTCTTGTGTCTTGCCCTCCTTATGCAAGGTATCAATGGTCGTCTTTTGGACAACTGTCAAGTCAGCAGTCTTCCCCATGATTCTGTAGCCTACAGAACTAGACTGAGAGACCATTTAAAGGCTTTTGCAGGTGTTTTGAGTTAATTAGCTGATTAGAGTGTGGCACCAGGTGTCTTCAATATTGATCCTTTTCACAATATTCTAATTTTCCAAGATACTGAATTTGGGACTTTCATTAGTTGTCAGTTATAATCATCAAAATTAAAAGAAATAAACATTTGAAATACATCAGTCTGTGTGTAATGAATTAATCTAATATACAAGTTTCACTTTTTGAATAGAATTATTGAAATAAATCAACTTTGTCATGATATTCTAATTTTATGACCGGCACCTGTATTCCTAAACAGTGCTTTACCCAACTGCTTGCCTCCTTCCACCTTCACTGACTCCGAGCCCAATTCTGCTCATCCTTCTCTCTGTCAATTTAATTTATTTCCATCTCAGTGCTTTAATACCCTTGTGAGTTTGGGTACACTAAACACTCTCCAGAGCACTAAGGTGTGGTTGAGCCAATTGGTCTCATGCACTTAATCGGCTCATTCCCCAATTAAGTGCTCGATGATCACTTGTTACTTTCACACACACCGACACTCATGACATGATTCACATCATTTACAAAAAAAAAAAATCTTGTACCTGCTCTGGTCCGATAATCACACCAAGGACCCAAGATATGTTTCACCACAGCGTGCTTTGTATTAACCCAGACTCTACAAATATGGACTTGTTCATTAAAACAAGTAAATCTGCTGCTTTTTGTCATAGGTATTGTGTGTTGGCTTGTCCAGATATTCAACCTAGGTGCACTATCCTCATAGCAAATCCCTGTTTATTTATGGAAGTGAAACATTCTGGAGCATTCTGGTCAAAGAAAATTACTTTTAAAAAATTTTGTACCTGACCTTAACATCACCAGACATCACATAACCTTGTTGGAATTTTTGAAAATAATTTTACAAAATGTTTTTCATATAGTATCTAACATTAAGTAGAATACTTTTTCCAGTGCAAATAAAAATATTTCTTTATAAATATAAGGTAAATGTATATCTTAATGTATTAATATAGAAAAGGATATACTATATTGTGTTTCTCCTTTATTTAAAAGACAGATGTGTAGTATTAATTGGCGATTGTAACTTTTTCCTGTGTGAAAGTGGCAATTTGCATGAGTGGAACCAGAGATGGACCATCCAGGGATGGTTTGTGACTCTGAAATGGATTATTCTGTCATGTTATGTTATATAGCATATAAAGATATTTAAAGGATAAATCACAGTGGTATTAATTAATAATTACTTGATTAAATAATTAGTGCTTGCTACAAAGTGACCTTTCTCCTTGTGAGTCCAATTCGAATGACATAATGATTAGTGTGTGTTTTTGTGATTTTAGTTTTTATTCCTTATAGGCATGTTTAACAAGGACAATTTCTTTCCCTGCCAAAGGCATAGTATAGATGGCAATAGAATACTGGGTCCCCAATTTGGGAAATAAAGGGATTTAAGATGCTCACTAAAATTAAGGAGCTTTTAATGCACAGCATAATTTACTGATGCCACAAAAGTGGTGTCCTAATTAGCTCTATTCTTGGCTTAAAGAACCTTTGAGTCCACAACTAAATTAGCAAACCTAAATGACATATCAATTTTCTTGTTATAAAATATTCCTAGTTATTTTTTTCAATCAAGGTTTAAAAAAGTGAATTCATAAGCTAACAATTTTCTTTTTAATAAAACCTTTCCTTTGTTCTCTTTTACTTTTTTTTGCGATTTTTGTTCTTCTTTTCATTAAGCTTACAGTTCCATTAAAGAAAATCTTGCAGCAAAATGATGCTCTATATACCATAATGGATTCAATCTACTTTAGGATCATCCTTTGTTTTTCTTCTTTTCTTTTAGTATTGTGCAGATTTGGTTTATACAGAGTGCTTTTACAATTTCTTCTCAAAATTAAAATTGGATTGTTGTCACATTGTCAATTTATATTCCATTCAAAAGCAGAAAGTTATTATTTAGCTGACACTTTTACCCAAGCTAACTAACTACATTTGAGATTCAGTTGTCTACATGTCTTTTTCCAGCTGGAGCACATGCAGGTGACATGACTTGCTCCTGGTCACCTATGTTTAGTAGCAGGACTTGAACCCACCAGCTCAGGGTTTGAAGTCCAAAGTCTTAAGCATGATGCCACACTGCCCTAACCCATATAATTACGTACATAACACTTCTCTAGCTTGTCACCAGCACAATTAGGGCAGTAAAACACACAGTAGTCTAGAAATAATGCACAAGTCTCTATGATCTGCACTGACACTGTAAGATCTCATTTCACAACCTCAAATGTATATTTGACAGTGGATTTATAATAGCACTACAGTGCTTCACTTGCTAGCATTTTCTCCAAAATGTGTATTTTCTCTTAAGGGCACTAGTAATTACAAGCTTATTTTGTCCACATTCCGTATATTACATACATTTGCTTTACTTCTGTAAATATATTAACTCTTGGTGTTTGTCTACTAATTTCAGTATTCTGTGCTGATTATATCATGAATATTAGCTCAACAGTCTGATCCAGCTCATTTTTAAGAGTGCTATATACAGTACATGTGTAAACAATTAGAATTAACTAGAGGAGTTAGTCTCGTCTGTATAGCAGGCCTTAATGCTTGAAGCAAACTCTACCACATAGTTATGTTCACATTATCTTCTCATTTATTTTGGGTATTCTTCATTTTAACACTTGTCTTAAGGCAAGAGAACACCATTAAATTGATCTCTGGGTTTTTCACCAGAACTCCAGTCGCATGAAGAAATTAAAGATCTTGCTTGATGCCAACCAAATCAATATTTTACATTTCTTAGAGCAGCATATAGATAGTGGCATAAACCAGCAACTTCATCATTCAGGAGTTAAATATAGCTTTATCTACCCAGCTACAGTAAAGGCTGTATCTGGTAATCAAACATACTGTATATGTTTATGTTTAATTCACCCAAGGAAGCTGAGAATGCATTAAAAGTATATGTCCTGAGATAAAAGGTGTCATTAAAAGGTGTCATTTTGCTTATCCTGAGATAAATAAATACTGTATGAGAGATCCATATACTGCGGTGGGTTAGCACCCTGCCCAGGATTGGTTCCTGCCTTGTGCCCAGTGTTGGCTGGGATTGGCTCCAGCAGACCTCCGTGACCCAGTGTTTGGATTCAACGGGTTGGAAAATGGATGGATGGATGGATGGAGATCCATATAAAAGTAACCTGTCTATGTTGTTTCTTGCCAAAAGATAATAAGAATATTATAATAAAGAGTAGCCAATAGGAATTTTGCATGATGTTTTCTTCCTTGTTCTGTTTCATTACTGCATTAGTCAGCAATATGGATTACTTTGCTACCATAACATCTGTGTATAAATAGATACTATCTAGTTCTGCTCACTGTTATCCAGCATATTTAGTTTAGGTTGTTAAATATCTATCTTTACCGGACTAAAAATACTTGTGACACTGAATTTCTCCTATTCCAAATACTTTTTTTTTGTTATCACTTCACCATATTCTGTAAAAAATGTTGTGCTTGGTTAAATTTATCTCCTTGTTTTTGATGTGGCAAACAATAGTACACAATCCTAGTTTAGCATTATGCTCTATTAATATTGCTTTACAATCGAGCTGTAATTTACAATTGTTTGCCCAGTGTTTTCTTTAATTAATATTAATATTCTATAATATTGACAGGGAAAGCAGTATCTCAACTGAGAAATAGTCAACATCACTGTTACAAATTTCTAATCTGCTGGACATTCTTTATTACAACAAGCATAATGGAGTCACACTTGTAAACAGCCCAGTTCTCTTAAAAGAAACAATCTTAAGTAAGGTAATTTGCATAACAAAGTCAAGAGACATTTTAGTGGCTAGGAAGATCTACAAGTTTTGAATTTAAACCTGCCCATGTTGATTTTGTTAGTGACCGGACATTATACAATACAATATAATACAATTTAATTTTTTATAGCCCAAAATCACACAAGAAGTGCCACAATGGGCTTTAAGAGGCCCTGTCTTTTGACAGCCCCCTAGCCTTGACTCTCTAAGAAGACAAGGAAAAAGTCCAAATTCACAGTATATGAATTAGAAGCTTTTATCATTTGTGATTTATAATGTTCAGCACCACCTCCATATCATGCTACCACCTAATTTCTAAAACTAGAGAACAATATTTATTTCAGAAATTCGTTCTGATCTAGTCAATATATACCAGATCCACTCCACTTCATATGTCACAGTCAAGAGATGGGCTGCAGAATTCTTTTGTGGCAAGATGTGTGTTGAAAGCTTATTTCTCCCTGATGTTGGTGGCAGAAGAGAATGTTGCCACTGAAGAGTGCATTTGAATGATGTTGCGTGAGATAGCAGACATTATGGGGATTAGCTATGGGTTGGTTAAATCAATTCTTCAGAAATAATTAAACATTGAACAAGACCTGTGCACATTGGAAGCCTAGCATATTGACTCCAGTATCTAAACAACAGTTTAAAAAGTCTTGATTAGTGTAAGCCACCATAATTCAGAGTTTTTGTAAGAAATGTAATGATTTCCTTCATGATGTTTAAGTACATGATAAACCAAGAATATATGTGTCAAATATTTGACATACAGAAATGTGTGGTTCAATTTAAATGTTTAAAATTTAAATATTCTCAGGTTGTAATAGAAACTGTTCCTTTTTCACCCACTGATAGAGATCCATAGAGGGGCTACATTCCTTGTAAATTGTCAAAAATCAAAAATATCATCATATTCATAATCACTGACCTTCAAATAGTTGAAAATGATACCGCCTGTGCTTATGTATGGAATTCATTATTTTTTAAAATTTGGGAGTGGCTCCTATAGAGCAAGGACCAGTAAAGAATCAAATATGAATCATTATCATAGGTTCTAGATCAGCAACCTCAAAATAGCATAATAGCATAAATAGAAGGTTTGTTTTTTATGTCCATGTGGCTAATCATACATGCATGGGGCACGCGCCTCCTGGCAAGCAGCAAAATTGTTTTCTTTCTACTATGCAGACTGATCAAATGTTTTTTTGCAGGGCTTGCCTCAGTTACTGATGAAGATACCACAGCTTGTATTCTTTATTGAATATTATTCACAAGTAATAACGTTTAATTCATTACTATTTTAAAACATGGGGATGTTTAAAATTTTTTAATTTGTTGTCAAATAATTATCGATTTTAATCATTCTTAAGTAAGCAAGTGGAGATGTGGTAAAGCATTTTGTTGTTGAAATCCTGTCCATGTTTATAAATGTTCTTTTAGAAGCATAGGTGAAAAACAGCGTGCGTTGCCAGATTTTATAGCGTGTCCCTACATTTAAAAAGTTGTCTCTGTCCAAGATTGAATTTTTAAGTAATATGATTGCCATAGCTGAAATTGGAAATTGAAGTAAAAACCTTCACAATGAATCAGTAAATAAAAGATGAATAAAGGTGGAAGAAAAAAAAAGAAAATTTTTTACAAAAGTTTAATAATCTCTAAAGCATTATATCACTGCATATCCATCCATTATCCAACCCGCTATATCCTAACTACAGGGTCACGGGGGTCTGCTGGAGCCAATTCCAGCCAACACAGGGCGCAAGGCAGGAAACAAACCCCGGGCAGGGCGCCAGCCTACTGCAGGGCACACACACCAAGCACACACTAGGGACAATTTAGGATCGCCAATTCACCTAACCTGCATGTCTTTGGACTGTGGGAGGGAACCGGAGCAAATGTAGGAAACCCACGCAGACATGGGGACAACATGCAAACTCCACGCAGGGAGGTCCCAGGAAGAAAACCCCGGTCCCCTTACTGTGAGGCAGCAGCGCTATCACTGTGCCACTGTGCTGCCCATCACTGCATATACTGCACATACTGCTGTAAAATCTTATCAGACATACCTGTATGTGAGTCACTAAACAGCTGACCTACATAAGACCCATCTTCAGCACAGTGCAAATAAAACAAGTAGGTAAATGAAGTGATGTACTGTATGTAGGCTGAAGGCAAAATTAGTGACCTGTAAGTGTGAAAGCTGCCCAGTAAAGCTGAACATTGACCATAAAGAGAGCTCAGATTTCTTGTGGATCTTTATGATCATTATTAGACTGTCAGCTATTTCCTTCACATTTTCCCCTACGGACACGTGTTCAGAACAAATACATTTGTTACAGAGCATTCTAAACACACATAGCAAAAGCAGAACTCTGTCAAAATGTCAAGAAACATATCCATTGATACTGTTTAAAACAATATGTAAATAGCGTATGCTGACAGAGTTTCAGCACCAAGGTGAAATGCAATTTATCTTTCCTTTACATCAAATACAGATTATAATGGACACTTATAATCACAAATGCACAAAAGAAAAATAGGTGTCAAATGTTCTCTGCATAGCTGAGGGAAAAGAATGAAGAGTATCAGAATAATTTAATTTATTATTTAGCAGAGGCATTCATCAGTGAAGATGTCACTCTTGAAAAAGTGGATCCCTTAATATTACATGCATTTCACTATGCTTGTAATGTTATGACTGAGTATTTACTTTACAAATTGCTGGTTGCATAAAACAAGAATAAAAAAATGAAAATTTGCCAAGTATATACCGTAAGACAAAGTACATTGGGGAAACTATACAGGGTTTTTAGCATCCAGTGGTAAATATGATACTATCATGCAAAAATGTATTAAAGCTACACCATTTTTATTTGGGATTGCAGAAAGACAGTCAGTACCGTAAACACCTCTACATTACAAGAACTGAGATTATTGCCAACAAACAATTTTAAAAGAGTTGATCCTACTAATTACAAAGCATGTCAAGAGTAACTTTAATATCTATCAGTAGTTAGTGAGTTGGCAAGTACATATGAATTAAAACTATAATTTGCATGAGAAGGTTGACAAAGGAAATTGAGCATGACCTGCAAACAGTAATTTTTGACTGCTTTTGCTTTCTTTTCCTAAAAGACTAAAAAGACTTTTATTATAGTGCACCAACCTAAAAATGTATTCTATAGAATACAATATACAAGGATATAGACATATAATATCTTGAATGTATGCTGAATTCCATGTTATAAAAATCAAAGCCTTTTCAGAGACAGACAACTTTATGTCTTTTCTGCCTGATGACATTTAAAGACTTGCTGTGGATGTGAATAATTACAAGATCAATTCTGTGTATTATATTTGTAATTAATTTAGACCAATTTACAGAGATATGTTTTCACTTTGACATTAAAGAGTCTTTTTCTGTTGATAGTGTTAAAAAAGCCAGGTAAAATCTTCTGTGATTCAATATTGTATAACAATAAAATGTGAACATTTCCAAGGGGGTGAATACTTTTTACAAATACTTTGTGTCTATAGTGATCAGGAGGGTGAAATCCTTGCCTGGTTTACCCTGGTAAAACCTACAGGACAACACACAAAAGCTCACCGCTAGGCAAAATGTTTCTGACAAGGCAGCTTCAGCAGAACTTCTTGAGAAAGAAAAGCACTTTAAAAATGCAATACGCGATGGATCAGCTGCATACAAATTTTCAGGCACCTCTGTGTTTTTATAGTAAGTAAAATGCATACACATAACGAAATTTTTTGTTGGTAGGACTCGGCTTCAAGGCAGAATACTTAAAATATACAATACACTATAAATAATAAAATAAACATAATAAGTATAAAAGACAGCAGCAATGAAACATCATCAAGATCAGACCTTTCCTGAGGTATTACAGCTGCAGAGAGTGTGCGTGGGTCTGCAGGGGAGGATTACGAGGGAAAGTGCGTGTGCATGTCTACAGGGGGGCAGGTTAGTGGTAGATGTAGATGTACGTGTGTGTATCAGCAGGGGCAGATGGACTTCACAGCTCTGGGGAAAAAGCTGTCTTTCAGTCTGCTGATGCGTGTTTATATGTTTCTGTACCGCTTTCCCGAAGGCAGTGGTACAAACAGTCCATTTCCCGGATGGGTGAGATCCGCAGCTATACATTTGGCCCTCTTCTGCACCCTTCCAGCATATACAGAGTCCAAGTCTAGGAAAGGACTTCCTATGATCCCCTGTGTTGTTCTCAGCATCCGTGCCAAGTCCTTCCTGTCCTGTGCAGCTGCGGTACCACACTGTCATACTGTGACAGAGAATGCTTTCTATAGCGGATCTGTAGAAGTTTGTGAGCAGCCAAGAGAATCCAGCACATCTCATCTTCTTGAGGAAGAAGAGTCTTTGTTGGGCCTTCTTTACCAGGTGAGATGTGTTTAAAGACCAGGGGCCTCATGTATAACGCCGTGTGTAGAACTCGCACTATAACATGGCGTAAGCACAAAAGCCGAAATGTGTTTACGCACAGAAAAATCCAGATGCAGGAATCTGTGCGTACTCCAACTTCCGTTACATAAATCCCGATCAGCGTGAAAACTAACGCTCGTACACGCGCATTATGTAACGCCCCAAATCCTCCCAGAATTATGCCTCTTTGAATATGCAAATCAATATACAGTGGTGTGAAAAACTATTTGCCCCCTTCATGATTTCTCATTCTTTCGCATGTTTGTCACACAAAATGTTTCTGATCATCAAACACATTTAACCATTAGTCAAATATAACACAAGTAAACACAAAATGCAGTTTTTAAATAATGGTTTTTATTATTTAGGGAGAAAAAAAATCCAAACCTTCATGGCCCTGTGTGAAAAAGTAATTGCCCCCTGAACCTAATAACTGGTTGGGCCACCCTTAGCAGCAATAACTGCAATCAAGCATTTGCGATAACTTGCAATGAGTCATTTACAGTGCTCTGGAGGAATTTTTGCCCACTCATCTTTGCAGAATTGTTGTAATTCAGCTTTATTTGAGGGTTTTCTAGCATGAACCGCCTTTTTAAGGTCATGCCATAGCATCTCAATTGGATTCAGGTCAGGACTTTGACTAGGCCACTCCAAAGTCTTCATTTTGTTTTTCTTCAGCCATTCAGAGGTGGATTTGCTGGTTTGTTTTGGGTCATTGTCATGTTGCAGCACCCAAGATCGCTTCAGCTTGAGTTGACGAACAGATGGCGGGACATTCTCCTTCAGGATTTTTTGGTAGACAGTAGAATTCAGGGTTCCAGGCCTTCCAGGTCCTGAAGCAGCAAAACAACCCCAGACCATCACACTACTACCACCATATTTTACTGTTGGTATGATGTTCTTTTTCTGAAATGCTGCGTTCCTTTTGCGCCAGATGTAAGGGGACATTTGCCTTCCAAAAAGTTCAACTTTTGTCTCATTAGTCCACAAGGTATTTTCCCAAAAGTCTTGGCAATCATTGAGATGTTTCTTAGCAAAATTGAGACGACCCCTAATGTTCTTTTTGTTTAACAGTGGTTTGCGTCTTGGAAATCTGCCATGCAGGCCGTTTTTGCCCAGTCTCTTTCTTACGGTGGAGTCGTGAACACTGACCGCAATTGAGGCAAGTGAGGCCTGCAGTTCTTTAGACGTTGTCCTGGGGTCTTTTGTGACCTCTCGGATGAGTTGTCTCTGCGCTCTTGGGGTAATTTTGGTCGGCCGGCCACTCCTGGGAAGGTTCACCACTGTTCCATGTTTTTGCCATTTGTGGATAATGGCTCTCACTGTGGTTTGCTGGAGTCCCAAAGCTTTAGAAATGGCTTTATAACCTTTACCAGACTGATAGATCTCAATTACTTCTGTTCTCATTTGTTCCTGAATTTCTTTGGATCTTGGCATGATGTCTAGCTTTTGAGGTGCTTTTGGTCTACTTCTCTGTGTCAGGCAGCTCCTATTTAAGTGATTTCTTGATTGAAACAGGTGTGGCAGTAATCAGGCCTGGGGGTGGCTACGGAAATTGAACTCAGGTGTGATACACCACAGTTAGGTTATTTTTTAACAAGGGGACAATTACTTTTTCACACAGGGCCATGTAGGTTTGGATTTTTTTTCTCCCTAAATAATAAAAACCATCATTTAAAAACAGCATTTTGTGTTTACTTGTGTTATATTTGACTAATGGTTAAATGTGTTTGATGATCAGAAACATTTTGTGTGACAAACATGCAAAAGAATAAGAAATCAGGAAGGGGGCAAATAGTTTTTCACACCACTGTAAATCGCCCTTAAGCGCAGCCTTCTGTGAAAAGACAATGGGAAAAGCACGGGGAAAATATAAGAATTTCAGCGAATACCAAGTGGAGGAAAAGGAAAAACATACTATTTGTTCAAATAAACCGTGGTATAATCAACAAAATGAAGTTGATCGAGTGACATAGCGTGTTGGAGAAACTTGAAAGCTCACATTCACAAAATCGCACAGTGCCGGAAATAAAAAAAAAGTCACATATCGAAGTTGCCGTGAAAAGAAGAGTTGTAGCCCACCGTCCGAGTGTCATATGAAAGTTTATTAGGGTACAGAGAAAAAAGGCACACGGTGGGGAAAAAGCACGAAATGTCAACTACAATCTCGACAATTCCACTTTAATCACGTAGTTTATTTTGTCATTTAGTAGAACATTATAAACTTCATCTTAAAATCGTTTAATTAACCAGTTTCTCAAATCACATCGTAATTTTTAGTAGCACGTTAAATGCTTTGTTTTGTATTTGATCTTCTACTCGTAGTGATTTATGTGTGTGAATCACTACTTGCTTCTTAAACTGGCTCTCTTCCTCCAACTGGACACAGAGTCCATTACATTTGTGATATTACAGCTCTCTGAATAACTAAAATACTGAGATGTATACGTGATGTCATTTTCATGATGATAGGAGCTAAAGCACATTATTAAACATGGGTTTCATGAGCCTCGTGCTCATGACAACCATTTATCTTTTGTCGAAATTTGTCGCTGCGTTTTTAGCTGTGTTGTTATTTTCTCTTTCTGTTTTATACTCAATATATATTGGAGTGGCCGCCCCAAGAGTCCTTGCTTTTCTTTCCCCAAGTAACCGATCGCCATACAATCAGCTCTGTAATAGACGTTAAGCCATCTGTAAGCTTAGCGCCGATTCTTCAAAACGTTTAAAGAACATTGAAATATCTTCGTAGTACATGTTTAATTATTCTATCCTTCACAACACTCCCAGTGAAGAATATAGATTATTTAAATGAAGTTAAAGTTTTATGTGTATAATTTAACAAACATATTTTGCTGCATTTCACCTTAAAAATGATATCGTCATCATATGTAAATACGCTTTATAAAGTGGCTCAGGTTGTGAGATATTATAACTGTAGTGCAAGTTTACAGTGGGGTGATTGTACTTATAAGTACAAACCGTTCTACAAGGAGCAATTGATTGAGTGCATTTAAAGTTCTTGGGATTAAACTGTTTCTGAACCGCGAGGTCTGTACAGGAAAGGCTTTAAAACATTTTGCAGTGGCTGAGACAGCGTGTCCTTAAAGCTGTATATCGATAATTCTCTTTCCGATCAGCTGCTGCTGTGATTCACACTCAGATACAGTGATATAAATACTCCGAGTCGTGCAGTGAGAGTAATATGGAAAAAGATGATCCGCTGTGGCAACTCCTAACGGGAGGAGCTGAAAGAAGAAGAAGAAGAAGAAGAAGGAGAAGTGAGCAAAGCTAAAGCAGTTATGGTATTTGGAATACTATGGCTGTTCCCTGGACCATTATATTGTTACGAGTTAATTACAATCAGATGCATTACACTAATAAACAATATACGGTTAGTTGCTGTGTATTTATAAAGCTGCGTCATGAAAATAAAGAGTAACCACACAGGAACAGTAGCATTGCTTTGACGCTGGGTGCCGCCAGTTTGCAAAACCGAGCGGAGAACTTGCGTACAACAAGGCATGCGGTACCGTGGAAAAGTGCGTGGCTTTACGCCAAGTGTAGGTTTTATACATCGCGATTTGAACGTGGAAAAGTTCTTACGTAACATTTCTGTGCGTACGCACCGTTTATACATGAGGCCCCAGGTCAGATCCGATGTAATGTGGATACCCAAGAACTTGATAGTGACCACACACATTACAGCCTCCTCGTGTATGAATATATGAGCATGTTCTGTTCTTTTAGACCTCCTATAGTCCACAATTACCTCTTTGGTCTTGCTGGTGTTCAAGATGAGGTTGTTGGCTGAGCACCATAGTGCTAGGTGTTGTATCTTCTCTCTAGTGAGTCTCATCATTGTCTGATATGAGACCCACCATGGTCATATCATCCGCAAATTTCACAACCATATTTGTGGCATAGATGGCAGAGCAATCGTGCATAAATAACGTGAAGAGTGCTAGGCTGAGCACACAACCCTGTGGCATGCCTGTGTTCAGACCCAGTGTGGCTCATGTACGATCTCCAATTCTAACCACCTGAGGCCTGTTGGTAAGAAAGTCCCTGATCCAGAGACACAACGAAGTGGACAGACCCAGATTATGAAGCTTTTTCACCAGCTTGTCTGGGATTACAGTGTTAAACGCTGAACTAAAATCAACGAATAGCATCCTAACATAAGTGTTAAGGCACTGCAGATGAGTCAGGGCTGTGTTAAGTACTATTGGGAAAGCATCCTCTGTCAATCTGTTCCTCGTGTAGGCGAACTGATGGTTGTCAAATCCGGCAGTGATAGCATCCTTGATGTACTTTGGAAGATTTGACTGAAGATATTTACCCATCTGAGGAGATGCCACTATATTTACTATCACATGCTGAGTTTAATGTTTTCCCACAATTTCTCTATCACCTTTGTGTTGAATTTTAAAGAATAAAGCAAAGAAGAGACGTGGTCTGGCATTCTGTGTGCAGCTCTATCATGTCAATATGCACACACACACATACAGTGGTGTGAAAAACTATTTGCCCCCTTCCTGATTTCTTATTCTTTTGCATGTTTGTCACACAAAATGTTTCTGATCATCAAACACATTTAACCATTAGTCAAATATAACACAAGTAAACACAAAATGCAGTTTTTAAATAATGTTTTTTTATTATTTAGGGAGAAAAAAAATCCAAACCTACATGGCCCTGTGTGAAAAATAATTGCCCCTTGTTAAAAATAACCTAACTGTGGTGTATCACACCTGAGTTCAATTTCCGTAGCCACCCCCAGGCCTGATTACTGCCACACCTGTTTCAATCAAGAAATCACTTAAATAGGAGCTGCCTGACACAGAGAAGTAGACCAAAAGCACATCAAAAGCTAGACATCATGCCAAGATCCAAAGAAATTCAGGAGCAAATGAGAACAGAAGTAATTGAGATCTATCAATCAGGTAAAGGTTATAAAGCCATGTCTAAAGCTTTGGGACTCCAGCGAACCACAGTGAGAGCCATTATCCACAAATGGCAAAAACATGGAACAGTGGTGAACCTTCCCAGGAGTGGCCGGCCGACCAAAATTACCCCAAGAGCGCAGAGACGACTCATCCGAGAGGTTACAAAAGACCCCAGGACAACGTCTAAAGAACTGCAGGCCTCACTTGCCTCAATTAAAGTCAGTGTTCACGACTCCACCATAAGAAAGAGACTGGGCAAAAATGGCCTGCATGGCAGATTTCCAAGATGCAAACCACTGTTAAGCAAAAAGAACATTAGGGCTTGTCTCAATTTTGAAAAGAAACATCTCAATGATTGCCAAGACTTTTGGAAAAATAACTTGTGGACTGATGAGACAAAAGTTGAACTTTTTGGAAGGCAAATGTCCCGTTACATCTGGCGTAAAAGGAACACAACATTTCAGAAAAAGAACATCATACCAACAGTAAAATATGGTGGTGGTAGTATGATGGTCTGGGGTTGTTTTGCTGCTTCAGGACCTGGAGGGCTTGCTTTGATAGATGGAACCATGAATTCTACTGTCTACCAAAAAATCCTGAAGGAGAATGTCCGGCCATCTGTTCGTCAACTCAAGCTGAAGCGATCTTGGGTGCTGCAACAGGACAATGACCCAAAACACACCAGCAAATCCACCTCTGAATGGCTGAAGAAAAACAAAATGAAGACTTTGGAGTGGCCTAGTCAAAGTCCTGACCTGAATCCAATTGAGATGTTATGGCATGAACTTAAAAAGGCGGTTCATGCTAGAAAACCCTCAAATAAAGCTGAATTACAACAATTCTGCAAAGATGAGTGGGCCAAAATTCATCCAGAGCGCTGTAAAAGACTCATTGCAAGTTATCGCAAACGCTTGATTGCAGTTATTGCTGCTAAGGGTGGCACAACCAGTGATTAGGTTCAGGGGGCAATTACTTTTTCACACAGGGCCATGTAGGTTTGGATTTTTTTTCTCCCTAAATAATAAAAACCATCATTTAAAAACTGCATTTTATGTTTACTTGTGTTATATTTGACTAATGGTTAAATGTGTTTGATGATCAGAAACATTTTGTGTGACAAACATGCAAAAGAATAAGAAATCAGGAAGGGGGCAAATAGTTTTTCACACCACTGTATACTGTATACTGTATATAGTAATGGTCTTGTCAGAGTTCCATCTCTGGTGTGGGTTTTCTTTATCTTAGTTTGTTTATGTTGTTATATCGTGTTAATTATTTTGTGATGTTTTTAAGTTTTTGCAAAGTTCAGTTTCATATTTTTATTTTGCATTAATTGTTTCTTACGCCCTGTGTTGGCTGGGATTGGCTCCAGCAGACCCCCGTGACCCTGTAGTTAGGGTATAGCGGGTTGGATAATGGATGGATGGATGTTTCTTTTAATTACTTTGTTAATTTCATACATTCTGTTTATATTCCTACTAGTGTATATGTTGAGCCTATCTCAAGCAATTGCTGGGGTATTAGCTAACCTTTGTTTGTGATGCTCAGCTTGCTTTTTCTAGTTTTAGTAAATCTTTAGGACTTTTGCCCATTTTCATTTTTTGATTTTTCTGTTTTGATATTTTTGTCAGTTGTTCTTAGGTTTTGATCATGGTTATTGTGAAATGGCTTTGGCTATTATTAGATTAACTTTTTTGGTTGTCTTTGGCATTTAGTATTAACTTTACTAATTTTGAAGAGGATTATTCTTCTGGAATTTTGGTATTATTTGAATTTTTTTTTTACTTTGGAGCTCATGTATTGTGTTTCTTGCCATGCAGTGTGAAATGTGGGACCTTATATACACTGGGGTGTGTTTCTTTCTAAACTATGTTCCATCATTTCAGTTTTCCACTGGTGGACTTCAATCAAGTTTTAGAAACATCTCAATAATAATTAAAGGAAACAGGATGCACCTGATTACAATTTGGAGTGCCACAGCAAATGATTTAAATACTTTTATGAATGACTGGTTTCATTTTTTGATTTTTAACCTCCTTAGTGTTAGATCAGATCATCACTCGGGCTGTAAAAACAGTGCTAAAAACATTAGTCCTGAGCATCACTCAGGCAACTGTATAGATGCGTCTTGCGTAAGCCCCGAGGATTACTTGGGCTATAAAAGTGCCAACAGCGTTAGTGTTGAGCAGTGCTCAATAAACGATATAGGCGTTCAATCATCATAGAATACAATGAGGTCCGAATGTTATCCAGACAACGATGCAGACACATCTTCTCCTAACCTCACAGTGGCATCTTGTAAGAAATGTTTTTCAGCAGCCAAGGTGTTACACGCTCTTGACAGTGATACGAGCAGTGATGAGAAAGTGAATCTGTCTTCAAGCAGTTAAATTGAACTGGACAGTGAAACCAAAAGTAATACCTATAAATCCAAATGTGACTCTTGTGTTAATCGCACATGTGAAGTATGCTGTTCAAGAGCTGATCAGTCTGGAAAGAAAATCTGCAAGAAACCATGCTATTATTGTCCCAACTGTGATGTTGGATTGTGCATTTCACCATTCTTCAAAATATACCACACCAATGAGACATTTTTACAGTATATATGGTATTAACATTATTTTTATCATATTTCGTTATTATTTTTTTGCATCATTATTAAACTTCTGAATTTTTACTTTTAGTGTTTTGGACATTTTATGGTAGAAAGATCAGACAAAAAATACAATACTTTTTACATGTTTTTTCGAGAAAAAAATGTTATGCTAAGGAGGCTACTACCTTTCTGAGAACATATTTCAGTTTGTAATTCTAGGTTTTTGAGTGTAGATTTATGGGCAAAAATTACAAATATATCCAATTCTACAACACAATAGACTTTACATAAAGGGAAGGGGTATGAATGCTTTCTGAGTTCACCGTGTACTTGCGGTATATGTATTACATAGCATGCATTTATATATATATATATAGTGGCATTAGGGGGCAGCATCGCTCCCTTAAACCCCCAGGTACCACGCCAAACACCAGGTAAAAGTGCAATTATTATTTTTATTACAATAATGTGCACTAAGCACCCTCCACTCCACACTATTCATTAACCAAACACAAATAATCACAATAATCAATCCTCCACTCCCAGACTCATTGCCCTCCTACCACCCAGCTCAGCTCGCCGTCTGGGAGCTCCCTTAGACCTTTTATATTCCCCAACCCGGAAGTGTTCCCAATCCAACAGTCCACAAGTCCTTATTCCTTCTGGGCCAGGGTAAACAATGCTTTTCCTCAACCTGGAAGCCCGTCGCTCTTCCTGTGACGAACTTCCGGGTCATAGTGCGCAAGCGAGTCCACTGGCCTCCCAACAGCAACTCCCAGTGGCCCCCAAGGTATCCAGCAGGTCTGTGCATAAAAACTACATAGAACATGAGGCTCTGCTGGAATTCGGGGCCCGTACATGCTCTCGGGAGAGCTCCTCCTGGCAGCCTGGGGGTGAGGGCCGGAATATGAAACCGGCCATCCACTACAATATATCTATACTAATAAAAGGCAAAACCCTCACTGACTGACTGACTGACTCATCACTAATTCTCCAACTTCCCATGTTGGTAGAAGGCTGAAATTTGGCAGGCTTATTCCTTACAGCTTACTTACAAAAGTTAAGCAGGTTTCATTTCCAAATTCTACACATAACGGTCTTAACGGTCGATAACGGTCGACAATGTCCGCCATGTTGAGCTTTCTTATTTATGGCCCCATCTTCACGAAATTTGGTAGCCGGCTTCCCTGCGCTAACCGAAACCGATGTACGTACTTATTTCGGTTTTATGACGCCACTGTCGGCCGTCATATTGAACTTTCCAACGTCACTAATTCTCCAGCTTCCCATGTAGGTAGAAGGCTGACCCCATCTTCATGAAATTTGGTAGGTGGCTTCCCTGTGCTAACCGAAACCAATGTACATACTTATTTTGGTGGTATGATGCCACTGTCGGCCATATTGAACTTTTCAACGGTCTTTGTTACTTATGGGCCCATCTTCAAGAAATTCCCAACGCTAACTGAATCCTACTTACGTACATATATACGTCCATAGCCTGCAGCTCGGTCACTGTGTGAGGCGCCGTTGGGTCCCCCATCCCAACGCCTCCCACGTTGCTGGCTGCCTGCCTATATAAGGCCGGCCATCGCTCTGGTCTCTACATTCCCTTCCTTGCTTCGCCACGGGATGCACATCTCCCTGCTTATAACTACAGCATTTTTATTTAATCCACGGCTTCTCAGCTGTTTTATTGTTCGTTTATTACGATTATAGTTATTGTGTAGGTATTTTAGACTTACTTTACATTGTTCAGGTACCCATTTCCTTTATCATTCCAACCGTAGTCCCATTAACATGTCTAAAGAGGTGATTACCATCAATCAAAGAATTGTCACTTACCGAGTGGTTTTCATGCCGGAGATGGCACCTACCTTTTTCATTCTCTTTGTTACATATTGCACGGCCATATCAGGCTCACTCTTGATATCCGGAGGAACATTGTGTCTTATGTATTGAATGACTGGGACAGGTTCAAGGTGTGGACTGATGATGGTACAAGAGATAATTATACTACACAGGAGCACAATAAGAATGAAATGCTTAAGCCCTTCACCTATGGTTCTGAATGTGAGTTGATGGCTTTTGCTGAATTGTTTGGTTGTCGCTTTCAGGTGTACCGAAATGGCCAAATATTTTACACCTTTCGACAACCGCTAATGCCTCTTAAACATCTTAAGTTCACAGGTGACGATTTGAGTAATGGATACTTTGATGTTTATGGATGTTTAAACTCTCAAAAGCTGGATGTGAAGTTATCGATGAAACCAGTTATATGCTGACAACGCTTGACAGTTGCCGAATGTCACTTCAACACAAGTCCTACAAATACTGTCGTAATTGAAGCAAACCATGAAACTCAAACCGATTATGACAGCAGCAATCCAAGCTGTGAGATTTGAGACAAGATTACTGTTCACATGGCCAACTGTACGTTGCATGCTCAAGAGTAAGCTCAGCGCACAGCTTGGTCATATTACAACCAGACGGCTGAACTCACAATGTGGTATACAAAGAGATCCTTAAATAATTATTGGCATATTTTCCCTCAGTTTAAAAAGGTTTAATTTTCTTCTTAATAAAAATTTTAAGGCAGTACTTCGCCGCTGCAAAGCGCGGGTATTTTGCTACTATATACATATAATATAATAAATTTTTATACACTGTGTTCCCAATTATTATATGTGTGACATATTAGTATGATTTCAGTAAAATAAACATTCAGTTTTTAGTTTATTAACAAAGTTGTTTATTTATTTGACTTCTCATATCTTTTTAGATAACTAGTATCAAGCTAAGAGACATTTGTTAGTTAGTTTGCCAGGTGATCTTTATTAAAAGGGAACCAACGTAAAGAGGTTGTTCCAAAACATTAAATAAGTCACAGTTCTCACACAATATGACAGGAAGAAAGATCTTTGTGAAAATGAAAACCCTGAAATATTTTAATGTATTAGCATTTCATGAAAACAGAATTAAACCGCAAAAAGATTTCTGAATGATTAAGGGTATAGACAAATTTGGTCAGAGAAAAGTGTATTAAGAAGATTGTGTCAAACAAATCCATGCCATAAAACAAGCAGCTATAAAAAACAATGTTGGGTAGCAAACAAGTACTTAAAGCTGCTGGTGCCTCTGGAGTCCCAACAACCTCTCAATGCAGGATCCTCCAGAGGCTTGCAGTTGTGAACAAAACTGAATTCTGGCCAACTCTTAAGCAAAGCTCACAAAGAAAAACGTTTGGAGTAAGTTAAGAAATACATGATGATTCCTTTTCAAATAGATTTATTCACCAATTAATGCCATGTTAAATTGAATGGTCCAGATAGATTTAGTTCTTGATATATGGTGAATGGGCATCCTGTTTCAACAAGACTGCTATGTCAGTTAGGATGTGGGGGAATGGTATGGGTGTGATTATTTGAGCCGTAAGATTGTGAAGTGAGGTAGCAGGTCCCTTTATTGTCCCTGAGCGTGTCAAAATGGCCTCCACAAAATATGTCAAGGTTCTAACTGACCATGTCCTGAATGGTATAAACGGAAGAATTATGTCTTCTGGAATAAAATGATTTTCAAGGGGGACAACACACCATCCCATTCTGCACATTACACCATTCCTTGGTTGCTATGGGCTTAAAAAAGATAAAATTATCTTGTGTCCACCATCCCCTGAACTCAATCCTATTGAAAAAATTTGAGAGTGGGCAGCATGTATACCTCGAAGAAGCAAGCTTGGGAGGCAATACTGGCATCCTAAAATGAAGTACAGGCATAAACTACACAGATTAATAAATTCAATGGATGAGAGAGGGATTAAAGTAATTTCATAGATGGGTTTACAGTGGTGTGAAAAACTATTTGCCCTGATTTCTTATTCTTTTGCATGTTTGTCACACAAAATGTTTCTGATCATCAAACACATTTAACCATTAGTCAAATATAACACAAGTAAACACAAAATGCAGTTTTTAAATGATGGTTTTTATTATTTAGGGAGAAAAAAAAATCCAAACCTACACGGCCCTGTGTGAAAAAGTAATTGCCCCCTTGTTAAAAAATAACCTAACTGTGGTGTATTACACCTGTTCAATTTCCGTAGCCACCCCCAGGCCTGATTACTGCCACACCTGTTTCAATCAAGAAATCACTTAAATAGGAGCTGCCTGACACAGAGAAGTAGACCAAAAGCTCCTCAAAAGCTAGACATCATGCCAAGATCAAAAGAAATTCAGGAACAAATGAGAACAGAAGTAATTGAGATCTATCAGTCTGGTAAAGGTTATAAAGCCATTTCTAAAGCTTTGGGACTCCAGCGAACCACAGTGAGAGCCATTATCCACAAATAGCAAAAACATGGAACAGTGGTGAACCTTCCCAGGAGTGGCTGGCCGACCAAAATTACCCCAAGAGCGCAGAGACGACTCATCCAAGAGGTCACAAAAGACCTCAGGACAACGTCTAAAGAACTGCAGGCCTCACTTGCCTCAATTAAAGTCAGTGTTCACGACTCCAAGAAAAAGACTGGGCAAAAACGGTCTGCATGGCAGATTTCCAAGACGCAAACCACTGTTAAGCAAAAAGAACATTAGGGCTCGTCTCAATTTTGCTAAGAAACATCTCAGTGATTGCCAAGACTTTTGGGAAAATACCTTGTGGACTGATGAGACAAAAGTTGAACTTTTTGGAATGCAAATGTCTCGTTACATCTGGCGTAAAAGGAACACAGCATTTCAGAAAAAGAACATCATACCAACAGTAAAATATGGTGGTGGTAGTGTGATGGTCTGGGGTTGTTTTGCTGCTTCAGGACCTGGAAGGCTTGCTGTGATAGATGGAATCATGAATTCTACTGTCTACCTAAAAATCCTGAAGGAGAATGTCCGGCCATCTGCTCGTCAACTCAAGCTGAAGCGATCTTGGGTGCTGCAACAGGACAATGACCCAAAACACACCAGCAAATCCACCTCTGAATGGCTGAAGAAAAACAAAATGAAGACTTTGGAGTGGCCTAGTCAAAGTCCTGACCTGAATCCAATTGAGATGCTATGGCATGACCTTAAAAAGGCGGTTCGTGCTAGAAAACCCTCAAATAAAGCTGAATTACAACAATTCTGCAAAGATGAGTGGGCCAAAATTCCTCCAGAGCGCTGTAAAAGACTCATTGCAAGTTATTGCAAACGCTTGATTGCAGTTATTGCTGCTAAGGGTGGCCCAACCAGTTATTAGGTTCAGGGGGCAATTACTTTTTCACACAGGGCCATGGAGGTTTGGATTTTTTTTTCTCCCTAAATAATAACAATCATCATTTAAAAACTGAATTTTGTGTTTACTTGTGTTATATTTGACTAATGGTTAAATGTGTTTGATGATCAGAAACATTTTGTGTGACAAACATGCAAAAGAATAAGAAATCAGGAAGGGGGCAAATAGTTTTTCACACCACTGTATATATAAATATGTAAGCTGATCTGTAAATAAGTTTGTTTTATTTATGTATTTTTTTGGAAAAAATGATGTGATCATGCAACAAATACATTAGTTCATTATGATCTATTGTTTTCATAATGCATTTTCCATAATAATTTGGAACAATGTATTTGGTGTTCTTTCAAAAATATTGAAAACATCTGTTGTCGTTATCAGTATGTTTGCTTATAATAACATCCACATTATAATATAATTGTACTATAAATAAAAAATCTTTAGTCATATTGACTGTTTAGGAAAAACAAACAAAAATAGCAAGTGTATAATAATTTAGAACACAGTTCCTGTATATACATATATATGTATGTGTATTTTTGTATATATGACATGAACTTCATGTTTCAAGTTACCTATATTGCAGTTTTATTTTCCATAATATACCTATAATTATTCCATATCATACTGGGCTTTTAAGCATAATTGTGCTTAATAAGAAAAAAATTGAAAACCTAGACAGGAACTGACAAAATAATGATACTCAATATGTTGTTAAAGCTTTGCAATTATGATTTTGATGACTGTTGGGGAGAACTGTTTGGAAGTTTTCTCAAATGTAGCTACCTTTTAATTAAGAACATTTTAAAAGTAGATTAACAGTGCAGCAATAACTTCTTGTCAAACTATTGATTCATTTTTATTTCATTTAGACATGTGTCTTTGCCTGAAGGGACTTCTGTTCAGAAGGCTCAACATACAGTAGATATACAGGATGTTCATCTATGCAGGAAGGGCTGACTGGTGTTCCACTGAAACAGCTGGTTCTGAAAATGTCATACAAGCTTTCCACTTCACGTAGCATCTTGAAAGAGAATGCTCTGCAACCAGAACTCCAGAATACTGTACATCACATCCATTGTTCCTTCTCTGTTAGAGAGAGAGATTGCACACTATCACTTTACTTGGTAATGGCTGCAATATGGTCAGAGTCCCGAATGCCTATGATAAGGTAACAGTTTAGAGTAAAGGTTGTTCAGCTTTAATATTTGTACCTGTCAAATTGGGTGCAATGTCAGACACAGCTGCCAGCAGCCACGATCTATTGTAGTTATGACATTTAATGTAAAATATGAAATTGAAAGCTTCTCTTGCAAACAAGCAAGACAGCCAGTAGAAGAACATGAAGAGAGCCAATAAAGATAAAATGTAAAATGCCATCACCGAAAGCAGTTTAGATAACACTGGCTAATGTGTGGTCATCAACATCCTTAAGTAGCGCAGACATACTGAAACTAATTCACTGCTCAGTCAGTGACTATTTAAAGCAAGTTGTTAGAAACTATCAGATCATGTGTGTTTGGTATTCAGACAGAAAATCAGTGGGATTTCATTGGATTACATTGCAGCAATTCGTACCAGACATGCTGATATGATCAAATCAGAAGCAGAATCTTGGTAGTGTCATAAATGTTTTTAGAACAGGCCTCCACTCAGAAACTTTAATAAACCACTGTTTGGAAACAGATTTTTGATAAAAGTAGCAAATATATAGCAGCAGAGTACAAAAGCTGACCTAAAAATCATACCATATCAGATCAAACAACTAGTTATGTTTTGTTCTGAATGCTGTGTTGCAGCTGAAGACCTGAGATCCATTCCAGTCACGAGTGAGCTGGGATGCACAGTAGCAGTGAAATGAGAGACATAAACACTGGACACTGAAGAACTGGAAAATCATGATTCTTGTGATTGAAACTCCTGCAAATTCCAGCATGTGCCCGATTGTGAGAATAGGATTTTTATCAGAGCAATGCCACAAGGATAAGAAAGTTCTGAAATGAATCCAGGAAAATGAAAGTGAACTCAGATTAATGCAATAATGCCCTCAAGAGATCATAGTTAGGCCAATAAATCTGGTGGAGGAACCTGAGTGGGCCTTTTACAGTATAGGAAAGAGAACTGCCAAAAACTTATTTACCATACATTCTCACAAATATTTTAGTTATTGTCTGAAGTTTATGAACCAATTTTTTCCATTGTAGAGTGAAGGGAATCAAATTACAACAGCTTTCAATCCAAGGTAGGAATTCACTATGGATAGCACCTACGTCTATCATCAGAAAGCACACTGCTAAAGACACTTTTATTCATTTCAGGCAAATTTTCATGCTATAATTAAATTACATGCACATCATTAGGATGTGAGAAGAAACCAAAGAATCCACTGAACACAGAAAGAATATTCATACTACTGTATAGAACAACATTGACATGAGTCATACCAGAAACATTAAATTTATAAGACAACAATTTTATCATATGCATATATGTTTGCACTTGTTAATTTTAAAAGCCCCCTTTGTCCTCATTTTTATTTTATTCTCATTTTCTATTTTTGCTGTATTTTTTATTCTGCTGCCTTGCGATCTAGAAACTAAGCTGTAAAACAACTTCAGAAAGAAAGATATTTCAAAGCTGAGAGCACAAGATATTATTCTCCGTTTGAACTAAGTGAATTATTTCCACTCAATCTTTCTTGTCATACAATGTCACCCAGAGCTGAAAACCCACTCCCTTGCCAAAGCTGACTCATCCATTTTCCCTGTCTCCATCCCAGAACAAGTAATCCTTTCATAAAATCCTGATTCAGACACTCAAAGAGCAATGGTGCTTCAATGAAGAAAACCATTTTGCACATATCTCTGTTCAGAGTGAATTGTTTTCTTAGAATGTGTGGATTTTTTTCTAATATCCAGGCAATTCAGCAGATATAATTCTCGGTGAAGTATTAGTAACATTTCATAAAAACATTCATTTATAGGTCATTGACTAAAACTATGTAATGATTAATAGATTAATAATTCATGTAAAACAGTTATAAAGGTCATTAAATGTTAATATATGTAACACTTTATAAAGAATTTAATTATTAAGTCATCACAAATATTACATAATACTTCTTTCCATCTTTGGAAATTATGTATTCAATATTTGTAGATGTTTTCAAAATACAAAATCTAAACCTGAAACTATTCATAGTCAAGGTTTGTAAACATTTACCAATGGATGTAATGAAAATGATTCTAAAGTGTAATATATACATTATATATTTAGTTTTGTTTTATGAAACATCATATTCACTGTCATTTGATAAGTTCGTAATTATATAATAAATGTGCATAATGTGTTTATGTATTTCTTTCAAATCTGGAGGTACAGTATATATAAAAAATGTTCTTTTATATTTCACTACTTTTCAAAAATGAATGGATATTCCTACTTATGTACTGTATATGCTTGATAGAAACAGTTATGAATAAAAAAGTATTGGCTACTTTATGAATTACAAGGTATCAAGTCATACACAACACATGGTAACATAATGTGGCAGACTGAGTAGTTTCTCTGACACACTGCAGTCAGAAATCTGAGTTAAAATGGCAGATTTTGTGATCAAATGTGTTTACTAAAGTGTCAAACAATTTGTCAGATTTTTTTACTGTGATGAATCTTATTTTGACACCCAAATTAATAACTTTTTTTTTGTTTGTTTTGGAAGTTTCAGAACATTTTTTAGTATTGTTTCTTTTATCCTTACAATAGCACCATCTTGATGGATTTTCACTGATTACTTCTATTCTGTCACGTTTTCTGATGGTAATTAAACTATATTGATTATAACAAGTGTGTTAGCCATGTAAGCGAATGTTGTTGCGATAAATTAAGTTACGCCGTCACTCTGTTTAATTTGCCAGCAGGCAGTATTGTGTTAACAGAGCATTGCATAAACTCTACAAATGGAAAACTACAAAGAGCATTACTGATAATTATGCAATAAGAAACCAATCTAGTTTGAGGACCTTTTTCTTCCTTCTTATTGCTTTTTGACCCCAACATGTTTAAAGACTAGAGATCATCCAGCTTTTTTCAGTATCTCCATTTCCTGGAATACTACTTAGCACCTAAAATGATAGAAATTAACTTTGAACACTCTGCCTTGACTAGTGTTCATAGCACAGTTCATGGATGCTAAGAATCCTCAATAGTGTTGATCGGTGAAATTCACCAAAGCATTTTTTCTCAATAAATTTGCTGTGACCTTGTTTGTTGAATATTTTCCTGACAATTTGCTGTGAAGCAGGCTTAGACAAACATTTTTTCCCAGGGCCCCATGATGGTTTTTGAAGCCAAGATGTCATCATAAAGCTGTAGCTGCCGATGTTGAATGAGACAGCTTTATATATATATAAAACACTGATCCTAGTAGTGGGCGGTAGCAGGATCAGCCACTATACTAGATAAAATTCTTCTTCTATCATGGATTAAATATGAACTGTTTCACTTGTATTCTATAATTAGTGGAAAACTTGCAAATGCATTTAAATACAAAAAACACAGGTGTAAACCGGAAAAGTGTCCACATAATTGTCTCTTAAAGGTAATGTCTTTTTTTATGGACTTGTGTGAAATACATGAGACTTTCCCATTTATAGTATTACAAAAAGTGTTGTGCAGTTAATGCAAACAAGAAGGAGTGGAGAATCCATGCGCTTTAGTGTTACATTTACTTTATAAAAGTGGAATTGACTGAGCAAGCGCTTCATGAAAAAAAAAAAAAATTGTAACTTTTGAACTGAGAGTGGTGAGCACCTTCAATGGAATTTGTGGGAACTAAGCCTCAGTGAATTCATGCTTCCTGCTCCTGTTGCCACTACCTGCAAAATGTTTTATTGTTCTGGTATTTAATTCTATTAATTTTATCAAAGGAAGTTGTGACAAAGGAAGGTGTGGGTTGTTCCACGCTATCTGTTCCATCCTGAAGCCTCTAGAGCCCAACACCATCGATAAAATAACAAGAGGTAGCAAGGGGTAGGTGTAATAATGCTTAGGTTCTTTTATTAAAACAATCAAAAACAGTGTTCAAATAGTGAAGTGCAATCTTCATAAACAAACTAAATAATTCATTAAAATCAGTGATGGTCCGTAGGGTAAAATCCAGAATTGAAAACCAACACAGTTATCGGGTCCTTAATGTTTTGTAAGGCAAGCCCAGCACATCTCCTTCTTTGTCTCCCTGGCTCACTCCTTGCTCTCTCAGGTGGCGGAGACACCAGCAGCCACGGTCCTCATCACCTAATCCCCGTTTTAGCTGCCTTATCCTCCCATCCTCCTTCACGCTCCCTTGTCATACCTCAGATCCTTGGGTTTGGACTCCACCTCAATTACACCCACTCTACCACCAAAAATTAGTGGGGATGAACCACCCCTAGAGCACTGATACTTCTTTTACCACACTGGCTGGCTGGCTCGTCTTACCTCTCCACTCACTACTGTTCTCTCTGTCCCCCTTCTGTAATGTACAGGGTCCTCTTATATTGCCTCTCCTAATGGGGCGCAGGTATTAGACAGCACTCCTTCCATGGCAATAATGAGGCACCTGACTGACACTTGCACTTGGACATGCATACACAATCAGCCAGGCCCCATCCTCATCCCTGCAGCAGAACGCAATCATACACACCTATGCCCCAATTGGAGCCTGCACGTCGTGGGCCACAATTACTTATTTAAAATCTTCCCAAAGCCATGGACCCTCTATCACAGTAGGCACAATGGAACAGTGGTATGCATAGCTGACTCACAGCTTAAGTTACTATTTGGCTACAATAATTGCTCCAGTATAATTCATACATGCTTCCCTAGCTCTCAGACACTTAAAAGACCATTGCACCATTATAATTCACTAAAAATAAGTTCAGTTTCTCCTTCCCAACTGACTTCAATGCATTTCACTGAGCACTCCTCTTATTTCAACACAAATTCAACAGGGTTCACTCATCACTTATGTTTACACACATACTTAGGACATGCAATCAAGATCAGGACAAATACAGCACAGCTTTCTTATTATACACATTAAACATTTTTAGTACAACAGATGCCAAGATAAATGCAGTCACAAAGCTGTAATATCAAACTCTTCCATAATGTAACATACATTTCCTTACACCCACTTAATCCTATTCAGTAATGTATGATTACAATTCTTAATAGTTTAAAGGAAAGTGAAAAAAAAAGGCTGGTGTTTATTAGCACAAACTCAAATTCAATGTCAGGGAATTACACAAAAAGTTGAAACCAGAAATCTCAAAATTCAAAATGTAGACACTTCCTTGTGGGTTCTGCCATGACATCAAATGTCACATGACTTCTGCATCATGTTGCTATAAACTATTTGGCTATCAACAACAATTGGTGGGAAGTCCATAGAAAACTAAACATAAGATAACAGTATCCAAAAAACAAAACCATGAGAGGAAAACTTCACAATGCTAATTATTAAAATAAATAGGAACACATAACAATAATAACACATCCAATAATGAGTCGAAACGAACAAAGGTAATAGTTACCAAGTTCTTGACTATAATATGCATTGTAAGTTGTTTCTAAAGAAGTTTTCTCGTTTGCTGAGGATGATATACATATATAGTTAAATTTTGGTCAAATAGGTACTCTCATAGGTGCTGTATGTTATCTATGTTAGTCGATCATGAACAGTGGTATAAGGTGTTTCACACCTAGTTCATTTTGTGCATTTTTTTTTTAACTTTGCTGTGATTTCCATGAAAGTCTGGTTTGTTTTGGTAGATGTGAACATGTCAATTGCACTTGGGCTTGGATTAAACAAACCAGACAAACAACCTTTGGAAAGGATGATCTCGGTGTAGTACCAAATGACCCATGTAGTGGTTTGCGTGAGGTTTTGTAGTGTTCTGACATAGAACTAACTACAGAAAATACTGTGCATAATGGGTGAAATAATGCATGCTGTAGTAGTCAAGCTAAGCTTCTGCTGTTGGTAATTACAGAATCTCATTCATAACATAATGAGTCAAGGGTTAAAAACAGTTAACAAGGCAAAAAAAATATGCACATATGAGCAAATATGGCGCAAGTCACATAAAACAATTCACACAAATACCACTCAATCAGACCAAGCCAGTTGAGAAACAGAATGTAGTGCACCATTAGACAGACGATCAATCATTCTAATCCTACAACATGAAAAATGATAGATAGATAGATAGATAGATAGATAGATAGATAGATAGATAGATAGATAGATACTATAAGCGCAAGTTGGGTATGGTGGCTACTGGAGATTAAAAAACGCAACATCATACAGTTAAATGAAACATCTACTGTCATAAAACTGAAGTACACCAGTGTTTGTGCTCATACAGAACATGCCTTTTTTAACACTCACCTATTTAAACCATACACTTTCTCTACCATACTTAGTATCTCATAATTTTCAAGAAGTCTTCCAGTTGTTCAATAATATGCATTTTGCTCATGTTTGGTAAATAAATCAAATAATTTTGGAAAAGGCAATGGTGGGCAAACAAAACTGTTGGTGACAATTTATGATATTTTTTTTGGGGAAAATAACATTTCTGCCCATTGAAACAACTCCACAACACACCCATAGGATGTTGATATATTTTGTTCTTTTGAAAATTTGTACTATGAAACACAACCAAACGTATTGGAAATTGAAACAAAGCAATGCATAAAAACATCTGAAGGGACCCTGGGTCGGATAAAGATAAATCCAAAAAACAAGAAAGATAAGCCTGTCCACCTCCCTGTCAGAACTGAGCCAACATGCAACATATCAGCATCTGAGAATAAAGTAGAGAAGTAACACCTAAAATATTACAAACACAGATCAGGATAATCCTGCTACAACTTAATAATAGCGCAGAGCCCATTTTGTTAGCACTGTTTCATTACAACTAATGAGATCTTGATTATTCTCCATTGTGCTCACTATGCCTGTGGCTTGCATGTTCTTCCTATGCTCATTTGAGCTTTCTCTGAGTGCTTTGATTTCCTCCAACTTCCCAATAAACACAGGCTGATTGTAGGTTTTGAATTGGCTTTATGAGCAAATGTACATTTGTGTTGTAATTATATTGCTGATATATATATATACTAATAAAAGGCAAAGCCCTCACTCACTCACTCACTCACTCACCCACTCACTCACCCACTCACTCACCCACTCACTCACTGACTCATCACTAATTCTCCAACTTCCCGTGTAGGTAGAAGGCTGAAATTTGGCAGGCTTATTCCTTACAGCTTACTTACAAAAGTTGGGCAGGTTTCATTTCGAAATTCTACGCGTAAGGGTCATAACTGGAACCTATTTTTCTACATATAATGTAATAGAGTTGAGTTGGAGATGGCTGTGGGGGGAGTTTCGTGTGACATCATCACGCCTCCTACGTAAGTACGTAGAGAACAAGGAAGAACTCCAAACAGCGATGAGCACAAAACGCCATTTCACAATTGAGAAGGCAGAAAAACATTATGAAGCAAATGATGCATACAAGCATATTCATAAGTACAGCTACTGCGGAAACAAAGCACGGCGTGAACCGTAAGTTTATATTAAATTAAGTTCATAGACAGGCTGCCACTAGCGTTTGTAATTTAGTGCCTGCCCATATAAGGCCGTCCATCAGCGGCAATCCAATACAAACACTGCCGGTAAATATTCACGTGTGAAGGACTGTGCTTATGCAGAGGAAGATGAGATGGTCAGGGTGGTGTTTGGCACAAACTCATTGAAACTGCGAGAGAAACTTTTAAGTGCCGGGTCTTAGCTGACATTACACGAGATGGCACCAGCACAGCTGGGAACCTTCGATGCAAGAACACCAAGCGGCTCACGTGAACTGACGCAGTGCACAGACAAAAGCAACAGTTCCAAAGAGTGCTGAACAAAAACCGAATTACACAATTGAGAAGGCAGCAAAAAAATATGAAGCGCCTGATACATTGAATCATATTCATAAGTGCAGCTACTGCGGAAACAAAGCACACGGTGGAAAAAGTGAATGTCCGCTAAAGGAAGACAGTGTAAAAAAACCCGTGCATGCAGTTTGTCACATCAGATAAAGAGGAAGACGAGCTGTTTATTGATGCAGTAAGAAACTAATCGATGAATGAAACCTCTTATCTTTACAACGATTGACAAACACGGAATGTAACTTGAACACAACACATCGTACAAATACGACCCTGATTGAAACAAATAATGATAATCAAATCCTTGATGACAGCAACATTCAATAACACTCACAAAACAATTACTGTATATTGACAATCATGTTACGTTATTTTTAAAATGTTCCCTTTTCATAACTTCTACTTCTCCACTGCGTACACGGGTATATATATAAATGTATATATATACCCGATCTACAGTACATACTCGCATAGACAAGCCACACGCTGTGCTAATTGTAGAGTCTTAAGCCTCTAATGCCGACATTCGAGGTTCGATTCCCGAGAGGGGGTGTACTGACTATGTACGCGCGCTACCTG
This sequence comes from Polypterus senegalus, assembly GCF_016835505.1. Taxonomy (NCBI): domain Eukaryota; kingdom Metazoa; phylum Chordata; class Cladistia; order Polypteriformes; family Polypteridae; genus Polypterus; species Polypterus senegalus. Next base: position 131,779,676 of record NC_053164.1, on the reverse strand, counting down.
ATTCATTTTACCTTCGCATCTCCTTGGTTTGGGACGTATGAAAAAATATTAGGTTAACGCAGAATCATGTTACGTTATTTTTAAAATGTTTCCCTTTATTAGCACAAGCACAGCTGAGAAGCTTCGATGCATGTACTCCATAACGCGTTAAAAAAATAACGCATTTAATCACACTTTCAATTCCAAGCAAACGGGAACTTTTGTCAATGCATGATTTCCTGGTACATCCATTACACTGATGCACACATCACAGCTACAAAAATGTTAGAGTCGGAATAAAGCGTTCCTACGACTGATCATTTGACTTCCCGAGCAAAGCCTTGATAAAAGCATGGTTTTGTGCACACTGAAAAGCAAGCAAAATTAGATGCATTACAGAAAGCGGACTTTGTGGCTCTTACTGGGGATCATTGGACTTCCGTGACCGTTAGTAATTCTAATTACATCTAATTACAAAATGTTCAATGATCACACTGTTTTAGCCTAATGTACAAAATAATTTTGGCTAATGTTACTCAGAGTTTAAAGATTAAGTTGGTCAAATTACCTTTTATGTTTCTGACTTATTTTTTAAGAAGAAAAACTGCACTTTATGTTGAAATTTTGGTTATTATTATTTAAAGACAATACTATTCTGAAAATCTACTTAAAGTACTTAAACTACCACTTTATTTTTAAGTCTGCCCAATTTTAACCAGGGATGATATTTTTGTTTCTGTTTTGAATTCAAATGCAGTTTAAAGGCTTTTTTTTTTCAGAAATTAAAACAGCTTCAGTTTACAATATTCATGTACATGTCTATTATTTGATTCTGTAAGCCCACTAAAACACTTTTAAATTAAAAAAAACATTTGCGATTTGGGGTAAATTTACGTGTGCGATTACATACGATTAATCAAGATTAATTCTTACACAGCCTCTAATTAATTGGATTAATTTTTTTAATCGAGTCCCACCCCTAATATATATATATGTGTATATATATATGTAGATTTGTATATATATATGTGTATATACAGTATATATGTAGATATGTATATGTGTATATACAGTATGTATATATATATGTGTGTGTGTATATACAGTATGTGTATATATGTATATGTATATATGTATGTGTGTATATGTATATATATATAACTGTATATATATGTGTATAGATGTATATATATATATATATTTATATATATATGTTTATATATGTGTCTGTGTGTGTATATATAACACTCATGACAATGACAAAACAATTACATTGACAATCATGTTACGTTATTTTCAAAATGTTTCCTTTTCTTTTTCATAACTTCTTTAACACACTACTTTTCCGCTGCGAAGCGCGGGTATTTTGCTAGTATATATATATATATATATATATATTGTGAACGCTGGCCCCAGCACAGACAGGCGGACGACATATTTTGCTCCACACACCGTTTATTATGTACAATATATACAATGTCTTTGCTCACGTGCACCCCCAGTGCCTTCTCGCACCGAATTCCCCAAAGTCCAGGCCCACAGTCTTTTGTGCCTTCCTGGCCGCCTCCAGTCCTTCCTCTTGCTCAGTCTGCTTCCTCCCGACTTCCACCAACTGACTGGAGGGAGGCGGCCCCTTAAATAATGCCCCGGATGAGCCCCAGGTGTTTCCGCCACTTCTTTAGCCACGCCCCAGCGTGGCGGAAGTGTCGGCTGCTTTCCTGGCGGCTCTCCGGCGCCACACAAAGTCTTCCCCGGCACTTCCTGGTGTGGCAGAAGTGCCGGGCTCCCGGATAATTAGGCACCGGCGCCGCCTGGCGGTGGCCACGGGTCCCTACAGGGCTGGGCTTCCAAGCCCTGTACCCGAGGCCCCCTGCCTAACCAGGACGGACGCCCCCACTCAGTCTGGAGGAGGCACACGCCCTCCTCCGGTCTTCCAAGGCGTCCCGGCCGGGCTCCATCCCCGGCCAAAGACCACACTGGATAAACCGGCATCGGAGCGCCGCCTGGCGGTAACCACGGGCCCCTAGAGGGCAGGGCTTCCATGCCCTCGACCCGTGGCTCCCAACAAAACCAGGACGGACGCCCCCTCGCGGTGTGGAGGAGGCACAAGCCCTCCTCTCGTCCTCCTGGGGCCCGGCCGGGGACCACAATATATATATATATATATATATATATATCTTCCTAGTCTCTACAATGGAAATAGAACACTTAAAAACAGAGATATTCATTTTTTAATATAAAAATAGCTGAAGGAACCTTTTAGAAAAGCACAATGCCATAGTAGGGTCCATGAAAATTCCCATTCTCCACTTCGGGGTGTCTGAGGCATTTTTCTAGACACAGGCAGTAAGGAACATCTTCCATCACTACACAGGTCATCTTTGTCTTCAATAAGGTGTGACAGATTAGGGTTTTCTCGCACCCTTGTACCCTCAGATACCACGCCAGACACCAGATAAAAGTCCAATAATAGAATTTATTATAATAATAAAGTGCACAAAGCACGCTACTCTCCACAATTCTCCAATAAATCAAAACAATCACAATACACAATCCTCCTCTCCCAGACGCTTAGCCACCCTGTCTTCCAACTCAGCTCGCTGTCTGGTAGCTCCCATAATCATTTTATATTCCCTGACCCGGAAGTGTTCTAATCCCCAGTCCAAGTGATCTCCTATCACTTCCTGGTCAGATAAAAAGTCCTTTTCTTCACCCCTTAAGCACCCCATTCCCCTTGTCCACGTGACTTGGGCATCCTTCCGGGGCGTAGGGAAAATAAACACCGTTCCTCCCTGCAGCATCTCCTAGCGGCCCCCACGGTATCCTGCAAGGCTGTGAATAAAGACTACAATGTCCATAATGCCCTGCTGGTATTCAGGGCACCTCCATACTGCAGGGAGGGCTTCACCTGGTGGCGTGGTATGAACAACCGGCCATATATCACAAAGGTTAAAGGTCACTTTATTTCATAATAAAAGTTCTTGGTTCCTAAATATTATTCAACCATATAAGAACACGCCATAACTATACATGCAATGTATATTTCAGGTATCTACAGAAGAACACTACAAATGTAGTAATCTTTAAATATTAACAAAATAGAAAATATTAAATTATAGTGTTGTCCTCTAATAGTCATTTTTTATCTAGTATGGCTAATTGGCTTATCTAGCTTTCTCTAGATTTCACTTACTGTGAAACCGTGAACCATAAAAATGAAAGGATACAAATAATTATTAGTCATAGTGGACAGAGGAGCATACAAAATACGAAACCATAACAATTATAAAGGATAATCCAGAAAATCCAATATTCTTCTGCACCAGTACATGTAGGCAGAGAATCTCAATTCATTTGACTTTACTGCCATGAATTTGGAGAAATCCATCATAAAGAGACAGGTTACATTCAAAAATACACTGGGAGGAGAAGAGGCTTTTACCATAGGCAGAGAGTTGCACTAATCACTTTTTGTGTTCTATTAGGACTAGATTCATTCATAAAAATGCAGAGTATAAACTTCTTCCCTCATAAATGATCTTGTTCTGGAGAGACTCACTTGGCAGGATCTATATTTATGTGTACTTTTATGTTCATGTTAATCAAAACTTGTGGTTAATGTTGTCTGCTTAGTAATTCCTAACACAACTGAAAATGGTAGGGCATAAATAAATAATGGTCTCCCACAACATCTCCCTACGAATCCTACTGAAAACTATCAGCATGATATCTCTCTATATACTGATCCAACAATGTTGCCCTGACAGCTTCAAATGAATTCATTCCTGGGCCTCAAGCCAAAAGCAACAAAGTCTCCTTTCATTCCTGAGGTTAGCTCTGAAAGTAATCCCATAGAGTGCTTTATTATTATTATTATTTTTAATAATGAAAAAAGAAAATTCCTAATGGGGACTAGGTGCTAGTTTCTGCCCAAGGCGGAGTAAACATTTGCTCAGGTAATAATGTTGAAGTCTGGTTGTAAACACCATGCAAACAGCTGGCAGAATCTTGGCAGCCAGATTAAAACTTCATTAGTGAGTGTAAACAGAATGGCTACAAGAAGTTTAATCTGCCCTGTCTTTTCTGTCTTTTCCCCTGAGGCCTCCAACACTTTGTACATCTTTTTCTGTTTAGATTTGACAACTTGCACTATTCCAGAAAACAAAACTGCCACATCTCAAGGTTTTCTACAAGGTGTGTTATGAGGACCAGTCATTTATAAAGCAGAGAACTGAATCTGGTTTGACACAGTTACATGGCAGCAACACACTAATCGGGATTGATTTTTTTTCTTTCTATTACTTTTTTATTATTTTCATTAAGCGGATGATGTTTTATTGTTGGATTGTACAAAATCAGCTACCAATGACAGAAACATTCCTGGAATAATGCAAAACTGGCTGTACTGTCTTCTGTATATGACTAGCTGGAGAAGTTACATGGATCATTTACAGAATGATACAAGTGAAACATTGACAAAGTAATAATAATAAACTTACATCTATAAAGCAGTCTTTTTTTTTTTTTCACAGTTCCGTGCCTTACTTTTATGAGTAATTAAAAAAAATACATAATAATTGTTTCTGTAATCTAACAGTTGCTGTTCCGCACAAAATATTAGAAACTACCTCTTCAGAAACGACTTCCACTACAGATTCTGAAGAAGCCACAGCCTATCATGGAAGCATTATCTGCAAATTAGGAATCACTTCTTAAAAGGACATTATTCCATCAAAAATATACAGTATATACTTACTAAAACAAACCAGTTTACAGTCACTAAACTTTGAGATTTGGAAAAAAGAAAACATCAGAGACATACTGAAAACACCAACTTGGAGAGCTGCTTCTTGGAACACCACAAGGTGAAGACATGTTTTCTCTTTGTCATTATGGATTACTGAGTGTGGATTGATGGGCAAAAACAGCCATTTAAAATTAAATCTATAACACAATAAAATATGGAGAAACTTAAGGTGCCTAAGTACTTTCTGAATCCACTGTATATGTTTGAATCAGGTCTGTCTCTAATTGGTATTTACACATTGCAGTTTGCTACAGTAAAAATGTTTCTCCACAGATTTATGTTCCGCTTGATCTTGTAGAAATTACAACTTCAATCAGTGTACCACTAAGCATTTAAAAGTAAAGGGCCTTTAGGAGAAGTAAGGTAATACATACATTTTAATTTTTAGAAAAAGCAGAACTGACTTTTTTTCCCGGTTCAAGTACTGATTCAAGTGAAAATAGGTACAATGGTAAGATATTCAGTCGAACCAAACTGCAAAATTACACTGTGGTCTACAGGCAGATTTTATTTTGATTTTATATTATAGGTTGAAAAAATTGGAAGTTTTAAGCAAAAAATTCTGTTATCCCCATTTTGTCAGTACACGAGTGAAGAATGTGTCAACAAAGACAACAGCAGTAGTTTAATAATGAAATAAGAAGTGAAAGTTTCCCTTTGATAATTTAAATTAGTGTAGAGAAGATAATAACATGAAAACCTCATTAACATCCTCCAACAACAAAGTTTTTTTTATTTTTTTATTTAATCAGCAGATTTCTGAAAACCAATTAATACATACATCCTCAAAATACAAATGGCTTTCATGAAAATGTTATAGCTGACATGTTCTGAGCCATTGCTCTGCCGTCTTTTTGTAGTTTAAACCAAGGACTCACTCTGTTAGAAGATTTCAAAACCTCAAGTTGCATCCGTAAATTGAGGTAAACAATGGATTATGTTAAGTTGTGTACTCAAAAATTACAGACAAATCTCTTTTGTTTCAAGTGCCTTTTCAGTATTTTGTGTGTAATTAAAATTCAATTACTTTGAAAACACTGCATTATCATGCTCATTAATGGCATCTGGAAATGCACTGCTCAGCAACAAGATACAAAACACTTTGTATTTAATGTTTTATTCAGCTCATCCAAACAGAATGAGCAGGTACTTCTTTGCAAAACAGTAAATTAAAATTCAATGGGTGCTGTATAAAAAGTGAGAAGTGAGTAGTATCTTTCTTTTATTGGATACTGTTGTGCTCTTTGGATTATCACAGATTGTTATGCAAACCTCTAGGAGAAAGAAAAAATTCTGGACTATCTGGAGACTTCTATCCTTTAATTTGGTCCTCACTTGTACCAATATCCTGTCCCCAAGTACATTGTGAATATTGAAAGTAATACATTTTGTGCATAATCATCTGGACAGATAGCACTAAATATTCACTCTATTCATGACCTCTGACCTTTTCTCATGATATTGTATTAGAATTTCCTCTTTGAGACCACAAAGATGTCACTACTATGGGAGCGCAATCCTACTTATGATGGAATAATAGTTCTAAATGCATGCCGGCTGAATGAATGACTTATGCAAATGGAAACAAGTGATTCAAAGGTTTATTTTAATTACTTATTTTTATTCCACTGTGTGGTCAGACAACATTGCAAAACTGCAACTGAAGCATACTGATACCTCCACATTGGAAAGGTGGGTCAAGTTCTCCTCCATAATTTAATGGTCTAGATTTCATGTCTAGTACAGCCCAGTCAGACAAGTAAAGATGTCATTCTCTGTGGGTGATCGTTCATTTGCTTGAGGCCGTGGAAATGGCCATAAAATGTTGGGCAGCCAGGAATCTTTGATGAAAGGTATAGCTATAAATAGATAAATCATTTATTGCAACAAAGTAAAAAATAAAAAACAACAGCAAAGACACAAAGTGATAATAAATTCAAAAAGAAGCAAACAATATAGGACTATTTACAAATAAAACATTTATAAGTTCTGCACCTTCGGAACTCTGCAGAAAAATAACGAAAATCAAAGACTAAATCACAACAGGAAATTCTTCCAAGAAAACAGAAAGTAAAAATCAAAAATCCAATACTGTATGTACAACAAGCACTCAAAAAGCACACAGCTCACTACCTCTTCTCCCCAGCGATTTCCTCCACTGTACGTGTCTTTTTTTTGCATTAGGACTTAGGACTGCATCTTTAAAAGGGGCATCATAGCAGGTAGGGGTAGTCCTCTGTTGGCGTTTTTTTCCATATAGTAGGAGGATACATATTGCTTCTTTGGAGACATTTTTACATTTAGGGACAAAGGGCCCCCCTTCATGTACAAGTAATGGCAGTGGGTGAAGATCAGAAGGTGCTGTGCAGCCAAAGTCTGATCAGCATAATATTTTGTGTTTGAGGTAGTTCCGGTTCAAGATCTCCTTCCATTTTTTTCAAATTATTCTGGAAATCTTTAATAAAGTACATAGTACTGGCTTTTCATAGCTCATTGTTGGATTATACTGTCTGGCCTTGACTGGTCTAAGAGCCATTTGCTAATTATTTAAGTTATATTAAATGTTTGCCTATACAGTATATTAGTGCATAGTCTATGGTAGGTTCTTATTACCCCCACAACCTGAATTGAATTGGTATATTCTAACTATTTCTTGTCTCACTGACTATAGATTAGTCTCAGCTAGTGACCTGCCTTGCCGTGTGTAAGGCATGGAGGGCACATAGTTTTAAACTGTGCCTTAACGCCCCCAACAGTAACACACTGTGCTCTATTGAACTTGCAATGCCGTACGTTTTGAGTGTACTGAAGGCGAAATAAAGCATCTTTAAGATTAGAAATAACTGAAGTTATACAAGAAAGGTTATGTTTAGAGATATTAGTCTATGTGTGTAACAACCTTTTCTTTATTCTTCTGTGGACTGTTTGCCTTGAATTTTCACTGAACCCTTTAAAATGAACTTTTGGACGAAGAGATTTCTTTTAGCACACGTTTGACCCGTGCTTGATCCTGCCTTACTCACAAGCATCTACAACTGGTAAACAATCACACTGTTAGAGTGAACTCAAGATTTTCTAAAAACTGAAGTGGTCATTTTCCTGCTGAAAATAAGGTAGATACAGATAGAGTGCTTTTAAAACATAGTTTTTAATGGTACATTAGTAGTCTTAAGATAGTTATTTGCACAAGTTGTGCAAAACAAGATATGGGATCAATGTGATAGTAAATAAATGGCAAGATATGAAAGTGAACAGTAATGACAAAAAAGAATTGCATTAGTAACAATGAGTGAAGCAGCAAAGTTTCAATTTGTACAAATGTTTGTGAAAATAACACAAAAATTCGATTTGTTGGCAATGTCACAATTGTAAAATGTAAAACTTACACGCTAGTGAAATCATTACTACATTAAAATATTTGAAAAGTTTTGACGTAACAAGCATTCAGTCCACCAAACACTAGCGTGGCAAATTGCTCGCATGCTAAAGTGACTATAGCAGCAGGTGGAAGTCCTGTTTTACTTTATGGTGCCAAGTAGAGTTGTGTTGCGGTGCAGCAGTCTATTGGCCAGCGAAAGCGCTGTGAAGAAGCCATCTGTTGTTATGGTCCTGCCTTTGTCCAGTCTGACAGCAGTCACGAGACATCATATCTTTGATTGTCAGTACAACAAATAGTTCTGTTCAGGCATCTGCCACAGCACTGCTCTTGTGAAAAGAATGGAGATAAATGCGATCAACTCAAAGAGGGAGAGGCAAGTTCATTGTACCACGTGAATGTCACTGAGAGAATAAAACACTAACTTTTACAAATAGCCAAAGTTTACACCAGGTGTTACAGACTCAAATCAAATGTGTTTTATTATATTACAGTAATAATAATAATAATAATAATAATAGCAGCTCACTACTCAAAATGCATAGTGCCCAGTCTCGAACCCAGTACCTTTGAGTTAGGCAGAAGTTCTTACCTCTGCAACATTCAAGTATACATAGCAACTTCCTGTCAATTAACATTTGAACTTGAGTTTTTAATTCATTGACAGCAACATGTAAATCAAATGCTTTTTTTCTTTGGTTATATTCTTGAATAAAAGTGTACGTGTTTATTTGATATTTGGCTGCATTCAGGTCCTAATTTGGGATCCTTTGTCATGTAGTGGGTATATTAGCGCATGCTCCTAACCTCCTCCTTATGTGTATTGTGCTTCTGAGCTGATAGGCCTTTGATCTGGCGTGATCTCTGCACAGATATTGATGCAAGGACAGATGATCAGCTACTCACATATCCTATTCAATTCTGATCTAGTTCTTCCTTAATGTATTCACTGGAACAATGAGGCATGGTAGTTTAGGGGCTATCTTCCTTGCCATTCTCTTTTCATATTATCTCAGGACCAATCCTGGTTAGGCATAACCTATATTCACGAACCTTCTACCAATCAATGCCTCACTCATGGCCTTGGGTAAACATTTTATTTTTCCTTGCAGCCCCAAGAAGCTTGTGGTTAATGTGTCAACTTTGATGACCCCAAGCTTCTGTTTTAAGTGCTTATAACCTGTTATATGCTGAGCAAAGCATTCAGGCAAGGTCTTGAAAATATGTTAATTATAAAGTTACAGAGAAAAGTTTTTCTTTTAAACATTAAGTTTTATCTCTTGTACAAACATTTTAACCTTATACAGTAAAACAGACTAATAATATATGTGAAAGCTGTTGCACCAAACTATTATTCAAATTTCCCCTCAAAGTTCAAACGTACATCTCTCTATTATAAAAAAAAAATCTTGGAAAGGAAAAGCAGGGCGACGAGAGGTGATCTTCTTGGAAGTTCTCAGAAGACACTTGAAAGACCCGTGAGACGAAAAAGACTGGCCACGGAGCGTCTCACGGGGACCGTAAACATGAGACTTGGTGCCAAGAGATTGTCCCAGGACCATCTCGCAGGGACATGGAACATAAGATTCTTGCAAGAGAGCACGCCTAGAAAAACACTCAGTAGTGTAAAGACATGTAGCACACACAGATCCTGTGCTCTCAGCACATATAAAGCGTATAAGTACAATACGTTCAAGATGAAATGTCAATGACTAAGCAAAAAAGAAAGAGCAGCACAGAGAAAAGAGACCCAAAAATGTTGGAGAGAAAAAAATCATCAGGACCAGGTGTACCTGAAAAAATAGCAAGACAAAGCGAGGTCAGAAATAAAAGGCAAAGAGTAGAAAACAAAGTAAAATGTCATAAAGAGGTTCAAAAATGAGGGGGCAAAACACATGCAGAGCAGGTTAGAGATAATGAAAACAGTGGAATTCAAAAGACACAAAAAAACATAGGCATGACATACATACAGAGCAAGTTACAGAATTTAAAAGCAGAAAAATTCGAAAGTATCAAAACAAGATAAAGATCGCATTAGCGCTAAAAAAGAGAAATTATGGACCATATGCTATGAGGATCTGTAGTCCTGCAACAGTTAAAGCAATGACATGTTTAATTTCAAAGAAAACACAATTCAGTCAGGTGTATATTTATGATCACGGAGTAGCGATGCACATTTAAACAGGCGAAGAGAAAAGTAATGTAGTATATATTCCACGAATAACATTAGACACCAAAGGAAGTCTTGATATGCCATTCATATTAAAATGTTTACAGTTTCCCGTGAAAATAGCTTTTGCTATGACAATTAACAAATCACAGGGACAAACATTAGAAAAAGTCAGATTATTTATTAGAGAAAAAGAAACAATATTCACTCACGGGCAGTTATATGTTGTGTTGTCGCAATGTATCTCCAGAAACTGAATCAAAATTCAATGCGATCCTGAAGAAAAGGTAATTCCAAATATTGTTTTTAATGAAGCTTGTAAATGTGCAAATAATGGAACTGAAACATTTCCAAAGAAAAAAAAACAGCTTTTAAAATTGTATGGGGTTGGTGAGCAAAGCAAGCAGGGGGCAGAGCCCTCTAGTTTTCATTAATTTGACTTTTGGGAGATTACAGAGTTTATATACAGTAGAATGATTTAATGATGGCTGACTACCTAATTTATCTTACTACGTACTAAATTTATTCACTTATATGTTCTGTCCATTAAACAAAAAACAAACAAAACAAAAAATATTGCTATTTTATTTCTAAGTGAATTAATGAATACCACAATAATTCAGGATATTTTTATTTACACAAACTCCTTAAAGCTACTTTTATACTAACACACTTTTCAAATCAGGTTTACCAGAAAATCACATTGTCAGGTTTGTAACATTCTCGGTTCTTAGACTAGAGCGATGTATGGAGGAGAAGGTTACAGAAGGTTAATAACACTTACATAAATGTAATATTTAATAGACAAGTCAGATCATCTCAAATTTCAAATGTCACAAACTCCTGATGCTTTAATGTTTAAAATCATGCTCTTCATTTTTTTAAAGATTTCTCACAAGTGTGTAATTATTATTATTAAGGTGCCATCATCTATCTATCTATCTATCTATATATCTATTATAAACGTTAACATTATACAAAGTTATTGTCTCTTTAATTTAATATTGTTTATTTTTATCAGTATGCTGCTGCTGGAGTATGTGAATTTCCCCTTGGGATTAATAAAGTATCTATCTATCTATCTATCTATCTATCTATCTATCTATCTATCTATCTATCTATCTATCTATCTATCTATCTATCTATCTATTAAAAATTGTGATAAATTATGATTATGCACACAGTTATGGATTTCAGCAAAATATTCTATGTAAACTATTTTCTTTTAGAATTTGCTTCTAGTAAACCTTTCAGTAGTTTGCTACATTTATACTGTATTATTGTGTAGGAAATGAATATACAGCTGCATTTGTTTCTCCTGAATTTAGGAAACAGATAACGGACTCCAATCTCTATGGGCTATCAAACTGCATCAAAGAAAGGCTGAAAGTATGCAACAGTACTTAAAGTAGAATAAATGTTGTGTTGAGTAATAACATTAAACTGCTGACTAACGTGCTCAGGAGTCCTCTATGACAGCTTATCAGCAGTCTGTGACAAAAGTCAGTATGAGAATTCCATTAGATAACAAACCATAACAAATCAAAATCACTGATTTATTGAACAGGCTTAGATTGGTTAAGCAGAGGTGGTGCTAAAATGATAGCTTTAACAAATCTATCGTTTGGCTCTTGGACACCCATCATAAAAAGGTCAGAATCTGAGATGGGTAATATACAGTAGGTGACTTTGCCAATTATGCTTACAAACATGATTAAATACCTTTGACTTCCATAGAATACTGGAGTTAAATTCTAATAGACAAATAATTCAGATTCCTATTTTCAGCATTGAATGTTTGAATTTAATCTTCTGCTTAAAGCCTGTCAAGTAATTTTTTTAAGCACAGTAAAAACAGCATCAAGAAACCATATCCACAAATTGAAGATAAGCCAAATGTGTTCTAAATAATTTAGTTATTTAGTTTAGTTTTTTTTTTACTATATATTCTAAAAGAAGAAAATGTAGAAAATCTAACTTGAAAAAATGGCAGGATGATTTTGTTTTCGGTGCTACTGCATATTATTCCTAGTCACTCTGAACAAAAAAATAAAAGATGTTCAATATGCATATAGTTAAAGTTTTATATAGATGGCCACTGATAATGCATTATTAACATCACAGTATAATTGGAAACACGCATTCTATGTTAGTGTTGTGGAAGGATATCCCTTAGAAAATCTGTGCATTTCAGTGTCACAAAAATAAAAATGGAAACTCATCTGTCACCATTATAAAAGATGGCAGCACTCTTCAATGAAAAGAAACAGTGACTTTAGAAAATAATGAGGTAAAGGATAAACAGTTAGTGATAGGACTTTGTCTCTTTTGACACTGAATTTCAGTTACTGTTATCGTCTTTCATGACTTTTTTTCAAATTTATTTTGTTATTTAGAAGTAAATAACTTCTAAAGTAGCCAGCCCAGCAGGTCACAACTGCAGTGTCATCCGTAAGGACTGTTCCATCAGCTGCCCTGACTGCAACTCTCTGAGGAACAGATTCTGATGTGCGCAATGCTTTGATTCCTCTGTAAGCAGGACTTGGGTCGCTAGACCACAGATGGTGTGTCACTTGCTCACAGATTCCTCTAACAAATGCCTCTTTATCTGCCCTCAGAGCCCTTGCAGCCGTCCTTCTCAGTACCCGGTACAAACCAGAATTGCCATTGAGCCATGCAATGATATCCAGGGTGCCCTACGAGATGAAACACCTCCTTCTGGGAACACTGGTAACACCAACACAACCCTCAGCAACCTTCTGGGTCTTGTCACGGAAGGTCTCTCAAATTAAATTAGGATCGGTAGTCGTACCCAAATCTGAAAGTTCCTCACACAAACTGCGTGCAGACTCATTTGAAACAGCCTGGTCTTGGAGTCTGGCCAAGTCCAGGCTCATTTACCTAGTAGGTGGTAACCTACTGGGCCTAAGCTGGATCCTAAGAGTAGCAATAACAAGTTTTGGGTCAGAATTCACAAACTGGGCACTTCTGTAGACCCTGCAGTTTTGCAAGAGCCTCCAGCGTCAGCCCACGAGGATGTGATCGCTCCTTCACCGCACCACCAGTGTTGGAGTACCAAGTCCAACGATGCAGTTCAGGGCACTGGAACCAGGATCCAGCGATTCACAGCCCCTGACCTTTTGCAAAGTCAAGGAACATGGATCCACTTTCACCATGGTCACCAGACCCATGGGGACCGAGACAATCCTCATAGCCAGCCCTGTCAGTGCCAGTGGCTGCATTGAAGTCACCCATGACCAGAGGAATGTCACCTCGTGGGCACCCATCAACCACCGAGTGAAGCTGCGAATAAAATGTCTCCCTCGTCGAGACATCACTCACCACAGTCGGAGCATACACTGAGACAACAGAGAAGACACCCAGAAAGTGCCGTAATTTGAGTCTCATAACACGCTCGTTGAAAGGAGTGACATTGGACACCATCGGAAGAAGCAACCGCTACTCCCAGACTATGACAGCCATCAGACCGACCAGACCAATAAAAAGTGCATCCACCTACAGAAATCTGGCCAGTCCCCGGTCTGTGCACCTCAGAGAGTGACGCCACTGAAATGCGGAGTTTACACAGCTCCTCCGACAGCAGAGGAAGATGATCATCTTGCCGGAGATACAAGACGTTCCATGTGCCCACCAGTATAGGCCGCCTCAAATTGGGACCTGAGTGCTGCTGTGCAACGGGCGAAGCCTCAGCACCACACCAGTTCCGATCCCCAACAGACATTACCCTATTGGCTCTCCAACAGCTTCAACTCTTCCGGGGATGGGGCTTCCTAGGGCTTTCCCCCATCCCCTTCATGATGTGAGCAGCCTTCCTATGGGCAGCTGCAGCAGAGCTACTCCCGCAGAGAGCAAAAAGGAGTCCTTTCTGTAGTCTCTGAGCTTTGTGAAGTTTTTTTGCGGTGTCCATCAACCCCCATGATTTCCCTGCAAGTTGGAGGATTGCTTGCAGGGCTGGATGCAGTTTAACGTCATACCCAGGACTCGAATTTATGTAAATGAAATAATTATGAAAATATTATTGAATTACTTGAAAAAGTGACTTATTACTTGATCAACTGATTACTAAAATGATATTGCATTTATATGACAGAATAAATGTGTGATTTTGTTTAATTAACTGAAACTTTAACAATTGACTCATTCATTTACAATTATTTTGGAACAACAGGTGGTAATAACAAAAGTTTTTATTAAAATATTACAAAGCAGTACTTACTTGCACTTAAATATGACGGACTGTACCTGGATGTATAAAATTTCTTGTTTAACCAAGCTGCTGAAAGAATGTCAAATTGTAATTTCGTTTTTGAAAAAATTCACTTAGTTACGGTGAATTAGGATTTCCAATAATTAAGGAAAGGAACAGCATTTGTAATGAACTGTCTACTCGCTAAGAAGATAAACTGAATTCAAAAGATGAAGTGAAAAAGCCAAGTTGGACAGACATTGACTATTCTTGTCAATATCTACGTTGTTTACTACCAGAATGGAAGTGAAGATTCTGGGAAAAAAGTGTGCACACTACTTCCACAATGCTGATTGGTGTATAGCTTTCAATTTTTACCAATGATGAGGGGATATGGAGATTTTCAAATTTTAGGAGGCCAAATTCCGGACATTTCCAAAATTTTGCAAATTCCTCACAGACAGTCCATGGCGTGTTAAAAATGAGGACGTGTCCAGAAAAATGAGGACAGTTGGCAGCCCCAAGCTAGGATGATTCCAGGCCTAAGGGGTATGAAATTTGAGGAGACACTGAAGAAGCTGAACCTTTTCGATTTAAGCAAACGGTGATCAAGATGTGACATGATTGAATTGATTAATAATATGAAATTAATTAGTACCATGGATCCCAGCCATTAAGATATATTCTGCTACAAGAACATGGAGACACGGTTGGAAACTTGTTAAGGGCATATTTTGTAGAAATGTAGGAAAAGTTTTTCTTCACATATAGAACCATAGACACATGAAATACGTTAGCAAGTAGTGTGGTAGAGCAGTGGTCCCCAG
This sequence comes from Polypterus senegalus, assembly GCF_016835505.1. Taxonomy (NCBI): domain Eukaryota; kingdom Metazoa; phylum Chordata; class Cladistia; order Polypteriformes; family Polypteridae; genus Polypterus; species Polypterus senegalus. Next base: position 131,764,310 of record NC_053164.1, on the reverse strand, counting down.
CCTTTTCGCAACCATGGACTGATTTCATTCCGTACACAGTTCCATGGACTGGACCAAACCAGGGGGGATGGATGATGTACGTGTAACAAAACACATTGAAGTGTGTGCTGTGGTGCAGCGGTCCCCAACCTTTTTTGCGCCATGAACCAGTTTCATGTAAAACAATATTTTCACAGACCATTATAGAAACAACTAAAAACTAAGTGCGTAAAATACAAGTCACCATCTTGCAGAATTAGTGGGAGCCCTGAGCTTGTTTCCCTTTTATGAGCCAGTCCCATCTGGGGGTAATGGGAGACAATGTCACCCAAAGTGTGTCACTGCAGAAAATTCCGCTTCACAAAGATAGGTTGTTGGAAACGGAAGCAAGGCATTCCATGCTTTTTTGGCGATCTCTAGAAATTTTGCCTTGATCTTAATCCAGAACACTGGCAGAGTTGTTTGAAACACACTTTTAAGGCCACTGTCATTTGCAATCTCTAGCAGTTGATCTTCTTCTTGCACGGACAGGCTCAATTCATCTGGTTTGTTCACAAATGGGTCGCATATCCATTCTTTCGAAGTTCGGGGGTCTTTTGTGGTTGTAAAGTACCACTCAAACTCTTTTAAAAGCAGAGACAGGTGGTTGTGCACAAGCTGTGAGAATTTTGAATCAGGCTCAGTTTCTTCCAAAACCTCTGCTAATGTTTGAAACATGTCAGATATCACTCTGTTCACTAGGCATCCACACAATTCAAGTTTGGCTTTGAATGCAGCTACTTTGTCTGCCAACTTGAAGACAGTTGTCATTTTCCCCTGAAGTGACAGATTGAGTTCATTAAGCAGATTGAATATGTCACACAAGTAAGTGAGTTTAACGACCCAGTTCATGTCACTGAAATGTTCTGCCAGTTTTTCTGAAAGAAATCTCCGCAGTGGCTCTCGTAATTCAAAAACTCTGGCCAACGATCTCCCTTTAGATATCCATCTTATTTCTGTGTGTAAGAGAAGGCGTTTGTGCTCTGCATCCATCTCATCATAAAGCTGCTTGAACAGATGCAAGTTTAGGGCATTTGCTTTAATGTAGTTAATGACTTTAATGACATTGTTCAATACGCTGTTAAGTTCAGGTAACATTTTTTGGCAAGCCAACATTTCCCTGTGAATGACACAGTGTGTAGACTCACATTCAGGTGCAACCTCCTTAACCCGAGCAATTAAACCAGAAATTCGTCCAGTCATGGCAGCAGCTCCATCTGTGCATATGCGGACACAATAGGACCAATCCAGTTTTCCTGATATGTAATCATTTAAAGAATAGTTCTGCTCCAGTGGTGTTGCTTGGCAGTGACAGTGCACATAACATGTCCTCATGCACATTGTGCTGACATATATATCGCACATAAACAAGTAGTATTGCCTTGTTGTCAATATCAGTAGACTCATCAACCTGAATTGCATGCCCTGGTGACTTATTAATCCTCTCCAACAACTGTGTCTCTATGTCCTCTGCTATATCCTCAATTCACCTAGTGACTGCGCTAGCTAAAAGAGGAACCTGTGCTATCTTTTTTAACAGCAGCCTCTCCTGGCAGTTCACGGAAAATGTCCTAAGCGGCAGGCAGGATCAATTCCTCACCTATAGTAAAAGGTTTCTTCAACCTAGCAATGCGGTTAGCCACTAGGTATGAAGCTCTCAGTGCACTCACATTTGTTGAGGTGGTGACCATTAGCAATTGCCTCTGTCCATCTTGTTCACGTTTTCTCCTTTCAAAAAATTGCAAAGGCTTGTCCTTTAATGCAGGGTGCTTGGTCACCATGTGCTGAAGCAGTTTTAAAGGCTTCATAGCCTCATTTGCTAGCATGTCGCCACATAATATGCAGAGTGGCCTTGGTGCGTGAGAATCACCTGTAGCGATAAACCCGTATTTTTAGTAGGAATCCTGATATTGTCTATTATATGCAGATTTCTTTTTCTTGGAAGTCGAAGGCTCTTCTTCTGTCTCTTCATTGGGCCTTTTCCCTTTTCCAAAGAAACTCTCCAAAGAGGTTTGTTTTTTACTCATTTTTGCTAGCTTGTGGGTTAAAATTACAACAACCTTTCTGTGACCTAGAGCCTTTATAATTTGGGTAATTTTTTCTTTGGACTGGGTTGGGGGAGGGTGCAGAGACGTGTAACATGAGCCACAGATGGAAGTGTTTTCCAAAGCAAAACAGCCTCCTGATCTGTTCGGTGTGACGCGGCACAAAATGCTCCACGGCCCGGTGATTGGGGACCCCTTTGGTAGAGTGTAGGACTTTAGGGTCCTTCATATCTCAATTTGACGTTATTTTGGACAATCTAGAAGAACAGAATGGACAAGCATGTTGGGTTGAATAGTCTGTTCTCATCATAAATGTTGTAATGTTTTAAGGTTATGATGGTTCACAGTTTATGTTTAGTACATAACTGCTGCCATGTCAGGATATTCTATGAACTTTTTTCCTTTCTTTGTGTTTCCTTTAAATAGTACTCTCACTCCATTATGTGTATTGGCTTTTTATCTCCCATTTGGTTACTATATGAGGAACAATGAGTCAGGTCCCTGAGAAACAAAATTAGGAATTATTTTATGTTGGGAAACAGAAAGGAGAATTTCGATGTGATGTTTGGAAAAGTTTTTATAAGCAAATGGAGAAAAAAATGCATTGACAGTCTAATTTTACCCTGATTTACCCAGTTAGAATTTCCATTCTCTTTCTCCATAGACACATATCTTAGAAAACAATTACTGGTTCTGACCTTGACATCTGCCTGTCTGAGAATTTTGGTTTACTTAAAATTTGCATTTGAGTTAATGGACTCTCGGCTTACAAGCTGATTTAATTTGGAATTAAGTAGGGATTTAGCTTGCATCAGGGTTACTCAACCTCCACAACACCAGAAATAAAACAATTGTTCTAGTAGCCAAAAAAAAATAACTTTTGGATTTTTCAGTTGAATATACTGTAAGAGATATATGCTTGTTTTCCTCAGCATGCTGATAAAGAATGCTATACTCTTCTGTCCTATAATTTCTATCCTTGGTGGCAACCAGGTCATTGCTTTCTATTTGGTTAATTAAAATGCTGGTGTGCGACAAGGAAATATGCTGAGCTCAGGGTTAAGTGAGATATAGATAAGAAAACCATCTGTTACAAAATGATGTACCCTATTTGAAATTTAGCATACAGAACTTTTCTTTCTATTCACATCATCGCTATAAAAGGTGACTTTTAAAAAATATTCTTTGAGTTTACTCTTATGGCTACTTAGAGGTAGTGAAAATTACAATATGCTTTGTAAAATTAAAGCTGGTTGAGATGAGGTATCTCAGGTCTATTGTTTATGAATAATTTTGTAAACTGTGTTGCTTTGTTTTTATATTTTTGTTATTTTATGATTTCCTTTGGTTTTCTGTTCATATTTATTGCTGTTTATGATCTGTTCTGGCTCCTGTACGTATCGAAATTGCAATAGCAGAGAGTTGGTGTGATAACTAAGCGTAGTGAAAAAGTTTGTATTGACAAAGTGCCAATATAATAAATTGTAATTCAATTAAGTAAAAGTTGTTGGAAAGCGTGGTGTGGAGAGTGCCAGCACCTTTTACCGAGTGTTGAGGATGGTAAGGTGGATGCTGTCCATTAAAACCTTAACTTCTTAAATCTAATTATACAGATGGGGTCCTGGCACCAGCAGTACTTAAACCAAAGCTTTAGACTGTTTCAAAAGCTTTGACAAAGTTACAGTTGCTTTCATTCACACTTTGTTTTGTTCTTGCTTGGTTTATCTAGAATTTAACCAGTGTATTTCATATTAAGGTAATGTCTTTTGATTCATATTTGGATTTGGCTGCTTAAGGAAAAATTAATTTTAGTTCCTTTTGGTTAATGCCATGTTTTTTCCTGTTCTACTTTTGATTAATTCTTTAAATATAAATATTTAAATATGCTTAGTTTTGTGTTGAATAAGAGGTTTAACAGTTTCCCTGTACTGCATTTTTGTAAACATTTTAAAACTTTTGTTATTTAAAAGCCCAAGCCCCATTGTTGGGCCAATGCAGGTTAGAAAGCATGTTTTTGAGTTTGGGGCCAGGTTGCCTGGGATAAGGCCAAAATTAGGGCTGGCTTTTTTATGTGTTTTTGGAGGCCTGATCAGCTTTTTGTGGTCTGAGGTAGATGAACAATAATTGTATAGATTTTATTTTTTTTCGTTCTAAAAATAATACAATACTGACTTTCTCAGGGTCATATATTGAGGTAATAGTTTTTATAGCAGTTGTATTTTTGTAGTCCATCCATCCATCCATCCATCCATCCTCTTCCGCTTATCTGAGGTCGGGTTGCGGGGGCAGCAGCTTAAGCAGAGAGGCCCAGACTTCCCTCTCCCCGGCCACTTCCTCCAGCTCTTCCGGAGAATCCCAAAGGCGTTCCCAGGCCAGCCGGGAGACATAGTCCCTCCAGCGTGTCCTGGGTCTTCCCCGGGGCCTCCTCCCGGTTGGACGTGCCCGAACACCTCACCAGGGAGGCGTCCAGGAGGCATCCTGATCAGATGCCCGAGCCACCTCATCTGACTCCTCTCGATGCGGAGGAGCAGCGGCTCTACTCTGAGCCCCTCCCGGATGACTGAGCTTCTCACCCTATCTTTAAGGGAAAGCCCAGACACCCTGCGGAGGAAACTCATTTCAGCCGCTTGTATTCGATCTCGTTCTTTGGTCACTACCCATAGCTCATGACCATAGGTGAGGGTAGGGCGTAGATCGACTGGTAAATTGAGAGCTTTGCCTTACGGCTCAGCTCCTTTTCACCACGACAGACCGATGCAGAGCCGCATCACTGCGGATGCCGCACCGATCCGCCTGTCGATCTCACGCTCCATTCTTCCCTCACTCGTGAACAAGACCCCGAGATACTTGAACTCCTCCACTTGGGGCAGGATCTCTCCCCCAACCCTGAGAGGGCACTCCACCCTTTTCCGGCTGAGGACCATGCTCTCGGATTTGGAGGTGCTGATTCTCATCCCAGCCGCTTCACACTCAGCTGCGAACCGATCCAGAGAGCTGAAGATCACGGCCTGATGAAGCAAACAGGACAACATCATCTGCAAAAGCAGTGACCCAATCCTGAGTCCACCAAACCGGACCCCTTCAACACCCTGGCTGCGCCTAGAAATTCTGTCCATAAAAGTTATGAACAGAATGGTGACAAAGGGCAGCCCTGGCGGAGTCCAACTCTCACTGGAAACGGGCTCGACTTACTGCCGGCAATGCGGACCAAGCTCTGACACCGGTTGTACAGAGACCGAACAGCTCTTATCAGGGGGTCCGGTACCCCATACTCCCCGAGCACCCCCCACAGGATTCCCCGAGGGACACGGTCGAATGCCTTTTCCAAGTCCACAAAACACATGTAGACCGGTCGGGCAAACTCCCATGCACCCTCCAGGACTCTGCTAAGGGTGAAGAGCTGGTCCACTGTTCGCGACCAGGGAAAACCACACTGTTCCTCCTGAATCCGAGGTTCACTATCCGACGGACCCTCCTCTCCAGAACCCCGAATAGACTTTTCCAGGGAGGCTGAGGAGTGTGATCCCTCTATAGTTGGAACACACCCTCCGGTCCCCCTTTTTAAAGAGGGGGACCACCACCCCGGTCTGCCAATCCAGAGGCACTGTCCCGATGTCCATGCGATGTTGCAGAGACGTGTCAACCAAGACAGTCCTACAACATCCAGAGCCTTAAGGAACTCCGGCGATCTCATCCACCCCGGGCCCTGCCACCAAGGAGTTTTTGACCACCTCGGTGACTTCAGTCCCAGAGATGGGAGAGCCCACCTCAGAGTCCCCAGGCTCTGCTTCCTCATTGGAAGGCATGTTAGTGGGATTGAGGAGGTCTTGAAGTACTCCTCCCACCGACCCACAACGCCCGAAGTGAGGTCAGCAGCGCACCATCCCCACCATATACGGTGTTGACACTGCACTGCTTCCCCTCCTGAGACGCCGGACGGTGGACCAGAATCTCCTCGAAGCCGTCCAAAAGTCGTTCTCCATGGCCTCTCCAAACTCCTCCCATGCCCGAAGTTTTGCCTCAGCAACAACCAAGCCGTTCCGCTTGGCCTGCGGTACCTATCAGCTGCCTCCAGAGACCCACAGGACAAAAAGTCCTATAGGACTCCTTCTTCAGCTTGACGGCATCCCTCACCGGTGTCCACCAACGGGTTGGGGATTGCCGCCACGACAGGCACCACCACCTTGCGGCCACAGCTCCGGTCAGCCCCTCAACAATAGAGGCACGGAACATGGCCCATTGGACTCAATGTCCCCACCTCCCTCGGGACGTGGTTGAAGTTCTGCCGGAGGTGGGAGTTGAAGCTACTTCTGACAGGGGACTCTGCCAGCCGTTCCCAGCAGACCCTCACAACACGCTTGGGCCTACCAGGTCTGACCGCATCTTCCCCACCATCGAAGCCAACTCACCACCAGGTGGTGATCAGTTGACAGCTCGCCCCTCTCTTCACCCGAGTGTCCAAGACATATGGCGCAAGTCCACGACGACCACAAAGTCGATCATCGACCTGAGGCCTAGGGTGTCCTGGTGCCAAGTGCACATATGAACACCCTTATGCTTGAACATGGTGTTCGTTATGGACAATCCATGACGAGCACAGAAGTCCAATAACAAAACACCGCCGGGTTCAGATCGGGGCCATTCCTCCCAATCACGCCCTTCCAGGTCTCACTGTCATTGCCCACGTGAGCATTGAAGTCTCCCAGCAAAACGAGGGAATCCCCAGAACGTATGCCCTCTAGCAACCCTCCAGAGACTCCAAAAGGGTGGATACTCCAAACTGCTGTTCGCGCATACGCACAAACAACAGTCAGGACCCTTCCCCACCCGGCGGAGGGAGGCCACCCTCTCGCCCACCGGGTAAACCCCAATGCACAGGCTCCAGTGGGGGCAATAAGTATGCCCACACCTGCTCGGCCTCTCACGGGGCAACTCCAGAGTGGTAGAGAGTCCAGCCCCTCTCAAGGAGATTGGTTCCAGAGTCCAAGCTGTGCGTCGAGGTGAGTCCGACTATATCTAGCCGGAACCTCTCACCTCTCGCACTAGCTCAGGCTCCTTCCCTTCAGAGAGGTGACATTCCACGCCCCAAGAGCCAGTTTCTGTAGCCGAGGATCAGACCGCCAAGGTCCCGCCCGCCACCACCCAACTCACACTGCACCCAACCTCCTTGGCCCCTTCCATAGGTGGTGAGCCCATGGGGAGGAGGACCCACGTTACCTCTTCGGCTGTGCCCGCCGAGCCCCATGGGTGCAGGCCCGCCACCAGGCGCCGCCATCGAGCCCCACCTCCAGGCCTGGCTCCAGAGGGGGCCCGTGACCAGCGTCCGGCAAGGGAAAACGCGTCCAAGGTTTTTATTCTTCGTCAGAGGTTTATTGAACCGCTCTTTGTCTCATCCCTCACCTAGGACCAGTTTGCCTTGGGTGGCCCTACCAGTGGCATAAAGCCCCGGACAACATAGCTCCTAGGATCATTGGGACACGCAAACCCCTCCACCACGATAAGGTGACGGTTCAAGGAGGAGCATTTTTGTAGTTAAAAAGCCAAACATGCATATTTTTATGTAAAGTATATTTGAAGTAGTAAAACAGTGGGAAACTATAAAATAAAACAATAGAAAACAACACAAAATGAATGCAAGCAGAGTGTATTGCTAGAGATGTTGGAAGGTCACTCATACATCCTACACAAATCTGATATTTTGGTAATATAGAGTAATAGATTTGAATTGTGGCTCTGGCACTGCATTTCTGTAGTATACATGTTCTTTCAATATCTACTTAGGTTTTTCTTTGCATTCATAGTCCAGGTGTTACTCCCACACCCTAAAAAAAGAAAGATCAGGCTGATGGTTAACTGTATGTTTTCATCAGATTAGCCCTATTTCAGCTGTGGAATGGCCAAATGGGACAGGCAGCTTGATGGATGAGGTCTCCAGGATCCTAAACAAATCCAAATCATATTATGGGATAACATCTATTGTTAAATTCTACTCCGTACTTCTAAAATTTTTATTTTTATACTGTATTGAGGATTTGTTCTGCTCTGTGTATTGTACAGTATTGTATTGACCCCCTTCTTTTTGACACCCACTGCACGGCCAACCTACCTGGAAAGGGGTCTCTCTTTGAATTACCTTTCCCAAGGTTTCTTCCATTTTTTCCCTACAAGAGTTTTTTTGGGAGTTTTCCTTGTCTTCTTAGAGAGTCAAGGCTGGGGGCTATCAAAAGACAGGGCCTGTTAAAGCCCACTGCGGCACTTCTTGTGTGATTTTGGGGTATACAAAAAATTAATTGTATTGTAAATTGTATTGTATTGTATATTGTTTAAGATTGTGCCAGTGTGTATATCTGCGTAGGGATCCTGGAATATGATTGGCTTTTCTAAACTTGATAAAAGTGTTAGAAAATGGTTGGACAGATGGAAAAAATACACCTTAAATCAAAAGACTGCTATATAAAATCAGAAAGCATTTTTGTCCAGAGAAGACTTACGTATTAATACAGAGTACATCAGCTAAGGTAGGCAGTAGAAATCCCTGTGTGCACCATATATACATTTTGCATGCCACAGAATTTGAAATGTTTATTTTAATGCTGAACATGTTCAAGTTATTATAAGGACAATGTGAACAATTACTGAGAGCACTAATGATGCAGATACAGTATTTCAGTACATTGCATTTTAGTACAGATGGAAAATAATTTCTGCATACAAATATACATGAGTTCACAAGTTTACTAATTTCAGAGATTACATATGATAATTGCTTCCCTTTTCTTTCTCTCCTCTTAATAGTACAGAAAAGAGGCTTATGTTTTTGTTTCAAACTTCTACACATCTGTTGTTTATGATAGTATACTGTAGATTCAAGTTTGGGCTGTACGTATCTCTCTGTGTATTTTTTAGCCTATTGATGTTGGTACCCTTCATCCAAAATAATCCATGTGCATTCTCCACCAAATACGTTTACTGGAATAACCTATTTTATGCTTTTTTTCCTGTCTGATGTTAATAAAGAATTGTCTTTTTAACTACAGTAGCATTACTCTTAAGCCACCTTATTTTAAAAAAATAAGCATATTTTGCAAAATATATAATTTTCTGAAGCATAATAAGTAGCTCAAACCCTAGGCTGCAAAGTATCATTTTCTGAAATTAAACATCACCATATTTCTTTCAAACATGTAAGCTCCAAATGTTTTACAAAAAGAAATAAACAAATTACAATAGAAAGAAAAAAGTCAATCTGAAATTAAGTGCTATTGTCAAATGTTGGTACCTAGTGTATCTTACAGTATATATATGGTAACAATAAATACTGAAAGTAGCAGAATGGGGCTAAGTGATCCTTAAAAGCAAGATGCAATTTACTTGTGTCCAAGATGTTAAATGCAGTTATAATGGCACTGATGCCACTACAGTTTTTCTTTTTTATATTGCACAGACCAAAGGTGTTTCCTTTTTGAACACTGAACATCACAATACCATATCATTATTTTGTGATATTATTCTTCAGTAAAAGAACAAAGAAATGGACAGGTGCACATGCCACCTTAAAAGCAGAAGGAGACTTTTCCCTGGCTTTTAAACACTGTTTGATACAAATAGTGAGGGGTACAACATTAATTCAAAATGTCTATATAATTCTATGAAGTGAAAACTGACAGTTACAGTTAACAGTGATAATCTTAGCTATCATAACATTTTACAAGTTTTCCTCTGTCAAATTTGAGTAAGATTCTCAAGTTGTTCTTAATTTTTATGATGTATGTGGATATACTAAGAATTACGCAAGTGGAAAAAACACTCCATGCAGAAATGTACATATTTAATATGTTACTTATCCCATGTAATCTGCTGTGGTGGAGAAGAAAAAAAGACTTTTTTTTTGTACAACAGAAAGAAAAAAGATTTTTGATACAATATAATTCTATGGTGACCAACACTGGACAACAGCAAGCAATACCAAATGTCATACAATCTACATGTGACGTCATCCAGTCATATGCTCACAACATCCCTAATACATTTATTTTTACTAAACTAAAAGGCTGGAGGTATAGCTGTCCTCCTGGCATTGCAAGCAATCTTTTCTTCCATTTGGAAGACTGGCATCATCCCAACAGACTGGAAAATGGGACTTGTCATCCCTATCTGGAAAGGGAAGGATGACCACCTGGATTGCAGCAACTACAGGGGGATAACACTGCTCTTGGTGCCGGGTAAGGTCCTTGCTAGGGTCATCCTCAATAGGATCCGTGATCACATGCTCACCTACCAGCGTCTGGAACAGTCTGGTTTTATGCCTAAGAAGTGCCACATCCTGGCACTGAGGGTTCTCATGGAGCACAAACGCGAATATCGGCAGAGTTTCTTTGCAGCCTTTGCCGATTTTCATAAAGTGTTCGACTCAATTTATCGAGCTACCCTGTGGGACATCCCGAGAGTTCGCAGGATCCCCTCGAGGTTGCTGGATATCATGGCCGGCCTATACACTGGTACTGTGAGTGCTGTGCAGAGTGAAGGCAGAACCTCTGTGTTTTTCCCAGTTGATCCTGGGGTTCGTCAGGAGTGTGTTCTTGCTCCTACTATGTTCAATGCTTGTATGGACTGGGTGTTGGGCATGGTCGTGGGGTCCAGCAGCTGTGGGGCATCTGTTGGTGAACAAAGATTCATGGATCTTGACTTTGCTGACGATGCTGTGATCTTTGCGGAGTCATTGAAGGCTCTGATCGGGGCTTTCGAGAGACTGAGTGAGGAGTCTAAGAGTCTGGGCTTGTGAGTGTCCTGGATAAAAAACAAGATCCAGGTCTTTAATGACCTCCTGGGCACAGCCATCAGCAGTGTGTCTATTTATGGAGAGATTTTCGACCTTGTTGAGAGGTTTACTTACCTTGGCAGTGACATTCATGTCTCTGGTTATTCTGGTGACTCTTCCTATGAACTCGGTAGACCGTGCGTATATGACAACTCTTAAAATATAACCCACACACCTATTTTTTATTAGGATATGTTTTTGATTTCTGTTCTTTCATTAGATTCAGTTAATAATGGTATTACCCTTTATAAAACTAATTTACCTTTAATTGTGGCTTACATAAACACGTTAAAAGTTAAACGTGAATGGCATGAAGAAAAAATCTCAGCAACAAATTTTTAACCAGAAAATAAAAGTTTCCACAATATTGAAGGAGTTCAGAAATAATCTTAATGTATGTTATTTTACTCAGGTGGAAATTGACTTTAAACCTCGGGTGACAGCAATACTGACATTGTAGCATTGACAAAATCTAATAAGAGTTATATTATTGAACATTCTGTTATTGGAAATATTCAGCTCTTTACACTAAGGATTCATTGGTATTTCTGGACATTTTAAAAGAAACTGCTCATATAGAGCATACTTATGTTACTTAGCTGGATAAAACCCTGACTTCCTGATACATGATGAAGCTATGTTAGTCGATATTTAAAGGCTTTTAAGAAAGTGGATTATTTATCAGTAAGACAGATCTATGTATTTTAAAAAACTTTATTTTCATAAAAAAAAATACCAGGAGCACTTTAGAAATATGCATAATTAACAAATAGGATTTTTCATTTTCAGTAATGAACTGCCAGAAATTGATACTAAATAACACTTTGGACAATCATATGTCCACCCATCCATTTTCTAACCCGCTGAATCCGAATACAGGGTCACGGGGGTCTGCTGGAGCCAATCCCAGCCAACACAGGGCACAAGGCAGGAACCAATCCTGGGCAGGGTGCCAACCCACCACAGGACACACACAAACACACCCACACACCAAGCACACACTAGGGCCAATTTACAGTGGGATGCAAAAGTTTAGGCAACCTTGTTAATAGTCATTATTTTCCTGTATAAATCGTTGGTTGTTACCATAAAAAATGTCAGTTAAATATATCATATAGGAGACACACACAGTGATATTTGAGAAGTGAAATGAAGTTTATTGGATTTACAGAAAGTGTGCAATAATTGTTCAAACAAAATCAGACAGGTGCATAAATTTGGGCACCGTTGTCATTTTATTGATTCCAAAACTTTTAGAACTAATTATTGGAACTCAAATTGGCTTGGTAAGCTCAGTGACCCCTGACCTACATACACAGGTGAATCCTATAATGAGAAAGAGTATTTAAGGGGGTCAATTGTAAGTTTCCCTCCTCCTTTAATTTTCTCTGAAGAGTAGCAACATGGGGTCACAAAACAACTCTCAAATGACCTGAAGACAAAGATTGTTCACCATCATGGTTTAGGGGAAGGATACAGAAAGCTGTCCCAGAGATTTAAGCTGTCTGTTTCCACAGTTAGGAACATATTGAGGAAATGGAAGACCACAGGCTCAGTTCAAGTTAAAGCTCGAAGTGGCAGACCAAGAAAGATTTCGGATAGACAGAAGCAAAGAATGGTGAGAACAGTCAGTCAACCCACAGACCAGCACCAAAGACCTACAACATCATCTTGCAGCAGATGGAGTCACTGTGCATCGTTCAACCATTCGGCGCACTTTACACAAGGAGATGCTGTACGAGGGTGATGCAGAGGAAGCCTTTTCTCCGCCCACAGCACAAACAGTGCCGATTGAGGTATGCTCAAGCACATTTAGACAAGCCAGCTTTATTTTGGAATAAGGTGCTGTGGACTGATGAAACTAAAATTGAGTTATTTGGGCATAACAAGGGGCGTTATGCATGGAGGAAAAAAAACACAGCATTCCAAGAAAAACACCTGCTATCTACAGTAAAATATGGTGGTGGTTCCATCATGCTGTTGGGCTATGTGGCCAGTGCAGGGACTGGGAATCTTGTCAAAGTTGAGGGACGCATGGATTCCACTCAGTGTCAGCAGATTCTGGAGACCAATGTCCAGGAATCAGTGACAAAGCTGAAGCTGCTACCGGGCTGGATCTTTCAACAAGTCAACGACCCGAAACACTGCTCAAAATCCACTAAGGCATTCATGCAGAGGAACAAGTTCAACGTTCTGGAATGGCCATCTCAGTCCCCAGACCTGAATATAATTGAAAATCTGTGGTGTGAGTTAAAGAGAGCTGTCCATGCTCGGAAGCCATCAAACCTGAATGAACTAGAGATGTTTTGTAAAGAGGAATGGTCCAAAATACCTTCAACCACAATCCAGACTCTCATTGGAACCTACAGGAAGCATTTAGAGGCTGTAATTTCTGCAAAAGGCGGATCTACTAAATATTGATTTCATTTCTTTTTTGTGGTGCCCAAATTTATGCACCTGCCTGATTTTGTTTGAACAATTATTGCACACTTTCTGTAAATCCAATAAACTTCATTTCACTTCTCAAATATCACTGTGTGTGTCTCCTATATGATATATTTAACTGACATTTTTCATTGTAACAAACAACGATTTATACAGGAAAATAATGACTATTAACAAGGTTGCGCAAACTTTTGCATCCCACTGTAGAATCACAAATCCACCTAACCTGCATGTTTTTGGACTGTGGGAGGAAACCGGAGCACCCGGAGGAAACCCACCCAGACACAGGGAGAACATGCAAACTCCACGCAGGGAGGACCCGGGAAGCAAACCCGGGTCTCTTAACTGCGAGGCAGCAGCACTACCACTGCACCACCGTGCCGCCCATTTTTTGCAATTATTGTGAATAATAACATAAATTGAAAGAGAAAAAATCACTCAGCCCTCATACTACCCAAAATACTTAATGGGTCTTTTCAGGTCTGTTCACCTAACTTTTTCAACATGTCATCAATAGTTTGAGGTTTACAAAGTAGTACTATCCATTAAACTGCCGTATTTCATGTCTCTGTGGTTTTCTTAATGAAGAGTTTATGTGAAGAGTTTATGTAAAATTAAGCCTTAACCAAATTTCTTTTGCATCCTGATTTTTTTGATGAAGAACAATATTTTATGATAAGGCTTTGCAAATATTTCATATATTTTAAGAATATCTTCCACTGATTTGCTCTTGATATACTTTGCCATGTTACTTGTACGTCTTGTTGCCTTCTTAATCATATCTGCACACTGTCTGGTTGTGGACATTGACAAGTTTATGAAAACGTCTTCTCATAAAGGAATTATTTCAAGGTTAAGGCCCATTGTTTAACACTAGAATTTCCAGAGCCTACGAAAAAACTTGTCGATCCGTCCCACCTTAAAAGGCTTTGCACCTTTCCATTAGCGTCTTTTGTCCTCTAAATGTGTGGATAAGCAGCAAATAGCAAGCAGCCTACTATCACATCCCCCCACCCCGCACAGTTGTCTCAGCTCAAGTCTGTTTACCTGAGTGTAAGTTGCTTAGAGTTGTATAGAATGAGAAGTCAAACAAAATGACACCTTTTATAAATACTATATCGTTATTTGGAACAATTGCATTTCATGTGTGTTCCATGTCTACAAACATCTATGTAAACACTTTGTTAAAACAGAAATGTTTTTCATGTTTTGGTAATAATTGACACAATGTAGAAATGAAGTGTATAATGTGTGAAGCCATCCATCCATCCATCCTCTTCCGCTTATCCAGGGTTGGGTCGTGGGGGTAGCAGCTTAAGCAGAGATGCCCAGACTTCCCTCTCCCCGGCCACTTCTTCCAGCTCTTCTGGGAGAATCCCAAGGCATTCCCAGGCCAGCCGGGAGACATAGTCCCTCCAGCGTGTCCTGGGTCTTCCCCGGGGTCTCCTCCCGGTTAGACGTGCCCGGAACACCTTGCCAGGAAGGCGTCCAGGAGGCATCCTGATCAGATGCCTGAGCCACCTCAACTGACTCCTCTCGATGCAGAGGAGCAGTGGCTCTACTCTGAGCCCCTCCCAGATAACTGAGCTTCTCACCCTATCTTTAAGGTAAAGCCCAGACACCCTGCGGAGGAAACTCATTTTAGACACTTGTATTTGCGATCTTGTTCTTTCGGTCACTACCCATAGCTCATGATCATAGGTGAGGGTAGGAACGTAGATCGACTGGTAAATTGAGAGCTTTGCCTTACGGCTCGGCTCCTTTTTCACCACGACAGACCGATGCAGAGCCGCGATCACTGCGGATGCCGCACCGATCCGCCTGTCGATCTCACGCTCCATTCTTCCCTCACTCGTGAACAAGACCCCGAGATACTTGAACTCCTCCACTTGGGGCAGGATCTCACCCCCACCCCTGAGAGGGCACTCCACCCTTTTCCTTCTGAGGACCATGGTCTCGGATTTGGAGGTGCTGGTTCTCATCCCAGCCGCTTCACACTCAGCTGCGAACTGCTCCAGAGAGAGCTGAAGATCATGGCCTGATGAAGCAAACAGGACAACATCATCTGCAAAAAGCAGTGACCCAATCCTGAGTCCACCAAACCGACCCCTTCAACACCCTGGCTGCGCCTAGAAATTCTGTCCATAAAAGTTATGAACAGAATCGGTGACAAAGGGCAGCCCTGGCGGAGTCCAACTCTCACTGGAAACGGGCTCGACTTACTGCCGGCAATGCGGACCAAGCTCTGACACCGGTTGTACAGGGACCGAACAGCTCTTATCAGGGGGTCCCCCCATACTCCCGGAGCACCCCCCACAGGATTCCCCGAGGGACACGGTCGAACGCCTTTTCCAAGTCCACAAAACACATGTAGACTGGTGGGCAAACTCCCATGCACCCTCCAGGACTCTGCTAAGGGTGAAGAGCTGGTCCACTGTTCCGCGACCAGGACGAAAACCACACTGTTCCTCCTGAATCCGAGGTTCACTATCCGACGGACCCTCCTCTCCAGAACCCCTGAATAGACTTTTCCAGGGAGGCTGAGGAGTGTGATCCTCTATAGTTGGAACACACCCTCCGTCCCCTTTTAAAGAGGGGACCACCACCCCGTCTGCCAATCCAGAGGCACTGTCCCGATGTCCATGCGATGTTGCAGAGACGTGTCAACCAAGACAGTCCTACAACATCCAGAGCCTTAAGGAACTCCGGGTATCTCATCCACCCCCGGGCCCTGCCACCAAGGAGTTTTTTGACCACCTCGGTGACTTCAGTCCCAGAGATGGGAGAGCCCACCTCAGAGTCCCCAGGCTCTGCTTCCTCATTGGAAGGCATGTTAGTGGGATTGAGGAGGTCTTCAAGTACTCCCCCACCGACCCTAACGCCCCGAAGTCGAGGTCAGCAGCGCACCATCCATTGACACTGCACTGCTTCCCCCTCCTGAGACGCCGGATGGTGGACCAGAATCTCCTCGGCCGTCCAAAGTCGTTCTCCATGACCTCCAAACTCCTCCCATGCCCGAGTTTTTGCCTCAGCAACAACCAAAGCCGCATTCCGCTTGGCCTGCCGGTACCTATCAGCTGCCTCCAGAGACCCACAGGACAAAAAAGTCCTATAGGACTCCTTCTTCAGCTTGACGGCATCCCTCACGCCGTGTCCACCAACGGGTTCGGGATTGCCGCCACGACAGGCACCACCACCTTGGCCACAGCCCGTCAGCCGCCTCAACAATAGAGGCACGGAACATGGCCCATTCGGACTCAATGTCCCCCACCTCCCTCGGGATGTGGTTGAAGTTCTGCCGGAGGTGGGAGTTGGAGCTACTTCTGACAGGGGACTCTGCTCACAACACGTTTGGGCTTACCAGGTCTGACCAGCATCTTCACCCACCATCAAAGCCAACTCACCACCAGGTGGTGATCAGTTGACAGGTCCGCCCCTCTCTTCACCCGAGTGTCCAAGACATATGGCCGCAAGTCTGACGACACGACCACAAAGCCGATCATTGAACTGAGGCCTAGGGTGTCCTGGTGCGAAGTGCACATATGAACACCTTTATGCTTGAACATGGTGTTTGTTATGGACAATCCGTAACGAGCACAGAAGTCCAATAACAAAACACGGGTTCAGATCGGTGGGGCCATTCCTCCCAATCACAGCCTTCCAGGTTTCACTGTCATTGCCCAGATGAGTATTGAAGTCTCCCAGCAAAACGAGGGAATCCCCAGAAGGTATGCCCTCTAGCACCTCCTCCAGAGACTCCAAAAAGGGTGGATACTCCAAACTGCTGTTCGGCGCATACGCACAAACAACAGTCAGGACCTTTTCCCCCACCCGAAGGCGGAGGGAGGCCACCCTCTCGTCCACCGGGGTAAACCCCAATGCACACGCTCCAAGTCGGGGGGCAATAAGTATGCCCGTTTTTACATAATTGTCCTGGGGAATGGTCCAGCTTTAGTTCATGCATGGGAGCCATGGTTAGATAAAATCTTTTTCGAATTGCATATATATTTTTGATTGATCTAGTTTTATTTTGCATTTAGCAGTACCTTTATATAGGATAGGTAGGTATGTAGTAAATGCAATTTAATCTTCATAATATGATTTATAATTAAAATGCAATTACAATTTATTGGTAGACTTTTATGAAAGGTTCAATAAATAAGTCAATACTGGTTAAATTGGAAAGTACTGTATAATCATAAATAAATCTTTTAATTATATACCAAAAGAAGAATGATTCATGGTACATAAACAAATTAGTAGATAGGCAGCAATTAATATAGAAGTACATCCAAAAATATATACTGTAGAATGCTATATACTACCCGACAAACGTTTAAATGAATATTAAATCCGTAAATTTGATATTTTTACAGGTTGCTTAAACCGTGCAGTTTGTACTGATGGCAGAGAAAACATCAGAACAGAGAGTATAGTAGAACCCAATGGTGATCAATACTGTAGAAATGCAAATAAAGTGACAAACTTCCATGAAATATTTTTTAAAAAAATCTCACTTTACTCATGTCGCATAATCCACATGTCTATTGTCATGTGCTCAAAACATGCAAAAAGCATGTATTTTTTGGCTAAAATACTAAATGGTTACAAACAAAAAAATCAGCGCACATCATAAACAGGAAACCCATTTCCACAAATCTATGTTTTTGAACTTAAGACAGGTAACTTGACCACTGAATTGGGTGGATCATTAATTTCATCCAACCATGGTATAAGTAACATATAAAAAGTATAATTTTTTTGGTGCAGTACTCCTTTAAGCACTAAAATTGATTTTAACAATGTCCGCAGTAGAAGTAAATCTGTATTTCAACCTGCTTAAAAAAATGTAACTCTAGGCATAGACAGTACAAAACTAAATGAATGAATTGTGCAGATGCTATTGTGTGGCCAGGATGCTAATTTTAGAAACTCTCAGCTGTTGAACAGGTTTATATAAGATAAGAAGTACCATTGCCCAAAAAGCTTTTGTGAAATATTAAAGTACACAAAGCAAAAGCCATATAATTACATGATAACTCAATTTTGATCATCACCTTGAAGCAATTTTTAGGTGTTTGACATATATAAGGATAGGTATCAGAAGGTACACAATGGACAAAAATGCAAGTCTTTAGTTTTCTAGATTTACAGATTTTTCTTTCCTGCCTGTTCACAAGAGCAACCTCTATACATCCCAATGCATAAAGCAATCTTTCAGCAACTCACTTATGTATGCTTTTCTCCTCTTTATTTTTGAATTCACACCTCTGATCTGACAGGGATCTTCAATATGCTCTTTCAGTATACTCTGCTGGTGTCCTGTATCAAGTCACAGTTGTTTCACTAGCAGCATGCATGTTTGAATGTGCTCTAGATATAAACTAATTCGTAAAAGAGTTCATTCCTCGCCCTCTCTCCAGTAAGTTCTGTGCTGGGCCATCTAATATGACAACAGCATATTTTCATTTTGTGATCCTGAGGCTCCCAGTATCTCCATTGCCTTTCCCATGGAAAGGAAAACCTATTTTAAGTACTTATAAGTAAAGCAGTGACAATAAACGCCACAGAAGGATGCTGAGAAGAAGAGCAAAATAGAATAGAAACAGAAATACATTCTAATAGATAATTACTGCTGTCACCATGTAAAAACAAGATTTCTATGTATTGTACATTGACATGTTTCATATTTTCTAATAGCATTCACTGTTTTATTCTAAAACACTGGCTTATTCTTCATCTTGTTTATTCCATGAATCACCCATTATTTCTTTCTCACCTAGTCCCAGCATTAAAAAATGTGGTAAATAACGTACACTCCATCTGAAGCTGGTACTCTTGTCTTAAGCTTGGACATTTCCCTTTTTTGTTACTGTATATGATTGCTTTATAAATGAACTTGAGGGGGATAGTGCAACACATGGGTCTTTATAACTACACGATAGCTTGAGCTGCAACACAAAGGTGTGACTTGTTTATTTATGTGCTTCTGTGTCCTGTATTTTATGTAAAACGTGAATTGTTTTTGCATTTTTGACATATGTTGAAATATCAAGATTTGATTTTTATTTAAACGTTATTTTCACTTAAAGATGATATGATTATACAATCAAAATGTGACTTTGCAATAATGTATTCACAAAAAATGAACAGATACAGAACAGAGATTCCTATAACTGTCTCACAGTCAAGTTTGGGAGAAAGTTTTTCTCACTCTCCACACAGATAATAAATGGGATTCAGATCTGGGTTTTAACTTGGCCATTCCAGATACCTCCATTTCCTTCTTTTCAGGTATTTCTTGGTAGGTATTTTTCACGGTCATTGTCATGTTGCAAGGTCCACTTTCAGTTGAGTTTTGTGACAGATGGTGTCACTTCCTCAGGCACCCTCTGGTATAATGAAGAATTCATAGTGTATTCTATGATGATGAGTGACATAGGCCCTGATGTGGCAAAGCATCTCTAAGCCATAACATTTCCACCACCAAATCAGGTTGTTCTGGCCAAATGATGTTTTTAATTTTCGCCAAACCTGTCTTCTGATACTGTGGCCAGATAACTTAATCTTTGCCTAATCTATCCAGAGGACATTGTTCCAGAATTCCTGGTCTTTGTCTAGATGTTCATGGGCAAACTTTGGTCTTGTTCTGTAAATGGATTGGGAGAGCATGGGGGGTCATGAGGTCGCTGGAAAGGGGTGTGTGGTGTTCCCGATATCTGTGCAAAAGAACAAAGGTCTAAGTCTTTAGAGTCCTGGTGCTTCCTTTTTTGATATATGGTTGCAAGATATGGACACTATCCAGTGACCTGAGACAAAGACCGGAACCCTTTAGTATATTGGTTTGGTTTCACTTTGTGTTAAACAAGTGGTTGCTCATGGAGTCCTGAATGAGGCACATTACCTGCATTGTGAAGGAGCATTAATTTTGGCACTATGGCCATGTGGTGTGATTCCCCGAGTTTGATCCGGCTCACAAGATCCTGATTATTGAAGACCCGAGTGGCTGGACCAGACCAAGGGCACACCCATTTAACACCTGGCTGTAGCAAATAGATACTCATTTCCAGGGAGTGGGACTGGACTACGTGTCTGCCTGTGGGTGTTGCCAACCAGGATTCCAAGCTGTTTTGTTGTGTGGTGGGTGCGGCACCACACTGTACCCATGCATGCTCCCCAACCTGACTTGACCTGAACTGTAGTTTTGGCACTGAGGAAGTATAAGCTGTACTTGTTTACAATGAATGGCACTGGTGTTTCTATGCAAACTACTTGTCTTGCTTCAGTAATTTCCTGGAAAACTCGGCCCTCTTCCATTTAATTATTTGGAGCTCTATTGATGTTTTCTAGACCTGTCTTACTCCCTTGGGAACTGAATTGCTACACATTATGGTTTGATTTATTATTTTTTTGAATGCAGTTATATGTAATTTATATGTAAAATATTTTACACTTCAATGAGTCCATAGGTGTTTAATTCTGTGAGTCATCCTTTTATGTTTTTCATTACATGTTTCACCTTTTTATACCGAACAGAAAGGGAATTATTTTGGTGATAAACAGTATTTAGTGAAAATTATATTATTTATGCTTTCATTATTTATCTTTTGTTGCCTTGATTATATATGCATTATGTTGTTTATAACTATATTTAATCTCTTGCGAATTAAAAAATAATCTCTTTGTTTTGATTGTTTTAGAAAATTTTTATTTAGCATTTTTATTTTGACTTTAGATATTTTTCTTGCATTTGGTTATATGGTCTCTCTTACATATACTATTGTATAATAGCTGGGCTACTTCTTATTCTTTATTTTACTTATAAACCGATTTTATTTGGACAGTGACTAGTTACATATATTCAGCACAAAATGTGAAAAAATGTGCTCAAAAGTATAAGGAAAAATAATGTGTGAAAGTACAAATGAAAAAAATAAATGGAATGCAAAAAAGCAGAATTACCAAAAAAAAAGTATAGAAAAAATCATTGGAAAAAATATGAAACTGTTGATGAACCTGACTTTCTAAGGCATACATTTTAATTTTGTGATTTTTATATTCCCATTATCATGCATACTGGGGACATATTTGGAGACTTAAGTCTACATAGCCTCCTATAGGTCCAATTAAGCTATTTCTGGAGAGCAAATGGTATACACTAGCCATTCTGAAGCCTTGTTTTTGGGGAGGTTGGCATGCCTCACAGGTATAACTGGATGGAATAAATGTGACACAAGATGAATGGTTCTTTCACTTGTACAATCGATTGTCTTCAAAATGCCATAGGGATGCAGAACCATGATTTGCACAGAATGGATACTGACACACTCCTACTTCCAATAGCATCTTCCACTACATCCCAAAACTGGGTGGAAATTTAATGGCTTACCAGTATACTGTAGCAAAGTGACCTTTATTTTCTCAGAAGTATTTCCTTTCTTTGTAAAATGGTTTCATATGTAACAGGAAGAACATTTTACTGGTTAGGAAAACAATTGGTATGGTGGGAAGTAAATGGTTAGCAGTACTGCACTGTAACATTACAATGCAGGTCCATTTATATCAAGGAAAGTAGCCCAGAAGGGCATTATACTTAAATTCAACGGATTTAAGAATTTGTCTTAATAATTTGTTCATTTGGTTTATAAAACAGACTTTCTGTATAAAGCTTTGCTTTGTTTTTTTCTTTGCCATTGATGAAATCAGATGAAAAATTACAGAATGTTCAGTACTACTTAAGGTTTTGTTGTCATACATAAATACAAAATGTTTTTAACCTTTACATATTTTGTCATTCACAACTTCCTTGCAAAGCAGAAAGCATTTAAAGTGATGTGTTTTGAAAGGCTTACAGAAGAAATGGATTTCTACAACAGTAAATGGGTATTATTTTCAGGTAAAACAATTCCAACATTTTTTTATATATTTTTTCATAGCCCTATAGATTTGCTGCTTATTAAAAACATAAGAGAAAAAGATGAACTAATCCATGCAGTAATACATATAAAAGGTTGAAAAGGTAGAGAACATGGATGAAAGTGAGACACAAAGTATAAGTTAAATTTAGAAGCCCCAATATAGGTATAATTTTTAATTTAATGAAACATTTAATAACTATATAAAAATCTGACTGGAGCCTGAGGGTTAGACATTGATGACTTTAAACCAAATGATAATTGTTGGGACATCTCAGCCTACAGACTTTTCAGAAGAAAGAGTGTGTGGATGTGGAACTTTGATGAAAGACCCTTCTGTGCAAATGGTAATGACAAACAGAAGCACAAAGTTGTGGATCACGATGCCTGAACAATAGTTTTATAGACAACTCTAAAGCAAATACAATATTGTCAAGGAAGTGACTCCAAATTTCTATCTTCTTTTTGTAATTCCTTTGTGTATTTAAGAGAAGTTGTTTTTGTTTGTTAGATTTTTTCTTGCGTTGCTGAAAAAAAAAATTCCTCTACTCTATTGTCACACTCATGCACATCAGAGACAGCTTAAGGGCTCTGGTGATGGTAATTACCCGCCAAACCAAGGATTGGCACTGTGGTCTAATGCCTTCTCCCTTCCTCCCTTTGCAGAACAGAAGACTCCACCGTTGTTGTCACTTCCGTTGTCTGCCTTCCTGGACCCAAGTGTCTATATAACCTTGGAACTGGCAGTCCTGTTCTCAGTCCTGTTTTCAACTTGCATCTGGAAAGACGTCCCTGCAGATTATTGTGTGTTGCATTTTTGTGCTAATGCTTCGGATTTATATGGGGTCACCAAGGTGGTGCCCCAACTCTTTCACTTTGTTCTGTCTCCTTTTTACACATCAGACTATCTTTCTGTCATTTTTTTTGCAATAAGAACTGTACAAGGTAGGATACCATACTCATTTCATATGACAGTGCTATTTTGCATGTATTGTGTTGCAAAAAGCACACAGAATCCAACAAGCACTGGAGAAATGTATTATATTTTGAGTACACCTCCTTCACTGTGCTCTCTGTTTGTATTTATACATGCAGCATGTTTAAGATTCACGTTTAGTATGGCATTAAATGAAATCTATTACTCCTGATGCCATTGCCATTTATCTTTCTTATTGTACTGGAATGCAGGAAAAAGGCAACTAAACTCTAGAAAGAAAATAAAAAAACTAACTAACCTTCAAGAATCAATACATATTCCTAATTGAGAGCCTTTTACTTATATCATGAAAGTCAGATAATATTTAAAACTCTTATCTTCTTTTTCCATTGCATGTATGATGATGCTCATTTGTCAATGCTCATTCTTGCAGCAGCATTCACGAGGTTTTAAACCAACCCTGTAGGGACAGTCTGATAGTTTTAAGACACAGAAATGAGAGTGAGAGTGAGAGGAAATGTGAGTTGCAGAAAAAAATAATATTAAAAGAGCAAACCCCTCACAGAAAGGTACCAGACTGGGATCTGCTCTCAGGTCTTCTTATGCAGTGAGACAATCATAAGTATGAATAAGTCTAGTTTACCTTTAAAATACAAGAACAATCTAAACATACAGTATATAAATATGTGTCCAAGCACAGTTTGAATCTTAGTGATTTTTGTGATACCTTAATGTATACACTACATAGTGACATATTATGTGAGCATATTCTAAACTGTGGAAGTAATGTTGCATAAGCAACATTCAATCTTTGATAGCAATTTCTGGCCCAGTCTTGTTTTTAACATAAAATGCATTATTTTGACAGCTATTTAATGAAACATGCCACTTTTCCATTTTTAGAGTGCAATCAGATTGTTGCGGTTTTTCAGAAATTGGCTAGATGGTGATGGTTCTCAGGTGCTTTATCAAAACTTCTCAATGTGTTCACATTAAAATTGATGGCTCTGTGCCACTGCAGGATTCCAACATTATTGTTCATGACCCATGGCCCTCCACTCACTATTATACATAATAAACAATTGGCCAATAATGCATACCTGTGCCTAAGCCCCATTACCAACAATGTGTACTTTACACCAAAACTTAAAAAAATAAGATAAAATGTATAAACTAAAACTAAGCAAGATAAAATATAGTGCAATATTATAGTTTACAATATTATAGTTTATAGTTTACATTAAAAAGTGTTTTTAGCGAGAGAGGAAATAATCATTGAAACTATCATATCATTTTACAGTGGAATACAGCTATTAGTTACTCCAATGTAAGAAGATCTTACCAAAGGTGTTTTAGGCCATAATAAGAGATATAAATCATAGAACATCTCTTAGTCAGTTATTGATATGAAACATAAACTTACTACAGGCTTTACTTGTGATGCAGAAAAGACGTTTTAAGCGATACACTATAATATGCCTTTAAAGCCCACATTGTGAAGTGTCACCAAAAATAAATTACATAGAGTGGAACACTGTAACAATACAGTTAGCAATAACTATATGAGTGAAACATTTAGTTATTGCTTAGCCAGGTCTATATAAATGACACACACTTTACAGGTTTGCACCATTCTATCTTCATCCAGATAACACAATGGGTTGGGTATTTTTGAATTTTGCTGATTTTTATGTGTAAAAACATTAACAAAACTTTGAATAATCATTGTGTAAATGCAGTGGTCACTAAGCACTAGACTGAAAGGTCCACAAGTAAGTGCCACCTCTAATATGCTCACTTAAACACTTCAATTATTTTTTCTCACATTACCATTCCATTTATTCTATTCTACATTCTGTTGTAGCTTGATTTGATTTTACTCACCACTATGGCCAAATGTAATTTTGCAACAGTTTATCATATGATACATATCTCACCTCTTATGATATCTTTAGGTTTAGCATTATTACTGTCATGTCACAGAGTACAGTGACATTCCTACTATGCATGTGTTAATCAACATGCATCACACTCTGGTGCCATGATCAGAGAGTAGAACAATCTTACTTAAAGACTTCTGACTCCCTTACTTTAAATAGCTTCTTTCCTTTGAAGATTATTTCTTTTTATTATTAACAGCACAAAAATATAAATACAATGTTATGTATCCTGTTAAAAAAATCTGCTACTTACAGAATAACTAGAAAAAGGAAAATCTAAGTTAAAATTTTGATTATCAGTTGTTAAGGAAATGTAGTTTGGTTTCTTATTGTTCAATTCTGATAATTAGATCAATATTAAATCAATACACAGTAGCAATTTAAAAAAAGGTCACTTCTTAATCAGATAATAAAAACATGCATGTGAGATGTGAGCCATCTTGTATAAAATACTTGTCAAATAGAGCACACTCATTAGAACTTTTCCTGTGTTGAGTCCTTTATTTGGGAAGAAATTAGTTTTTATAGCAAAATTGAGAAACAGAAAGGGGATCAGCAACGTTTCATAGGTGCAAACTAGTTTTGAAAATACAAAAATAAAAGCAGTGGTTTTAGTGCAAAAAAAAAAAAACCCTCAGCTGTGTATATTTACCAGTGGAATTAAAATGGAGCAGTTCTGTACTTGGATGGAAAAGAACAAAGAGAAACCTTATTGACTACTGCGAATGGACATAGTGATAACCTAACAGCTGTGTCTAACAAATGGAAACTAAAGAACAAAGCCCAATGTATTGTTCTGTGGCACAGGAATACTCTGGAATAAGATACACAGTGAAACTCCTGAGGTCTGTTCAAGAAATAAAGGAGTAGATAATCCTTAAAATTCTGACTTGCTATAGCGTGATTTTGCACTAGAGGATTAATGGGTCCAGAACAATGGACTTCAACTGGTACATCCAAGCCAGGATAAATCTGACTAATGTGCATTCACAGCAAAATTTACAAGCCCTTATGAGTTGAGGATTGAACAGCTGATCAACCACATACTGTGAGACTGAGGAGCAGAGTAAAGCATGCTGTTGGCACTGCGTTAAGATTATAGGCACATCTGACAAAAAAGGAGTACACAGCAGCAGCAGCCAAAGAAAGGGAGATAAAGTGGAGGAATATCACTGATAGAGTGAATGCATAAAACAGTTAATCAACAGAATCCGTGAAAACGTTGTGTGGTAAATTGTTGCACTGTGCAACAAGTGTTCTATATATATATACAGGGAACATTATAATTTGGCCACTAACCCGGCCCTGACCCTGCCTGTTTGCTGTGTCTGTGTTTAGTAGAATGGTAGATTCCGCTACAATAAATAACCTTGCTGTTCCTGTTTGGAGTTAAATAAAGCTGATTTTGCTAAAGTACTGAGACTCAGCTTTGTCTTTGGGTGCAAAAAATCAACCCATGCATCACAATATATAAATATATATATAGTGGAACCCCGGTTCACGAACGTCTCGGTACACGTACAAATCGGTTTACGACCAAAAAGTTCGCCAAACTTTTGCCTCGGTTCACGACCACACTCAGTATACGAACAAGCCTGTTTCCCTTTCGGTTTGTACATGTTCAGTCTCTCCCTGTGCATTTCCTGTGCAGCGAGCGAGTGAGCAAGAGAGAGGGAGAGTGCGACACACACACACAGAGGTGCGGGAGAGAGAGAGACACACACACACAGGCGCACGAGAGAGAGGCACACACACACACACAGGCGCGTGAGAGAGGCACACACACAGGCCTGCGCAAGAGAGAGGCACACACAAACACACAGGCCCGCGCTAGAGAGAAACACCCACACACGAAAGAGAGAGCGAGCCAGCGAAAGAGGGAGGGCTGGATGCATAAGGTAGAAAAGGCTTGTTTTTGTTTTCATTTCTGTTTACAGCGATTGGTTCATAGCGTGCATTGTGGCAATGTTACTTTTCTTCGGGGTTTATTAAATTACAGATTTTTTAAATTTTCATTTTTTTCCTGTGCTTTTTAGCGAGTGGTTCCTAGCACTATAGCATGAACTATTGCAGTGTTAGTTTTTTCTGTTGTTCAAGGTTTTCTCAGTGTCATTCAATGTTTTTACATTTAGTTTACTATTACACTGTACATTCTATGGTATAATTAACTATATTTGTACTTAAAAACTAAAAAAAATATACAGGTATTTACATACAGTTCGTATTGTCTGGAACTGTTTAATTGTATTTACATACAATTCTATGGTGGAAATTGCTTCGGTTCACGACCAAATCGATTTACGACCAGAGTTTTGGAACAAATTATGGTTGTGAACCGAGGTTCCACTGTATAGTGGAAAGATCAGCCTCAACACAAGCAGACACGAAACCAGATGTCCACAAAGACATGCTTTTATTCACAGTTCTCACTTCCTTTTACACACGGTGCCTTAACCACCCACGATGCTGACAGTCATTTTCCACTCTTTTTCTTCTCTTCTGCCGACTTCACTCCTCCACATACAAGCTCTGTCTTCTTCCGCCCGACTCCTGCTCTCCGAATGGAATGAGGAGCCCCCTTTTTGGCACACCCGGACATGCTCCAGGTGCTTCCTGATGATCTTTTTTCAGCACTTACTGGTGTGGCAGCAGTGCTGCATGGACACCCAGAAGCATTCCAGGCGTGGCCGGTTCCTCTTCCGGCAGCACTTCTTGGTGTGGCGGAAGTGCTGCCGCCCAGGGCTCTGAGATGGTCCAGGCGCCCCCTTTGGTGGCCACGGACCCCAATAGGGTTGAGCTTCCAAGCTCTCCATCCATGACCCTGATGTAATCCAGGGGGCTGTCATTTTGTGCCCTTGGGAATATATTGCCCCTCTCCAGGGGCTCTCCTTCCCTTCTCCAGGCGTCCCAGTGGGGCAAGGTCCCCGGTCGTCCGCCACAATATATTTTAATTATTACTGGGAAAAATTATGAATGTTATCCTGGTTGCACTGAACCCTGTATTGTCTGGTAAATTATATGCCAAAAAAGCAAAGGTTAATGTTCAAATCTTCAAAAAGATTCATAGTGCTCGTTCTTTCAGTGGTAACCTGCCCTTCAAATATGAGACCCCTATTATTTGGCCTCAATATTTCAACAGTAATTATGTGTGTGGTATCTCATATTATTTCAAGAATGGATAAACAGACACATTAATATTTAAATTGAGTATTTGATATACATAGTTGCTCTTCATTCATAAAAGCCATTAACCAAACATTAACTAAAATATAATGCAGAAGACATATTGTTGCTTTATTTCATTACAGAACCCCAAAACAAAACTGCATTAATAAACATATTAGGTATAGGCAGCTACTAAAGAGAAGAGCCTTCAGAGGTGTTTCTTTAAAAGGTAAGAGATTCCACAGAAGGGCTGAAGGTGGGCAGCTTGTTTCATCAGCCAGACTATCATCATTTTTAATATTGCTCAGAAATACTGCAGTTATTTATATATGAGTGTCCTTTCTAAGACTGTGTAATTCCTCTTTGACGTTGGTTAATTTATATGTTGGAAACATAGAAAGTAGAGCAGATGTCATTTCAAAGTTGGGCACATGTTTGTGATCACTTTGCTAAAATCTGTGACATCTCCAGTGTTGTAAAGAAAACTGCCCTCTAAGACAAAAATAGAAATGAAACTTGAGAAGTGTCCATAATTTGCATCATAGTCAGCTAAAAGCCACAATGTATACCACAGAAGATGTCATGTTTTAGCAGGCTGCTCAGATATATTAAAGTGTCTGATGTAACATGGTAACATTAATGCAGACTTCATCAGAGTCCTGAATCTGTCCCCTATACGCATGCATGTAACAAGATATATAGCCAATCAGTAGAATATAAATAAGCTCTTTTTGCCATATACATGTTCTTATATATGATTATAGAGCAGTAGTGTGGCATAGTGGTAGTGGTGCTGCCTCACATTAAGTAGATTGGAGTCCACAATCTGGGTGTTACTTTTGTGGAGCTTGTACTGTATGTTCTCCTTGTGCCTGCATGCGAGGTTTCCTCCCACATTACAAAGAACTGCAGGTCAGCTGAACTGTCACTGCTAAATTGGCCCTTGTGTCCCTGTAAGTGTGTTTGGCCTGCAGTGGACTGGCACTCTATCCAGGTGGTGTTCCTGGCTCGCACCTGTGTTTGCTGGGATAGTCTCCAGCTGCCTGGCAACTGTGTCCTGGAGGTATATGTGATAACATTTTGATGATATCCTGCCTACTTTTTTCATATCTAATGACTATATACACTGACATGAGTGTTCTGAAATTGTTTAATCCTTTTTTTGCTTAGATTTGCTAAATTCTATTCCAGATAAAAGTCTCTGAACAGCTCATAATATTTTGATATATTTCCCAGGTGAGAGTAAGGGAGTGATTTTGACTGTGTGACTCTCATATGGACAACCATCCCAGCAAGCACCACTTCTTTTGTCTGTTCCTTTAAGGAGAAGTTCAGGTTTCCTGTAGCTGGTGGGAATGAGGTGGAGAGAGGGTAGTGGGAAGTGAGGAAAAAAAAGAACAAAAAGACTCACAGACGACTGGTGTTCTTACACAGCCTGGACGCCTAAAAGGACCGGAAAGTGGCATAAAAAGCTTCCGGGTCACGAGGGGGCAACCGCCCTGGATAAAAAGAGGACCACAGGAAAGAGACAATAAGATTTTAACCCATTGGGACCCATGGCCACTGCCAGGGGGCGCCTTAAGCCTCAACAGACCAGGAGAACTGTCACTTCTGGAAGGACGTCATCAGCCACCTGGAACACATTCGGGGCCGCCCTTTTACACTCGAAGAGCTAGAGTCGGGAGAGGGAGCAGGACGAAGCTCCTAGGAGGAGATTGGCAGCCAAGGACTGAGGAAGAAAGGACTGAATTGGGGTGATTATTGCGATGTGCATTGTGTGGTGTTCTGAGACTGTGTTTATTATGATTAATAAACGTGTGAACTTTATAAAGATGTGGTTTCTGACTGGTGGTGTCCGGGCAAGTCTCACAGTGTGTTTTTGGGATGTGAGAGAAAATGACTATGGACTGAAAACACAAATGAAAACATTAAAAAGTGCCACAGTACTCTAACCTGGAATCAAGCTCGAGATCCTAGTGAGACATCAGTAATAAGCACATTTCAAACAATACATTCTAATATTGGGTTTTACTGGTATTCATCTCCTTCTCATTGGAAATGTTAAATCAACACAATTTTAAACCAAATATCTTTGCAAACAGATTTATTTACAATTAATTAAAATAGATATACAAACATGGTGTAAATACTACTGTATGCATTTCTCAAGAAGTACTAATAAATCTCAGAGAATGAAATAAGGAAGTTACAAACACAAAACTTAGAAGAGCCAACTGCTAAATCATTATTCTGTAAGCTGAGAGCACATGTCCTAAAAAGCAACCTGAAAAAGACCAATGGCTGCTCATTAGGCAATTACAAATTATATGGGATTACTAACAGCCTCACAGTTGCAACTGATTAAAACCAAACACCTTCCAGCACTGTTAGCAATCACTGCAGGACTGTCAACACGCCCCTCTCCAACTAAGGAGTAATAAATCAAACCTGCTGGAGGAGCCCGTATTCCTCTCTAGCTCGTCAGTCAATTAATTAAAACTTCATGGCACCACAATTACGAAAGTGGTGATACAGAAACCAAAACAGATATGCAGGATTTCTGGTGTGCACTTGCTCTTTCTTCTCATTTAAGAAATCCTGCCAAGACATATTGCTTTCTATTACAGGCTGCATTTCTTATTATTTTTTCACAGATTCGAAATGACACTTTTGCTCTCACCATTCTGTGCTAAAAGGAAAATAAGCTTGTTGTACTGAACATTTTAGTTGTTCCTTCGAATGAACTATGTCTGGTTCATTTTGTTTCTTATTTTCATATTTTATTATTATTTTTAGATCAAAATTCTTTGTAATTTAATTTAGTGTAGAAATAATTGATTTACTTTTAGGTGATACCATTCTTTTCATCGCCTTTTCTGAACCCTTGTTATAAATTAGAGAGCCACACATTCTGTACCCTGTCTCAGCCATGTGCACATTTTTCAGGGTAGAAAGCATATCTGGATGGAATGTCAATTTATTGCTGTAGTTTTCCCCCACAATCACAAGCTTTCACAAATCCATATTTTTTGAACTAAGTCATTCCAGTACAGGATGGCAAGCACCTACATACTCCCCAGCCCATCGCAGAGGCAATAATTACCTTGCATGTTTAGATGATGGTGGAAACTGCAGTGCATGGAGAAACCTCTTATGAACATGGAAAAATCATGCCAATTCCACATAGACAATGACCAGTTTGCAAATCAAGTCCACTATTCTAACCTGTGAAGCGGCAACTTTAAGCCAAACCGATGAACAAATTGTTTTGCATAATTATTATTGGAAGGATATCTTTACTTATAGACAGCCATTTTGATACAGTATATTCTATCTAGCATGTAAATGAATTGAAAGGTAATTTAACCAACTGAACCCCTTACATGGTTGTTTCTTGCCATGTGCTCACTGCTGCCAGGATAGCTGCTGGCATATTGTGACTTTGGAGTGTGTGGGGACAGTGGATTGTGAATATAATACACTCAGCTTTAGAAAGCTGCCAAGAAATAAAATGAAAAAAACTGTTTAAAAAAAAGGCGTAAAAAAATCTCAGATTCCATACATTATCATGGAACCAACACTACAGGGAGTATCAATTCTTCACATAATACACTCACATACTTATCCACATACTATCTAGAGAGTATTACCCATTGCACCATTATACCATCGAAGCACATTAATATAGTGTATATATACATACATACATACATATACTGTATATATACACACATATATGTATTCTTTTATTTTCTTAGTCTGAATCACAATCTGTGATTGGTCGGCCAGTCGGTAAACATTAGAACAATCTAGACGAGAACAGGCTATTAAGCCCAACAAAGCTCGCCAGTCCTATCCACTTATTTCTTCCAATAAAACATCATCGAGTTTTGAAAGTCCCTAAAGTCTTACTGTCTACCACACTACTTGGTAGCTTATTCCAAGTGTCTATCATTCTTTGTGAAAAGAAAACATCCGCCACGTCCTCTCACTTTGGAGAAAACGATAATAGATATGTGATACAGTATCTGCCAAATAATACAAAGAGTACACAACACATGTCTCGCCTGCTCCTCAGGTGTATGCACTTTTGCATCCCCTTACAGCCTGGGGGTGCAAAAGTCCATATACCTGATGAGCCTCATTAAGGATGAAGCACAAGTTGTGTATTCTTTGTATTATTTGGCAGACACTGTCTTGTATATATCTCTCTATTATAAAAAAAATCCTGGGAGGGAATGACTAGAGAGATGAGACGTGATCTTCACGTGAAGATCACGGAAGACATTTAAAAGACCCGCAAGATGAAAGAGATTGGCCACAGAGCGTCTCTGTGGGGACCTTAGGGACCTTAAACATGTGACTTTGTGCCAAGAGATTGACCCAGGACCGTCTCGCGGGGACGTAGAACTTGAGATTCTTGCAAGACACACCCTACTTACAACCAATACCAAATAAGACCTCGGGCAACAAAACACTCAGACATGTAAAGGCTTTGAGCACACACAGATCAGGGGCTCTCAGCACATATAAAGCATATAAGGACAATACATTATAGATGAAACGTCGACGACTAAAAGAAGAAAGAGCAGCACAGAGAAAAGAGACCCAAAAGCGCTGGAGAGAAAAAAAGTAAAATAATAATCTAGGTGCAAATTCAGAAAATAAGGAAAGTAATAATCAGCTCGGAACAATTAGAATTGGAAAAAAAAGCACATCCAATCGGGCTCAGAATTAAAATTACAAAGAGTAAAACACAAAGTAGAAATTCATAAAGACGTTCAAAAACATTGGCGCTCTACGCATGCAAAGCAGGTTAAGATTATGAAAGCAGTGGAATTCAAAAGGCTCAAAAAAACATTGGCACGATAAAAATGCCTAGCTTGCTCCCAGCTCTTAAAACAATGACACGCGACAAGCAATACATGCAGCTCGCCGGCAGCAGAAACCCAGCGGATGATCTGACCCCTTTTCCTTGTTTGCATTCAGTCACCCTAATCCCCCTTTACAAAGCGAGCAGCGTTATACGACCTGAGAGAAAGAGATTTAACCACACCTGGGACAAGTATTGTTTTTACAATGTGATGTGAAACAAGGCAGTGAGATATCATTTAAAACAAGTCCACGGACATCTAAACTAGCAGTTTTTGGATTGCTGTTGGCAGACATGCTTCATGTGCTCCCAGCTCTTAAAACAACAACGAGCAAAACACACAGCTCGCCAGCAGCAGAAAATCAGCAGATGATCTGACCACTTCTCCTTAGCGTGCGTTCAGCCACACCCCCTTCACAACGCAAGCAGTGTTATACATCCTGCAAGAAAGAGATGTAACCACACCTGGGACTGAAAATAAAGGACAAGTATTGTTTTTACAAAAGTTTTAAAGTAAAAGTGAAAATAATGCATAACAATCTAACTAACAATCTCTTTAAATTATATATCCGGTAAACCAAACTCAGGGGTGGGCGAGCAAAGCGAGCAGGGGGCGGAACCCCCAGTATATATATTGTGGCAGCCGGCTGGCGTCCGTGCCCAGCCGGGATGACCCTGTACACTATAATAAGGGTGAGCAGCCCTGGACAGTGCAATACCTCCCCCTGGACGCTAGATGGCTGCCCCCCTGGGCTGGAGTTGTGCCTCGGTTTCCCACAGGGCTCCCTGGGAATTGGAGTTGGGGACAGCCCTGTTGGGTCTCGCAGGTACTGCCAGGGGTGCTGTGCTTGGGACTCCTGAGCCCGTGTGGGCAACAGATTCATCACACCTGGAAGTGCTGCAAGAACTCAGTGATCAAACACCTGCAGCACTTCCAGGTGACCTATAAAAGGAGCCAGCGACCACCACTCATCGGCCAGAGTTGGGTGGAAGAGGACAAGGTTGCTAGAGAGGAGTGGTGGTGGTGCCAAGGAGAAGAAAGTGCTTTACTGGGGAGTAATAGTGCTTGGGACTGTTTTGTGGCTAGAGGGATTACGGGGAAGTCGTGCCCTCCAGCTGAAGATAAATAAAAGTCTGGTCATTTTACATGTGCCTCCAGTGTCCAATCTGTGTCGGGTCAGGCGCTATATAGCGTCTTTTTTACTATATATATATATATATACACTCACCTAAAGGATTATTAGGAACACCATACTAATACGGTGTTTGACATCCTTTCGCCTTCAGAACTGCCTTAATTCTACATGGCATTGATTCAACAAGGTGCTGAAAGCATTCTTTAGAAATGTTGGCACATATTGATAGGATAGCATCTTGCAGTTGATGGAAATTTGTGGGATGCACATCCAGGGCACAAAGCTCCCGTTCCACCACATCCCAAAGATGCTCTATTGGGTTGAGATCTGGTGACTGTGGGGGCCATTTTAGTACAGTGAACCCATTGTCATGTTTAAGAAACCAATTTGAAATGATTTGAGCTTTGTGACATGGTGCATTATCCTGCTGGAAGTAGCTATCAGAGGATGGGTACATGGTGGTCATGAAGGGATGGACATGGTCAGAAACAATGCTCAGGTAGCCCGTGGCATTTAAATGATTCCCAATTGGCACTAAGAGGCCTAAAGTGTGCCACGAAAACATCCCCCACACCATTACACCACCACCACCAGCCTGCACAGTAGTAACAAGGCATGATGGATCCATGTTCTCATTCTGTTTATGCCAAATTCTGACTCTACCATTTGAATGTCTCAACAGAAATCGAGATTTATCAGACGAGGCAACATTTTTCCAGTCTTCAACTGTCCAATTTTGGTGAGCTTGTGCAAATTGTAGCCTCTTTTTCCTATTTGTAGTGGAGATGAGTGGTACCCGGTGGGGTCTTCTGCTGTTGTAGCCCATCCGCCTTAAGGTTGTGCGTGTTGTGGCATCACAAATGCTTTGCTGCATACCTCGGTTGTAATGAGTGGTTATTTCAGTCAAAGTTGCTCTTCTATCAGCTTGAATCAGTCGGCCCATTCTCCTCTGACCTCTAGCATCAACAAGGCATTTTTGCCCACAGGATTGCCGCATACTGGATGTTTTTCCCTTTTCACACCATTCTTTGTAAACTCTAGAAATGGTTGTGTGTGAAAATCCCAGTAACTGAGCAGATTGTGAAATACTCAGACCGGCCCGTCTGGCACCAACCATGCCACGCTCAAAATTGCTTAAATCACCTTTCTTTCCCATTCTGACATTCAGTTTGGAGTTCAGGAGATTGTCTTGACCAGGACCACACCCCTAAATGCATTGAAGCAATTGCCATGTGATTGGTTGATTAGATAATTGCATCAATGATAAATTGAACAGGTGTTCCTAATAATCCTTTAGGTGAGTGTATATATATATATATATATATACATACAGGGTGAGTCAAAATTTGTTAACACTAATGGTACTGCTATCTATATACTTCAATACAATTTGTGTGGGCATTTTATGTCCCACATATGGTACATCTGTTGAACATGATGGCGAACAGGTTGTATGTTTTGTAAGTATGTTTACATCATTTTGACTCACCCTATATATATATATATATATATATATATATATATATATATATATATATATATATATACTGCTCAAAAGAATTAAAGGAACACTTTTTAATCAGAGTATAGCATAAAGTCAGTGAAACTTATGGGATATTAATCTGGTCAGTTAAGTAGCAGAGGGGGTTGTTAATCAGTTTCAGCTGCTGTGGTGTTAATGAAATTAACAACAGATGCACTAGAGGGGCAACAATGAGATGACCCCAAAACAGGAATGGTTTAACAGGTGGGGGCCACTGACATTTTTCCCTCCTCATCTTTTCTGACTGTTTCTTCTCTAGTTTTGCATTTGGCTACAGTCAGTGTCACTACTGGTAGCATGAGGCGACACCTGGACCCTACAGAGGTTGCACAGGTAGTCCAACTTCTTCAGGATGGCACATCAATACGTGTCATTGCCAGAAGGTTTGCTGTGTCTCCCTGCACAGTCTCAAGGGCATGGAGGAGATTCTAGGAGACAAGCAGTTACTCTAGGAGAGCTGGAGAGGGCCATAGAAGGTCCATAACCCATCAGCAGGACCAGTATCTGCTCCTTTGGGCAAGGAGGAACAGGATGAGCACTGCCAGAGCCCTACAAAATTACCTCCAGCAGGCCACTGGTGTGAATGTCTCTGACCAAACAACCAGAAAGACTTCATGAGGATGACCCAAGGGCCCCATGTCCTCTAATGGGCCCTGAGCTCACTGCCCAGCAGCATGCAGCTCGATTGGCATTCGCCATAGAATACCAGAATTGGCAGATGCACCACTGGTGCCCTGTGCTTTACAGATGAGAGCAGGTTCACCCTGAGCACGTGACAGAAGTAAAAGGGTCTGGAGAAGCCATGGAGAACATTATGCTGCCTGTAACATCATTCAGCATGAGCAGTTTGGTGGTGGGTTAATGATTGTCTGGAGAGGCATATCCATGGAGGGTCACACAGACCGCTACAGGCTTGACAAAGGCACCTTGGCTGCCATTAGGTATCAGGATGAAATCCTTGGACCCATTGTCAGACCCTATGCTGGTACAGTGGCTCCTGGTGCACGACAATTCCTGGCCTCATGTGGTGAGAGTATGCAGGCAGTTCCTGGAGGATGAAGGAATTGATGCTATTGACTGGAAACCACACCTTCCTGACCTAAATCAAATAGAACACCTCTGGGACATTATGTTTTGGTCCATCCAATGCCACCAGGTTGCACCTCAGACTGTCCAGGAGCTCAGTGATGCCCTGGTCCAGATATGGGAGGAGATCCCCCACAAAACCATCTGTCATCTCATTAGAAGCATGCACCGATGTTGTCAGGCATGTATACAAGAACACAGGGGCCATACAAAGTGCTGCGTACAATTTTGAGTTGCTGCAATTAAATTTTGGCAAAATGGACTAGCCTGCCACATAATTTTTTCACTCTGATTTTTGGGGCGTCTTTGAATTCAGGGCTCTGTAGGTTGATCATTTTCATTTCCATCAAACGATGTGGCATCCTTTCGTTCCTAACACATTACCCAGTCTATATCAGTATAGATATCCAGGAGGATTTCTTTTTCCCATTGAGATCTAATGTGTTTTCAAAGTGTTCCTTTAATTTTTGTGAGCAGTTTATATATATATATATATATATATATATATATATATATATATATATATATATATATATATATATATATAAATACAGTGTACCAAATGCAAAAAGTAAATACATATATTTATATATAAACATATATATCTTGGGGGGGTGTTACACTGTTTTGGGTCCATCTAAAAAGGTTACTGGAAAAAACAATTCATGTGACACACAGAATAACACAATTTCCATTTTCCTTAAAATGGAGGAGATCTTTCCAGAGGACAACTGATGCCACTTCCTATTTCTCGTCATTAGCCCTTCCCCTTTCCTCTACTACAAAAGTCAGCATCACTGGAAGGACAATGTCAGTCTTGACCAGAACTCTTTCTAGAGTGGAGCTCTCTAAGACAACAATAATTATGACAGTTTTTTTCTGTCCAACAATTAATGGAGAGTCTTTGGATTATACTCTGGGCTCTTCTTAGGTAGGTACTACCACCCTGGGTCAAGAGGGGTCACTAACGCTGATCTTCTCCTCTTTTTTTTCCCCTCTGCAGCACTGTGAAGATGCCCAGTGAAGGCAACTGACTCTGCCTCTTCTTGTCCCCCATTTATAAAGTCCCCAGCTGCTGGAAGTAGGTATTCAGTCTTGAACAGAATGCATTGCAGGACAGAGCTCCTTTTACCCTGACCAGAACTAAGAATTGCCTGGTCTGACGGCTATCTTGTTGATTTTATGAATTCTTATACTGGCACTATAAGGGCCCTTTTTCATTACTTTTTGGTGATAGAAGTTTGTGAAACTTCCAGTTGTTTCATCAATTCCGGGGGTTAATTATGGTATCTCAACCTTTTATCTGCTCTCTGTGTGTGTCTCTCTCTCTGTCTCTCTCACTATGTATGGTTGATTACATTTACATTTATATGTACTGCTTAGCAAACACTTTTACCCAAAGTGGCTTACAAATAATCAAGTAAACATCAGACTAGGGAACATTTTGGGAGCAATTGTTACAGGACAGGTTATAAGTTGATCATCACAATTGAAGAGCTCGGAGTTCCTTGTTTAAAAAAACCGTATCAGTTAAACAGAAATTCACCAGACAAGATAGCCTTCAAACACTTCTTAAACACAATGAGGGAACCATAAGTTTGAATGGAGGTGGACAGCTTGATGCCATTCAGTGGTGGCATCACAAGAAACTGTATATCAACATAACTGAGTGATTGAGAGGAAGCATAGGACCTCAAAAATGTCTGCGTATCTATACTAATAAAAGGCAAAGCCCTCACTGACTCACTCACTCACTCACTCACTCACTCACTCACTCACTCACTCACTCATTCACTCATCACTAATTCTCCAACTTCCCA
Organism: Polypterus senegalus; assembly: GCF_016835505.1. Classification (NCBI taxonomy): domain Eukaryota; kingdom Metazoa; phylum Chordata; class Cladistia; order Polypteriformes; family Polypteridae; genus Polypterus; species Polypterus senegalus. The sequence continues at coordinate 131,725,569 of NC_053164.1, read as the reverse complement.
TGTAGGTAGAAGGCTTATTAAGCTTATTCCTTACAGCATACACAAAAGTTAAGCAGGTTTCATTTTGAAATTCTATACGTAACGGTCGATAACGGTCGACAACATCCGCCATGTTGAACTTTCTTATTTATGGCCCCATCTTCACGAAATTTGGTAGGCGGCTTCCCTGTGCTAACCGAAACCGATGTACGTACTTATTTCAATGGTATGACGCCACTGTCGGCCGCCATATTGAACTTTCCAACATCACTAATTCTCCAACTTCCCGTGTAGGTAAAAGGCTGAAATTTGGCAGGCTCATTCCTTACAGCTTACTTACAAAAGTTAAGCAGGTTTCATTTCGAAATTCTACGCGTAACGGTCATAACAGTCGACAACATCCGCCATGTTGAACTTTCTTATTTAAGGCCCCATCTTCACAAAATTTGGTAGGCGGCTTCCCTGTGCTAACCGAAACCAATGTACGTACTTATTTCGGTGGTATGATGCCACTGTCAGCCGCCATATTGAACTTTTCAACAGTCTTTGTTACTTAAGGGCCCATCTTTAAGAAATTTGGTACGCGGGTTCCCAACGCTAACTCAGTCCTACTTACGTACATATATACGTCCATAGCCTGCAGGTCGGTCACCGTGTGAGGCGGCGTTGGGTCCCCCATCCCAACGCCTCCCACGTTGTTGGCTGCCTGCCTATATAAGGCCGTCCGTCGCTCCGGTCTCTACATTCCCTTACTTCGCTACGGGATTCACGTCTCCCTGCTGATAACTACAGCCTTTTTATTTAATTCACGGCTTCTCCGCTGTTTTATTGTTCGTATATTACGATTATAGTTATTGTTTAGGTATTTTAGACTTACTTTACATTGTTCAGGTACCCATTTCCTTTATCTTTCCAACCGTACCCCCATTAACATGTCTATCGAGGTGAACACCATTGATCAAAGAACTGTCACTTACCGAGTGGTTTCCATGCCCAGAGATGGCACCTACCTTTTCCTTTCTCTGTGTTACATATTGCACGGCCATATCAGGCTCACTCTTGATATCCGGAGGAACATTGTGTCTTATGTATTGAATGACTGGGACAGGTTCAAGGTGCGGACTGATGATGGTACAGGAGATAATTATACTACACAGGAGCACTATAAATGTGAAATGCTTAAGCCCTTCACCTATGGTTCTGCATGTGAGTTGATGGCTGCCACTGAATTGTTCGGTTGTCGCTTTCAAGTGTACCGAAATGGGCAAATATTTTACACCTTTCGACAACTGCCAGTGCCTTTTAAACATCTTAGACTCACAGGTGACGATTTCAGTAGTGGACACTTTGATGTTTATGAATGTTTAAACTCTCAAAATCTGGATGTGAAGTTATCGATGAAACCGGTTGTATGCTTACAACGCTTGACAGATGCCGAATGTCACTTCAACACAAGTCCTGCAAATACTGTCGTCATTGAAACAAACCATGAAACTCAAACCGATTATGACAGCAGCAATCCAAGCTGTGAGATTTGAAACAAGATTACTGTTCACATGGCCAACTGTACGTTGCATGCTCAAGAGTAAGCTCAGCGCACAGCTTGGTCATATTACAATCGGAGGGCCCAACTCAAAATGTGGTATACAAAGAGATCCTTAACAAATAATTATTGGTACATTTTCCCTTAGTTTTAAAAGGTTTAATTGTCTTCTTAATAAAAAATATCAAGTCAGTACTTCGCCGCTGCGAAGCGCGGGTATTTTGCTAGTATATATATATATATATATATATATATATATATATATATATATATATATATATATATATATATATATATATATATATATATGTATATATTGTCACACAGCTAAAGGGCTTGAGTAAGGGCAGTTCCGAGTCATACCGGGATGTGGCAGAGTGCACTGACTCTTTTTCTCCCTTTCCTGTAGGCCATTCATGGGAGATTACACCTGGTCCTCTTGACGTCACTTCTGACACAGAGCCTATGGATGGAGACCTTGCCCGCTCCAGCCGCTGTGCTTTCATGTCTGGGCTAAAACCAATGGCTGAAAACCTTCTTGAACCCGACCTCTTTGACCTCACTTCCTGTCTTCCCCTTTAAAAGCCTCCACATTTTCCCGATTTCCTCATTTCTGTTTTGGACACATCAGTTCTGTATCTACTTAACGACTTTGCAGCCAGGAAATCAATTATACGGGTGGCTACCCCAAACCTTTCTATGACCCTGACTCGAGTTTGTGACTATATATATATATATATATATATACATATATATATATATATATACAGTATATATATATATATATATATATATATATATATATATATATATATATATATATATATAGATGGTGACCTACTGCCTACTTGATGCAGGCAAGCATCAAGGATTTGAACTTAATATGTACCACTATAGGGAGCCAACATAGTGATCTGAGAAGAGGAGTGACATGTGCTCGCCTCAGCTGGTTGACAGCTGGTTGAACACCATATGTGTGACTGCATTTTGAATCATCTGCAGCAACTTAGGAACACATGCTGCTATATTTTGGCAACTATTCAGTAAATGATTTAAGAATTAATTATTGGAGAAATATGGAAGTTATCGACAATCATTGAGACATCTTTTTGGTAGAGTTTTAGGATGTAGAAGTAAGATGTAAGATGCTGCCAGAAGAACAATCAATGTTTATTTTACACATTTTAGCAGCAAGTAGTTTTTGCAATATAATAAACTGATTTACAAAATAAATAACATTTCTAAATGAATTAGACTTATCCAGCTATTAGTGGAAGCTATTTCTCTTTCAGACCCCACCTGTCTCAATCTGGCATCAGACATAAAGACCAGTTATAGGAAATGTTAGTAATAAAAGCTTTTAACAGAAAGGAGTTGCTCAGTATCATATTTTTCTTAAACTTCAGTAAGTAATAAGCGACCATTTTTAACCCCATCTGGAGCCTATCAATGAGAAACAATTGCACTTAACATAGAATAACATCTCTAAAGGCAACCAATGTAATTAATAGACCTTTTTCTAAAGTATTAATTTAAAGTCAGTCTTTTTTCTCATTTTATGTATTCATTCTAATGCATCTGTGATATCAGGTGTTAATTGAATAGCTGCAGTACAAAAATTGAATTTTCAAATGCTCTCATAAACTGAATAGTGTTCGCATAAAAGACCTTGAAAGTGGAATTTTGCATACTTATAAAAGATTCTCTCTCATGTTTATGCATTTGGAGGCATAGAAATGAAGGACTACAACCTCTCACTATGATTCATGATATTTAATTGACTTGTGCCTCAATTAGAAACTCATAAATAAGGAAATAAATCATTGACTTTGAGATCATTATAGGCCTAAGCTGGAGAAGGGAAAATGTTAAAATAGTGGGCATTTAACATTGCAACCAAAATCCAACAAAGGTGTCTCTGGAGAAAGTTGTTAGATATCTAAGACTTTAATTTAATTATAGACTGTAATTAGTATCATAGTACAGCTGCACACAGTTCTGCTCTAAATGCTACTTGCTCTTTGTGCAGAATAGTTCACGTAGAAATCGTTATTCCTTTTCAATGTTTTCTGTCACCAGATATCAAAGGGAATTCAAACACAGCATTCTATACAGGACCTCACTACCACTCATATATACTGTAATGCCTTTCCCACACACAAAGCCTTAAGAATACTGCTGTATTCTGACTTGATCACACAAAACCTACTGGAGATAACAGTTGATGCCTCTAACCTGGTTTTGGCAGTTTATAACTGTATATAACCTAAGAATTTCAATACACTAGACAGCATTGGGATCATCTTTTTTGTAAAGGATGAAAATGTCCAGTTATTTTTTATACAAGCTGAGCTGACGAACATAGCGAATAGTTCAAATATGACCAGCCTTACAAAAGTTTATTGCCTCCAGTTTTTCAGTTATTCTTAAAAATTTCTTGTTGCAAAATACATACTTAGTGTACAAACAAGCCTAAAAGATTGGCATCTATGACTGGGTTAGTATCGAAATACTGTATATGCCCACAGGCACTATTTTATTTTTTATTTCAGTTGAATTGAATTGAATTTATTGTTGCTTTACCTTGTAGTACAAAGGAAAGTATTGGTTTCTAAATCCACTAGTAGAGAAACATGCACTAACAACACAGGAAAAAAATATTAAACAAGCAAGACAGCAAAAAGAACTAAATATTAATAGATTTACAATTGTATTAAATTATACATTAACAAGTCTACTCAATATAAATAAAATCCTAAGCCTAAAAGTACAACAATTTTATGTGACATTTTTATGTCACTTTTTTGTCACGCTTTAAATCTGGCTTATTTTAAAACCTACATGTTTGGTATCATTCTTTTCAGAATTTATTGAACTTTAATGTGATGTTGTTAGATTTTCAGATTCCTATTCTATTTTTAAATTATAAACTGAAAAATATCAAGAACTCACGTTCTGCAAGATGAGACTTTATACCAAGAGATTTAACCACACACGGGGCTGGAAATAAAAGACAAAGAGTAGGACAGCTGCTGTACAGGCTTTTAAATGTTCGAAGCGCTGCACAAGATGCAGATCATGTGGCACAGCAACAGCAGCAAGCCAGCAGCTGATCGAGCAAAGAGGAAGTAAAAAAAAAAACTGTACTTGTTTCACATTATATCACTGTGTAAGAGGGGGTTTCAGTGGAGCAACCATGTCTCCTTGGGGTGCATTCAGCCCCCCTCTTCACAACGTGAGCGGGAGAGACATGAAGTGGCTGGCGCATAGCACAGGATGGGGAGGGCGGGGGGTTTGGCGAGCGAAGTAAGCAGGGGGAAAACCCCCTAGTATCAGATATAAATGTACAAAACAAACAATAGGTAGACAATGAGTTACTGTGCTACATAGGGAGACAAAGTCAGAGAGGCGAGATTGCGTTGCTTTGGACATGTGCAGAGGAGAGATGCTGAGTATATTGAGAGAAGGATGTTAAGGATAGAGCTGCCAGGAAAGAGGTAAAGAGGAAGGCCTCAGAGAGAAGGTTTATAGATGTAGTGAGAGAGGATATGCAGGTGATGAGTGTAACAGGGCAACATGCAGAGGACAGAAAGATATGGAAGAAGATGATTCGCTGTGGCAACCCCTAACTTGAGCAGCCAAAAGAAGAAGTGCAAACTGATTAGTAGGGCAGATGCTTGCAGGTGTTATGGTGCTTCCAAGGTCTTTGGCCTGCAAGTTTGTTGTTTTTGTTATTTAAATGTAATTTTTGTCATATTTTGTTAATTTTTTGTTTTTTTTTGTCTTTGTCATAATGCAATATTATGATTCCTATTGATATGACATTGTTTGCTAATTTTACTGTTATATTTATTAGTGTTTCATGTTTTCTTTCCTGCCTCTTGTATGTGAGACCTGAGGAAGCAGGGCCACCAAATTAGGAGAAGAGTATCCATCTGCAGTCAGGACAGTTTTATGCCTCCTACAGATCTGAGCACTACAGACACTATGAGGCCCGGAACTTGTACATATTCATATGAGAAACACAACAACATTTATCTTTACCTCTATACATACATATATACTGTATAAAACCAATAAAAAAGACACATCCATTCGGCAGTTTTGTTTTGTATACAGAACTGAAAGACCTTGATGGGTTAGAAGTTGAAATACGCTGCTCACGTATGGGGAAGCAGATGTACAATTTAAACAGATTGTTTTTTTCATGGGAATTGTTACATACGCGTAATAGACCTAAGTATTTTACATTACAGCGAGTAATTAACCATAGTAAAAAATAGTAAAACGTAATAAATTGAAAGAAAATTATGTTTTGTGTTGCATTAGAGGTATTCATTGCGTCATATGTTTCCGTTCTGTTTGGATTTGAAATTAACACACAAAAACTTTTTAAACACTTACACTTTTACAGTAAAACTTCAGTACAAACAATATTTGGAATTAACTTTTTTTGTCAATATCGCATTGAATTTTGATTCCGTGTTTGGAGTAACATTGTAATAAACACAACGTATAACTGCCCGAGAGTGAATATCATTTCTTTTTCTCTAATAAATAAACTGACTTTTTCAAATGTTTGTCCCTGTCATTTGTTAATTGTCATAGCAAAAGCTATTCTAAGTGGAAACTGTAAACGTTTTAATACGAATGGCATATCAAGATCTCCTTTGGTGTCTAATGTAATCCGCAGAATATGTAATACATATCCTTTCTTGTCGCCTGTTAAAATTTTAAATGTCAGAATTGTTCAACCAATTTTGAATACAACTAATCTTGTCCTATTGCATAGGCCATCACTTATACATAAACTACGCAATAACATTACAATACATCCTTCTTTCAACAGTAATTCAGCCAGTGGAAGACTAGACGGTGTTAACACTTGTAGATATTCTACGGGATATTGTAAGTTGATGTTTTCAGCTTCCGCATCATCACCCCCAACTGTTTCAGCGTAGACTATTGATACGCATTTAACCAATTTGCCGTGTAACTAATTGACAATTTTCGTGTTAATTTGTTTGACTTCGTCATTTCTCTGTGCTAGGATTGCCCATGTACTAATTTCTTCTGTTGATAGCCCTTCAGGATGAAATTTTTCAATAGGATTTGGACATAATACATGTTCTTTTATTGGGAACTTAAAGTGAGGAAAACATACAAATTTATAAGAGCTGAATGAGCGGCAAGAGGAGCGTGGGTGTAGGCCGTTAACCTGAAATGGTTGAGAGGATGGCAGAACTTGAAAAAATCTCTTGGCAATAGTCTTGTTTCAAGATTTTCTTATATATATATATATATATATATATATATATATATATATATATATATATATATATATATATATATATATATATATATATATATCTTTATAATAGAGATATAATAACTCCCCCAAGTATTTTTAATATTGAATCCATTTTAAAGTGGTTGGTGGGTGGGTTGGTGGATTTTATAGTTCATGAACAAAGCCTTCCAAAACTAATGCATTAAAAAGAGTTGTTGGATTCTTTCATAGCTTGAGATAGACATTTCTGAAATTAAATTGGCAAGTGGTAGCCTGTGTTTAAACAGGAAAATAGAGGAATTTACTTCATAGTTATTATTAGGTCAGTTTAAACTTCAGCAAGGGTACTATCAAGATATTGACAATTTTATAGAATCTAATATACCTCTGAGATGACACATTGGATAGTTTAGTTGTCTAATGGATCCAACATCTTGCATTTGAAGCCTGTGGAGAGTCATTTTCCATGCGGAATTTGCAATTTCTCCCTAAGTCTGTATTAGTTTCTCTGGGTAATCCAGGTTTTGGCTCACATCATCTTGTGTTGATAGTGGCTCGAAATTAACCTAGTACGGATATAAGTATGGGTATGCATATCAGGGTCTGCCTCCTGAGCTTTGGAATTGGGTAAAAAGAGTGTCATAATTGTATAAGTTTTTGCTATTTACTGTATTTCAGCATATTTGTTTACATTTTGATGTCATTGCCATGTGACAGGTGCTCATCCTACCATGACATAATGTCATTGTAATGATTTTACATGCCCAAGATGGTATAAGGTGTCAAACTTTTTTGAAGTAATTTTCATTGTAATAGTAACTATAGTGATTGTTTCAATGAGAAAGATGAATAACCACTACAGCAATTGTGTCAAGCAATATATAAAATCATATTTTGATGTCCTTTAAATAGTTAATGCACCATTTTAAATTTTGTTACCTGATTCTGGTGTCATAGTATTTCAATATCTAATATACAGATTTTACTGACATGCCAGAGTGAGCTTTTTTACATTATTTTTGAAATTTACCTATTCTGTCAACGAGTCTTCAGTTTAATCATTGGACAAATTTGTAAGGCCAAGAAAGTTGCAGCAGAAAGTCTCAACACAGAGTCACTGCTGTTTATAATCTTGAGTTAAGGGGATTTACACAGTCCTATGAGAGTCAAGTCTGGGGGCAGAAGTGACTGCCCAGTTACCATGCCTTGTGAAGTTGAAGGGAAAATTGGAATTTTTAGGGTGGTAAGCAAAGTTGGGGTGCTTCTCTAAGCCACCTGTGAACCCTTACAACAAAAAGAAGGAAGCTGCATTATTAATCAAAAGTAAGCTTTGTATGGTCTTCAACCTCTTTAGTCAAACTGTTAAACCAATTGCCATAGTGAGTTCTACAAGATTAATGTAAACGTTTTGTGAAAAAAAACTCACAAAGATATGTACTGCCTAAAGGAATTATATTTAAATTGATGAGACACCAATTTGATAAAATGTAGTCAAAGTTTAAGTACATAAGCTGTTTTTTGATGACAGTATGCTAATAAAAAATCTGTTTTTAACCTGTTTTCATAAGATTAGATGGATCATCTTGTTCAGACTTTCCTTACTCTTTTTTATCCTTTCATCTTGAAGGCAGCTTTGTAGCTGCTTGCTGGATTTTCACTAGCACTGATATTTTTTTATTACAAAAAGTTACACTGTGCACAATATTCCAAACTGACCTTTCAAGGGTGCAATATAAATTTTACCATAACCACTCTTTGGAATAATATCCATTATTCCCTCTTATCCATTTATTCATTTCTGCACACTGTCTAGTTGTGGACAGTGATGAACTAATACAAGTCTTGTCCATAATGTTTCCTGTGATTGTTAGGTTCAGATCCTTTATTGTTTTTATGTTGAATAATATATGTGTAAGACTGTACATTTCTTTACATTCTGCTTCATTTGCCAGATATTAACTCAAACCTGAATTTATTCCATTTTTAAAAAGGTCAAACTGTAATATACTGTACAATAATTACACATCACACAACTTTAAGGGCATCACATTCTTGCATAAAAATGGTGTTTTGGAGTACCTTTTTATCCCTCATGCCCTACAGCATGCATTTATGCAATAACACCTTTGCACCCAACATGTCTGATACAAGTTACATTTGATAAAAAGCGTCAGCCATTCTAATTTGGGATGATTCCTAAAAAACAAGATGATTTAGTTCATCATAAAGAAGTACATAATAAACAAGAGTAGCTGTGTTAAGTAATAACATTTTAAATATGTGCTTCAATTTAAATGTTTAAAGTCTAAATATTTTTGTTTGTAATAGAAATTTGTCATTTTCACCCTCTGACATGCTGAAACCACATTACAGGGTGCACATGTGGTCTGATGCCAGTCAGACTAGCTGCTGGTTTTCTTTGCTCCTATTGTTTATCAAGAAGTCATTAAAAATCCCGAAGTTGAAATTTGTTGTTTGAAAAATCCCACACCATAATATTTAATCCTGAGCAGAGTGGCAGGGAACTAAAGCCTATCTCAGCAAGAATAGTGTGCAGGCAGGAGCAATCCCAGGACAGGGTGCCAGTTCATCACATGGTTCTGAAAAAAAAAACCTTTATTTGAAATGCCCTATGGACAGCTGAACATACATGTCAAAGGTTTCAGCTTAATTCTCAGGTGTTTGCGTTTTGTTGATATCAACTTTTTTGTCACTTCATTAAATAGTGAGAAATCCTTTTTGAAGATAAAAACATTTATTGACATGCTGACAAAGAGATTCCTGAGTTTACGAATCTGAACAGAATGTTGATGCTGACAAATAACTTTTGGTTTAGAAAGGTCATTTGGCAAAAAAAAATGGTACAAAGTTCATACAATTTCAGTTAGATGTATCTCTACTCTGCGGTAGGTGATGTTTATTTGTAGCCTCACAAAAGTGCCAAGAGTCTGCAAACTGGTGAACAACTAAGGCTGCTGATATCTTTCTTTTTTAATGTTTTAATTTCAATTTTTTTCTTCATTTTTACCTTCACAGTTGAAAATATCCAATTACTGTGGAAATAATTATTTGCAAGAATAAGTCTTAAAAACATTTTCCCTCCCTCCCTCCACTCTCTTTGTCTGCTTCCTAAGACATATAGTTGAAGAATAATACTCTTCTTTGTTTTTAACATTAGACGTGGTATGCTGTGTCATGGACTTGCTGTTCTTGTGTTGTATTCTGATAGCTATCAAGTATAAGTTTAAGATTTGATGTTGCATCTGGACTTTCTGTTTCTCTCTTTTGCTCATCATTTCAGATACTGTTTCTGCAGCTCTTGTTGCTGTTTATTCTCCTATTGTTACTCTGATTCTCTGCTCTGAGAATACTTGCTGTCCTGCATTTTCAAGCGTCGCCCACTCCTAGAATTTGACAATATATACTTGTTTTGCTGTGGCTGTACAGTTAGAAGGGGCCTAAAATGGTTCAAGTCCAGGGATGCCCTGCCACCTAAGTCTCCCCAAGCATTTACTCAAAAGAGAAGAAGAAGTATATTTTCAGGACAGATTTTGTTACATTAGAGTACACTGGACACCAGTTACTGCCTGATTGTAATTCTTTATTTTTCTAAGTTTAAGGAGAGTTTGAATATAATTTCACAGGCATTATATTATTCACAATGTTGGCAAAAAACAGTTGCTGATTAAGTGAGATTAAAAGACAAAATATTATACTCCTTTAACTGAGCTCGTAATTTACTGTTGCAATATAATACATCTTACTAAGAGGATAGAACAAATTAAATTATTGCTATTTTAATTACATGCAATACCAAACTGAGTCTCATTCCATCTCTAAAGTAAGAGAAAGATTTATTCAACCCTTAAAAAATGTCTATTGTGAAGTAATATTCACGAAGCATTTTAAAATTACTATCTGGCACTATATTTATTTTTACTTTATTTTTAATGTATAGCACCATACCCTCTTGTGAATTAGACTTTCAGAAAGGAAAATAAAATTTTTATGATCCAGAATCTGTTTCTGTTATGCACCCAAGGGAGACAGAAAGAGAGAGTGTATGAGTGAGTGAGCAAAATTAATTACAACTTTCTACTCAACTTGGCAAAGACAGGCCTTCTTGTCTGTCTGTTTGGCACCCCATCTCTGTTCAGACTGGCTCATTATCATTCACATCTGCTAAGTCTGTATGCAGCCTTGGGGTGGTGATTGATGACCAGCTGTCCTTCAGGGACCATGTTGCAATGGTCTCTTGGTCTTGCAGATTCATTCTATGCAATATGTACAAGATCAGACCATTTCTGACTGAGTATGCAGCACAACTCTTGGTCAGGGCTTTTGGTCTTGTGAAATCTGGACAACTGTAACACTTTGCTGGCAGGAGTACCAGCGTGTGTCATCAAGCAATTGCACATGATTCAAAATTCAGAAGCATGTCTGGTGTTTATCCAGTCGAGGTGAGCACATATCTTTTTAGATCACCACATTAGCTTCCTGTAGTGGCATGTATTAAGTTCAAATTCTTGATTCTTGCCTATAGAGTAACTCAATAGATTAGTACCTACTGTATTTATATGTAGACACCTTTGAGGTTCTATGCTTCTTCTTGATCACTCAGGTCTGCTGATGAATGGCATCTGGTTATGCCATCTCTGCATGGTATCAAATCTCAGTTCAGACTCTTTTCAATTGTAGGTTCTAACTGGTAGAGCGAGATGCCTACCTTCTATTCGTAAATTCTGATTACCTCATGGTGATTAACAAATGTATGAAGACTCTTTGGTGAATTATTGTCTTACTGATATTAGCTAATGGCTTTTTTACCCTAGGATTTGTAACTAGCTTTGTTCCTGAGCTCTTCACTTGTGTTGATCAATTTTGTAAATGGTCTTGTAACACTTGCTCCCAAACAGTCACCCAGACTGATGATTACCCAAGTATATTGTCCTCGATTGCAACTTGTTTTGAAAAAAAAAAACATCTCCTAAGTCAATACATGTAAATGCAAATGAAAAAATAAACCTAAAACATAAAAATCTTCATAATCAATGTTAATCAATTTGAAAACAACTCAGATCCAGCCCAAGCTCAAAGTTGTGTGTGAAATTCCCATTCGAGCCCAGCCGCTCTTAAGCTCGGATAGAGAGAGAGAGGGTAGGAGCATGCTATGATACAGCGCATTGTCGCACCCACCACATAACAAACCAACTCAGGATCCCAGATTAGGACCGAGTCCTATGCAATGCCATGCAGCGAATGACACCTCAGCACCACACTAGTTCAGATGGAATTGAACAGACTGAAGTTTTTTATCGTGGCTGGAGTGCCAATTCTGCCACCAACCCCCAGATTTGTCCCTACAGTTTGGAGGGCCTACATGCAGGGCTGGATGCAGATTGACGTCATACCCAGGACGGAGCAATTACAGGTTAAGGGCCTTGCTCAAGGGCCCAACGAAGTAGAGTCACTTTTGGCATTTACAGGATTCGAACTGGCAACCTTCTGATTGGCAGTGCATATCCCTAGACTCACAGCCATCACTCCGCTTAAGCTCAAATAGCAGACCTCTAAAGCTATCCAGTTAAGTTGGCAAGTAGACAACGTCATTGGTTCACAAACTCAGATTAGGTGAATAAAATCAATCTTTCTTTAAAATCGAGAGGTCAATACAACCCTCATGACTTGTTACTTTTGTACAATGCTTCTGAAAAATCTGTGTATCTTCTGAGTGTGATCATTCAAAAATGTATAACTCAGCATTTTCATGTATAGAAGGTTTTGTTTCTTATTTCTGCTTTTTTCTCCTCTTTTCACAATGAACAGGAGGCAGACATATTAGAAAATTATTATTAGAAAAGGTCAATTAGGCAGTGATCGGTGAACCATACTAAATACTGAAGATTTGTCATGTGGTGAAAAAAATTAAATTAACAGGTTTGGCTGAACTATTTTTTTTCTATAAGCAAAAAGGGCACATGGATCTACAAAAGAGAAAGGCTCAGAGGCTTGAGCAATTGAGTTTACCCTATACGTCCCTGGTTATCACTTCCATAATGACATAGCAACACTAGTCAAAAGGCTTGAACAAGCTCTAGATGGGCTGTCACTCAATCAATGGCCTCACTCACACACACACCAAAACTCAAATAGTGTCAGTTTGAGATCTGCCAATTGAAAAAGCATGTATTCCTTAGGGATATGAAAGATGAAGAAGTACCCAAGTGGGGATTTTAACCAAGGTTGTACTTCAAGAATGTAACCTCTTTGTTTACTCTTTAAGCTATTTTTGACTTTTTAGAAATATACATAACAAAGCATTTGGGTTGGAGAATGAGTTGTTATTGTTGGGATATTTAGAATAGCATAAATCCAAGCGGAAACTAGAAGAAGTAAAGGGAGCCTTTCTGGTCTTGCAGTTCTTTGGGCAGCAAATTTGTACAATCAGGCTACTTCAATTTAATTGAGTGCTATAGCATGCTTAGTTTAGTTCTTCACATGTATATTATTGTTAATATTATTCAAATATATTATTCAAAAGCATACACAACATAAGAACAATGGAGAGAAGCAGTAGTTGCAGGATATTGAAAAAATGTGTTTACTCTGCAGAAAGCAGAATGCCATACATGCCCTGAAAGATTGTTGCTCACTAACGTGTTCTGCACAGTAGTGTAATGGGTTGTTTGTCTGTCTTTTCTCACTGTTTGTGCATTTTTTATCATTTGATTTTTGTAGTTTTGTTTGCTGGGTTTCTGTTTTCCAGAGATTCAAGAAAAGCCATCATGTGGTCAATGTGACATTATGGGAAATATGAAAGCTTGGTCAGATTATCAGGCAGTGTTGTCCTGTGGATTGACAAATTCTCCACTGGTTTTACAGTCATTGATCAATGACATTTTTAAAGACTTTTAAACATATTGCTTCAAAGTATATTGATAGCATACCAGTTTTTTCCCTGATTATGATTGCTGTATTCAGTATGTGACAGAGTCTATATATAGGCCAACATTTTTTTTCTTTTTTTGAATGACATATTATATTTGATTTTTGCAAAAATAAAGTAAATAAGCCTGTCTAGTATATCTGCAGAGGGCAGACCAGGGCAGCAGCAGGGGTAGTGGGAAGGTCGGCAGGTTAGCAGCAGGTAATTAGAATATTCTGTAACCTTCTTTTCTCTGCTATGCTGACTGCATGTAATCAAAATATTTAATTTCTAAAGCCTTTACCTTCCCAGTTATAACAGCTGCATAAAAGCATGCTGGGTATATCTCAGTTTGGGCAAAACCACAAACTTGTCAACTGCACATAGATTAAAAAGGGCATAATATGATATGAAAAACTGTACAATGAGTTGTCCTTAAATGAAGAAAGGAGGAAACAAACCATTTTTTTTTTAGATGGACACTCAAAAAAATATAGATAATTTTAAATAATAATTTTTCATTGTTGTACTGTTTGTAAAAAACCTTCAACAGATATTATTATATTATTTGGGTACCTTTTTTCAAAGTACAGTTTTGTAAAATGAGAATATAAAATGTGTGTATAAACTGCGAACAAAAGACAAACAAAACACATAAAGTTTCCTAAGTGATGTCCCATTTAATACATAAAGATGAAAGAAAGGTTCAAGTCTGACATTCAGACAGGGTTCAAATGTAAGCATCAGTGACTACTGACCTCCTAGTAGTTGCTCCCGATGCGAATACAGAATATACTCATCATTAACTGATTAGCCTTGTAAGCCACGCAATTCACAATACAAGTATAATCATGCACACATGCTCACATAATTTCATAGGAAACTCTGCTATTACCTTAAATGGCATGGCTTTTAGAATGTGTGCAGGGAATGTTAAACTCGGTAAAGACAATCAATGGGTCTGTGGAGCTGTGAAGAAGGCTTCCAGCCACAGTGCCCTCTCTTTAAAGCAAGGATCACAAACTCCAGGGACCTCATGCATAACACTGTACGTAGAACTCACACTATAACATGACGTAAGCTTAAGCTTAAGCACAGAAAAATCCAGATGCTTAAATCTGTGTGTTCACCAGCTTCCGCGTTCTTCCGCTACATAAATCCCAGTCAGTGTGAAAAGTAACGCTCATGCACGCGCCTGCTGTCCCACTCCAACTCCTCCCAGGATTACACCTTTGAATATGCAAATAAATATAAATAGCCCTTAAGCTCAGTGTTCTGTGAAAAGACAATGGGAAAAACAGGAGGGAAAATGGAAGAATTTCAGCGAATACCAAGTGGAGGCAAGGAAAAACGTACTATTTGTTGGTTTAAACAGTGGTATAAACAACAAAAGGAAGTTGATCGACTCAAGTTCACAAAGTCGCACAGTGCCCAAAATAAAAAAGAAGTTGTCAGATATTAAAGTTGCCGTGAAAAGGTGAGTCGTAGCCCACCGTCTAAGTGTTACATGAAAGCTTATTAGGGTACAGAGAAAAAAAAAGGCACACAGTTGGGAAAAAGCACGAAATGTCAACTTCAATCTCGGAATTTCCCCTTTAATCACAGTTTATTTTGTCATTAAAGCAGAACATCATAAACTTAATCTTAAAATTGTTTAATTAACTAGTTTCTCAAATCCCATCGTGAGTAAAGTAGCATGTTAAATGCTTTGTTTTGTATGTGTTCTTCTATGTGCTCTATGTGTGTGAATCACTATGTGCTTCTTAAACCGGCTTTCTCTTCCTCTGACAGGACACAGAATCCATTACATTTGTGATATTACAGCTCTCTGAATAACTAAAATACTAAGATGTATACGAGATATAATTTTCATGATGATAGGAGTTAAAGCACAACATTAAACATGGGAATACGGTGGTGCAGTGATTGTGCGCAACTTTGAATGAAATAATTTATTGCAGCAGTACTCAGGGGTGGATCTAGGCTTGTGGCGGTCCTGGGGCGAGAAAGAAGCGGTGGCCCCTTCACTCGCCAATGTCAATGTGGTATCTTATGCATGGCGGATGGCCATGTCCATAGCGGACACTGCATAGCCACCTCGTGCTCATGACACAAGCGTTTAACTTTTGCCGAAATTTGCCGCTGCATTTTTAGCTGTGTTGTTATTTTCTCTTTCTGTTTTATATTCAATATATATTGGCGTGGTGGCCCCTGGGATTTGGCGGCTCTGTGCAGGTGCATCGTTTGCACATGCCTAAGGCCACCCCTGTAGAACTGTCTCTTTCAAACGTACTAACCTCCAATTTCTGTCCTTCCTTTTCTTTCTCCAAGTAACCGATCCCCACACAATCAGCTCTGTAATAGACGTTAAGCCATCTGTAAACTTATAACGTAGATTCTTCAAAACTTTTAAGCAACATTGAAATATCTTTGTAGTACATGTTTAATTATTCTATCCTTCACACCAGTCCCAGTGAAGCATACAGTGCAGGGCAGGTGTGAGCGGAGCATCAGATCCTTGCTAGCGAAGCGACACTGTGTCCTTTAATTATTAACAATATAGATTATTTAAAGGAAGTTAAAGTTTTATCTGTATAATATAATAAACATATTTTGCTGCATTTCATCTTAAAAATGATATCATCATAATATGTAAATATGCGCTTTATAAAGTGGCTCAGTTTGTACAATATTATAACTGTAGTGCAAGTTTACGGTGAGGTGATTGTACTTATAAGTCCAAACAGTTCTACAAGGAGCAGTTGATGGACTGATTGAGTGCATTTAAAGCTCTTGGGATGAAACTCTTTCTGAACCGCAAGGTCCGTACAGGAAAGGTTTGAAGCGTTTGCCGTGTGAAAAGCAGTTCAAATAGGAAGCATGGCTGAGGCAGCGTTTGCTTGAGCGCTGTATACTGATAATTCTTTTTCTGATCAGCTGCTCCGAGTGGGAGTAATATGGAAAAAGATGATCCGCTGTGGCAACCCCTAACGGGAGCAGCTGAAAGAAGAAAAAGAAGGTGCAGTGAAAGTAACAACGTTAAAGCATTTATGGTATTTGGAATAGTTTGACCATTCCGTGGACCATTATATTGTTACTGGTTAATTACAATCAGATGCATTAAACTAATAAACAATATGCGGTTAATTTCAGTGTATTTATAAAGTCGCGTCAGGGACATGGATCTGAAAAAGAAAGATAAACCACACAGGAACAGTAGCACTGCTTTGACTCTGGGTGCTGCCAGTCTGCAAAACCTAGTGGAGAACTTGCGTACGACAGGGTATTAGGTACCGTGGAATTGTACGTGGCTTTACACCAAGTTTAGATTTTATTTATCGCAATTTGAACGTGGAAACGTTCTTAAGCAACATGTCTGTGCGTACGCACCATTTATACATGAGGCCCCAGGCCTGGAGGATTGCAGTGGCATGATGTTTTCATTCTAATCCTTTTCTTAATTAGTGATCTGTTTTTGCTGCTAATTAACTTCTTTTGAATTAATTTTAATTGACTTTTTTTTTTAAGATTTGCTCCCTGGAATTTCTTCATTTCTTTTCCTTAGAGAGAAAAGGAATGTGAAGTGAGGGAGCCAACAAAAGACGAACTAAGTCAGGTCCTCAAACTCTGACCAGTTGCACTCCAACCTGTTGTTTAATTAGACGCCGAGTCTTGTTGTTAATTAAACCCATTCTTTAATTCCATGGCTTGTTGCTGCTCTCATTGTGCAATAGCATACATTTTCAAAATTGTTGATTTTTTCTTTACTTTTCTAAGAGCAGTGTTAATATGTTTTGGGGACCTGAGCAAATCAACATTCCTGATGATGGTCACAGTTTGCTGGTCATATTTTCATTCATTTGATATCTCATTATTTTTTGGCTGCTAATTAATTGGGTCTGAGTCTTCAAGCACAAGTCAATTAAAAGTAATTCAAAAGAAGTTAAATAGCAGCAAAAATAGATCACTAATTAAGAAAAGGGTTAGAATGAAAACCTGTCACCACTGCGGCCATCCAGGACTGTAGTTTGAGATTGCTGCTTTAAAGAATAATTTCCAATATTACATTATTGTTAATTATTCTCAGATTATAAAACAATAGTCTTGTTCATGTCATTTGGATCTAAATCACAAGCTACTGAATGCATAATTCCCACTACAAACTGCTTCACATCTATCCTAAACATGGACAAAGTGTCAGTCAATTGCAAATTTAGCCCTTCTAAAGCACATAAATAGATTGTCAAGTCTAACAAGAAGCATCTCTGAGGACATGATTTACATCATTTTATGTACCATATTTTATTAACATCGAACTGGAGTTCGTGAGATATTGAGGTCTAGAAAAAGTGACAGGATCTCAGTACATCTCCTATATTACCAGCAGGGAGGAGCAAAGATATTACACATAGGTCAGATGAGACCCTGCAGAGCAGAAGGCACTGAAGGCAGCCTGAAAACTGTTTTAGTCATTTGAATTCAAGGGTGCAGGGACAACAGAAGCCGCTAGGGGAACATCACTCCTGATAAACCTGAAGCTCAAGGTGGGCTTAAAAGCAACATCTTCCCAGAGATATAAATGTAGTGTTAGGGAATACATTTTGTGAAGGGTTCACAAACTGTAAAAGCATAATAAGAACAGAACCGTGGCTTTTTATTTAGTTTATGATTAATTTATTATAGTGATCCCTTATTGCAGCTGCCCATGAGGCCATTAACACAGCAAAAGCACCTGCAACAAATTTTATACATTCAATAAAGTTAAACAAAATAGAATCACACAGCAAGATATAGGCACACAAAAACAAAAAGTGCTCTAAAAACAAAGAAATTAATATTCAGAATTATAGCCATAATAACACAAGCTACAATTAAAAAAGACATGTTTGGCTTTATCAAATCGATCAAAAGTGAAAACAATTTTAAAATTGTGAATGCTCTCTTTATAATAATGAAAATGGGTGCTGATACTTGTTAAACACCAGAAGCAGACAAAATGAAAAAGTTTTAAAGTATGCTTGTAACCAAAAAAGACGTGACATTTTTTACAAAGATTGCAATAACGTCCTTTCAGACAGGAGTCCAATGCAGAAATAACTCAAACATCCTGGCAGGAAGGGGTGGGTCCAGAACGGCGGACAATGAAAGAGACATCAGCAGTGGAACGGATTTCAATCTTCCATTCTGCAGAGGGAGAGAAAAGAGAGAAAGCTTTAGTACACAGCACCAACCCCTGGTTTGGTGGGTAATTACCACATACAACATGATTAAATGAATTAATGCTTAATATGTTGTTAAATAATGATATTTACATTAGTAGTTGTAAAAACACTTTATTATTCCATCATTTCATATAGCTAGTGTAGCAGTGACTTTTCATGAAATGTGTAAGTGGTTTAGTGGTATTCATGTTACAAGCTTTACCATAAATATTGAAGACATGTGCAAAATTGCAAACAGACAACATATAGATGAGCCAAAGTGAAAGTTATTACTAAGTAATAAGAATTATTCCTTACAAAATGGCCACTTTACTTCAGCTCTCTCCTGACATATTAGTCTAGGTATGCTGCTTCTTTTTAGGCAACAAATTGTGCTCACAGTTATTAAATGAATTGATTTTCTACAAATTGCTTAAAAAGTCATTTTTACTTGATATTTTTCCTTTGTTTTAGAGAAATTCTACCAATCATTTTTGATGACGCTGTATACTGTAGTAGGATATTTGCAGTCATATCTGAGATGTAATATGAACTACACATTTATAGAATCTCCCTTAGGGATATTTAGGTTTAATCATAAGCATTTAAACTTGCTTTCCACTTAGAACCCATGTTCAGTAAGTCAAATGCATGCAAAATGGAACTGATTGACTATAAATGCACACAAAAAAAAATTAACAGCGGCATGACTATTGTCACAAAACGAGACAAAGACAGAAAAAGGTTTGGGGCAGCCACCCATGTAATTTGGTATCTTGGCTGCAAAAGTCGTTTTCTTTTCAAAATACCAGCACTGAAGTGCTTACAACAGAGTCCAAACAAGACTGTCAGAGAAGGGAAAAGGGAAGGCTTTTAAAGGGGGAGGCAGGAAGTGAGGTCATAAGGATCGGGCACGTGTTCATCATTCATTGGATTAGGCCCGGATGTGACATCAGGGGCCAGAGCTGGCAAGGTCTGTCTCCATTGGCTCGGTCCCAGAAGTGACATCAAGAGAGACAGGTGGAACCTCCCGGGTTTGGTCTACAGGGAAGTGAGAAAGAGAGTTAGTGCACTCTGCCACATCCCGGCATGCCTCAGAACTGCCTTCACTCGAGCCCTTTAGCTGCCTCCCATGCGCGCGTGTGTGACAAGGCCCCCCTCAGCCCAGACCCGTCGGGTCGGGCGACCCTAACCGAGAGGTCGTGAACCCGAGAAAGAGCATCAGCGTTGGCATGGAGACACCCGATGATGAACGAGCGAAAACTTGTACGGCTGCAGGTCAAGAAACCACCGGGTGACCCGCGGATTCGACTCCTTGTGCAGGGCCATCCACTGTAGAGGTGCATGGTCCGTGACAAGGGTGAATTCCCGGCCCAACATTTAATCGCCAAAGCCTCCCTTTCCACCGCTGCATACCTGGTCTCCCGGTCCAACAGTTTCCGGCTCAGGAACATGACGGGGTGTTCCACACCATCGACACTTTGGCTCAACACGGCTCCCAGGCCTGTGTCCGAAGTGTCCGTCTGGAGGATGAAAGGCAAAGAAAAGTTAGGTGCCATCAAAATAGGTGCGGACGTAAGGGCCTTCTTCAAGTCACCAAATGCAGTGCCTGTTTTTTCAGTCCATACCACAATGTTCGGGGCCCTCTTCTTTGTTAAATCGGTCAAGGGCGCCGCTCTCTCCGAAAACCGGGTACAAACGGCGGTAGTACCCGGCTAACCCGAGAAAGGCTTGGACCTGCCGCTTGGTTCGCGGACGGGGCCATTTCAAAATGGCATCAATCTTGGAGCACTGTGGCCGTACGGTACCCCGGCCCACCAGGTAGCCTAAATATTTGGCCTCGCTTAATCCAAAGAAACACTTCCTGACTTCCCGAACGGTCCGGATAACTGTTTCCAGCTCCTGCCGCTGTCGGGGACTCAAGTCCATGCCGAAGTTAAGGTCGTGTGTGTGAGCGAAGAGTGAGCGGGGCTGGCCGGAGGAGGGAGCGGGGTCCCTGTCCTTCCACGGTTTCAGCAGGTTCACATGATAAACCCGCTCCTTTGGCCGACGATTGGGTTGACTCACCAGATAGTCGACCAATCCCTTTCTCTCCTTAACTTCGTAGGGGCCCTGCTAGTGGGCAAGCAACTTAGAGTGGGAGGTAGGCACTAGGACCAGGACTCGATCTCCCGGGCGGAACTCCCGAAGAATCGTGCCGCGGTTGTAGTAACGGGCCTGCGCTGTTTGAGCCTCTTCCATGTGACTTTTCAGGAGAGGCCGAATCTTTCCAAATCTATCGCGTAACTGCGCGATATACTCTAGTATGTTTGTAGAGGGAAGAGCCTCTTCTTCCCACCCTTCTTTCAGAATATCTAATATGCCCCGAGGTTGTCGCCCATACAGTAGTTCAAAACGGGAGAACCCCGTGGAGGCTTGTGGGACTTCCCGATAGGCAAAAAGGACGAGGGGGAGGAGCTGGTCCCAATTCTTTCCATCCTCGCTGACCACCTTACGTAGCATTTGTTTGAGAGTCTGATTAAACCTCTCTACTAACCCGTCGGTTTGAGGATGATACACCAAGGTCTTTAAATGCTTTATTTTCAGTAACTTGGCAGTCTCCCTGAACATTTCCGAGGTGAAAGGGGTCCCCTGGTCTGTCAAGACTTCCGTGGGGATCCCCACACGCGCAAATACCCCTAGTAATTCCCGTGCGATGGCTTTGGAGGTAGCTGAGCGCAATGGAACAGCTTCGGGGTATCGTGTAGCATAATCCACGAGGACTAAAATATACTTGTGTCCTCGGGCTGAGGGCTCTAGGGGTCCCACCAGGTCGACCCCGATTCTGTGGAAGGGAACATCAATCAAGGGAATAGGAACGAGAGGAGCACGGTCCTTCCTAGGAATTTGTCGCAGTTGACACTCCGGGCAGGAAGCGCAAAAGCGACGAACCTCCTCGTTGATTCCCGGCCAGTAGAAACGGAGCTTGATCCGCTCCAGAGTTTTTTCGGTGCCCAGGTGGCCACCTAGGAGGTGGGCGTGTGCTAGCTCGCAGACCTGCCGCCGGAAGGTGCACGGCACTAACAGCAGCCTCGTCTCCTGCCCGTCATGCATTGCTACACGGTAAATCGACTGTGGCATCGACTGATCAGTGCACTGGCCATCGACAAGGACCACTGCATTTTTTGCAAACTTCAGGGAGTCGTCATTCCATTGCTCCCTTCTGAAAGAAGCCGGCGTCCTTTTAAATTGAAACCGCAACACGGAGAGAGGGTCAGCGCCGACCTCAATGGCCGTGGTTTCCGCCGCGGCGTTGGTGGATGACGTGTCAGCCTGCGACGGCCCGGGAGTTGCCACGTCACCTAGGACGGCTGCTTCGTCTCTCTCTCTCTGCCGGCTGATTACACGGCGTGGAGGCAGCTTAAGACGGTTCATCTCCGTCCATAATGAGGTCCAACTTAACCCCGGGAGTGGTATGTGTCTCACCGCTTTTAATTTCAGACCAGTCCCGCCCCAGTATCACGGGTGTGGAGGATCAGGAAGGATTGCCACGGTTACTTTCTGGACTGACCCTCCGTAGCTAATGATACAAGCGGCGGTCCTGTACCAGCGTGGTTTCCCCGTGGACACAGGTTATACTGGTCTTGAACTTTAGCCATTGTCGCGGTAGCACAAAACGGCGGGCAACAATGGAAATGTTGCTGCCGGAATCGAGCAGAGCGGAAGTTTTAAACCCGTTAACGATCACCACGTCTGTATGCGGGACCGTCAACGGGTTTGTCAGAGCACACCAAGCCCTCCTCCCCCTCCACCTGCATTCCTCCTCGTCTCCAAGCGGTTTGCATGCCTGCGGTGCCGCGGACGCCGATACAAGCTCCGGGCTGTACAGGGAGGGGCTAGGTCTTGGGACGTACCCCGGCTGAGTTTGACAGAAGGACGGTTCTGCTCTCCCAGAGTGTGAGGCCACCCTCTGTGTTTCCAGAAGCTCTATGAGCCCTGACATGTTCGTAAACTGCTCGCCCCAGACCGGCTGGGTGAAGCCCTGGGGAAGTGCTTTCAGGAGCAGATAGCAAGCTACCTGCTCAATTACCTGGTAGGGCTTGTTTTCTAAGGGCCGTAGCCACTGCCATACCTTTGCCCATAAGGACCAGGCTTGTTTACTGGTCGGCCTCTCAGGGTCCAACCTCCATTTTGTTATTTCACTCACCTGCCAGTCTGGGGCACCCCTAGGTGGTAAATGGGGCTGTGGTTTCACTGGGGGGCAGGCACTCTCCCCCAAGAGAGCATACTGAGTCCCTCTCGCCTCCCCCCTCCAGGGCAGCCCAATTCGGTGAGCCCCACCCGCACACTCCCTGGCCTCTCTAGATGGCCTAGTTCTGCGTGCCGGGAGCGGAGCCCGCACCGGGTCTCGCCAAACCACGGTGCACCCTCCCCGCCTGAATACTCGGCCCCGGTACGCTCCCACCTGGGTGTATTGTAGGTCCTGTCCCCTTCTCTTCTGGGACTTCTCCATCCTGCCGGCTACGCCACTGTCACAAAATGAGACAAAGACAGAAAAAGGTTTGGGGCAGCCACCCATGTAATTTGGTATCCTGGCTGCAAAAGTCGTTTACTTTTCAAAATACCAGCACTGAAGTGCTTACAACAGAGTCCAAACAAGACTGTCAGAGAAGGGAAAAGGGAAGGCTTTTAAAGGGGGAGGCAGGAAGTGAGGTCATAAGGATCGGGCACGTGTTCATTATTCATTGGATTAGGCCCGGATGTGACATCAGGTGGGCCGGAGCTGGCAAGGTCTGTCTCCATTGGCTCAGTCCCAGAAGTGACATCAAGAGAGACAGGTGGAACCTCCCGGGTTTGGTCTACAGGGAAGTGAGAAAGAGAGTTAGTGCACTCTGCCACATCCCGGCATGCCTCAGAACTGCCTTCACTCGAGCCCTTTAGCTGCCTCCCATGCGCGCGTGTGTGACACTATCCATTATGTGATTTACAGTTATGGTATAATTGCTGCATTCAACTAAATCCAACAAGCAGCCAAATTCTCCTATAAATATTTGTGGAATTTCTATTCGGACTGCTCTATTTGGAATATACTGTTTAAGATGGAATTGCATTTGTTAAAGCTAATACAAGGAATAAACAGGCATCACTTTTACTGTGCAAGCCTTACAGTGACTAACAATTCATATCAAAGAGTAGGCTGCTTCCATCACTAAGCTAGGCCAACATTGTTTATTAAAAGCATGTTACTTTAGGGCAAACGTTACCTAAAACAATGAGGATATCTTCTGAAACCATGCTGATATTGCAGCAGAGAGTAGGTTTAATATTAGAGTCTTTATCAGACAAATACAAACCAAGGAATGTATCCCTTGAGCTATCTTAGAATATGGAAACAAACAAAAAAAAGGTTTCTAAGTAAAGGCACATCAAAGGGTTTCTCCTCACAGAAGAGAATATTTTTGTCTACTGCAAAACAATGCTACAATTAATTTATTTTAAAAAGACAGGGGTCAACAAAAGAAATCAAATGATCAAAGCTGCGCGTTAATCTTTAAGTCAGAGTCATCCAGACTTTAAAGTAAAGTAATTAGTACACTGAAAGTAAACTTTCCTTTTTAAAGAGTATTTTGATAGTATTTTGATGTTTACTTGTTTTACTACCATTCTTTCAAGCTGCACTTAAGCAGTTTTCCTCAATGTGTGATCACCTCATGCTTAGCAGTCATTTCATAATTAGCGCAGCCACATAACTTATTTTTTTAGTTGAGGACAATTCCAAATGATTATGCAATTTATCAAATAAAGTACATTATGTTTTTGTTTTGGAAGTTGACCACTTGTTGCCTCTATAGTGAAAATATTTTGAACCTTACCTGAGCAGACAGTTAAGGCACAGAACACCATCTTTCACAAAGGTACCCATCATGTTTAATTGAATAAGGCAAAATATGATGAAGTACTTTATATCACATTGCAGATAATCTTATTTATGATTAGCCTGGGTTAAATATGTACTTTCACACTAGTTTAAAGGAATTCTTTTTAAAAAGTAATGCGTTCATTAACAGTACATCTAACCGTTTTTTTCTTTTCTCAAATAATTGCATGAGGTGTTTAAAATACTACAAATTCAGGATGTGATTTTCTGTATACATTAACTAAATTAGTGTATTTCAGCAGAGCTCCAAAACCCTTTGCCAAGTGCCTTTAAATTTCCAACAACATAAATAAAATGCAGGTAGTTTTGCAGTGCAGTGGTTAGTTCTGTAGCATTATCAATGCAGCACATTGGGTATTGACAATCCCCATGACCAAGGCTGGTGTGATAAATAATATCGCCTGAGAAAAGTCACATTTTTGAGCTTCCCCCATATATCATTACAACACATGAGCTGATACACTTAACACTAGAATTCCTGAAGCCTACGAAAAAACCTATAATCCATGGTCAACCTTAAATCATTTCTCACGTCTCCATCAGCGTCTTTTGTATTGCAAAAGTGTCGATCAGCACAAGCAGCAAGCAGACTGCTACCCAATCCCCCACCGTCACAGCATAACTCAGGCAAAAAGTTCTCCCAGCTCAAGGCTCCTTATCTGTGTGTGAGTTGCCTGGGGTTGTATAGGGTAAATAATACAACCCAAAAAGAAGATGCCTTTGATTTCACTCTGTTACAGCCATCAACTCAGAGATGGAGAGGCAAGTTCATTGTACCACGTGAACGCCACTGAGAGAATAAAACTGAATAATGAAAAACACTTCACATCATTATTAATGTAACATGGAAAAAGTTTCTGCTTTAGGTATGTGTTCAGCATTTCTTGCATTTCTCACATTTCCATTTACACTTACCCAGATCTTTATAGACATGGAACACATATGAAATGCATGTATTCCAAATAATGATATACTGTATTATATACCCTATACACTTCCAGGCACATCACACACAGTTAAGGACCCTTGGTTTGAGGTGGGAGAGTTTTTTGTCCGAGCTGAGCTCCGTCAAGGCGGGGGATGGGTAAGCAGGCTACTTGCTGCTTGTACTGATGGGCACATTTAAAAAACAAAAGACGCTAATGGAGAGGTGAGAAGGGATTTAAGGTGGGCCGGGATTACGAGTTTTTTCGTAGGCTTCAGGAATTCTAGTGTTAATCCATGCAATTTAAGCACTGAGATACAGGCTTCAAAATACAATACTCCCATGATACAGTACTTCTTCAGAACAATGAACAAAATATTATATAAATAATGTTATATTTAGAAAAAATGCAAAGGATTAGCTTAAAAACAAAAATAAACGGTATGCATTAAAAACAATACAAATATACGTATTCTTCACCACTTCTTTTTGACCCAAATATATACTGTATTTTTATTGACTTTTTCGATTGTGAAATCTGTTTTGCCAATCCAGCACATTTCCTGAATTACCGTGGCAGTTTCAAAATTCTGTTTTGTGAGCTAAAAGGTGCCTGCACGTTTTAACTAAACATGCATGGTGCAAACTTAAAAGACATTTAATAGACATTGTACTTGTGACTGACAATAACATTACAAAAAATAAGAAAACTAAACGAGAATCATTATATACACAATAATAAAAAGGAAAATGAATATTGACACGTAGCTTCAAAATGTGCTGTTTTGATTCTTGAAAGGTTGCGGTGTACCAAAGCGGCACAAATTGCAGTTCTGAGAAATGTGAACAATTTTTGAAGGCTGTATATAATAAGGCATTTTATATGTATTTAATTCTTTTGGTTTATGAATATTTTGTAGTGTTAATAAACATAGTGTTGTAAGAAATTTCTGCTCTTACCAAAGTAATGCTGGATGCAGCTGCCTTATCCATTTACCCCACATGTTGGCCCTGCCTGTGACTGCAGGAATTTTCCACTGAGTATTGCAGTTTTCTTCTCATTGAAATGATAAAGTCTGATGGCTGGGGGAACAGAAAAAAAAATTATATAAAATCTCCAGATAACTAGGAGAAAAAAAATCTGCAGGGTTTCAAGGCCAAAAGACCACCCAGCCCCCACTGAGCATTCTACCTAACATACATTTTTAGTAAATTAAAAGAATTGGTGAAATAACTGCTTATTTCTGAATACTGAAAAAAACAAATCTTATTTATGGGGGAATTCTACAGACTGCAACAATATTATCTTACGTCTGAACTCAGTAGACCTAAAGAGAATTACTGAGTCAGCATGCAACTTAGACATATTATTTCATACTGGCCTGTCTTTTAAACTAGATATTGTAACACAATCAAAAATTGTTTATCTGAACTTAATATGTTATATTTAAGAAATTATTACGGTTTCTAAATGTGGACTATTCTGAGAAATTCATCTAAGCACTTATTTCAAGTAGAACACACTACCGTAATGTTTTATTTACAGCCTGCTCAAACTGTTCTATATGCTATCTTCAGTTTATTTGTAATTCTGCTACAAAAATTACAAAAAGAACTAGGGAACACAATCACATAATATTGTTCTAAGGTTTCAAGTTAGGCTTTGTGCCTATTTCAAATTCCTCCTTCTTACATATAAAAACGTAAATAGCCAAGACCCTACTTAACTATCTGAACTCATCTTTATATGCAAACAACAGCATGTACTAAGATCTCAAGAGAGAATGGTCTGCTAAAGATGTGAGGGATTCTTAAAACAACAGTGGGAGTTCACACTTTTAGCTACAGGGCCCCAAAGCGGTAGACTGATCTTCCTGCTTATATAAGAGATGCCCTTTTGCTCTCAGCTTATAAATCCAGGCTGAAGACTCACTACTTTAGACTAATGCCCTGACTACAGCAGATGATTAGCTGTGTATATTTATTCTCTGTGTTGTTACCAATTTGTGCTAAAAGTAAAAAATTAAAATAATCAAAAACTGCTACTAACCTTGTGTATTCTGTTTCTCATCTCAGTGTCCTACAGTATCTTCTTCTAAGTGTTTCCAGCACAAGCTTACCTAATACTGTATAGTGTCCAGGAGGTGGTTGATGGCCAAATTGCCTAGGTTTCCAAAACTGTGCTTAACTCTGTCTTTGACTTTGCATTATAACCACCTGAGGAGTCCCAGAGGTTTGTTTTCTCCAAGGATTCAGCTGAGTGGAGTTTTTGGGCATATCTCACCGGTAATATTAGTAGACATTCATACTTTGTACTGTTAGGATTCTTTTAATTAGTTAATCTGTTAATTAGTTTAATATTGTTGCATTGATTGTGTTTAAACTAA
Source organism: Polypterus senegalus (assembly GCF_016835505.1). NCBI lineage: Eukaryota > Metazoa > Chordata > Cladistia > Polypteriformes > Polypteridae > Polypterus > Polypterus senegalus. Next base: position 131,697,402 of record NC_053164.1, on the reverse strand, counting down.
TCTGTAGTTTATTTATGTGTGCATTTTTGTAAAGTTTTAATTGAATTTTTACTGTAAACTTATTACATTGCTGTGAGCCTGAATTCAATAAAAAAGGCTTTGTACAAAGACAAACTGAAAAATTAAAACTATGTTGTAATGTCTAGGTAAGTTCATGATTCTTTTTTCATGCGCTAACTGCACTTCTTTAAGATATATATATAGCAAGCAAAACTAACATTTTGAGATATTTCAAAATTAATTTCAGATATCTTAAAACATTTTTCCCGATATCTCAAAATATGTTTCTTTACATTTTACATAATTTGTATTTTGCATCTATATGGAGTACATTTTGAGATAACTGAAATGCATTTCAAAATTTATAAAATTAATTTCAGATTTCTCAAAATAACTGCCTGTCCATTTCATGATATCTAATATATTTTCCGATATCTCAAATTAACCTTGTGTACATTTTAAGATATATGAAATTCATTTAGATATACCTTAAAATCACTTCCTGTTTTCAAGAGGACTTTCTATCTATTTTAGGAAATCTTGAAATACTTTGAAATATTTCAATTTGAGTAAGAAGTTATTCTCAGATAGCTTGAAATGTTTTTAAGATAGCTGAAAATGGACAGGAAGCTATGATAAATTAAAAAAAGTTTCCCATCCAATTTCACATTTCATCAATGCATTTAAAGATATCTCAAAATGTATATACATTGTCAGGCACATGTTACTGCAAGATGTTCTCAAAGCTCTGCTCATATAAGCAATACCACCCCGGATTGAGAGGGGGCGCTCTTGTTAATGCAACATCCCTTTCCATCTGCAGTTCAGGGGAATGTTTTGTAGAAGACAAGGGATGGAACTTCAAGAAACACTTCATCCTTCCATTCCGGAAGCCATCAACATAAAACCACCTGGGACTGGAAAGAGACAGTCAGTCTGTTGACTCCCAGCATCTGAGATGAACCACTCAGGAGGACATCTTTGTTTTTGCTATTTTTGCACCCTCAAGTGCTATTTGCTTTGGCCATTTTTCCATCCACCAATCTTCATTAAACGTTGGCCTCGATATGTGAATGGATCCGAAAAAATTCCCAGAATTGCTCAATAACATGGGAGTAAGTTGTAGGTATCAGCTATGCTACTAGTTATCATATGCCTACAGCCTTGTTAATCAGTCCACTGACTGGCATTGTGCAAAGATAAATGATTGCATATTTCTGACATTTATTCTATAATCGTGTGTGTGACTGTGGTGATTGTTTTTTCTCCAAGCTGAAAATAAGCATGTTGGGTCTTATTGAAGATCAAGAACATCAAAATAATGGTCACCCATTTTTTGCAGATTGATGAATTTGTTAATGAAAAGTTTTCCTGAGAACCGACTGTTAATCAGCATCATTACATTGAACTACTGATGCGTCTGCAGGAATGCATCAAGAAAAAACATCTGAAGCATTGGTGCACGTAAAACTGCACTAGGCACTGTAGCCAAGTTTCCATCCAGTTTTTTGCAACATTTTGTTATCGACAAACAGAACATACGTTAAAAAAAAATGTGCGAAATTTGCTGTCTCCAGCCTGTTTCCATCCAACTGGCTTTTTATCGATATAATGGTGTGCGTGATGACGTCATCCCCCCCAAAACGAACTGTCGCATAAGTTTTGTTGTATCGTGAAAATAAATCTGCCCTTGAGCCTTTTCCATACATGATTTTGTGTATGTCGCAAATTATCTACCTTTTGTGTTCCACATTACACCCCCTCCACTAAACAAAGAAACAAAGAAATGGAGAGATTATTCAGACAGTTTTTTGAAATTTGCCAGCTTACTGTTATTTCAGTTTCACAAATAATTGGAATTGTACATAATATCTGAAGACGACAGCAGAATGAAGCAGTTGCTTGTCCGATAGCCCTAGAGCTCGAAGAAAGTACCCCAGTGCGACGAAACCCACGGAATAAGACCTTCTGGGAGGAGGTGGTGGAGAGACACTTCACAGAAAATCTCTGGCTGCAACATTTTAGAATGACACGGCCAACGTTTGAGATGTTGTGTGGATTCATCAGTCCTGATGTTGCGCCCATCACAGGTTGCCACTGACCACCGGTTCCAACCCAAAAGCGGATTTCCATCGCCCTTTACAAGCTGGCAACCTGCGCCGAGTATAGAGTAGTTGGAGAAACTTTCGGGGTTAGTAAAACTACCGTCCATCGATGTGTATATGCTGTGTGCACCGCTATTAAAGAAAAATTAATGCGAAGTTATATCAGACTTCTGACTGTAGCGGAGGCCAATGAAATTGCATACCGCAATTCCTTGGTGCATCTTGTGCCACAGATTTACGGTGCGCTGGATGACACGCATGTGCCTATTCTTCCCCCGACAGAAGGCTACCGCGATTACATTAAACGAGACATTTGCGTTGGCACTCCTGGAAGTGCCCATGATGCAGCTGTGTTTGCAGCATCGGATCTGTACAGGTGAGCCTACCTTTAAACATCCCTTCTCAGTGCAATAACAACTGAATTAGTACTGTAACCTGCTCCCATTAAGGCTTTTAATTAAAAATGAAATTTGAATTAATACAAAATAACGACGTTTAATAAAAAAAAACTAAAGTTAATATTAATGAGAGAATTTCTCATATATGCTAAAACATCTGCCATTTAATAATAAGAAAAAAATGTTTAGATAATGAAACACACGGTTTATTAAATATTTTGACTGGCACAGTAAATTACCTTTGCGGTTTTTGTATTATTTCGACATCCTGAGAGACACCCCCAGGCTACAGTTGATGTGGAGGGAGTTCAGGTACCCCTTTTAGTAGCAGGAGACCCACCCTATCCGCTACTGCATTGGCTCATCACGAGAAATAACGAGTCTCTTCATCAGACCATGCGAACCTCTCCGCCATTCTCGTTTTGATTGTATGTGATGAAAATGTATCATGTGACACATTTATTTGAGTTAAAGTCCTTTTTTTCCGACAAAAAGTGTTTCCAATGTAGTTTTTGCGACATCTGAAGTATCGATATGGAATTTATGCACTAACGCTAAACGGAAAAATATTGTGTCGACATGTACAACATTTTATCGATAATTAGCATTTCCATCAGCTAAAATTTGAAGCGCTAAATATTTTTTCGCAAAAACTCCTTGGATGGAAACCTGGTTTGTGACAGCACCCCTTCACACACCACTGAGCCATGACAGCTCACGGGTACCAACTGTATTGAAAATTCAGTATTTTTGACCAAGATAAATATGATTGTTGCTTTGCATCCCCAAAATTTTCCAGATCTTACTCCTTGGGACTTGTTTTGTTTCAGAAAATAAAATTTGCTACTGTGGAAGAAATCACAGTAGGCTATTGGCATGTTAATAAAAGATCAGTACAGAAAATGTTTCCACAAAATAAAGAAACGGTGAGACAAGGGTATTGCATCTCAAGTGGAATATTTTGACAGAGACTAAAATGTAATTGCTGTAAGCTGCATAAAAAAAGTTTTTTTAACAATTCCAGGATTATGTGAACCATTACTCATTTAGGCAACCATTGGTTTTGAGAGACCATGCCATATGCGTACATTAATGAGTTGCTGATGACACTGCACTTGGTGTGGCTGTGGAATCCGACTGGCAAAGTGCTATTCCCTCTGGCAATGGCTACTGTGAGAACTAATTTCTGCTGATAAATATTTTTACTATTTTGATTATATATTGATTATACAGAGTATCTTATGCCCTTGCATCTCAAGCTGTTAACTATTAGCTTTTGCCTTTACCACTCATTGAATACATTCTAATTAAAGACTGTTAATCTGTGACCCAGTCCCACTGCTACTTCTCTGCAAGGTTAAATATTGATAAGAGAACCAGTATAATCTAGTAGAATCCTGACTTCAATGGTCCTGTTTATCAGTACCTAGCAAGGACATGAGAAATGAAACCAATCACACACTTCAGTAATTGACATCAATATTTAAGAAGTATTACCAAGTACCAAGTAAATCATATAAGTAATATGATTTATCTATAAATCAGTCATCTCCTTCCATGTACAGAGTGACTCCACGTACCTGTCAATAAAGGTATTCTTCTCATCCTGAACTGGCTTTGTGATTTAACTACAAAAAAGTTGCTGTTGCCTGCCTGCATTACTTTTCACCACACTCTCTTTTCTGCTGCAGCCTGATTCAGCTTGGACTCTCTTTTGCTGCTTCCTCTCCAGATCTCCTGCCTCCAATAAACATGGTTACTGGCACATTCCTCCCAGCTGTTGACATCAATGCTCATGGACTTCATGTCACATTTGCAGATGTTTTTTTAAGTAGAGGTGGAGGCAACCTTGCACCCTGGTGCCAGTAGCCAGCTAACTATACAAGAGATCCATGGTGTCCTTTCATCAGATACTGTATCTGGCCGACAAGGCCAATCCAATAAAGTCAGTCTTGTATTAGCAGGTGGTAAAGACTGGGAATCTTGGCATTTGTAAGGACCACCTTGTTCATCACATTATCCTGCTAGCTGAATGTGCCTGAGGTTATACATATGAAGGACATTTGATTGACTTTCTTGAGTAGAATGTCCAGGCCTTACAGCTGAGTGCTGAGCACACAAGTGCTTTAGACAGCCATCTTGGTATGGCGAGCCAGTTTCATGTTGTTCCAGACTCTCTAAGTCAGCGTGGCAAAGGCTGATGCAGCATGGCCTATCCTCTGGTCAATCTCTGCATCAAGAAAGATGGTGTCAGTGACTGTGAAGACAAGGTATTTAAACTAGTGCACCATTTTCAGCTCATACTTGGAGATGGTGTTAGAGGGTAGAATCTCAACACCTTGGTCTATCATTTTGTTCTTCTTTAGACTGATAGTAAAGCCAAAGTCCTAATATGTTCTGGAAAACTGATCCATCAGCCTCTGCTGTTGCTGTTATGAGTGGGTGGTCAATGCAGCACCATTAGCATAGAGCATGTCCCTAATGAGGGACTATCAGACTGTGGTCTTTGCTTTTAGCATAGAAAGGCTAAATAGCTTGTTGTCTCATTTTGTGCAAAGATATGCCCCTCAGTTGATCCTTTGAAGGCATATCTCAGCATCAAAGCAAAAAAAATGGCAAAACGTATGGAGGCAAAGATGATGTTTTGATTAAAATCATCGCAGATGTTAATGGTGTCAAAATAACTTCTTGCTTATTTCAAGATATCTTAAATTCATTTAAAGATATAAAATACAGGTAACCGGAAATCCCATTGAAAACATAGCCAATGTTTGAAGAAGTTATTTTGAGGTGTCTTAAATTGTGTTACACATATCTCAAAAGCTAAAAGCTTTTTAAAGATGCCTCAAAATATATCGGAGATATCTCAAAATGCATATGCATATTAACTTAATACAAGCTACCTTGAAATGTATTTGGAGATATACAGTATTTAAATGTTAATTTGGCTTCCCATAATTATACAGAGTATTAGTAGGTGTGAAAAGAAAGGGTGTAAAACAGCCAATTGTGAATTGTCTCACCTTCATAATGAAGAGATATGTGTTAATGTGGACCTTTGCTTTTGATTTCAAATGTAACAATGTGTATTGCCAATTAATTGAAATTGAAGAGTTATGCAAAATAAGTTCTGTGATTAAAATTGTCAAACCAACAGGAGTTTGACAAGACTTTTTTGGGTGCCCTGGATGCATGAGTCAACAGCATTAACCATAACATCACCATGCCCTGCGTATATCCATTCTTCTATCCAATTCCTGAACCTTCGCATTCAGTTATTGGGTCATGGAAAGCCAACACTTCCACTGGAAACGTGTGTGGGACATGAAACAGCCTTGGAGGAGACGTCAGTGAATTGCAGACCACACTTTCTTCTCCATAGGAACCTCCCACACTCACTCACACATTCTAAGCTTTGAATTATCTACTGTTTCTTAGTGTTTTTGTCAGGTAAGGGGGCTAATTTCCTGTCTCAAAGCACAGGGGGATAAAGTGGGTGTCCATCCTGCCATAGTTGACTTATAAGACAAAAAATATTTCTTTGGTTTATGTTTGATTTTCTATCTCATGTTCATATTTTTCCCCTCTTGTGTCTCCAAATTTGCAGGATAAAATATACATAGACATAATTTGTTAGCAAGAATAGGCAAACATATGTCTTTTACAACAAATATAACTTTATAAACAATGAAACAAAAAGTGATATATATTACTACTAAGAATCCCATTGGTTTTAAAAATGTCTGATGTTTCACTGCTGTAATAAATTAATATTTGGATTCATCACTACCTCATTTAATCTTGCTTGGCCATTTAAGTGTTATGATTCTTAAGGTGCTTGAAATTAAAGAGTTCTTAAATTTATTAAGGATTCTTTGCATATTCCTGTCACAAACACTGCAAATCAATATAATTATAATAATAACAATAAATCAAAATCTTTTATGAGCTGTTGAATAATATATAAAGTAGCAGACTGTGATACAGGACTTTCCTTATGTTTACTTTCAAGTCAAGTACAAAGTAAAGGTGAGTGGAAAAATTAAAATGGCTTTAAAAGACTGCATTTATATACTGTAGTTAAGTTTTCTATGTCAGAGAACATCCCTTTCCTCTTACAATGTCCAAACTCACCTTCATTATACTAGAGAAGTTTAACTTCTTAATAAGTCACATAAACCACAAGATGGATAGCTGTGCAGTTAAATGAATAGAAGCATTTTTCAACAACTGCAGTAGTTAGAACATAATTGAGGGTATCGCCAAATGTTCTATATTTGATTTTATGACCATAAAAGTATCACTAGCATGGAAACTTTCTTGACACTATAGAATATTGTGGTTCTTTAATTTCTGGCTCCCAGAGACACAAGCCTAAAGATATACAGTTTAGACAATGTTAACAGACCAGTCTCTATTTTATAGTATCTACAAAAAGCTTTTTTTTATTAACTATAATTAAAATGTAATAATGCACTATATACAGTGCATAATACCGAATACAAAAAGTGACTCTTTAATCTTGAAATGTTTGTCAAATCCACCAGTGCCCCCTTGAGTTATTCCCCTTATTGAAAAGGCTATGTGTGGTTAGAAAGTATAACCTACTTCATGAAGTAAATAAAGGTGACACGGTGGTGCAGTGGTTAGTATTGTAGCCCAACAATGTGATATAACAGATCCGCGGCTGGGAAATAAACAATTAATTAATTGTTTGGCTTGATCTCCGTGGATGTGCATATTCACACAGCTTTGGGAGTTTGGTGAAGTTATTAGGGCAAGATGCACCTGCTTGTAAGGGTAGGATCTGTCTCAGTTTGTTCATTAGTACACAACTGCGGAGCTGCACACATGGAGGCATGTAAGGGTGAGCCAGCATGAGGGAGAGAAAAAAACAGAACAGAAAAGAAAGAACAGAATGAGAGCTGTGAAAGCAGCATTGGTAGGAGAAAATCAAAAAAGGGAGACAGGAAAGGAACAGAAGAAAGACAAGATCCATGAGAACAGCATTGGTAGGAGAGGATGAGACAGCCAGTGTGTGTAAAAAGCAGCACAGTCGTAGGCCCCATGACAGAGTGAAGTATCTGCACTCTTGTGTTTGATCATCCTCAATGAATATTTGTTGTGGTATATGCCACATTTTCATACAAAAAAAATGTAGCTCAAAGTGCTTTACATAATGAAGAATAGAAAAATAAAAGATACAGTAAGAAAATAAAATAAGTCAACATTAATTAACATAGAATAAGAGTAAGGTCCGATTGCCAGGTTGGACAGAAGAAACAAAAAAAGAACTCCAGACGGCCGGAGAAAAAAAAATAAAATCTGAAAGGATTCCAGACCATGAGACCGCCCAGTCCCCTCTGGGCAAAGGGGTGCATCCTCTCTAGGGATCTGATGTATGCCGGAGCAAGCAAGAAGGCAATGAGACATCACTGGTGGCAGCCAAGATGGGGGTCGGGTTGGTGAGGACCGTGCCAGCTGAGCGAGCAATGGGTGAGAACTGGGGAGATGAAGAAGGTGCTGTGCTGGGTTCATCTAAGCCAGGAAGGAAAATTGACCCAATGACTGTGCTGATGGATTTATTCTTGTTTTAAATTCTGGATTTTAATTTCACAGATGTTTACTGTTTTAATGGATTATTTATTTATTGGAGATTCTGCACTGTGCTTTGGACACTTTGATTTGGATTGTTTTATAATAAAAGCACAGGCACTTTGCACCTACCTCTTGCTATGTTTGTATGTCTTGTCCTCTTCTGCTGGCTCATTGCTTGGGTATGTTATCAGTGGTAGTAGGTTCAAGGGGCTCCCTGGATGGTTCTGATAGTGTGGGGCTACCTGCATCATCATAAACAGTTCAAGGAGAATGGACCTCATCAGCATGTTCACTGCCAGTATGGTGTTGGGGTTGTCACATTATCCTCATGCTTGGATGAATTTAATATCTGGATGCAAGTTACAATGCTGTTCTGAGTTCTTTTCAAGTAGATCAAACATTCATACTACCATATGTATTACTTTATCTCCTAGTTGTGCCTAAATTCTTCACTGTTAGCAAAAACAATAAATTGAAAGATGACACATCTGTCTTGTGACTGACTTCAGCAAAGGCTTTCGCTTAACCATAATTGTATCCTGTTGGAATTTTGAGTGCTTTTTACCGTATCACAGATTACACATTGATTTTGTATTAACTATTTTAAAAATTTCAGTACTGTTACACACATAACAATTAAAGAAAAAAAAGCTTGAGTTTTACTTTTACTTTAATGATGAACTCTTTCTTCCAGTTGGTATGAAGGGCAACAACTAAGTGGTTAACTGCTTTTCTGAAATCTACTTATATACCCTGGTGAATGTGAGAAACACTACTATTGTTTCTTTAACATTATTAAATGATTCACTTGTGATGTCTTTTCAGTGTATTTAAACCATGGATTGTGTCATTTTGCTTCCCTATTAGCCTGTTATTATAAGAAAATGCAGTTTACAGTATATGATTTTGGCTCAAAAGTGTGAATGAGAATATTTATTATTATGTATTGCACAGTAGGTCAGCCATTTTTCCAACTTCTTAATGAATTTCAGAGCCGATAATCCATAGTCAAATAGGGGATATACTTAATAATTTCTCTGTAACCAAATGTTGAAACAAAATACTAAAGAAGGTACAAAGCAAGTAAATGAATTTAAATAATCGATAAAAATCAAAAATGGAGCACCAAATCACATAACCCACAACAATCAAAATCCTAATCCCTTACCCCTCCTCCCCACATCCCAGTTGAACTCTAAAAGAGAAATCAAAGCATATCGATAAAAGGATAGTTGAGCTTGTCTGAAGAGGAACTGGCCCATGAGAGAGACAAAATTACAGGAGATAAGATGAGGGGAGTGACACTGAACCAGTTCACTAAAGAAAGACATTTTCCAACTCAACAAGAGTTTAAGAAAGGTTATATTAAAAAGACAGGATTTACAAACACTAAATGAAAGGCAGTCCAGAGATTTCCAGCATGAGGCTATCAAAAGACTTTGACACTATTGATGCTAAGCAGAATAGCTTCTACTGAAGAGAAAGAGAACATGAGGGTAAAAAGAGAAAGATTTGTGGCAAGAGGAGAAAGTAAATCAGCAGTATAAATAGCAGAAAACTTGGAAATACAAACCAGGAGGCGATCACTGAAGAGCACTTCCAGAACATCAGTGCAAATATCGAGAGAGTGCCAGTAACATAATATTACATTAGCAGAGAGTAAATATGTTGATATTTAGGGTTTTTTGGAAGAGGCTGATATTTAGAAAAGGTAAGGAGGAATAGGATAGGGCACGCAGACAAACTAAGGTTATTAGTTAACGTTTATAAGCTGTTTTGTAAAGAATCCTATAAATATATTGCTGTCACAGGTTTTAATGTTGGGAAGACTGAAGGAGAAATTTAACCAAGGATAAAAGCAGATGGGATTGCTACCAAATCCTATCCACCTTAAAAAATGAGTCTTTCCATTTGGTTGCTATGTCCCTGTTATTTAAGATGGTGTATCATTTTTGATGATAAAATGCATTTCTTATTGCTATTGATGGCACATAACAAAACATTGACACTGCTTTTAAGAAGCCCATACCAAATAGAATATCAGAGAGATATATACATTACCTGTTGCACTACAAACATTAATGCTGAGGTTTACGTCGATTACTTAGATTTCAACCTGTCTTCGATGGGTAGCACAGCCAGTAGTCAAATGATGGAATAAGGGAGTAGAAGTGTCATGGCAGGAGCTGAGATGTGTTTCCATCCTGTGCCAAACGCTAAGCAAATATGAGAGGGGAGCAGCCTAGGTTTGATGAGACAGATCTGTGTAGTACAATATTTGATTTGATGATTGGTCAGGAAGGAGATTTATCAGGATCTAATAAATTCCAGATAGGCCCTATTGGTAAAGCTCCAAGTTATCCCTAACAAGGATAAGGTGAGTGTTTAGTAGAAGGCCATTTGTTGTACTGTAAGATGAGGAATCTAATTTCTGACCAATACTTGATGGGTTGGGCTGGGGCAGCATTGCATTACTAAATTATACTGAGGCAATATATTAAGTTTCTTTCATAAGAGAAAAGCTTGATCAAAATAACAAAGGAAAGGAAGGTCAAATATTTAGTAATGTTAAGAACACAACAATAATTTAAGCTTTCTGTGAACTTCAATACCTTTGCTCAGCCTCAGTTTCTTTGCCCAAATTTTTGGTATTGAGTACTTTTAACCTTCCAGGGTTTCCCTTATTTTGAGCTCCATAAATGCAGATACTAGCCACAGTGTCCTTTTTTATTTTTATACTAAGCATCATTCTGTTTTTAGCAGCTCTGTCCATTGTAACTCAGTGAAATATTGGTGACTTCAAAATATTTCAATTTTTTTCTTTTTTTGCTGAACCCTGATAGCACCGTGAAATATTGGTCCATATTGAACTCTTCATTAGGGTGGATCAGTGACATTGTATACATTTGCTTGCACATGCAGGGTAAATTATAATTAAATGTCTCCTTAAAATGGCTAGATTCCTGTATGTCATTGATGGATCCTGTGATATTCATTCCCTATAACCTGTGCTGTCTTTTTCCTGCATAAGCATTATTTTACCGATATGTTGAGTGACCCAGTTTAAAAGATTTTTTTTTGTTTGTGACCCTTCCCTATTTAAACACCTCTGTTTATAACCATATGCTTTTTTATGGACATAATTTTTCTGCTATTAAAATGTACAAAGTAAAAGAGAGTTTGAATTTTAGACTTTGCTGTTTGTGCTGAATCATTTTATTACAGGTATTGTATTAGTGTTTTTATTCTTTCAGGATTCAATGCACAATGTTACTCTGTTTATTTTAAAAAGCTTGTATATTGTAATCTGTTCAGTAAGCCAATAAAAGGTGCCATTTTGCTTGACTTCTCATTGGGATATTAATAATGTGATTGCTTAAAATGACATTGCTAAAAGTACTCAAGGACGTCATACTTTTCTTCTTATACGTAAGATGATTCAGTCTATCATCAGCTTCAGCTCTAATGTCTGATCTACTATTAAAATCTCAAAAATAAGAATCTAGCAACTTAGATAAGCAGGAAAGATTAATGGAGCTGATAGAAACATGCCACAGATCACTGCTGAAGAAACTAACTAACAGGCATATATAGCATACAGGCCTTCTTCAGTAAATTGAGATTAGTTACTTTAATGACCAATATAAATCTCTCCAGTGATTTCTTTACTTTTTCCAATAAATTTGATTCTTTTGTGGATCTGTTCATGTATACACCATACCAATTCATGCAAAAAGCACCAAAATTCACTTAACCATACTTTTACACTTCTCCACTTGGTAGATAAGAATATCATAAACATTAGGGTCTGCACAATCCGCAGAAACAACCCATATTGCAGACACCCCACTTTAAGCTTGCCTGGTAGGTCACTGCAATATATAATTTTAACACCATTAAAAACTTGATTCTTTATTTCTTGTACCTGCTTCTTAATATTTAATATTACACTATACCACCAGCCCAGGCTCTTAACTGACGCATCCATGATTGTAATAATAATAATAATTCTTTGCATTTATATAGCACTTTTCTCACTACTCAAAGCACTCAGCAATTGCTGGTTAAGGGCCTTGCTCAAGGGCCCAACAGAGCAGAGTCCCTATTGGCATTTACGGGATTCGAATCGGCAACCTTCCGATTACGATCAGAGCCACCACTCTGATTGTCGGAATCATGTCTTCACCCATCTGTATCCTCTTATTGATCTACTTGCCTTTAACTATGGAAATGCTTTGACACTTACTAGGCTTCACTTTCATTATGGCTCATTTCAATGTATCACTAATTTCCCCAAGCAGCCCCTTAGTAAATAGGATTGTGGTTGTAACAGTAGTCAGGTTAGTCATATACAATATACCTTAACCAGTGGTTGGAGCACTCCATGATTATAATATGTGGGCTCTGTGAGATTAATCACCGTATTCTGATAGTCTGTAGAAAACAATTTTTGGCTTAAAATATTTCCACTATAATTTAGGAGAATAAATGAAAATTGGTAGAGCAGAAAAGATGCAAAATTAATCAAGAGCTCTACTTTTGTGCTTTTACAATTTAAGTCCATCAAAAGGAATTTAATTAAATGTCTTGAAATGAAGGTTAAGCCTGTGTATGCGGTTATTTGCAAAAAACAGCTCGGCTTGTTGGTGAGAAGGAGCCGTTAAGTCGTTAGATAATTATCACTGTATAATTAAAACAGACTCACTTATTGGCAGCTGTTGATGTACTGTTGATGTACTCCTAAGAAGTGATGCTTCTATTTTCTATCACTGTCTGAGACCTAGCAGTTGAGGTATTGCTTGATCCTTGGGGATTTCAAAATAAATTCAATACATTCATTGATGAGACATTGTTAAAGAGGTCAGATATTCTTAATTTACCTTAAACAGCTTTTATTCGGTGTAACAGTTCTTTCAAAAAATAGACTAAAAAATCAATGTAAAAAGATGTTTTCCCCCTATTTGGAGCGAAAAGATAACAGTAGTTTATTGCAGTTGCCAATGGTAATAGATTAATGATGATACAACTAAAATGCAAGATTGTACTTCCCCTTTAGCAACAGAGCCCAAGTATTTGTGTTTGCTTGTATTACAGTTTTATTTTTATTTTACTTGTTCTGCAATAAAGAACCAAATTACTACACTGGAAGGTTGTGGATCTTTTGTGTTTTTCTGAATATGTTTACTGAGGTAGTTATAAATGGTGCGGGCATCATTACATAGGTTTTTAAAGAACTTTCCAAACTTTACCTTACATTTGAGATTCAACAATGGAAAAGAAGACAAAAGGCCTACAAGACACAAACAAAAAACAATGGTGACAGAACTGTTTTGTCTGTTATGGTTTGATTCCTGCCTTGAGCATAATTCTGCTGGTATAAGCTCTTCTGACTCTGTACTGAAATAAGAGGGTTTAGACAATTGAATAAATTAATGGACATAAATTTCATGGGACTCAAGAAACATCTAAAACAAAGCATAGAAAAATGGTGTAGTTTGGAAGCATAATAGTGAGCTTATATGTTTATATCTACCCATGGATGTCATCGTTATATCGTCAGTTGATCTTGACATGAAAGTGGTCGTTCTACTGTACTGCCCTTTTAGAGGCAAAGGATGGGGTAATGATTAAAAAAGGAAATGTAACATGCCTTGCTGTAGCTTTGAAGGATAAAAAACTCAAAGCCCTCATCTAGCTGTACCTATCAGTTCCACCTTAAATTGGCTCTCACAATAAGAACGTCAGTCTGATGACCTAGGAGGGCGAAAGGATAGGTTTTTTTCTTTCAACAAAATATATATTATAGTTCAGAACATGCTTTAGTGACTCCAGCCTAGATCTTACATAGTTTCCACTGTCAAGTATTCAGTAAATAATCTGGGAATTCCTCTTAAATAAACAACTTCTCCGTTTGTCTTATTAGTATTTTTTATAACCTGTTCAAAAATAGAAGGAATCAGAGATAGAGTTGGGGTCCACATTGAAAAGCTCTGTTTAATTTTGAGCAGATGTCTGTAAAGGGATGACAAAGAATGAGTAGTGTTGATTAACTTTCAAGTCAAAATTGCAATCAGGCTTTATGAGCCTATCATCAGAGACTTCTTTAAGTGAGAGGTCCATACACTTTTGAAGCTTGTTCCACAGAGAACGCTGACTTCCTGTGTCCAGGTTCTATATAAGTGGAATGTAAGGAACAGGAGGAACCTCTGGGAGTTGTCTTCAAATGAGGCAAAATCTTCCCTGGAGACCCCCCTCCATTTTACAGGTAATGAGGGAAAGGAAAGGTATTTTCAGAACCCATGAAACATTTGCTAGACTCACATATCTGACACTGTCTAACAAATTGTATGCTACATAGTAGGAGGACAATTTTCATATGCCAAAAATAGACTAAGTAATTGGGGGACACTATAATTAACTAGTTTATGCGTCATTATGTTGCAGTCAGTCATGATGAATGATCATGTTGTAAAAAAAATACTACCATGTATGTATAAAGAGCATGTTGATTTTTATTCACTTGCATTCATATAACAGAGATGCTAACCAGGGTTTTAGAAAAAGCCAAGTTTGATACACTAAAAATCTTTTGTTAAAACCAAATCCAAAAATCAAAAGGCTAAGTTAACAAGTTGATTGTTTGTTTTGTTTAACATTTTCATTTTATTTCAAAAATCACACCCTTTGTGTGAAGGTATTCTTTTAGCTCAAGAACACTATAATATTATGGCTTACATGGCAGAGTAATCACATGCCTGCCACTTGCACAGTATAACAGCAAGTAGACACATACAATGGTGGCACACCTGAAAACATCTGCATGAAATGTGACTGCCCATAGAAAAACAAAGCAACAAAATGGCAACATTATGACACCTAACACAATAGTGTAGGCATTTTAACTAATTATGAATTTAGATAGATGTTAGTTTTTTCTATTCCACCTGCTTTATTATATCCATGCCAATGGCATAATAAGAGTTTGGAACTTACTATTACTTTTAGTCTGAAACACTAATTTTTGTGTTTATGAGATTACTTACATATAGGTTACTTATAAGTTACCATAACATCTGAGTTTTTTTGACTTACTGTTGTTTACAATGCTAAAGGTCATAGATCTGTAGAAAACAATCAGACTATATACAACATGAGAGGTTAAGTATTAATAGTTTTGCTTTATGTATAAGCCTATAATAAAACCCTGCTATCTTAGAATTTACTTATAAATAATATTTTTTACTAAGAAAATATCCATCCACCCAGGGGGGAATGGTTATTAAATAAGTTTTCTCAGAGGGAACAATTTTAGCCCCAAACCAAAATTTCACTGACTAAACCTTCAATGGGGAGTAACTTTACATACCTGGACCAAGTACAAAAAATGCCTTCTGGGACAAATTTCTGAACAAAACATAGCCTGTGGTCTTCCCCTGTACAAATGGGGAATCTTTGCAAAATAAGTATTTGGATACTGGGCAAACACATACTCAGCTTTATATATTCTTTCATATCCAGCCTAACAGGCTGTGCGGCTAACTTAACACAGTGAGTGCTAAATATGAGTTAATATGTAGAAGGCAATCTATAAACAGACACCATTTTCGAGTTATCTTGTAAACAATATTTGGGGCTATAGCACCAAATATAAGCATATTCAACAAGAATAATATTTATTTATACAGCACATTTTCACACAAATGGTGTAGCTCAAAGTGACAAAAAAGACAAAATATAAAAAGAAAATTAGGCACTACTAATTAACACATAATAAAAGTAAGGTCCAATGGCCAGGGGGAACAGAAAAAAAAAAAAACTGCAGAGGGCTGGAGAAAAAAAAAAAATGATGATGGTCATGTGGACCTCTGGCCTTCAATCCATCCATGAATGGACGGTGCTTTGATTAGGTGGTGGTGGCACAGATCGCTACCACAGAAAAACGGAAAAAGAACAGCAGAGAAAGTAGAGGTTAGTATGGATTTTGGAGTCACAAAAAAAAGATAATTAAATGCATATACAGAATATCGGAGTTACACTAAAACGAAGCTATGAGAAAGCCATGTTCAAGTAATAGGTTTTTAGCAGTTTTTTGAAGTGCTCCACTTTAGCCTGGCGAATTTCTATCGGTAAGCTATTCCCGATTTTAGGTTCATAACAGCAGAAGGCCGCCTACCATTTCTTTTAAGTTTACCTCTTGGAATTATAAGCAGACACTCATTTGAAGATCTAAGGTTTTGATTTGGAGTGTAAGGTGAAAGGCATTGTGAAATATAGGATAAAGTAAGATTATATAAGGTTTTGTAAACCATAAGCAGTATTTTAAAGTCAATTCTAAATGACACAGGCAACCAATGTAGTGGAGAGATGTGCTCGGATTATTTTTCCTAGTTAAGATTCTAGCAGTTGCATTCTGCACTAGTTGCAATCAATTGATGTCTTTTTTGGATAGACCTGAGAGGAGTGCATTACTGTAATCTAGTCGATTAAAAACAAAAGCGTGAACTAATTTTTCAGCATCTTGCAAAGTTATAAGGGATCTAACTTTTGCTATATTTCTTAATTGAAAAAATGCTGCCCTAGTAATCTGATTAATATGTGATTTAAAAATTAGGTCAGAGTCAATAATTGCCCCTAAGTTCTTTACCTCTATCTCGACTTTTGAACCTAATAGATCAAGTTTATTTCTAATACCCTCATTATATCAATTTTTGCCAATCACTAAAATTTCTGTTTTCTCCTTATTTAGTTTGAGAAAATTACTATTCATCCATTCAGAAACACAAATAAGACATTGTGTCAGTGAACCAATAGAGTAGGGGTTATCAGGCGGTATTGACAAATACGCTTGTGTGTCATCAGTATAGCTGTGGTAGCTCACGTTATGCCTTGAGATATTCGTTGGTCACTCATTTAAACAGAGGATTATGAGAATCTGAAGAATGAAAAATGTGTTTCTTTCAGTTACTGTTATTATTTTTTTTTTATTAACCATATTTTGGATAACAGAGATCTACAGCCATCTGAATATCTCTTATCATTAGTGTCTCACCACTAAGAACTTCTAATGGAAACTGTGACATTCGATTGCAACAAACTGTGCAAGATCTGACTTGATAAACCCAGCCAAGTTATCGGCTGGTGTGTGCAAAGCCGTCATTGCACAGATGGAATGCACAAAGAATTTTCATTATGTGCCAACTATGAGGCAACTCAAATAGATTTTATTGGGATAAAGTAAATTTTTATTATGAGTTTTACTTAATAACAAAATGTATTTAATATATTAAAAAATTTTTCTGTATGTACATTGGCATAATAAACAAATTTACCTACATTATTTACACTGTGGCAGGGAAAATGATAATATATGTTACATGTAATCTAAAGCTTTACTGTTAAAAAATACTCAGAAATAAATATTTAGAGTGTCACCCTTAGAGCTTGAATTTAACAGTTTGTCTGCAGAAAATGGCTAAACCAGTCTAGCATTAATAATGATTACAGCAGGCAAAAAATCATTGAAACCTTACAGTAATTTAAAAATTCAAAATTATGCAGAGTAGCAATACAATGATGAAAATGGTAATGCAAAAAGGAGAGAAATACACAGCTGTGTGTTGTTGAAAGTAGGGGTAAAGAACTGTACATTCAAACCAATTCATTAAATATCATGAGATGGTAAACACAGAACTTATCTTTGTGCCTCAGTAAATACTAACTTTCGTCAATATACCAATAATCCAGTCATCTGCCAGTACAGTATTATAAACACAGAACACATTTCAAAGCAGAGAAGCTATTGTTCTTTTGCTCTTCCACACAATAATCACAGTTTTCAACCATTTTCAAACCTATTCAGTATTTAGTCTTTGGTAAACTCTCAGGATTAAGACACTAAGAGAACTATATATAGATAATGAATTGGCATCTTATGAACAATTAAGTTTAAAATTGAACTTAACAGCAACAGAATTTTTCCACTATTTTCAATTTAGATATTTTGCTAAAAGAAACCCTCCTAAATGTATACACCTTTCTGCCATTTTTACCCTGGAGGCAATACTAGTTAGTCTTGAAGACTCGGACAGCATCTCCAAATATATAAAAACATCAAAGAATCTTCCCTTCAACAATCCTAGGGTATGGTGGGAAAAGGTACTTACAATTGACATCTCAAAAAAAAGTGAAAGTCAGCTATGTACAGAATACACTCTAGCTAGCTGTATATGTTGAAACCATTCAAAAATTCAACCTAAAATATTTTACTGATCACTTCAATCTTGTTTAAAATTGGCCAAAATTAATCCAGGGCAAGATCCAACCCTAGAGCACTGCAATCTTGCTCCAGCCTCACTGGACCACATGTTTTGGAAGAGCAACAAATTAACTTTATTTTGGACAAAAATCTTTAAATGCCTTTATAATCACTCCTAACCCATTAACAACTATGTTTGGTGTACTCCCAGAAGTGGAGAAGGACATATTGATTACAAAAGCCTAGATAGATAGATAGATAGATAGATAGATAGATAGATAGATAGATAGATAGATAGATAGATAGATAGATAGATAGATAGATAGATAGATAGATAGATACTTTATTAATCCCCAAGGGGAAATTCCCATACTCCAGCAGGAGCATACTGATAAAACAAAATTAATTAAAGAGCAAAAAAGTGCAGTTCAAGTTAAAAAATGCAAGGTGGAGAGAGTGAGGCAGGTATAACTGTCTATAATATTGTGTAGTGTTAACGTTTATCCCCCCAGGTGGAACTGAAGAGTCGCATAGTGTGGGGGAAGAACGATCTCCTCAGTCTGTCAGTGGAGCAGGACAGTGACAGCAATCTGTTGATGAAGCTGCTCCTCTGTCTGGTGATGATACTGTTCAGTGGATACATTGGATTCTTCATGATTGACAGGAGCCTGCTCAGCGCCCGTCAGAGAGCTCTCACCACAACAGTCATCTTATTGCAGATGTTGAAGGATGCCAGCCTTCTAAGGAAGTATAGTCGGCTCTGCCCTCTCTTGCACAGAGCATCAGTATCCAATCCAGTCCAATTTATCATCCAGATGCACTCCCAGGTATTTATAGGTCTGTACCCTCTGCACACAGTCTCCTCTGATGATCACAAGGTCTGGGAGGGGCCTGTACCTCCTAAAATCCACCACCAGTCCCTTGGTTTTGCTGGTGTTCAGGTGTAGGTGGTTTGAGTCGCACCATTTAACAAAGTCCTTGATTAGGTTCCTATACTCCTCCTCCTGCCCACTCCTGATGTCAGCGAACATTTGCACATGGCAGGACTCCGAGTTGTATTGGAAGTCCAATGTATATAGGCTGAACCAGACCCGAGAAAGCACAGTCCCCTGCTGTGCTCTTGTGTTGCTGACCACAATGTCAGACCTGCAGTTCCCGAAATGCACATACTGAGGTCTGTCTGTAAGATAGCCCACGATCCATGCCACCAGGTATGAATCTACTCCCATCTCTGTCAGCTTGTCCTTAAGGAGCAGAGGTTGGATGGTGTTGAAGACGCTAGAGAAGTCCAGATACATAATTCTTACAGCACCACTGCCTCTGTCCAAGTGGGAGAGGGTTTATAGATGATGGCATCCTCCGCTCCCAGCTTCTCCTGGTATGTAAACTGCAGAGGGTCGAGGGTGTGGCGGACCTGTGGCCTCAGGTGGGGAAGCAGCAGCCGCTCCATGGTCTTTATCACATGTGACGTCAGAGTGACAGTCCAGAAGTCATTTAGCTCACCAGGACGTGATACCTTTGGGACTGAGGTGATGCTAGATGTTTTCCAAAGCCTCAGGACTCTCCCCTGTTCCAGGCTCAGGTTGAAGATGCTCTGTAGAGGACTCCCCAGCTCCAACGCACAGGCCTTCAGCAGTCGTGGTGATACTCCATCAGGACCCACTGCTTTGCTGGCATGAAGTCTCCTCAGCTGTCTGCTTACCTGGGCTGCTGTAATTGTGGGTGGGGGGAAACTCTTTCCTATGCTGATATCAGCAGAATGATGGGTGGAGGATGCAATACTCTGAGGTGAGAGTGGGTTAGGGTGGTCAAACCTGTTAAAGAAGTTGATCATCAGGTTTGCCCTCTCCACGTCTCTCTTAATGGTTGCACCCTGCTTCGAGCTGCAGACAGTGATGATCTTCATCCCATCCCACACTTCCTTCATGCTATTATTCTGCAACTTCTGCTCCAGCTTTCTCCTGTACTGCTCTTTCACATCCCTGAGCTGGATTTGGAGTTCCTTCTGCACATGCTTGAGCTCATGCTGATCACCGCCTTTAAAAGTCCTTTTCTTCTGGTTCAAAAGGCCCTTGATGTGACTTGTAATCCTTGGCTTCTTGTTAGCATAGCAGCGTACTGTTCTTACTGCAACTACAATGTCCTTACAGAAGCTGATGTAGTCAGTAGTGCAGTCAACAACCTCCTCAATGTTCTCACTATATGATCCCTGCAGGATATCCCAGTCCGTAGTTCGAAAGTAGTCTCTCAGAGCCTGCTCTGCCTCAGGGGACCACTTCCGGAATAATCGTGTGGTTGTAGGTACCTCCCTCACTCTTGGTTTGTAGTGAGGCTGAAGCAGAGCCAGGTTATGATCTGCTTTCCCAAGTGCAGGCAGCGGGGTGGCGCTTACCACACTACTAGCACATAGACTTATTTTACTTAACTGGAAGAATCCCAGCCTCTATTAACTCTTTACTATTTTGAAATTGGAAAAAATCTAATTCTCGCTTTGAGGATCTGTTCAAAACTCTTTTAAAACATGGAAATATTTTAGAATAAGCATTTGTATAGCAAAGAAAAAAATTTTTTTTCCTGCTCTTAGCTCTCCTCTCTTTCTCTTCTTGCAATCACGGCCACCCAGTCGGTTCAACACTCCATCTTTGTACAGCTTGGCTCACTGTCACTAACACCTGCCAAATCAGTATGCAACTTTGAGGTGGTGATTGATGAGCAGCTATCTTTTATGACCGCATTTCTACTGTTTCTCATTCATGTAGGTTCATGCTGTACAACATCTGCAAGATCAGATCTTATCTGACAGACTGTGAAGCACAACATCTGGTCCAGGCCTTGGTCGTGTCATGTCTGGACTACTGCAACACGCTTCTGACAGGAGTATCCGCATGTGCTATCAAGCTGCTACAGATGATCCAGAATGCTGCAGCCAGTCTTGTATTTAACTAGCTGGGCACATGTCACTCCTATCTTCAGGCTGCTACATTGGCTCCCTGTAGCTGCACACATTAAATTCAAATCCCTGATGCTTGCCTTCAGAGTAGTCAGTGGGTCATCCCCTAAGTAAATGAAGACACTGGTGAAGTCCTATACTTCTTCTTGCCCACTCAGGTCTGCTAGTGATGCCACCTCTGCATGGCATCAAGTCTCAATCCAGACACTTTTCCTCTGTAGTTCCTAGCTGTTGGAACAGGCTACTCCTCCATCCATACTGCTGAACTCCCTCAACGCATTAAAGAAGCAATTGAAAACCCATTTATTCCATGAATATCTGTCTAATTGAATGAAGAAGAAAAAAAAAACATTTGCTCTGTGGTATTTTATATTATTGGTTAATTTGTTGTTAGATTAAGTCTAATCACTTTATCAATTTTAAGCTATGATTGTAAACTTATGTAGCCCTCCCACCATTTAACTGGCACGTTACCTATGGCCTAGGATGAAATTTCACTGGTGGGATCCACATTAAACACCTCCCAATACATTTTAATAACCAATGGGTCCAATGAAAACAATTATTATTTATAATTGTTACACTATTTCAAAGTAATGATTTATAAACACTTACTCCTTTTTATTAATTATTTGAATGCAACCACCATGTAAGCACTTCACACAATCATGGATAGAAAACAACAAACAAACTTCAAAAAAAACCCATAAAACACATTTATTTAAACACACCGCTTATGGGATATTATCACAGTTCAACTTAAATTTGAGTTTCAGCACAAGTAAGGTTCACACATAGAAATCAACAATAAATATATAGGTATATATATATAAAAAAAATCGTTGGCGCGCTTAGTTGGAGCTCATATGCAGTGCATAACTTCACGTGAGGATGATATGGAGTGGTTCTCGTTTTTTTCACACCTAATAGATCCAACAACTCATGAATTAGCTGACTCTCAAAATCTCTTCCTTGATCGGAGTGTACACGCTTGGGTAGACCATAGTGAAAAAAATGCTTTTCCCACAGTACTTTAGCCACAATGGACGCCTTCTGATCCTTGGTGGGAAAAGCTTGTGCATATCTTGTGTAATGGTCTGTAATGACTAGAACATTGCAAGTGTTACTGGAATCTGGTTCAATGGAGAGGAAATCCATGCACACTAAGTCCATTGGTGCACTGCTGCTCAAATGACCCAAAGGTACAACTCTCTTTGGCAAAGTTTTTCTCTGTATACACCGAGCACAAGTCTGACAGTACTGCTTCACATCGATTTTCATATGGGGCCAATAGAACCGATTCCTAACAAATCCATAGGTCTTCTCAAAACCCAAATGTCCAGAATTATCATGCAATGATCGTAGAACAATCTGGTGAAACTTCTGTGGCAAAAGCAATTGTTTACACTTTGGTTTGTTGGGTGGCTGAGTGTAGCGGTACATCACTCCATCTTCCATCTTCAACCTTCCCCATTCCTTCAAAAGTAAAGAGATATATTTGTGTTTTCTCTTGTTCACCATGTGAATATCTCCCTTTCTAAATGTGTTCCAAAGCTCACCCAGCCAAGGGTCTTCCTGCTGTGAGGCTGACAGATCAGATAGGTTCAGTTGGGGCAGTGATGCAGTGCTTAATGTAGCTAGGTTGCAGTATGCTGCAGGTACTCCCTTAATGGAGCATCCTCAACAGTTAACAACTCTGTTGAATGAAGGACAGTTAAGCTTATTAACCTCCAACAGCTGATAAACAGGCCTCTAACTCCATTAGAAGAAATACTTATCCAGTCCTCATCCTCCACTGGGGTCTCATGGGCACGCCGAGACAAAGCATCCACATCTGTGTTTTGCTTGCCAGGTCGGTATTTGAGGCTGAAATCATAGGCTGATAGAGCTGCCAACCATCAATGTCCTGCAGCATCCAATTTGGCAGATGTCAGTATGTAAGTAAGAGGATTGTTGTCAGTTTGTACCTCAAACTTGGCCCCGTACAGATAGTCATGGAGCTTTTCTACCACAGCCCATTTTAATGCCAAAAATTCTAATTTGTGTACTGGGTAATTCCTCTCAGTGGGTGTTAGGCTTCTGCTAATGAAAGCCACTGGCCGCAAACCCTGCCCCTGGTCTTGATATAGGACACCTCCTAATCCCTCACAGCTTGCATCAATGTGCAACACATAAGGTAGTTGAGGACCTGCAAAAGCCAATACAGGTCCCTGAGTAAGTTGAGCTTTTAGAATGTCAAAAGCTACTTCACATCTCTCATCCCATCTATCTCCAAATGGCTCAGTAGGCTTAAAGTAGACCCTTCCTGGCTCTTTCTCCTCATGTTTTTCTGCTGCCTTCTTCTTAGGCAAGCAGCCTTACAGTAATTGGGTCAGTGGGTAAGAAACTTGGGAAAAGTCTTTGACAAACCTCCTGTAGTAACCACAAAAACCCAAGAAGGAGCGCAGTTCTGATATAGTCTGGGGTCTGGGCCATGAAATCACTGCTTCTATCTTGGAGGGATCAGTTGAGATTCCATTTTGAGAGACAATGTGTCCAACATAGCTGACAGATGTTTGGCAGAACTTGCATTTATCAAGTGATAATTTTAGTCCTTCTCTTTTCAGGCGATCCAAAACCTTAAGGAGGCGCTGTTCGTGTTCTTCCAATGTTCGCCCAAACACAATGAGGTCATCCAGATACACCAAAACCTCCAATAAATTCATGTCCCCAACTGTTCTCTCCATAACTCGCTGAAAAGAGGCTGGAGCTCCCGTTATACCCTGAGGCATCCTTTCAAACTGGAAGAACCTAACTGGGCAAATGAAAGCTGTCTTTTCTTTGTCTTTTTCACAGAGATGAATTTGATAGTATCTGCTTCTAAGATCCAACACACTAAACCACTTGCTTCCACTAAGGCAGGCAAGAGCGTCTTCAATTCTAGGGACAGTGTATTGATCTGGAATTGTATGTTGATTTAGGGTTCTGTAGTCTACACACATCCGTATTTGTCCATTCTTTTTACACACTACTACTATGGGTGATGCATAAGGGCTCCTGGACTCAGTAATAATACCAGCATCCTTCAGTTTTCCCAAATGCTGTCTTACATCTTCAATGTCAGCAGGGGCAAGCCGGTGAGACCTCTCCTGGAAAGGTTTATCTTCAGTTAGCCTGATTTCGTGTTGAGAACTCTTAGCACAGCCCATATCAAATTCATGACAGGAGAAAACACCTTTCCTCTCCAGCAGCTTTTGAGCTAGTCTTTTCTTCCAATCTCCGGGCAGAGAAGAATCACTAAAATCAAAAGAGTTCAAGGTCAACTGATTCTCAGCAGTCATCTCGCCAGGGGAGGAAATATGTGGCACAACTTCTACTGGGAAGATGTGAGCAATTGGCATACCCCACTTCAAAGTAACAGCCTGATCGGACATATTCCGAACAGTGACTGTGATCCTTCTTGAGTGTTCAACTGGAGTGTTCTGCACTTCTGGCCTCACCAATAATGCCTCAGGAAACTATGGCTCTTCAGGATGATCCACTAGCAAAGTTTTATTAGAAAATTTTCCTAAATATTTTGGAATCCCCCTAACTCTTGCCGTCTCACCAGGAGACAATTTGACAGGCTTTGGGTGTGAAAACCACACTGTACCTTGGCTTAAATCATCAGTCTGGTCAGCTGTTATCCTCATGACCCTTTCAAATGCGTCTTTAATGACGGGATGAACCACTAAAGTGTTCAGGAAATCTTTCCCAACCTTTTGCTTGCATGCCTCAATCAGTTTTTTCACCACGGATGTATTTGTTCCTACTAGAATGGATGCTTCACCCTTCATTACTGGATCCGGACACACGAGCACCAGTGCATCAATGGCCTCAGTTACTCCAGTTACAGATCCTGGAAACTCGAGCCTCAAAGACAAACAACCATCATAAGGGTATTGCTGAGAACTTAAACCCCATATCTCCAAATTTCCAATTTCCATTAAAGGTAGATGCTTAAGGTACCGCTCATAAAACGATCGATAGAGAAGAGTAACTTGAGACCCACTATCAAGTAAAGCTTTAGCATAAATGCCCTCTATCTGTATAGGAAGGATAGCGCTAGGCCCAACTAGCCCTGATGGGAGCACAGCTGTGTTTTTGTTTAGTTCATTGCACTGGGTGGAACGTGTCTTTTGAGGAGCTTCAGCCCGTCCCTCTATTGAGCCCCGGGGTAGTTTCCCGTCACCCTTCTCATTTTAATGAGTCGTTGATTCACTTTTCTCAAGTTCTCCTCATTTGCACAGTCCTGTTTAAAGTGGCCATCCTCTCCACATTTATAGCAGAAAATGTTTTCTCCACCACCTGCTTTGCT
Source organism: Polypterus senegalus (assembly GCF_016835505.1). NCBI lineage: Eukaryota > Metazoa > Chordata > Cladistia > Polypteriformes > Polypteridae > Polypterus > Polypterus senegalus. The sequence continues at coordinate 131,671,760 of NC_053164.1, read as the reverse complement.
TAGAGCACTTCTCCCTGTAGTGGCAGCTAAGCTATGCATTTTGGGAGTGTCTGATGTCACTGGAGCAACAGCAGCAGACAGTAGACGAGCCATTTCACTTCTCAGTCCGCTAATTTCCTTCTTTAGGAGCTCAACCTCAGAGTCAGCTGAATCTGTTTTGTCAGAGGCCACGGAGGACACAGTTACACTGGCCTGAACAGTACTTCTATTATGAATCATGTTCTCTTCTTCTCTCACTTCTTTTAGAAGTTCAGTGAAAGGAGGTGGTTCAAAAACCTAAGTGCCACCATGTCATCTGGAAGAGCCCCTCGAATTATTTGCTCAATACGAAGGCGATTCAGTTCAGAAGACTTCAGTCCCCCTTTTCTCAGAACACTGTGTAGTAGCTTATCTAGCTTGATTATATACACAGAGAGCTTTTCCCCTTTTTCTTGGAAGGTATTTCTGAACTTCACCATCAGATCAGATGCATTTTCTGTAGGATCAAATGCTGTATCTAGAGCCTTCAGGTAGTCACAAGAAGTAGCTGAAGGATTTTCAACCTTCACAAACCTCACAATATCTGCTGCGGGCCCTCTAAGGCATTCCACTAGTCCCTGTTTCTTCATATTGTCAGAACACTGCCATTCTTCAAGAATATGTGTAGTGTGTTCAGCCCATACCTCATAGTCTTCCTCCCCATTTGGTGTAGGAGTCAGTCCAGAAAATGTGAGCAGTTTCCTATAATTCTGAGCTTCTACTGGTGAGGCAGTTTGGCATTTCTGAACTAGTGAATTAATTGCGCTAAAACTCAGTGTTAAGTGTGAGAGCTGGGGAAGCTACATTCTGTATGTCAGCTAAAGATTTTCCCTCTTGTTTCAAGAAAGACATAAGCTTAGTAAGGAACTCTTCACCTTTACTACTGCCAGATGAAGGGGATGTAGCACTAAGTACTTGAGTGGACCATGGGCCTATTTCATCAGGAATTCCAATAAAAACTGGGAAAGAAATTTCAGAAACCCTTTTAGAAGTCTCTACTAAGACAAATTGCTCCCTACCTGTTTTATCACTGCATCGACCATGCACTTTTGTCTTGCCAGTTCCCTTAACTGTGTCTAGCACCCTATATATAACAGTGTCTGTAATGTCCAGTGGCACATTGCTTAAAACAACAGCATTCTCAAGTGCAACATTCTTCTCTTTACACCAAGCAATAATCTCATATACATCCATTTTGTACAAACTTCATCAATAAACAAACAAAGAAGTTTGGAAATGGAAAAAGATATATACAAAACTGCACAGGCGAGCACAAGTAACTTTAAAAAGGCAGAAAACACATAATGCTATACAGGAACAGTATTTATCACATTAGTGCCCACCAAAACAACCTTTTTTTTTTAATCCTGGACGAGCCCCCACAAATGTAGCCCTCCCACCATTTAACTGGCACGTTACCTATGGCTTAGGATGAAATTTCACTGGTGGGATCCACATTAAATACCTCCCAATACATTTTAATAACCAATGGGTCCAATGAAAACAATTATTATTTATAATTGTTACACTATTTCAAAGTAATGATTTATAAACACTTACTCCTTTTTATTAATTATTTGAATGCAACCACCATGTAAGCACTTCACACAATCATGGATAGAAAACAACAAAAAAACTTAAAAAAAACCCCATAAAACTCATTTATTTAAACACACCGCTTATGGGATATTATCACAGTTCAACTTAAATTTGAGTTTCAGCACAAGTAAGGTTCACACATAGAAATCAACAATAAATATATAGGTGTATATATATATATATATATATATATATATATATATATATATATATATATATATATATATATATATATATATATATATAAATCGTTGGCGCACTTAGTTGGAGCTCATGTGCAGTGCAAAACTTCACGTGTACTCACGGTGTCCTTCCAGAACTTTTCCCCACATTTCTCATTTTCCTCCTTGGTTAAACACAGGAATCTCACAGCTCCGTCTGGGATGACGCCAGTAGCTTCGTCTTGATGCGGGATTTATTTGCGCTCCCTGATTAGTTGTTGCCTCCTGTGATATTTCTGACACTGCTTATTTGCATTTTCTCCTTCTGGGATAAATCATGTCAGACGCATTGCATGCCAGCTGTGCCCTCTGTGGAATGCGACTGTGGCGGTCCTCCAAAAAAACTCCTTATAACCGAACTCTGTATTGCTTAAAAAAAAAAGGGAAAACGCGCGACTGTGCAGCCGCGTTTTTTTTTTCTCTTCACTCTTCAACAGGTGAGGAGTCAACCTCTTGGCGCGCGAGTTCCCTTCCCGCGCTCCCGCGTCGCTGAAAGCCGCCCGCGCTCTTAGCATCAAATAAACACGTTTACTATTATACCCAACTAGGAGGGTGCTACACTTAGTTATTACATCTTTTCACTTGTGCCAATCATCTTTTGTTACCTGTCCTATTAGACTTGGTGAACAAATAGACACCAAGTTAATGTTACTCGATTATGTTTACCTCTTTTGTAGGAGATGAAAGGCATCTGCCAAATAATTACAAAGTATATGCAAAGGTAAATGTCTCAAGTGGGGGTTGAATTCTTGTTTTGTTAGCTTTGGTATTTTTCCATTTTTTTGTTTTTTTTATATTTTGAAGTTATTTGTTGTATATGGTTAGCAAAGTTTATCTGCTTGATTGTACACTATTACTTTACTGAGATCAGTCAGCGATAAACTGCAATCCAATGGGAGATAATGTATCCCCTTTATAAACTGCAAGAAAAATAAATACAACTTGATTAGGCATCAAGAAATGCAAAGAGGATGGAAGCATATCCACATTCTGTGTGTCATAAACTGCAGCTGTACAACTTGGAAAACCCACCAGGGATTTTCTTCATCAATATACACTTTTTTAGAAAGGCTTTTGGATAATATTATAGGTAGCATGCCCTTGTAAAAACAATCACAATAGATTGACCATAATATTATCATCAATTTAAGACCAAAAATGAAAATATTTTAAGTGTCATAGACGTTCCTTAAATCAAATTTAACTCCAAGGCTGAATAACTGTCTATGTTCATGCAATTCATGCATTTATTTATAGTAGGATTGACTACTACAATGCGGTGTTCACTGGATGTTCAAACTGTTCTTTTTACAGCCTCCAGTTAATCCAAAATGCTGCTGCAAGAATTATTACAAGAACAAAAAAATATGAACACATAACTCCAGTTCTTAAATCCTTACACGTTCTCCCGGTTAAATTTAGGGCAGATTTCAAAATCCTCCTTTTAACATTTAAAGCCTTAAATGGCCAAGGTCTGGCTTACTTGCATGAACATATTGTGAAGATCTCAAGATGCCGGTCTGCTTATGATTCCAAGGATTAATAAAATAACAATGGGAGGTTGAGCTTTTAGTTACAGGGACCCTAAACTGTTGAATGGTCTGCCTGCTACTATAAGTGATGCCCCTTCAGTCTCAGCTTTCAGTTTAGCATATCCTTACTAAGGCTGCTGATTAACTGTATATACTGCATCTCTATTGTTTGTCATTAGCATGAAAACATAAGTAATATGATAGTTACAATTTGTTACTAACCCTCACCAATTCTGTTTCTCTTCTTGGTACTCAAATGTGGCACTTGGTGCCACTGCCCACCTGCTAAGTTGTTTTGCCTGCCTAAGGTAAAGTCATCTCTGATGGAAGATCACAGGAATCATCAGGTAGAGGGGTCCTTTCATTGGATTGGCTGGCCCAGCAGTGACTGAGCTGTAGAATGGCCAATAGAGGGAGGCAGCTTGATGGCTGAATCCAAATCGTATTATGTAACATGTGTTGAATTCTGCTCTGTACTTGTAATATTTTTGTTGCACTATTATATTGTATTGAGAATTACTTGTGTTCTGTTCTGTATATTGTATTATATTTTCCTCTTTTTTGACACCCACTGCACATCTAACCTATCTGGAAAGGGGTCTCTCTTTGAACTTCCTTTACCAAGGTTTCTTCCATTTTTTTTTTCCGTACAATAGGAAGTTTTTCCTTGTCTTCTTAGAGAGTCAAGGCTGGGGGCTGTATAAAAGCAGGCCCTGTTGAAGCCCATTGTGGCACTTCTTGTGTGATTTTGGGCTATACAAAAAATAAATTGTATTGTATTGTATTGTATTGTGTCTAAGTGGTGATAAACATTTGTCACATATGGGCAGCTATGTTCTCATTAAAGCAAAGCAAATTCTTTTTTCTATGAGCTAACAAAAGTTAATTGCTTGATGTAAATATAATTTTCTTATCTCACATGCTCCAGTTTCCTACATTGACATCCTTAAAGACATTACATGCAGAAGTTGTGTAAGACCAGACAATTTATTATTATTCATTTATTATTATCATACTGTATATGCTATTAACATACAAAGTCAATTTGTAAGTAAGTTCAAAGTGGTGCTTAAAAATGTCTTTACCTAATGTTCTGATTTATTTGCATTATATTTACTGTGTATGGATGTACAGTATTATATAAATGGAAATATTAATTTGCATTAAAGGTGGAGAAATCGGCATGTCTCTCACATCATTTTTCCCAGACCTGTGCACAATAAAGGTGTTTAATAATCAAAAAAGAGAATTCAGATTGCCTTTTATTAACGCAAATATCACATGCCTCAAGTCACACTTGTATACTATCTGTTACTGGTATGGATATCAACCTAATTTACCAGAAGTTTTGTGGTGTTCCATTCCTACCAACCTAAGCTCATGTGCACTATACATGAAACAGACCTGGACAGATCATTAGTCTGGCACAGATGATAATAAATAAATAGTAAACTATATAATTAATGAGTCTTTCTTTTATATATACAGTGGTGTAACTTTTCATGGAACACACCACCCAATGGTAATTTATTTAATTACTTTTGAGGCGTTATGTGCCTGGCATGTTTAACGCTGTTTTATCTACAGTGTTTTTTAATAATTACTCTTTTTTCATAGTGTTACAGCTCAATTTATAAAGTTCCTTGTCTGTTAGTGTTTATTTTACATTTATTTGTTATATTTTGTGGATGAGAATTTCAGAGCTTATACTTAAAACTGATATAAAAACTGCATTGTGATGAACATACTGAACTGACCTCTGAAGCTGTTACATTTTGCATAGTTCCAGTTACAGTATGCAGCTCTTATTTATAATCAGGTAGGGTATATTGTAAATGTTTGGAGACAGAAACACAGGGTGCCTTTATGGGGTCCAATAGCAAAAAGCATGCAGCTCTCGTGTAATGCAGCATTATTTTTTCATCTGTCTTCCATAGTCATGCGAAGTTTTAGTTTCAAGTTAAAATTTCAACAATGCTAAGCAGAAGGAAGGAGCCAGCCCAAGATGGAACACAGGTTTATCGCATTTTGTTCACTTACACACTCACATTTAATGATACTGACGAGTTAAAAAGTGTTAGTTAAACCTAATTAAACTTGAGAAAAATCTTGATATGCATTGTTCTTTCATTTGTTGTGTTATCCCAAATTGCAAAAGGTAGTTTCACATTTAAAGACATCTAATTTTCACCTGTGGTGTTAACATTTGATTATATTACTGTTAATTAAACCATTTTATATAAAGATCTAATTAATATTTGCTTGTTTTTAACATGGCCTCTAAACACATATGGAATGACTTACAAAAATGTGACACCTTTACCTTTAGTTTCTAAATTTATCATTATTATGACAAACAAAAATTTAGTTGTGAAACTAGCATTAGTTAAATCACTAAGGTACAGTAAAAACACTTTGGATTGACTTTCTCCTCTTAAAACGAGTTTTATTAGAGGCAAAAGGGTAATTGTGAAGTTTCTCCCTAATTAGAATTCACAAACTTGAAAACAGTAACTTTACTAGTCTGGATAGATTGATAAAATGATGTAAAGCACCCCTTAACATGGAAACTGTCAATCTTAATTTCTCATCCAATCAATAAGAAACATATTTGGCAGATTCAAGAATTATTGTAATAGTAACTTAGATAATGAAATGTTGCAGATCTGCTGTTAATAGAAGTTGGCTTACTACTAAATACAAAAAGCTACACAGGATGGAAGAAGACCTTTTTGGAGTTAATTAATGCACACACAAACTCTCAGTCAAGGCTAATGTACAGTTACAAATTAATCTAACATGCACATCTTTGGAGACTATAGTAGGAAAACCCACATAAACATTGGCAAAATGAATTAAGTTCAGTAAAGTTCTTGAACGTTTCCATGATTTTATCAAACCACAGGGTTTGCTCATCACTCTTCACTAATCTTTTTGCATAATAGAATTCACAATAAAGCAAAAATAATTACTGGATATAAGGGACTAAACTTAACACTAGAATTCCTGAAGCTTACGAAAAACCCCATAATCCCGGCCCAATTTAAATCCCTTTACACCTCTCCATCAGTGTCTTAAAAACCATAAATTGATTCAATAACATGCTCCCAAGAAATTAAGATTTTAGCAGGAGCCATAAAATGGCTTTTATAAGACCCAAATTTCTTTTGAAAAATCTAGTTTCCATTTCAGTAATTGATATTAAACAATTCAAACACTGAAAGTCAGAGTGGAAGTGTGGCAGTCAAAGGGAGTTCTGGGTGGACGACCCAGGTTTTATAGGGATATTTCAGGCCTAGCAATGCATTAAAGAAGACTGGAAGTGACTTCAAAAGTATGCTGAGAAGTAGGTTTAAAAGAAACCAGTAGGATAGCTTTAGTCAAAGAAAATGATACGGTACAGACAAGGGAAGGTGTGAAAGGATTTTATTTTGACTTATTCCCTTATTTTTTCTTCCAAAGCCCTCTTTACATTTGTGTTGATAACCTTTGGTTGTAATAATTTCTTTGTATTATATTTCTGATATCTTTGACATTTTTAGGGGGTATGGGGACAATGAGAGTTTCCCCCTCAAGCCACAAGTAGGAACAGAGAAATTCAAAGGCCCCAACAGTAATGAAAGAACCCTAAACCAAATATTTTTAGAAAATATACAAAAATGGGAAAACGCAGGCTGCCATATTAAAAAATCACTGCATGATTACATCCCACAGTGCATTGAAGCCAGTTACTTGGAGGTAGCAGTCATTAACTATGCTATCCATATCAGGCAGTTTTTACAAAAACAAGGTATATGAGTGTGAGATGAACTGTTTTGTTCTCTTTATCTTTTGTGTAAAATAACATGAACGAGTTATACAGCTTTGTTATGCAAAATATCCTAGTCAAAATCAACACACTTGGTATTTGTCATAGTAAGCTGATACAATTCATATAGCAGTGAGCCCTGAAATCTATTGAATAAAAGATGCAAGAGCGGCATTTGGGGGTAGCAAGTGGAGTGACTGCCCCAGGCCCCTCACCTAAGGGGGCCCCACTTTTGAGGCCCACATGGCCCATTCGAGCAGATTTGTCAAGCTATATTCTCCAGTATGTATATATTTGAGATGCTTCTAAGAGGAACCCTTTTAAAATCACTCTTCAAGGTCAAATTCCATACATGTACGTCTTTGAAAATATTCCATAGCTTACCTTCATCGCCCGAAAAGGGTCGCCAGTATAATCTCTTCCTAAAATAGATATAGCCTATTAGTCGCTGGGTTGGTTTCTCCTATCTATAGAAAAAGACATTGCATCCAGATTAATCTACAAAAATGTCATCAATGACTTTTTCAATTGGAAGGCAAGAAAAGTGGATTTTTGTCTCTGAACCTGGAAACCGGTAAGAGATTTCATGATGATACCCCTACTTTAATTTCAGTCTTCCTGTTGAAACACTGAAACTCACACTTTATTTGTAGGCCATAAACTTGTCCGAATATTAATGCACAAAAAATATGTTGCAATTGATAACTGGCTGACATACATAATTGTGAGTTATGACTATCACATCCTACATATTTGGACTAAGAGTATACTTGCAATTTGGGTACTTTTCTAGAAGAGGCCCTGCTAATTTCCGCATGACACTGCGTCACATTTCGCACTATTGTGGTATTGTCAAATTGCATTTTTGTAATAGATTATATCATTACTAGGCGAAGCCTGCCATAGCATACGGCAGTGTAAGAATAAGAACGGAAAATGGTGAGAAAGGAATTCAGTATAACAAAGGCTTAGGAAACCACCGTTGCAGTATAACAAAAATAGCAAGGAGTGAAACCAATGCCAATGGTCGAGAGAGTACCTTCCTGTAGCAGGCTACGGAAAATATAGACATATATAGATAAATGCCGCATTCACTGTGTTGCTCAGTCGACACGATAAGTCAGCGCGTCCGCACTATTGCGAGTGGTAAAAGTGCCATTTAAACTAATACAGCTAGATGTGGAAACTGGGTTTTCTGATGAAAAAACAATAATGTTTTAAACAGCATCGTTTACATATAACAGATTTTGGCAAATTATTTACATGCAATTATTTATATCTATTTATACACTAATAATGGCAATTATTACATAATAATAATAATTATTATTATTATTAAATAATTCCTCCCGTATAAGTAACATTTCTCAGACTGCTTTCTTCCATCTCTGAAACATTTCTAGACTTCGTCCTGTTCTTATGCAACACAGTACTAAAGTATAGATTACTGTAATGCTATTCTGTTTGTCATCCCACAAAAACGTATCTATCGCTTACAATTTATTCAAATTTCTGCTGCCGGGATAATAACCTGCTGTTCTAAATCCACTGAACATACTACACCTATTCTCTCTCAACTTCACTGGCTCCCAGTTAACTGCAGAATACAATACTAAATACCGCTCTTAACATTTAAAGCTCTCCACAACCTCACTGATCTCTTACAGACTGACACTCCTCTCGCTCACTCAGATTCTCATCTGCAGCTGTATTTTTTGTACCACACATCAATCTCTGTGCTATGGGAGCTCGAGCGTCTCTTATAGTGCTCCTCAACTCGGGAATTCTCTTCTCTCTCATATACATCAGCTCGATTCAATAACACATTTTAAAACTACCCTCAAAACTTATCTTTTCAAACTGGCACACCAATTGTGAATTTTGCACTGTTACTGCCAGTTATCTTTGTTTGTTTGATAATTATTGCCGTTTGATTTAGCCTTCTCTTCAGCCTCGAGAGCGACGGTGTATGTGGAAGGAGGATTAGAGATGGCAGGCGGGGCTCTGTCGTGCATTCCCCATGACGCGAGAGGAGGGTTAGAGTGGGCTGGTGGGGCTCTGTCGTGTGTTCCCCATGACACGAGAGGAGGGTTAGAGTGGGCGGGCGGGGCTCTGTCGTGCGTACCCCATGGTCGGGCGACTTGGTCGATTATATATATAGAAAAGCAGCCAGTATCGAAAAAAACAATGAAAAGTCAACGTGGCTCTGAGGTTCACATGGACTGTAGCATGGACGAAAGTGACTGAGGCTGTGTTTGGTAAAGTGTTCCATGCGGGCACATGAGCAGGCAGTACGCATACCTCAAGAGTGACGGCGGACACAGCAGGAGAGTTAGAGTTGGCGGCCGGTGCTCCGTCGTGCATATTCCATGATGCGGGAGGAGGGTTAAAGTTGGTGGGCAGGGCTCTGTCGTGCGTATCCGACGGTCTTAGAGTTGGTTGGCGGGGCTCTGTGAGTTGGCAGGCGTGGCTCTCTGTCTTGCGCTCACTGTTTTGCATGCCCTTAGTGAATTATATATATAGATATATATAATTCTGTGTGTTATCTTGTATAAAATGTAGCTGAATGCGGTAATGAGAAAATCCAATGTATGCTAACATTATTTTTATTAAATTCGGGCACAAGTTTATATAGTCTATACATACCGGTAACAGCATTTGACGTAACTGGCCCCACGTGAGGCTGGTCAGCTAAAGGCCTGGCACACCCCTAAGGCCGCCTCTGAAAGGGTAACCATTGGAACCATTACAGGAGTCATCTTAGCTGTTATTTTGAGGAAATATTTCAGGAAACTGTGCCATGTGAGAGAGTATAGCTCTTTAGAATTGTTTACAGTGTGAATAACCATTGGTACCAGATATGCTGTACAGCAGAGGAATACCTAAGGGTGAAGAATTTCAGTTCTTCATTGCACAATTGAAATCCATCCTCATATTTTTTGGTTGTGTGGAATATGAACTTTGTGGGCTGGTGGAAATGAACTGTTTGACTGAAGTACATTTATAGTCAATACATTCACATTAAAGCATATTAGTCTTCAGTTATGGAGAGGATGTATTTTTTACTACCAGTCTCAGAAACAGCAACTCATTGTAGGAATGTAGTAAATTCAGCTTTGTTGTTGTTTCATGGAAAATGAATTTTGGACTGCATTGGAGCACTGGTATTGCTGTTGCATTTCAGGTCTGAGGTCCTTGGTTCAAATCAGGAATTTAGTTTTCGTCTATGTGAAGAGTAGATGTTTTTTTCTCCATTTACTCAGCTTTTCTCCCTTATCCCCAAAGGTGTAGTTGTATTGATAATTGTTGATTACAATTTGGGGTTGTGTGTGTGTGTATGTGAGTAAGCCCCCTGATATGCTGGTGACTGGTTGTATAGGGATTTAAAATAATTTGTTTTATGTGTTAATGTAGTAATAGGATTATTTAGAAAGATTTTAATTGAATGACTTTTAAGTGAATGACTAGTTTTGCAAGTAAGTGAAGCTCATTTAGAAAAGATTAACATGGTTTTTTGTGTATTTTAATAGATGCTTAACAGGCAAATGTTTTTAGGTAGAATGTTTACCCAATGCACATGTTAAAGACTAGCATGAAGGTTGACAGGATATATTTAAATAGACTGATGGGACATTGGAATATATGAAAATATAAACATTTCCTCAAGAATTTACTTATATATTGCTATGGCTAATAGAATGTTCGAGCTTTAAGCTTAAAATAAAAGTGTGTAGGCTTGGAAAAAGATATTAGATAAGTGATTGAGATGTTTTTAGTTTGTATTTCACTGTATTATCTAAATAACGACAATCAGACAAATAACATGACCATTGGCAAGTTATCAGTTGTTCAGAGTGGCTGAACTGGCATCCTGACTGGGATCATGAATGATTTCCTATGCAGCCAAGAGGCTGTAATGGATGGAGCTCAAGATTGGAGACTGAGCCAGTTGAGGTGGTCATAAGTTTTTGTCCCAGTTGTAATGATCAGGTAATGAAGGGATAAGAGAAAAGTGGATCTTTTGAACAATTTGTCCCCCAACACATGAGGTGGCAGTGCTTCTCTGGCTGGGGCCCAATATGTACACCTGCAGGGTTGCCTGGGTTATGTAGTATGGATCCTTGGGAGGGTTTGCTATGAAGAAAGGATCTCCTTATTTTGTGGCACTTCTGTATGACGTAGAAATGCTTCTGGCATGCAATGGTGTGACACCTGAATTGCTCTCAGTTCTGACATATAGGGAGCCACTCTCCCTCATCCAGATAAGTCAGAGGAGGGAGGCAGAGAGCGAAACTCACATGGAGGAGTAGAAGGAACTTTATTATTGACTAGTACATTGCTGGGTTCAACTTATAAAGCCTGTAAACATGTCTTTGGGTAATAAATATTTTTATTTTATCCCCCAACACTGTGAATGACCAACTGTCAAGGTACTGCAGAAAAGAGAGTCTTTGATTCTTTGAATTCTCCTGTTTTTTTCCCTGCTACCTATAAAATCTTATCTGCTTTTCTTATGCACCCTGCAACACTTGCTGGACAACTGTAGCTCCAGGCTAACTACCTGCTATGAAGCTTGCTGTGTGACACTGATTTGAACCATTCCGATTTTATGATTTCATCTGTTTAATGTTTGATATGTCTGGTTTCTTGGCAAACAGGGTTACATGAAATAATGTTTTCTATTTTCTCATTGAAGTTATCTTGTGTTCACTGACAATAATGGCAACCATGGGGCTTTTTCCTGTCTAACCCAAGTCCTGCAGGGAAACAGAGAGACATTTAGTCCTTTCAGTTGTGGAAAGGATTTTATTTTTTATTTTTTTTTATTGTGTCTGTCTGTGGAAAGAGTGTTGACCTTATTGAGATGTTTACTAACCTTGGCTGTGACATTCATGTCTCTGGTGACTCTTCCTATGAAGTCGATAGACAGATTTGGAGAGCATGAGGTCACTAGAAAGGGGTGTGTGGCACTCCCAATATCTATGCAAAAGGACAAAGGTCCAAGTCTTTAGAGTCCTGGTGCTTCATGTCTTGCTATATAGTTGCGAGACATGGACGCTATCCAGTGACCTGAGACGAAGACTGCACTTCTTTGATACTGTATTTCTCCGGAAAATCCTTGGGTACCGTTAGTTGGATTTTGTGCCAAATGAGCAGTTGCTAATGGAGTCCTGCATTGTGAGGGAGCATCAACTACAGCACTACGGCCATGTGGCACATTTCCCTGAGGGTGATCCAGCTCATAAGAGCCTTATTGATGGGGACCCGAGTGACTGGACCAGGCCAAGGGGTTGCCCACGTAACACCTGGCTGCAGCAGATAGAGGGTCATTTCTGCATGGTGGGACTGGACCGTGTGTCTACCTAGGGGGTTGCAAACTGGGATCCCGAGTTTTTTCATTGTGTTTGTGGGTAAGGCAACGCACTGTACCAGTGCATGCTCTCCAACTTGACTTGACTTGACTTGTTCTGGAAAACAGGGTGAAGTTGTAATCTCAGAAGTATGCAGTCTATTATTGCTGAGTTTCCCAGGGGTGAAAATTGCTAGCTGTATATGGAAACACAAGGCCAGTAAGATAAGGTACAATTTAGGGGCATTTCTTCTTGTTCAGCAAATAAAGAAAAAGAACCTACAAGGCTTGTGTAGTGCCTTTTGTAAAAAATATGTCAGCTTTAACAACAAAATACCTGTATGAGGCTGTTTCCTGCCTTCTGGGATTGGCTCTAGTTCCAGTTCCCTATAACCCTGAATTGAATTTGAGGATTTTGAAATTTATGTTATTAGTGTGTCTTGATCATTATGTCATAGCAGTGATCACATTTTAAGATCAACACCTATTGGCTTGTCTGTCAAAACATATTTCTATTGTAAGAATTTCAAGAATTGAAATATTTTTACCATTTTCAAAAGTAAATACCATTTTCTGAAAATGCTGATATATATATTAGGATAAACATTCGACTCATGTTTCATCATAAATGAGCTTTTGAAGAAAGAAAGGAACATTGTAAATGTGTTTTTATATAAGTGTAATGTGAAAATTACATTAAATTTGAAATCTTCATAAAATCTATGACTCCTTTCTACTGCACATTTTCAATCAAAGGAAAGAAATTCATTTAAGGCAAAGTAAAAAAAGGCATTCGATACAGAAGTGTTTACTTATTTGTATAGTTCATGTTAACAGTAATAAAATGTTAACTTTTTTTATTAGCGACATGATAAACTGTGTATTGGAGCATACATATGCATCAGTGTGATTAACAATGATAAAGCAAATATTAAATATTAAAATAAATCTTACATTAGTTGAATATAAAACACACATCAGTTAAGATATTAAATTAGCACTGGGGCACTGCATAATATATACCTAACTTTGTGCATATGATTCTGAAACATGAAAGACTTTGGTAATTTACTAACATGCAAATAAGAGTGCATTCTGTTCCTATTATGAGGACCACAAGAAAGAAGAAACAAGATGTGTCAGGGTCTAAAGCCAGAAGCTTTATAGCATTGCTATAGGGCAGTAAAAAATTCAACTCCCATCAGTCCCTACAGTTGATTTGATTGGATGCCTGCTATGGGTGCAGGGGCTGCTGGGAATAAGAATGCCAGCACAAGTTTTAAGGGGAGCCTGATTACACAGAGAAGACAAGTTGTTTTGTGTCTAGAGTTATCCGTCTGTTTTGTCTTCCTGTGCATTGCCTGGATTATCTCCTGTTCATGTGTATGGACTGTCTGGTGTCCGCCTGCTGCATGAGGACTGAACTGGATTGTTTGTTGACCTTTGGACCTTCCCTTCACAGTTCATTGTCAGGATATACCCGTAGGACTGTTCTTTACATTTTCTTACAGCGAGCTGATCTCTCACTACAATTGTTGCCGTTTCCTATGGACTTTGTTATGGACTTCATTGTGAGTGTTTTTTATTAGTTGTTTGTTGTTGCTTAATTTGTGTTTACTGTATATCGTTGGAAAGGGAACTGGGGTGGGATGGTTTTGCTTCATGTGGTTTCCTTTATTATTATTTAATACATTCATGAATTTCTGTTTTAATTACATTTGCTTTTTGTCTCTGTGAAGGAGTGTGTGTGAGGCTTGGAGTTTTCCTGAGATTCCCACCAAAAAAATAAATAAAACCGTCATCAGGCAGTGTGAATTTTAGTTGGGTTTTAGACGGCTACAACTTTACATATCTGTCTGTTTCTTGCATACCTGAAGAGCCACTGAAAGAACAGACTACCAAGGCCACTGGAACAACTATAAAATGACTCCTGGTTATGTCCACACCAGGCAGATGACCCAGAGGAAGGAGGTTCATGCTTCTTTCATTAAAAGAACGAATTTTAGTGCCTAATAATAGTATGCTTACTGTATATGATTTCATTTTCACTTCATAAGTGCTACTATTTTTCTTGTCTTTGCAGAGTACTTTTATGCTGGTTCAAATATCCTGCTAATCAAAGACAAATGACTGTGTCAAAGATCTTATTTTCTTTCTGCCTCCTAATCATGTGCCCCATTTTCCACAAGATGCATATGATCACTTGTGTCTGAGAAAATGTCTACTCTAGTGTTTGTATTTTCTGTTAAAGAAGATGGTGAAATTGCATTTGATACAGTCATCTATGAACATTATGAACTACTTAAATATCTCTGTGTAACCAACAAACGTTGCGGTCTGATGCTGAGCAACTCCTTGCACTGCCATCTTTGTGCAATGAGATCTGCAGATGGAGTACATCTCATTTTCCAAAAACAGAGCAATATTTGACATTTCAGATGATTTAACTCAATGAAAGTAAGAGCTGATTGTTTGTGAAGAAATGATGTCACCTGAACCCAAGAATATAAGCAGGATTTTCGTGTAACTGGTGGCACTCTTTTTGATATTATATAGGTGGCTGTTGAAAGGATTCCCCAAGTCTCTCTGTTCTGTCCATCTAACAGATACATCAGGAATTGAAATCATTCAGCAAATGGCTGCAATTCCTGCTTTTGAAAAGACAAAAATATAATAAAAATATTTAATATAATATAAAATATAATAATAAGAAGAATTTAATGGATGCAGTGTTCTCTGCAGGAGAAACCTCTTGTGCTGAAATTGCTAAAACAAATAAAAAAAATGTAGCTACCAAGCCTGGAAGCATAACTTCCTCATTAGTATTCAGAGCACTTCTATCTCCTGAGCTACAATTAATCTTGTATATAGACTGAACATTTTGCCTCCAAGATGCCGTTATGTGATGATAACTTCCATATCCATAAGAAACCATTCATCCATCAGTATTCACAACCACACTTATTCCAGTTTAAGTTCATTGGCAGCCATAGCCAATCTCAGCTGAATCTGATGTAAGGTAGGAACCAGCTCTGAGTGTGGTGCCAGTCTGATGATGCACATGTCTACACACATGCATATAAAGCCAATGTATGGTCACCAGACAGCCTGATATCTTTGAAATGTGAGACAAAAACAAAACTGAAAACCTGGAAAAAATGTACAAATAGGAGATGCCACAGTAACAGTAATTACAATTTAATCCACTGCATAATTAAATATGGTAGCAAATCTTTTTTACTTATAACAAATCCAAAAATAATATTAACAAAACCTTGTCTAGCAAGAAGGTTATTTGCGCCAATGTAATTTGTGAAATTTATTTCAAAGATTTGCAACTCAGCTGAGAGAGAGAGACTGCTAGAGATATGGGTAGAAAACAGATGATAGGACACACAAGCAGGTTATTTTAAATAGTGCTGATAGACCAAACCAGAGCCACAGTCTATAGAAGCCATAAATGATAAGAACAAGTGAGAATGTTATTTTGGCACACACTCTTCTGGTAGTTGCCCATATCTGACATGAATTCCGTGTATATGTAATTATGTGAATGGTTATAATGACGAGGAACCAACACAACATCAGAAGTGTTTCACTGTGCCACCGACATGCCTTGCTGCATGTGATATCTGTGTTTCAGCATTCTCCCACTTGGCTGGGATGTCCCTTTGCTTCTCTCTGGCCTGAATATACATAAATACAAGATTATGCATTATATTCTGGGAATGAATGTTACCATTTAAAGCAAGTTAAATACATATATCTCTTTTTGTACCATATCTCTCTCTTGTAATTATTTATGCCATGACTACGAAAGGGATGGTATTGGTTTCTAATCAGTTCTGCGTCAAGAAACACATCCCAGGGGAGAAAGAGCTCCCACTGCTGGATACATCTGGCAGTTTCAAATCTTAGACTACATTCAAATTCTACACAGTAAACAATGACATGATGGCAGGCTCTATAACCATACAAAACAGTACCATTCATTTAAAAAAAATCACACAAATCTTATTTGAGTCTGAAATTTAAAGGTAGCATCATTTCTAACATTGCCTCAAAGTGTATTAAACTTTGAACCAGCAGATTATTGCAGACCCCGTGAGGTTTAAATTTTTATTTAAAGTTCTACTTGTTTGAGCATAACAAATAATCAAAGTATTTAACATTCCTAGACATGGTAATATATTTTAAAAACTCTACTTAATTAGGCAATGTGAAATAATCATGAAATAAATTTGTTTATTTGCACAAAGTGCCTGGTGTCAGCGCATATCAACATCCTGTGACATTTGAGTCCCTGTCTTGCCCCTTGCACAAGGCTGACTCTCAGTACTTTAGCAAAACCAACATTATTCAGTTTGAAACAGGAACAGCACGGTTATTTATTGTAGCGGGATCTACCATTCTCCTATA
The DNA here is from genome assembly GCF_016835505.1 of Polypterus senegalus. Lineage (NCBI taxonomy): Eukaryota > Metazoa > Chordata > Cladistia > Polypteriformes > Polypteridae > Polypterus > Polypterus senegalus. Next base: position 131,654,813 of record NC_053164.1, on the reverse strand, counting down.
CTCAAGACACAGCAATCAGGCAGGGTTGTGGCCAGGTTAGTTGCCAAGTAATCCTGTTTGTTGCATTTATAATGTTCCTTGCTTCACCCATCGACACCAAGCACTTATAGCGTGACCACAATCAACTCGGATCTGCTTTTGCTGCGAGCTGCTAAAGAACTGGGGGCCTGTGGTTGCCCCGACAACTGATAAACTGTCTCTCACAGATGCAGCAATCGCGCTTCGGGATGCTCTTCGGCGTGTCGTCCCGTTGGGGGGAATCCCAAAAGAATTTAAAAACCTTACAATACATTTTTAATAGGTTTCCGACTTGTGCTTGTTTAACTTCTATGTGAATATAAAAAAAAAAAATTCTGTGTGAATCCCTATATTTCCGAAGAGAAGAATGCCCCCGAAATGAGTCTATGACAGTCCTTGATGTTTTGGCCAGCAGTTGACCTTAGGCTGCCTTTTAATTGGTTGCTTTCAGATTTTTCCAGAGGTGCAGCTCTCTGCCACATTTATTGGCAGTGAATTAGTGTTGTTTCATGTTATTTTAATCTAATGTGATTGGACTATCATCAACACATTCTGTCATGTTGATGTCAATGGCTCACAGTTCACACCCACCGTGAATGTTGTGTAACTACAGATGAGTGATTGCGACTTTGATGGCAACTTAAAGCAGAACTTCAGAAATTAAAGAAAATTGTGTTATTTCTTTAACAAAACAATCCTTCATAAATCATTCACTTGAAGAAAAAAGACGATAAAGGAGATTGGACTGGACTGACCTGACTTAAGAATTTGAGGATGAGCTTTCACAAGGACTTTTTCCAACTCTTGTTATGACAAATGGAGTTGGCTAACTGGGTGTGGTGTAAGTAATGCCTTGTGTTGGTACAAAAGTGCTGTGGACAACAAGGGGGTATTAGATCTAAAACATCTCTCTGAAAAATGCAAGAAGCATGAGAGTAGTCATCTAGACAATAGCATGAGTTGTCTAGAAGTTTATTTTTTTTACAGGGTTAGTGAATTGACTCAATTTAATCAGAAAACAAATTAGAAATTTCCGGGCCTTAAGTCAAGGAAGGAAAAATATATGGAAATTTAAGGAAATATAAGGTTGGAATTGTCCTGTGGGTGTAGTACAAAACAGGATGAGGGGCGAGTTATGTTTTAAGATGGAGTCTTTGGATCTTACAATTGAATTTTTTCCCAGAATCCTGGTAATCCTAGCAAACTTCCATAGGACTGGGCAGACTGGAAGCAAGTGTAGAATAAAATTATACTGGGGAGGATTCTGTGGATTTGCTAAATAATAAACTGGGATGCAATCAGAGGACTAGTGATTTTATGGATAGATAGATAGATAGATAGATAGATAGATAGATAGATAGATAGATAGATAGATAGATAGATAGATACTAAAATTCACATACTCCAGCAGCAGCATACTGATAAAAAACAATATTAAATTAAAGAGTGATAAAAATGCAGGTATAACAGACAATAACTTTGTATAATGTTAACGTTTACCCCCCAGGGTGGAACTGAAGAGTTGCATAGTGTGGTGGAGGAACGATCTCCTCAGTCTGTCAGTGGAGCAGGAGAGTGATAGCAGTCTATCGCTGAAGCTGCTCCTCTGTCTGGAGATGTTACTGTTCAGTGGATGCAGTGGATTCTCTATGATTGACAGGAGCCTGCTCAGCGCCCGTCGCTCTGCCACGGATCTCAAACTGTCTAGCTCCATGCCTGCCTTCCACACCATTTTGTCCAGGCGTGAGGTGTCCCTCTTCTTTATGCTGCCTCCCCAGCACACCACCGTGTAGAAGAGAGCACTCGCCACAACCGTCTGATAGAACATCTGCAGCATCTTATTGCAGATATTGAAAGATGCCAGCCTTCTAAGGAAGTATAGTCGGCTCTGTCCTCTCTTGCACAGAGCATCAGTATTGGCAGTCCAGTCCAATTTACCATCCAGCTGCACTCCCAGATATTTATAGGTCTGCACCCTCTTCACACAGTTACCTCTGATGATCACGGGGTCAATGAGCGACCTGGTCCTCCTAAAATCCACCACCAGCTCCTTGGTTTTGCTGGTGTTCAGGTATAGGTGGTTTGAGTCAAACCATTTAACAAAGTCCTTGATTAGGTTCCTATACTCTTCCTCCTGCCCACTCCTGATGTAGCCTACGATAGTAGTGTCATCAGCGAACCTTTGCACGTGGCAGGACTCCGAGTTGTATTGGAAGTCTGACGTATAAAGGCTGAACAGGACCGGAGAAAGTACAGTCCCCTGCGGCGCTCCTGTGTTGCTGACCACAATGTTAGACCTGCAGTTCCCAAGACGCACATACTGAGGTCTGTCTGTAAGATAGTCCACAATCCATGCCACCAGGTGTGAATCTACTCCCACCTCTGTCAGCTTGTCCCTAAGGAGCAGAGGTTGCTATGAATATGTTACAGGATAGATGGAAGTCCATGTTATGGGAAGATTACAGATGGGGGTGTGGACATAATGGTGTGGGTTTTGGCAGTATTGGGAACTGGGCAAGGTGGCAGAGGACTGGGCAACTTAGAGACAGGTGTAGTATAAAATTTGGGTGGCATGTGCACCTGTTCCTTTCCACATCTATAGGGCAAGTCATGGGAAAAATAAGGGGATTATGGATGTCATGGACTAAAGTTTTGGAGCACAGTAGAAATGGGAGAGTTGGAATTAGATTGGGCAGCATGGTTGAGGATTTATCCTGTGGGTCTGGTAGTGGACAGACCAAGTTGTGCATTGGCACTATAATGAGTACCACAAGAGCAGGTGTAATGACCAGAAAGACTAATATAATAAATAGATGAGAAAGGCACCATAAAATAGATACAAAATAGTACAAAACAGGTTGAGGGGCGTGTTATGTTTTAAGATGGGGTCTTTGGATCTTACAATGTGAATTTGTTCCCAGAATCCTGGTAATCCTGGCCAACTTCCATAGGACTGGGCAGACAGGCAGCAAGTGTAGAATAAAATTAGGCTGGGGATGATTCTGTGGGTTTGCTAAATAATAAACTGGGATGCAATCAGAGAACTAGTGATTTTATAGATAGTGTGGTGGATGGCCGGCTTCAAGTTTCGGTCCTCACCCCCAGGCCGCCAGGAGGAGTTCTCCCGACAGCGTGGATGGGCCCCGAATTCCAGTAGGGCCTTATGGACTTTGTAGTCTTTACGCACGGCCCTGCTGGATACCATGGGGGCCACTGGGAGTCGCTGTAGGAGGGCCCGTGGACTCGTATGTGCCCTATACCCCGGAAGTGCGTCACAATCCCAGGACAGGAAGAGACGGCGTGCTTCCGGGGTGAAGATATGGATTTTTGACCCTGACCCGGAAGGAATAAGGACTTGTGGACTGTTGGGCAGGAACACCTCCGGGTCAGGGGATATAAAAGGACACAGAGGAAACCCAGACGCTGAGCTGAGCTGGGAGGTAGAGGGGCGAAGTGTCTGGGCGAGGAGGACTGATTATTGTGATTGTGCTTAATAGTTTATTTATGATATGAATAGTGTGTAGTAGTGGGTGCTTGGTGCACATAAAAGACAATAAAAGAAGACTAATTTATCTTCACTTAGAGTCCAGCGTGATACCTGAGGGTTCAAGAGGTGGATAAGAGCCTCACTGTCACAATAGATAGATAGATAGATAGATAGATAGATAGATAGATAGATAGATAGATAGATAGATAGATAGATAAGGCAATATATAATAGATAAGTGCTGCCTCTAATTGTCCCTGCAAAAGCTATGCCCCCACCCAATGGGTAAACTTGAATTTGTTAATAACAAAGGTACTTTGAAATTAGCTGTTTGGAAAAGCTCAGTTGACCGAGTTTTTGTAGTTTGACATCTCAACTTGTTCTTATAATGCATTTGTTTTCCTTCTTTCCTCAACAATGTCCAGTATAATTTTAAAACATTATTATTAGTATTACATTGATTATGAATGCTGAATCCAAAGTTCGGTTAATGAATGTTTTGACTTTATAGGCTTATTTGTCACTCTTTTTGGTCTGAATTTATGTTACAGATTTTTCTTGCATTAAGGGTGCTTAACCTTTGTCATTGTAAATATTATTTATTTAACAGACACATTTTTCTAGGGATATTTACAAAGCAAACCATAATTATCATGAGTATTTGTGTGGCTTAAGTTGTATTTGTATAAAGTTATGATTTTTAACATCTTAAGCCATTTGGTATTTTCTTTTTTTATGGCTGCATCTGTAGCATTTACATTGCCAAGTTGGTTGCCCGTCCCATGACTCAGGTCATGCACTAATAAAGCAGTTCTGTTTAAGATGGTGTTGTGGAAGCGCATGTTATTCTAGTTTTGAATAAAAATAAATAATTCTGTTTTTCTTTTTGTTAGGAACATCTTTTCTGGTTAGGAAAAGACTTGTGGAGTTTGACAATGCTATTTTGTGTTTAAGGTTAGATGCTAGGCATCTGTAGATCTCATGAAAATGGACATCTGCCTATTTTTTGATTATTTGGTCATGTTACTCATAGTGATGAGTGAACCCTGCCGAATTTGAATTCACCTTGAGTTTGGTCAAATCACACAAATATTCAGCAACTTCACCTGACTCAGTGAAATGCATTGAAATGAACATGGAAGGAGACACAATGAAACTAGTTTTGAGTGGATTATAATATTGTCTTTTAAGTGTCCCTGATGGCTAGAGAAACATATGCTAACTATGCTGGACAGATCAGTGTGGCAAAAAATGTGACCAGAGCTGTGAGGCAGCAGTGCTATTTACTCTGCCACCAATGCCGGGCTGAGATTAAATTAATAGAATTAAATATCAGAACTGTAAAATTTCTTGCAGACAGGAAGGCTTTCCCCTCGCTGATTCGATTGAAGCTACTCACCTCTCCTGAAATGAAAAATATAATTTGCTTTTTTTTCCGCCACACGACATTTCTACTTGTTCACTGCCCTGTTCCAAATTAGTGCAACACTAAAGCATGTGAATTCATCTTCCTGTTTGTATCAACTGCACGGTACTTTGGGTAATACTATTGAAGGGCTAGGCTCACGTATTACACACAGGTCCATGCAAAAAGATATTATCTTTAAGACACAAATACACTGACACATTTCCAGTTTCATTTTTGTATTTAAATGTATTCACAAGTTTTCCATTCATTTTTAACCAACTGACAGGATCAGTGTTATATATCTTGGTGGTTGGGACTGTCTCATGCAACATTGGCTAACTTGAGCTCTGTGATATCACACTGGTCCCACATAACATCATTATTGGTATTGAAACAAAAGTTTCTCTATGCCATTTGCACAGCATATTTCCTAGAAAGTATTCGGCAAACAAGGTTACCAATGAACACAGCCTATTCGCTGCGAAAAATGCTTTGCTGAATTATGACTATCAATAAAATCATTAATTTTATGACCTAAAATATTAGCCTACTAGCTGACAGTTTTCATCTTGGTATTACAATAATACATTTCATTTGGGTGATTACAAAGTAGAGTCAACCAAATTTAGACAACAAAATTGTGGACAACAATTCTAGTATCTCAGTCTGTCCATATGCTATATGAAATAAAAGAATTCAAACATTGCCAAAGATATTTGATAATTAATTTAGTCAGTACCACCACAACAATATAAAAGTAGAGCAGAGGGGCAGAAAAATCTAAGAAAACCCAAGACACACTGGAAAGAAGTGGTTTTTTTTTTGGATGGTTAATGGTAAGCTTTTTCCACAACTTGGCAGCAAGAACTTAGACGCATTGTTGAGTTTTAACCTGTCTGTCAAGAGGAAAGAAGTCAGCAGGTAGACAGAAAAAAAATGAAAGGTTCTTGTAGGTGTGTATAGAGAGAGCAGAGACTGAAGGTAATCAGAGGCAGAAATGGGGAAGAGACAAAGAGGGAATGAAAACAAGAATTCAAAGTTAAATCTTTGGTGCGAGTAGAATGCATTAGAAAGAGAGCAAGGCAAGGTGGTAATGTAGTTTAAACAATAGACAGATTTAACCACTATTATGGAAGACCTGTAGAAGTGTGGTAGCAGTTCATTGACAAAAGAGGTAGAGACAGAGACAAAGGGTGAAAGCGCAATATTGGCATAAGTGAAGAGAAAGAGAAACTGGTTCTAGAAATCAATAGTCTGAACTTCAATAGATTTTGAACGAAATTGAGTTGATTTTCAAGTGTTATCCTAAAAAAGAAAGAATTGTCCATGGTGACACTAAGATTCCCGACCAAAGCTTATCATTAAGGACAAGGCTTGAAGAAAGATCTGTGGAAGGAGAAGCAGAAGGCAAATATTTAAAAAAAATCAAACTTGGAGAGATCTGGGAGACTTTCAGTTTAAGATGATATTCTTTCACCTAGGATGAGATTGTACATAGGCAATTTTAGATCTAGGTAAACACCTAAAGTTTAAAAGTAAGAAATAAAAGATTACATTATAAAAGCAGAGGGGTAAGAAAAGCCACATGCCATCCCTCTTCCTCTTATCAGCTGAACTCTTATCCCAAATTGTCTGCTCGACCCCAGAATCAAGTTGTCTCTGGTTGTAATTCTAGTACAGGAAAATCCCTAATCCTGCTCTTATTACCAAGGCTGCTGTACGGCATGTTACTATTTTTCTATAAAGCAAAAATAACTAAGTAATTAATATTTAATACAGTGCACATTATATTATTCCAGCTAGTTTATTGAACAGTTTTGTGTAACAGAAACAACACCCAAAGACCACAAAACACCTCAAGGGGTTGCTATACTTTTTGGGAAAACCAAAACATATGGTTTGAACTGCTATGTTGCAAGAAGACCATACTAAAAGCACTGAGAATTACACAACCACTTTAAGATTGAAAAACAGAAACTTCAAATCATGGTTCGGCTTTTGTGCACAATTAGCACTGTTAGAGCTCAGGTTGTGCTTAACTACATTGTACACATAAGTCAACTCCGCAGCTGTTACCTGGAGAGGAGAAGTCATTAAATAAATTGAAAATGTGTAAAAATTAGGCTTTTAGATAGCAAAGAATGCAAATTTCTAAATATGAATCTAATAGGGTTATTTATTTAGATGTTTTAAATAGCACATTATCATATAATGTATCATTTAAGAGTTAAAAACACAACAACATCTGCTTTGGTGGGGGTATTAGTGAGATATAAGGAATCGATTGGCTCCACTGTGTTATCTGCTTTTTATTTGCTCGGCTATGGGTAACACCTGCACCATTCTGTTTCAGGTCAAATATCTCTCCATGAGCATCCAGAAAAACTCAATGGGAAAAGTATTTGTCACCAGGGACAGGGCTGACCCACTGACATTTTGTCTCCCACTCCCACTCTGTCTCCCACTCCCTCTTTTACAGGTTTGCCAGTCTGCAACATTAGCACAACACGAAAATTAAACTCATTTACACCACTCGTACACCTGGTTTGATTTTACTTGTTCTCATGTTCTTCTGAAATGATGGGTACATAAACATGGGACGATTCATTCCACATATTGATTCCAATGTTTTTTTATGTTCCACAACAAGAAGATCCCACATTATAAGAGATAAGTGGCAGCTTTATTTTCTGTGTGTGTGAATAAAGATTTTTATCAAGAAGAAACACAGGAAACAATCAAGCACCGGACACCCACTACTACTGTTATTAGATTTAGATTCATTTGGCACTGCTTCATTAACAATGCGTAAAGCACGGTCAGAATTAATCCGATTAAATTAACAGATTAAGGGGTTAAAAAATTAAATAGTAGAAATGATTAATGCATTATTTATACATGTTAATTGCAATTAATCAGCAGCTCTACTTGCTACTGTACCATTGAGCCTTCTGTTTATCTTAAAGAACTAAATCACATCCAGAGTCTGTATGTTAAAGTGGTAACATGGTTATGAAATAAAAACACTGCCACCTATCAGCCTAGATATTATTAACTAACTTTCTACTCTTCTGGGAATTCTGGGAAGCGCCCCGGAATCAAACTGGCGACCTCTTGATTATGAGTCAGCAGCACCACTCAAACAGTTGTGTCAGCATCATACCCTAACCTGATTTCTTTTTCTTCAGTTACATTCTTAGATAAAAGCGCACTTGTTTTGTTATATGTGCACCTTTTGTGAAAGTGTTTATATGATATTTGGACTTCAGTCTTAACCCATTATACACTTCATGTCAAAATTTTGTCATTAGTACTATAGCATGAAAAAAGTATGTGTTTTAGGTATGTGTTTAACATTTCTTTTCTCGCATTTCCTGTCATCCTACTGTACATTTACCCAGATTGTTGTAGACAAGGAACACACATGAAATGCATGTGTTCCAAATAACGATATATTATTTACCATATACAACTCCAGACACCTCACACCCAGTTAAACAGACTTGAGCTGGGAGAACTTTATGCCGGAGTTGAGCTGCAGTGGTGGTGGATGGTATAGTAGGCTGCTTGATGCTTGTTCAGATCGACACATTTACAAAACAAAAGACGCTAATGGAGAGGTGCAAAGGAATTTGGCCCAGGATTACAAGTTTTTTCTTAGGCTTCAGGGATTCTAGCGTTAAAAGAGGAATATGCTGCCTCTTCCATTGGCTTAGTTTCCTATTGGATGGGAGGTATTCTGATGTTCCTTTAACCTTCTGACATCTCATTCTTTCTCTTCTCTGAAACTATCATTCTTTGTTTTGAACCAGAGAGCCAGATGCCCTTAGCATCTATTAGATTTTCTGGCCATTAGCTTCCTGTAGGAATGATGCAAATTTCTGCCAAAGCTGCAGCTGTCTCTTTGTCCTGATTTATTCCACCTATTGCTCTTCCAGAGTACTAGGCACACACACTGGGCATACTGTGTTCTAGAGGCTCCTTTGCTTCTATGCTGGCATGAGTACCACCTTTTCTGTGGCAAATGTAGCTTTTTCTTTGCGGGACTTGCCTTCTCTGTGTCAACCTCAGTGATGTCAATAAATATATTCTGTACTTTGTTGTACAATAAATCAAATCAAGCACATTTGTGATTTCTCTCTTGGTTAAAGACATGTATAGATAAGAAACGATTTTGATAAATAAATAGGAGGTAAGCCGTTAATCATGATGTACATATGTCTAACATGGGCTGGACAAAAAAACAGGTTTAAAGAGGCAGATTTTATCTTAAAGAATTGCAAACATCAATTGCAAAGTTCCGCTGTGCCTACTAAGTAGTTGCCTCTAGTAGGACTAAGATATTAATTGGGTGTGAGAAGTATAATTTAATGTATTATGAGCTTGTTTCAGTTCTTGAGTTTATTTATTTGTCATTATACTGTACTTTTGTACAACAAAATTCTGATGTCAACTTTCCAAGTGCAGTAAAGAAAAAAGGTAACAATAAAACTCTACAATAATACAATTATTCAGGTTATTCAAGTAATGAAGAAACGTAATGAGGAAGAAATTAAGAAAAAGCAGCATATATTCAATTGCAATATACTAATTGACAATAATTTTGTACAGCTTAAAAAATATTTAAAGCATCAATATGGATTGCCTGAATAAGTTTATTGTATGTGTGATAAATGTATCTATCTGTGTGTGTTTATATTGTATATTTTATGTTTATATTACAGTTCCTGTGAATTGGAGGAGTATTGGGTTTGGAGAGGTGTGATGGAAATCACAGCTGTATGGAAAAAAGCTATTTCTCAGTCTGTTAGTCCATGATCTGATTGCCCTAAACCAATTTCCAGGTGGTAGTGGAGTAAACAGATAGTGGGATGGATGCGTTATGTCTCAGATTATGCTACTAGCCTTTGTCCGAAGTCGGCTAGCATAGATAGTGTCCATGTTTGGGAGGTCTACCCTGATGATTCATTGCGTAGCCTTCATCACATGGTGTAGCTTCTTCCGTTGTGTAATTGTACAGCTTGCATAACATACAATCTGGCCAAAGGAGAGGATACTTTCTATTGCACTATGGTAAAGTTGATTAAAAGCTGCTAAGGTAGGTGAGCCTGTCTCAGTTTCCTGAGAAAGTACAGTCATTGTTGAGCTTTTCTCACCAGATAAGAGGTTTTAACAGAGTAAATGAGATCCTTTGTTATAGAAACTCCTAGGAACATAAGACTGTTCACACATTCCACTGCATCACCGTGGATATTAAGGGGAAGATGTGATTTGCCTTTTGTTTTCCAAAAGTCTACAATGATTTCCTTTGTCTTGCTGGTATTAAGGATCAGATTATTATTAATACAACACTCAGCAAGGTGTGCCACTTCCATTCTGTAGGCTGTCTTATTGTCATCCAAGATTAGTTCGACTACTGTGGTGTCATCAGCCAACTTCACAATTGTGTTTGATGGGTCTGTGGGGATGCAGTCGTGTGTCAGAAGGGTAAAGAGCTTTGGACTCAACACACATCCCTTTGGAGAACCCATGTACAGGATTAGCATGTATGAAACTTGGTTTCCAGTTCTGGCACTATGTGGTCTATTTGTGAGGAAGTTCAACACCCAAGAGCAGAGAGAAATGTCCAGGCCTAGGTTGCTCAGTTTGTTTGCCAGTTTGTAAGGTATAATAGTGTTAAATGCATAACTAAAGTCTAAAAATAACTTTCTCACATAGGTGTTTGGTTGCTCTATGTGGGAAAGAGCTATACAAAGTGCAATAGAGATAGCATCATCTTTAGAGCAGTTTGATCAATAAGCAAACTGGTGTTTACCCAGATCTGGAGGAATAACAGATCTGATATGTTGAAAGTATCAGTTTGTCGAAACACTTCATGATTATGGGTGTTAGAGCAACTGGCTGATTCAGGCAATTCACAGCAGACTTCTTGGGCACTGTGACAATTACAGAAGATTTGAGGCATGTTGGAACAACTGCTTCTTGTAGTGAGAGATTAAATACCTTGGTGAACACACATGCCAGCTTTCCAGGAACTCCATCTGGGCTAGCGGCTTTGCTAGCACTGACCTTTTGATGGCTGGATCTCACCTGGTGGCTCTGTAAGACCAATGACTGTTCACCTATTGATATAGTAGTGTTGAGAACAGCTCCACTATCTTCAGGGTCAAAGCAGGCAAAAAAAAAAAAACGGTTCAAGGCATTAGGAAGATCTATGTCATTGATAGTGGGCAGAGTGCTTGTCCTATAGTCTGTCAGTGTTTTGATTTCCTTCCACATACTTCAGGGGTTGCTGTCCTCAAAGTGTTTCTCAATGCACTGTTTATATTTGCACTTGGCCTCCCTGATGGTTCTCTTGAGACTCCCTCATGCTGCTTTGTATGCTGCTACAACACCTGCCCTGAAAGCCATATCTTCTTCTCTCAGATGAGCCCGCACATGGTTGTTCATCCACAGCTTTTGATTGGAAAATACTTTAATCAGCTTTTTTGAAAGTACATTTCCAGTGCAAAAATGTATAAATCCCAGGACAGCTGATGTATGTTCCTCAAGGTCTGCTCCCTATGAAAACAAATCCGAGTCTGGTATCAAAGCAGTCCTACAGCACTGAGGTGGCTTCCTCAGTCCATCCTGAACAATTTTGATGACTGGTCTCGTCCTGCAAATTACTGGCTTGTAAGATGGAATCAGGGTCAGGGAGAGACCCTAGTCTGAAAATCCTAGATGTATAGATGGCTTTGCCTTAAATGCTCCTGGTATGTTTGTATAAACCTGGCCCAGTATGTACATTTCCCTCATCAGAAAGATAACTTTTTTTATGAAATTTAGGCAAGACTGTCCTCAGATCTGTATGACTGCTACAATAATAACACCATCTGGGTGCTTTATCAGGTGGTTGTTAACACTCTCCTGTAGCTTATGTAGTGCTCATTTAGCATTTGCATTGGGAGTCACATGTACAGCCGGAATTGTTATTACAGAGAGTTCTATAGGAAGAAAAAATGGTCGACATTTTACCATTAGAAATTCCAGATCCATAGAACAGTGCTTATCAACAATGTCTGTTGCCGTGCACCAACTACTGTTAATGTAGATGCAAAAACCTTCTTCTTTGTTTTTTACTGGAGTCCTTTGTTCTGTCCGTTCTGTAAACAGTATAGCCTGCGAATTCAATAGTGGTTTCAGGGATGAAACTATTTGGCCAAGTCTCTGTAATAACCATCACACAGCTATTGAAATTGTGTGAAGCAATATAAAGTCTAAACTTATCTATTTTATTTACAAGTGACATGGAATTGGCTAGAAAAAGACTCGGCAGGGCTGGTCTGTGAGGCTTAAATTTCAGCCTCACATGAACGCCTGCTTGCTTACCCCGCTTCTGCCTTCTTTCTCTGTTACGCCTCCTTTGTCTCATCGGTGCCAATGTTGTTCCTGGAAACTCCGGCAACTGAAATATCTCTGGCCGGATAGATTGTGTTATTAAAACTGTAAGCTATAAGTTGGTCCCTGATAGAAAGTAAATGGGAATGCTCGTATGAGTATGCTGCTGCTTTCCCCTTATGAAGAAGACAGACATAGTAGACAGAACACGATGAAAACAATTAAAAAGCCGCAAATCCATGGAGAGAGTCAAGCCACTGCATCTACAGTATATGAACTGCCTCCATATACACCAGTTAATGACCGTCAATAAACAATTAACCTTATCCCTATATCTAATCCCTACGGTTTCTCACATATACAGTAACTGTCTAATAATGCCAATATTTATTTTTGGACATGAACTGGGTTATTTCATGCTAACTTTAAAAGTAAATTTTCAGCACTGTTTATAACATCTACCTGACAATTTTATAAACATAAGGTTAAAATCAAGTAAAATTTAGTGGGTAATAGCTATAATTTTGTATTTTGGGAACTGAACCTCTAGTTCTCAGCAAGTTTAGCCTATAAATCACACATTCACTTTTTAACAGCTAACACTGTCAAGACTGTAGATTTTTACAATAGTCCACTGTTGTGAAAGTCTACATGTTGCGTGCAGCTGAAAAATGAACAGATTATTCAATAAGGCCCAAAGCAAAGATAGAATTGAAAAAAATCAAAAGGCATGTTAAAATATCGAAATAGCATAATGAGAGTAGTTATTTAACTAATGACTTAACTCAATATTAAATATCTGATTTCCTCTGCTCAAAATGCTGCAAAATGAAAGTAATTTCTTATCATGCTGGACTCAGAATGTAATTTATGTGCTTGTGGAAAGTAAAACTGATTACATTGAAAATTATATTTTCTACACTCTCCAATTAATTCAAAATGCAGGAGCAAGATTCATAAAAGGAACTCGAGAGTAAGATCAATTTTTATATCTATTCATTGACTTTTAAATAAATTTAAAATCCATTTCAAAATCCTTCTTTTAATTTACAAAACTGTCAATGTTTAGCTTGCTGAACTTATTAATACCCACACAGTAATGTGTACTGGCAATCACAAATCATACCTTTCAATTGAGATGTCAAACTAAACTTTACATTCTTTATTTACAGAAGCTTTTAATTTGGGAAGGTTTTACCAACACAACGATTAGAGTCAGACTGAAGACTAATTTTTTAGCATATTCTGCTCCTGCTACAGTACATCTATTGAGCTGGCAGCTAATGATACATTATCATTTGTTGGATTTTTGTATGAATAGATTATCAGTATATCTGGGCAATCATGTCTGCTTGCCTCTTTTTATGTACAGTATTTTCTTCATCTCCTGGTTGTCACTTAAGTATATGTTGAACTGAGCTACAAAGTCTCTTAGCTACAAACTGATGGAGCAGTAGAACATGCTTGATTACTTCATAATGTCATACTTTATCCTTGTACATGCCCTTGTTTACAATTATTATGTACCACTTGTCTCTGGCCTCATATTCATATTTGCTTTTGCCTAGTCACAGTAAATAATCAGTCATCGCTTGAATATAATTTGATCCTAGTTTAACCCTCCTGCAACAGATTCTTGCCATAGTCTTCCTGATTGCTATGAGGGAAAATATTTTTAAATATAGCATTAAATGATTTTCAGGTCTACTCTTGATTGTTTTTTAACTGCTTATATATTTCATGATTTGTACTTTATCATTTATTTCATGATTTGTATCTTTATTTAGGTGTACTTTAACCTCCAAAGGACTTTTTATATTGGTGGATGGGTTAATACTGGGAATGCCCAAATTATTAGCCTTGATTTACTTGTACATCCTGCAGTACTCACCTGTGACATTCACTAATCACTTAAGTTTCAAACACAATAGTGGTCAAGAGCCTGTCACTCCTACTCCTGAAAGTGCTGCACAGATACTCTAACAGAGACCAGGATGTTCTTATGCCAGGTGTTTTATCGTACTATTACCCTTGAACTACTCTTACTTGCTTTCTTGTAGGGCCTAGATGTATTATCTAGGGATAAGTGAACTCACCAGGTTAATTACCAGATTATTCTGCTCTTGCATCTTTAGTTTAACACACACATACATAGATATACACACAGACCCTCAATATACGTGCTGTATGAACGAGGCATGCCCAACATACAATGTTGTAGGTATATCTCAGTCCTAAATACTCAACATCCTTGGTAATAGGTCATTTATCAACCAATGATGTCTTACTTTTACTGTACTGTTCCATCTATTGGAAGGAGCTCCCTTCCATAGCCTAATAAACCCTGCAGATTGGAGCATATGGCAACTTCCAACTGCTCCAGTCAAGTCAAGTCAAGTTGGGGAGCATGCACAGGTACAGTGCATTGGCATACCCACTACACGACGAAACAACTCGGGATCCTAGTTTGCAGCCCCCCAGGCAGATGCACGGTCCAGTCCCACCCCCTGGAAATGACCCTCTATCTGCTGCAGCCAGGTGTTACATGGGCGACCCCTTGGCCAGGCCACTGCACCAGGTGCTCTTAATATTTACTTTATTACTTCAGTCACTCTAGATATAAGGACAAAGTATAGAAATTTAAAAGCATCATGATATTTATTAAAGAATAATAATACCAGTAGAAGAAAGTATAAAAGAAAATATAGATAGTCTGGATATGTATATATAGCCTTTAGAAAAAAGCTTACAAATTGATTGAAAGTTTGTCCTGGTGTGACTTTTGATCTAGAAGTTGGTGTTACTTATAAGATGCTTTCACCAACGCTGTACATCTCTCCTTTGCTGATGTCACCTTCGCCCTCTTATAACATCCGTTTTATTGTTGATAGTTCTTCTGATTTGGTCTCGTGGGCAAGCAATATTTATTTTAACATTCCATGTGCAGCTTCTGGATCGTTTGATAAATGTCAATGCAAAAAATCTTTCATCTTTTAAGTACCTCGAACCCCTTTGTTTCCCTAGCTGTAAACTAATTTAATAATTCCTAATCTTACACCGTCCATCTGTTCACAGGTTATAAAGTAATCATTACGGCTGAGGTATCACAGCCATTCCCTAGCTTTCTGCTTCGTTTATACAGATGTTTTAAGGTGATTGTTTACTGGTACAATTCAGGAAAAGAAGATGCTTTGATGTTAATTGTCCTTGCAAGTTTCCTATATTTCAGTTCATTCTTGTTCTGACACTCCAGGGGCCTCATGTATAAACGGTGCATACGCACAAAAATGTTGCTTTTGTTCAAGTGTGTTTTCCCTTTCTTTTTTAGATGCACATCCCTGATGCAGCTTTATAAATACACTACAATTAACCACATATTGTTTATTAGTTTAAGGCATCTGATTGTAATTAACCTGTAACAATATAATGGTCAACAACAACATTTATTTATATAGCACATTTTCATACAAAAAAATGTAGCTCAAAGTGCTTTACAAAATGAAGAATAGAAAAATAGAAGACACAATAAAAATAAAATAAGTCAACATTAATTAACATAGAATAAGTAAGGTCCGATGGCCAGGGTGGACAGAAAAAACAAAAAAAAACTCCAGAGGCTGGAGAAAAAAATAAAATCTGTAGGGATTCCAGACCAAGAGACCGCCCAGTCCCCTCTGGGCAATCTACCTAACATAAATTAAACAGTCCTCTTTGTATTTAGGGTTCTCATGGAAGGACTTGATGATAATGGTCACGTAGACTTCTGGCTTTCAGTCCATCAATGTTGGAGCATCATGATGCTTTGAGTAGGTGGTGGAGGCGCAGGCCGCCACCACAAAGAAACCGGAAAAAGAAACAGAAGAAAGAGTTGGGGTCAGTACGGATTTTGGAGTCACTATGAATAGTTATTATGATGAATTGAACATACAGAGTATCAGTATTAAGTTAAAGTGAAGTTAGGAGAAAGCCATGTTAAAGTAATGTGTTTTCAGCAGTGTTTTAAAGTGCTCTACTGTATTAGCCTGGCAAATTCCTATTGGCAGGCTATTCCAGATTTTAGGTGCATAACAGCAGAAGGCCGCCTCACCACTTCTTTTAAGTTTAGCTTTTGGAATTGTAAGGAGACACTCATTTGAGGATCTAAGGTTACGATTTGGAATACAGGGTGTCAGACATTCCAATATATAAGATGGAGCGAGATTATTTAAGGCTTTATAAACCATAAGCAGTATTTTAAAGTCAATCCTGAATGACACAGGCAACCAGTGTAGTGACATCAAAACTGGAGAAATGTGTTCGGATTTTCTTTTCCCAGTTAGGATTCTAGCAGCTGCATTCTGCACTCATTGCAAGTGATTTATGTCTTTTTTGGGTAGTCCTGAGAGGAGTGCGTTACAGTAATCTAGTCGACTGAAAACAAAAGCGTGAATTAATTTCTCAGCATCTTTCAATGATATAAGAGGTCTAACTTTTTCTATGTTTCTTAAGTGAAAAAATGCTGTCCTAGTGGTCTGATGAATATGCGATTTAAAATTCAGATTAGAGTCAACAGTTACCAATAAGTTTTTTACTTCCTTCTTAACTTTTAATCCTAATGCATCAAGTTTATTTCTGATAACCTCATTGAATCCATTATTGCCAATTACTAAAATTTCAGTTTTCTCTTTATTTAGTTTGAGAAAATTACTATTCATCCATTCAGAAATACCAGTAAGACATTGTGTTAGTGAATCGAAAGAGTCGGAGTCATCAGGTGCTATTGATAAGTACAGCTGTGTGTCATCAGCATAGCTGTGGTAACTCACGTTGTAACCTGAGATAATCTGACCTAACGGAAGCATGTAGATTGAGAACAGCAGCGGACCCAGGATAGAGCCTTGTGGAACACCATATCGGATATCATGTGTCTTTGAGATGTGATTACCACAACTCACAAAGAATTTTCTACCTGCCAGGTAGGATTCAAACCAATTTAAGACACTGCCAGAGAGGCCCACCCATTGACTAAGGCGATTTCTAAGAATATTGTGATCAATGGTGTCAAATGCAGCACTCAGATCTAAGAGGATGAGAACAGATAAATGGCCTCTGTCTGCATTTACCCCAAATCATTTACTACTTTAACGAGTGCAGTTTCTGTGCTGTGATTTGTTCTGAAACCTGACTGAAATTTATCAAGAATAGCATGTTTATTGAGGTGGTCATTTAACTGCATAATGACTGCCTTCTCTAGAATTTTACTTAAGAAGGGCAGGTTAGAGATGGGTCTAAAATTTTCAAAGCAGAGGGGTCAAGATTATTTTTCTTGAGTAGGGGTTTAACTACAGCAGTCTTAAGACAGTCTGGGAAGACCCCTGTATCTAATGACGAATTTACTATGTCAAGAATATTGTCAATTAGCACGCCTGATACTTCTTTGAAAAACCTTGTTGGTATTGGGTCAAGGACGCAGGTGGAGGGTTTCAGTTGAGAGATTATTCTATGTAAATCAGGTAAATCTATACTGGTGAAAGAATTTAATTTGTTTATAATGGAGTACCGGGGCTTTGGAGGTTCTGCAGTGTTGGGGAGATATACTATGTTATCTCTAATATCATTAATTTTTTGATTGAAAAATACAGCAATGTTCTCACAGGTTTCACTGGAAGTATTCTGGGGGCATTCCTTTGAGTTACCTGGGTTTAACAGACGATCAATTGTAGAAAATAAGACTCTGGGATTACTAGCATTGTTATTTATAATATTAGAGAAATAGCAGCACCTCTCAAGGCGGACTCTGTTATTGTATTCTGTTATTTTAACCTTCAATATCTCATAATGGATAGTTAGTTTAGTTTTCCTCCATTTACGCTCAGCTCTACGACATGTTCTTTTAAATCAGACACTCTTTGGGTCTTCCATGGAATAACAATGCTAGAAGATTTTTTAACTGTCTTTTCAGGTGCAACTATGTCAACAGCAGCTCTTACTTTAGAATTAAAGTTTTCCACTTTACTATTTACATTATCCTCGCTATTATAGTTGGCACTATAAACGGACTGATTGCTTAGAATGTTTGTAAGTTTTAAAGCTGCTGATGAGTCAAAGAAGCGTTTTTTAACAAAATGCTTCTCATGAGTGTTTTCTATCTTTATTTCTATATTAAATAGTAGAAGGAAATGGTCTGATAGACCGATATCAATGACCTGCTTTATATCAACTTTAAGTCCTTTAGTAATCACTAAGTCTAACGTATGACCTGCTTTATGTGTAGGTTGATTAACGAGCTGTCTCAAATCAAAAGAGTCCAGGAGGTTCATGAATTCTTTTACTTTTTGGTCACACTGATTGTCGATATGAAAGTTAAAGTCGCCAACTATTAAGAGTGTGACATAGTTCGTAATTGGCCAAACTATTCCAAATACCATAGCTGTTTTAACGTTCTTCCTTTCAATGCACCACTCAGACTATTTATCCCACTGTATCTGAGTGTGGAATCACAGCTCTACAGCAGGTGATCAGAAAGAGAATTATCGGTATACAGCATGAAGCACATGCTGCCTCAGCCATGTGCACTGTCTATTGAACTGCTCTCATAAGACAAACACTTCAGAGCCTTTCCTGTAGGGACATCACGGTTCAGAAACAGTTTCATTCCAAGAACTATAAATGCAATCAATCAGTCCATCAAATGCTCCTTGTAGAACTGTTTGTACTTATTAGCACAATTACCTCACTGTAAACTTGCGATACAGTTATAATACTGCACAACCTGAGCCACTTTATAAAGCACGTATTTACATATGATCATGATATCATTTTTAGGATGAAATGCAGCAAAATATTTTTATTATATTATACAGATAAAATGTTAACATCATTTAAATAATCTATATTGCTAATAATTAAACATTGGAGGACACGGTGTCACAGCGCTAACTAGTTCAAGGATTGTTCCTGCCTCGCGCTTTATTCTTGCTGGGGCTGGCGCAACACTAGAAGGATAGAATGATAGAATAATTAAACATAAGATATTTCAATGTTCCTTAAATGTTTTAAAGAATTGGCGTTCTAAGCTTACAGATGGCTTAACATCTATTACAGCTGATTGTGTGACGATTGGTTACTTGGAGAAAGAAAAGCAAGGACAGGAATTGGAGGTTAGTATGTTTGAAAGAGACAGTACTTCTGCAATAAATTATTTCATCAAAGGTCGTGCATGGCACAGCAAGCATCTTGAAGGAACAATCTCTGGACAGGGCACCGGCTTGTCATTATCACTGTGCCACCATGTTCCCATGTTTAATAACATGCTTTAACTCCTATCATCATTAAAATAATATCAAGTATACGTCTCAGTATTTTAATTATTCTGAGAGCTGTAATATCATGAATGTAATGGATTCTGTGTCCAGTCGGAGGAAGAGAAAGCCTGTTTAAGAAGCACGTAGTGATTCACACATATAGAAGGACACATACTAAACAAAGCATTTAACATGTTACTTTAGTTACAATGGTATTTGAGAAACTAGTAAATTAAACGATTTTAAAGATGAAGTTTATGATCTACTTTAATGACAAAATAAACTATGTGATTAAAGTGGAAATTTTAAAATTAAAGTTGACATTTTGAACTCTTTTCTCACTGTGTCCCTATTTTTTTTCTTTTCTCTGTACCCTAATAAACTTTCATATGACATTCAGATGGTGGGCCACAACTCACCTTTTCACAGCAACTTTGATATCTGATAACTTCTTTTTTGTTTTGGGCACTGTGTGACTTTGTGAACTTGAGCTTTCGAGTTTCTCCAACACTGTATGTCACTCGATCAACTTCCTTTTGTTGTTTATACCACTGTTTAAACCAACAAATAGTACATTTTTCCTTGCCTCCACTTGGTATTCATTGAAATTCTTTTATTTTCCCCTGTGCTTTTGCCATTGCTTTTTCACAGAACGCTGAGCTTAAGGGCTATTTATATTGATTTGCGTATTCAAAGAGGAGTAATTCTGGGAGGAGTTGGGGTGGGGCAGCAGGCACGTGCACGTGCATTACTTTTCACGTTGACCGGGATTTATGGAGTGGAAGAACATGGAAGTTGGTGAATGCACAGATTTATGCAAATGGATTTTTTTTTGCGTAAGCACATTTCCGCTTTTGTCCGTACGCTATGTTTTAGTGTGAAGTCTATGCACGGCGTTATGCATGAGGCCTCATGACACCAGGTTACCCTTACCCGTTTTTTTCTAGGTTGTTATGTTTGAAAGAGTTAAACAAATAATGAATCACACAAACGAGCACACTGGGGCAGGTGATATCAATAAATAAGGCAAGTTGCAGTGATTATTATATAATAATATTCTAATATTTAGACTTTAATCATCACTTATATTTATTTACAGCATTAAATAATAGA
The DNA here is from genome assembly GCF_016835505.1 of Polypterus senegalus. Taxonomy (NCBI): domain Eukaryota; kingdom Metazoa; phylum Chordata; class Cladistia; order Polypteriformes; family Polypteridae; genus Polypterus; species Polypterus senegalus. Next base: position 131,634,125 of record NC_053164.1, on the reverse strand, counting down.
AGACAATAGTAGAAGCGCGTGCAACCTGAACAATCAGAGCAACTGACGAAAAGTTAATGTTCATACAGCACACTTCATACAGAGAGGGATGTCCATGCAAATTAAAGAGTCCATTCCTCTTAATCCAATTTGGCATTTCTTAAAAGTATACAAGCTAATGGTGTGGAATTCCTCCTCTTCATTGGGGCACTTTTTCATTGTGTGGTTGATGCTGTAATTTTGTTGTTTGACAGCATATAGTTTTGGGGTGTCTATAGAAATGCCTCCACCCTCTCTCTCTCTTTCATACTTATTCTGCTGCTTGTCGTCCCTCCATTTTAAAGGCCATCACACCTCTTGGGGTGCTTTTATACCATGGCTTGATGGCTATTTTTAGTATATTATATCAGTCAAAATTGGACAACTGATAAGTTACCCTTGGTCTTATTTCCTGACAATGAGAAGTTGTTTTAAGTTATTTATGACAAATTAAACAAAATCCCCAAAAGCGCCTGTTTCACATATACTTACAAGCATATACACATTGGCTAGTTTATCTAACACTCTAAAAATAACACTTCTTCCTAATGTTTGCTTTATATTTGCATATCATTTCCATAATTCTTGCCAAATTTGGATATTCCAGAATTTAACTATCTGTTGAAAGATGTTGTTCATCCTCATCAATTTCTTTATGGTAAATCTTTAAAATAAAAACAGATCTAATGGACCCCTTTTCTAGAGTGGTCTCTGAGATTTTTACTTTTTTGACGGGTCCTTCATTCACAGTTCAGCCTCCCATGTCATTAGTAATTGCCCGTCTGTCAGTGGCTTAACTCTTAAGTGCCTGCATTTTGCCTCTCCTAAACTTCTGCTAAACATCTGTTTAAATACACACAATTAAAGGTGAATGCTAGTTTTCCCTTATAATATAGTCTTAGGCGTGCTGTTTACGTAAAAACTACATCCAAATAACCCTAAAGTAAAATACTCAAATATTATGGGTTTTATTTAATAAACCAAAACAAAATACATTTTCGTGAGACATTTTAGGCTACTGTAATTAAAACATTTATTTTTTAAGTTAATGTTTATTTTGTGATCATCAATAGAAATTTTGGGTAGAAATTTTTCCAGAAATTACATTTTTTGGCATGGTTTGTTAGGTGAGTTTGGGTCATTTTCTTGATACACTGTTGATATGCATCAACAAGTAATACCCAACAGAGTCAGTTATATTATGCTTTTCTATCTCCACAACCATAAATACCCCCCATGTCATAATTAACTCTATTAACATTTTTATGTCTTATTACACTAGTGTTTACAACTTGGGTTTGTTCCCAGCCTTATGTTTAATTTTTGCTTTATTGTTATTTTTGTCATTTTGAATTATTAAATATTGAATATTTGAATATGTTCCTTGTATTCTGTGGGTGGATGTCATTTCTGAAGGACTGTCCTCCGCCTTTATACACATATGCACTCAAAATGCTGCAGACATTTATTGGCAACCTAGAAGGAATAGCAGCCTTCCTTCTAACACGTCATGACCCTGCCACCTATGTTCAAGAGCATCTGCCTACGCTCCTCAACTGAGTGTGCAAGATCTTGTGCGACATTATAGCGCTTCACCTCTTTATTCTGAGGGGTCCAGGAAAGGCGAGAGTGGTGGCTCTGAGGCTAGGGATCTGCACTGGCAATCGGAAGGTTGCCGATTCGAATCCGGTAAATGCCAAAAGGGACTCTGCTCTGTTGGGCCCTTCAGCAAGGCCCTTAACCTGCAATTGCTGAGCGCTTTAGGTAGTGAGAAAAGCGTTATATAAATGCAAAGAATTATTATTATTATGAAGGGTGCCAGCATTTGAATGGTGAGCCTGGCACATGTAATGACACAATTGCTGATACAATGAATAATATAGAACATATGAAAAACTGAAGGTTCGGAAAGTTCCCTTGAAAGCAAACCAGCCACCTTGTAAAGCATTGTCATGTCTGCCAAAGCTAGTTAGCTACAAAATAAATGAATCATGGGTTGACCCAGGCCATAAGGACGTGATGCTTGTCAATCTTATTTTGGAATCACGTATGACTTGTTTGTTAATGGAGCATAACTGCTTACTGTTAACAAAAGCACCATCACTCTCGCTAGAAGCTGTAAATGCAATATGAGTACAGTACACTGCTCTCATTGTGTGAGGAGAACTGGACACTACTGCATTTTGTCTTTTTATGTTGGCAAAATTGTGCTGTGTTTTATGTATGTACTGTACACCCACACCTTACAAAAACTGAATGCAATGCCTCCTAAGCCAATGGCTTTCAGTACATCAGGCATGACAGAATGAAGAACTGGCCGAGATATTTCTGACCTGTCAATGAGTTTCCTGAGAAGTAACAGCAGATAGCCAAAATAAACTGATAACAAAACAAAAACATTCTTCATTGTAAATATGCAGTATTGGTCTTGTGAAAAGGAAACTGAAATGCAGTCTGTATATCATATTCATCTCTTTTGAGGCTTAATATTTTTGTCACATTAACACACATTGTAGTAATGGCTCGGTAATATGAATTATTATATAATACTAAATGTACATATCACAAGCTATTATTGTAATATATTATAACTATATTATAATGTTATAATAATGCATACAAATGATCACTTATCTGATTTGGCTACATTTCCCTGTGACATGTGGTCCGTGGCACTGCGCCTATTTTAAATAAATAACAGATGCACTTGCGTTGTGGAGTGGAGTAGATCCGAGCAATCTGCTCAGAAGATGGGTTGTCTCCAGATTGGTACAAGGCTGTCAGCCATACGTGTGTTGCCTTGCCAAAATGTGCGGGAGGTATGGTTGTCTCATTATCAGCCTGGGGTGGCAATCAGGCAATTGTACCTGCAACCACTCCCCAGCATATAAAAGGGGAGCGCAAGATCAAAAAGAGGAAAGGAAGAGAAGAACAAGAATCAAATAAAGGTTAAAGTAAAGAATGTAAAGGAGGCAGGAAATGGGGAAAGAGACTGTGCAGGATTGAAGAGGCAGAACACCAGGAGGAGGAGAGCCCCAGGAGAACAACGCTAGGGGTTGCAATGATGGTTCACTCTAGCTGAGCAGAAAGGCAGCAGGAGTCAGTGACAGAAGCTCAGACGGTGTGCCTTTCCTTTGTCCATGGGAGTGAAGGACCCAAGCCTAGGTCCAAATTGGGAGCCCTACTGTGTGGCCATGGAAGCAGCAGAGACCTTTAGACCACAGAAGAAAGAAGGCTGAATCTGTGGGGTAGACATCACCACAGCTGCAAGGTCTGGAAAGATAAGCTGGGGAGACGGCAGTTATTATTACAGCATTATTTTTTACCTTGATGCCTGATACAATTTGGTCTGACAGTTATGAGATCTCACTGGATTCAGAAGACATATTATGAAATACCCCATTAAACCATACTGTAATGTATGGGTATCATGAAAATGATCATATATTAATTGTTATATTTATTGTCTGATGACACTGCTTGTTTTCAATAATGACAGCTTTTGTAACAGCAACCTTTATTTTTCTTTAGAGATATTGTACATACCTTTGGAATCTGGGGGCATTTTGTCCTTCCAGTAATGGAAATCTTAACATTGGTTCATCATTTCTAAACTACATGAGTAAAAGCTTTGCAGCAATTATAAAAAAAAAAACTAACAGTGTTTTCCAGTAGTTAAATCCAAGTAAGTAAACCACTGTGCCACAATGGGATACTTTATATTAACATTTTTAAAGCAGGTTTCAATCTTTGTGCTTGGAAAAAATGGATTTCTCACATTTCAAATTCTTCTGATATGGTTTGTCTTTTATACAAAAAATGTTTTAATCTTTTTTTTTGTTAAATATTTTAGAGAGCTTTTGCATTATTGGTAATCCAGGCAGCATTGATTGCATGACAGACACCATTGCCAGACAACCGAGACATCACTCCTTCACAGTGAAGCACTGAGACAGAAGGCTCTGTCACAAACCTCAAACAACATTAAATTTGCAGTTATTTTATAATCTGTTTTCAATTAAATTCTTTCCTATAGAATATCATGCTAGTTTGTTATTGAGGGTACATACTTAGGACAGTTATTACAGATATTCTGTTAATTTTACTTAGAAGTGAAAATGCTATAATATTTAAATATCTTTTTTCACTTAATAGAGCAAATATGCTTTGGTAGTAAGATTTGCACTTATCTATTTATAATTGTCTGCTCTTTGTTTTCCATTACTAGCTTCCACACTTCTGTTTCCTGCCCCATCTTTGCATCCTCAACAGAAGAGTTTTATTGGACTTTATTATTATTTACTTTGATAATTATGTAAGTGTTATCACAGATCTGTTTGTGTTTAACTAATAGTACTGAGAGTTTATTGGGTAAAAGTATTAGGCTGCATTCCATTTGAATCTGGAAGTTGGAATTTCTGAATTCCCAAGTTTTGAGTTTCAACTGGAATGCCCCCACAACTTGGATGTCCTAATTTGAAAGTCAGGAAAGCCTCACCAAACCAACCTCAAAATCCATGATGATCAACACTAAGTGCAAGCTGTAATATTATACTGTTTATTAGCACTTTTGTCTATCTTTGTCTCTTTAAATCAGTTGTACACACAGTACAGTCCAACTTCTATCGGTGGACTTGATGCTACAGCATTTGAATGTGCAAAATACTGTGTAATGTGTTGTTCTGTAGTTGTCTGTATTCCGAAAGAGCAAGCACAACAAATGTTTTAATGGAGGCATTCATACTAGTTTTCCAAAAGTTTTTAAATGCAACACAGTCAAATCAGATGTGATGTAATTTAAAACACTGACATCCAACTTCAAGGTAAATGGAAGACAGCATTAATCTTTAGAATATTGAGTTAGGTTGTTTTGATGTGGCTAAATGATGATTGCTGTACAGTGAAAAATAAAGGGGAACCCTTTGTGCATGGGGTTATTGGTATACTCTTGTAGGTGGACCTACCTGTATTTACATGTATATAGTATAGAAAGCTCAGTTGCAAAGTCTAGAGACAAAAAAACAAAAAAGTATTCACATGCAAATGAAACCCATGAAGTAGTAATGGCGACATAAGGCTTTATGTAGCACCAGACCATTCCAGTGAAGTGGCTTGAGAAGAAGTTAATTTATTAATGTTTCATAAAAACATTGTGCCATCTGTTGGCAGCATGTGGAACTGACAAAATACTATAAGCCCACTCGGTGACTTGCCATCTCTCACTAGGAGCCTCATGTATAAACGCAAAAATGTTGCATATGCCCGTTTCCACACTCACTTCGAGATGTATAAAAACTAAACTTGCCGTAAAGCCACACACATTTTCAAAGCAGCCTCACACCATGCATATGCAAGTTTCTGCTCAGGTTTTGCAAATGGGTGACACCCAGTGTCAAAGCAGTGCTACTCTTTCTGTGTCGCTTGTCATTCTTTTTTTAGGCTTGTATCTGTGACATGGATTTTATCAAATACACCGAAATTAATTGCACATCATTTACAGATTTAAGGTGCTCGATTGTAATAATTCTGATTGTAAAAATGGTTCACAGAACGGCCAAACGATTCCATATACCATAGCTTCTTTAACGTTGTTAGAAGATATCACAAATGGAAGAATTAGAAGAGATGATGATGACTGGCTTCAAAGTCGATTTCAATTTCCAAGGATTATCCTCTTGTAGTTGTGTGCTGAACTGACTTTGCTCTACCTGTTCCTTTGCAAGTTCTGTCCAGCCTGTGGTTTTTTAGCCACAGCACCATGAGAATTTGTACAATTGTTGTTCTAATGGGCAAATAGAATCATAATCATAAAAGGTTTTAGGCAAATTGTGGCACTGGGCACATATAAGGGGGGTTTAGAAAATGTGTCTACATTAGGCAAGAGTATTAATGACGCATTATAAGTTCCAGTACAGAAAAATATTACAGCATGTGTCACACATGTGCGCTTAAGAGGCAGCCAACAAGCCCTGAGTTGAGTAAAGTATAATAAGAGGAAGCGCTTCTTAAAGGTACTAACGTCTCTCTCTCTTCAGACCCAAAGAAGAAAAATAAAACATCAACGTTTACACCCACCTCCATTACAGCACTTCAAAATGTCCGCTCTCCACATCCGCTCCCATCTCCCGGTTGATGACATCATTTCCAGTCTTGCTAAATTGACGTCTTTTCCGACTCCCTGTATTTGATGTCACATCCTGTTATACCATTACTTGTCACCATTTTTGTTTGCTATAAAAGCACCTGCAACCATGTACGTTTTGGCAAATGTTTATTTTGATCCATGTGCAACAAAGTTTGCATCTGTCCGTTGGACATTATAAGGGGTTATTCTCCAACTCTTTTGATGTGTTGGCATCAGGTTATTTGCTTTATTACACGTGGTATTATGTTATTGTTGGATAACAAGTTCTACACTTTTGGACTCCATATTTACTTCACCATCTTCTTCTTATAAAATATGAGTGGTATAGTCTTAGATCACCTATTATAGCATGAGGAACAGCGCAAGGCTATAGAAGCAGCAATGCTGCTCCTGGTGCAGTCACACGATCACAAAACTTCACAATAATGTGCTTTATTAAAACAATACAAGCTTCAAAACTTCAGCCTCAAAAAATTGCATTCCTAATAAAAAAATGTAAGACTGAAAAGTCAACATACCTCATTATTATTGTGAGATGGAAGGGTGTTGTGGGAACTGTTTAAGAAAAATATTTGGATTTTTGTTATTTTTTTTGTTTTGACTGCTTTTGCTAATAAACATCACTTGCACTAAAGTTCCATCCTTTAGTAGGACTTGTTAATTAATACAACCTCACAGACATAGACAGTGAAATCTAATAATGTCAAGGCAGAAATAATTGTTGCCATAAACTTTATTACAAATCATATTATGTTATTGATCTTGTCACATTCTCTCATTCTCCAAATTCTCCGATTGTAATAAAGGTCTCTTTCAGGAAGCATGGAGCATAAGACAAGACCTAGTCTCAAGTGGGACACCATTCTGTCATAGGATGTTGTCTTTTTCCCGGTTCACAGACAAAAGCGCGATAGACATATGCGCCCCGACAAAACCGTAATGGACAAATGAACGGCGACAAACCCGCTAACTGGTTTTCGACAAAATCGCGAGAGAGGCCAAGAGAGTGGGACGTGTACGTGTGCATTATGTACACATTATGTGCTAGGTTATAACTGTTATAACTGCTGATGGCATGCCGCGAACAAATAACTCAGTTGAGGATTGGCATAACGCGTCATATACAAAGCGGAATTACCAGCAGTCAGGCAGCCAGCAAGTCTAAATATGCTCAACTATCAAGACATCTTGCTGCAATTCTTCCTACATATGCAGGGCATGATCTTAAGGACTTTCTGCGTGCCATGCTGATGGCATGCCGCGTTTCATAATATTGACTTCTAAAATAAACATTATTATATATGCTTTAAACTAGTAATTCATATTTAATGAAACTTTCGTGATTTTGTCAGCGCGATTTTGACTGCGCGTTTTAATCGGCACTATTTTGTGGGCGCTCATATGTCTATCGCGCAAATGTCGGGTCACACTTTTTCCCAGTCAATTCATGTTAAGAGTCAATAGTTAACGTTACTCACAACTTTAGGAACAGGATGGAAGCTGGAAAAACTGGAGAAAACCCACACACATTGAAAGGGATAACCAGCAAACATCACTCTGTACTAAATTATATTATATTTTCAGTTAGCTCTAGATGTCAGCAGCTCTGGGTACCATTACTTTTTCCTTCTCATTTATTTTTTGGTGTTCAGTGTTTTTGATTTTGTTTAAAGTATGTTTTATGTTACTAGTTCAATGGGCGGCACGGTGGCGCAAGTGGGTAGCGCTGCTGCCTCACAGTTAGGAGACCCGGGTTTGCTTCCTGGGACCTCCCTGTGTGGAGTTTGCATGTTCTCCCTGAGTCTGTGTGGGTTTCCTCTGGGTACTCCGGTTTCCTCCCACAGTCCAAAGACATGCAGGTTAGGTGCATTGGCTGGCACCCTCCCCGGGGTTTGTTTCCTGCCTTGCACTTTATGTTGGTTGGCTCCAGCAGACCCCCGTGGCCCTGTAGTTGGGATATAGCGGGTTGGATAATGGATGGATGGATACTTCAGGTTTAATTTCCTTGTGAAACCAGTATATAGGAATTCTTTATTTTTCTAAATCTCTACCTTATTTTCTATATTTATGTATTCATTATATATTTATATATTCACTATGAAAATGTTTCTGGCTCTGACTTTGGCACAAGTTATGTTTGAATTAAATGTCAGAATTGCCATCATCAGAATTGCAATTTCTGATTCCAAATCATCATGACTTCTGTTAGGTTCTCAATATTTTCATTTTACTCTCCTCAATGTAGTGTACTTCAATTGGCAGGACAAAATATTTCACAGGCAGCACAGTTTGTAAATCACAAAGGCCTCTTGTTGCCCATAAAAGCATTTTTTAATTCTGCAAAGACCTTGTGATAATGTCATGCCTGGAATTTCTGCTTTGTGAAACCTACAAGAAAAGGACATGTATTTGGAGATAGAAGTGTACAAGAAACAATTTATTTTCATACACAACTATTAGTATTAGCCAGCAAATGGGAAAAATGGCACAGGAGGAAACTATTCATTTGAAGTCCATCTCTTTTACTACCTGTCAATTCTGTTTATTAAAAACACATTCCATTATAATACACTGACTACACTTGTGTGGTATGTACCTTAAGAGCAGAAAGTCAAAAGTAATGTAATCTAGCAAGCATTCTAAGCCAGAAAACTATTTGTCACAGCTGAAAGACAAGAAAAGAGGTGTTTTTTTCTGTTGAGCAGTGGAATAACTGTTCAGAAAGAAATATTTTTACTGTTTCTGTTTAAAAATGTAATCTTTTATCTAAATATTATCAAAGCTATTTACAATTGTATTAATGCATTTTTATATACCTTATAGAGAAATTGATTGCTTCTAAACTGAGGCTTAACATGGCACACATTATCATTTCATTTGTCATTAAATGTGCTTAATCCATTTTTAAGGTTGCATATTCTGAAAGAATGAGTTTATATCTAAAAAAACACTGAAATGTCACATGTTGATTATGGGCTTATTAATATAGTTGGCCACAAGCAGCATCTAAACATTTAGCGTTTTTTTTTATTATTATTTATTTGAACAAACATTTCTGGATTGTTGACTTTTGTCTGTAATATTGCCTCTAAATTATGGGATACAACCAAAAATGAGTAGGAGGTTGACACCTTTTTTGGCTGCGCTGGGTCGTGACTGACCATTGTGGTGTAGTAGTAGTGCTTCTGTCTCACAATAAGGAGATCATGGGTTTGCATTCTGGGTACTCCCTGTGTGAAGAGCGCTTTGAGTAGTGAGTAAAATGATATATAAATGTAAAGAATTATTATCATTGTATTTAATGGGAAAGAGTCTCACGATGAAGCACTGTGGGCATTTAAGAAATTAAGAAAGTGTCGACAGCAATTCTCCAAGGGACACCTCCTACAATCTGACTGTTTTCATGAACTAAGTCTTGAAGATAGTAATAAGGGAAAGACTGAGTTGCGAAAAAAAACCTTAAGAAATACTGGTCTAATGCATTGCATCAGAAATGTATTCAGAAGAAGTAAAACCAGGAAAATGAGACAGAAACTCCACCTAACCTCTCAGCTCAGGCAAACTACATCTAATAGTCAGAACATTTAAACCACTGACACGTGAAGTGAATAACATTGATCATCTGATTGCAATGGCACCTGTCAAGATGTGTGATATATTGGGCAGCAACTGAACAGTCAGTTATTGAAGGGAATGTGTTGGAAGCAGAAAAAATGGGCAAACATAAGGATCTGAGTTACTTTAACAAGGGCCACATTATGATGGCTAAATGACTGGGTCAGAACATCTACAAAATGGCAGGTCTTGTGGGGTGTTCTTGGTATGCAGTAGTCATTAACAACCAAAAGTGGTCCAAGGAAAGACAACTGGTGAACCAGCAACAGGGTCAAGGGCACCCAAGGCTAATTGATATGAGTTGGGAGCAAAGGCAAGCCTGTACGATTCAGTCCCAGAAAAGAGCTGCTGTAGTACAAGTTGCTGAAAAACTTACTGCTGGTCATGAGAGAAATATGTCAGAACACACAATGCATCATAGCTTGCTGCATATAGAGCTGAGTAGCCACAGATTGGTCAGAGTGGCCATGCTGACCTCTTTCCAACACTGAAAGCACCTACAATGGGCATGTGAACATCAAAACTTGACCATGGAGTAATGGAAGAGGATGGCCTGGTCTAATTAATCACATTTTCTTTTAGATCATGTGGACAGCCAGGTGCATGTGTGTCGTTTACATGGAAAGATATGGCTGTTGGATGCATTATGCGAAGAAGGCAAGCTGGCGGAAGCATTGTGATGCTCTGGGCAATGTTCTGCTGAGAAACCATGGTTGTGGGCATTTATGTGGATGTTACTTTGACACGCTTCCTGGCAATGGTATTCCTTGATTGTAATGGCCTCTTTCAGCAACATAATACACTCTTCCACAATACAAAAATTATTCAGGAATAGTTTGAGGAAAAAGACAGAGTCTTCAAGGAGTTGACTTGGCCTCTGAATTCCCCAGCTCTCAATCCAATTAAGCATCTACAGGATGAGCAGGAAAAAACAAGTCTGATCCATGGAGGCCCCACCTCACAGCTACTAAAGTCTTGATGTCAGATACCACAGGACACCTTCAAATATCTTGTGGATTCCATGCTTGGACAGTTTAGAGCTGTTTTGGAGGCAGGAAGGGGACCAGCACAATATTAAGCAAGTGGATTTAATGTTTTAGCTTATTGGTGTATACGACCATTCTATAAATCTGCAAGACAGTCCTAAACAAAGAGAACTATAAAATAATTCACTAAAGTGATGTAAATACGTTATTTTATATTGACAATGCAAATATATACTATCCCCAAACTTTTAGACATTTGTTCTATGTACAACCATGGCAACATATTGTTATCCTAAAACTATGAAGGCATGTTAATCAATGTTATTTTTGCATCCTCCAAAAAATTACAATTCATTTTAAAGGTTACTATCCATAATATGTTTTCTTTATTTATTTGGTTTGCAGTCAGTGACAAAAATCCCAATGCATTGTTTTACTCAAGAGCACTTCTTTAACTTGATATATACTCTGCTTTTCAATATTGTGAACACAGCTGAATATTTTTTGTGGCCAACATATGGCCCAAATTACCTATCTAATATTATTATAGAACGACATCTTAGTATATGAAGACAAATTCATAAGCGGTCACTCTTAACACAACAGAGAGAGAACACAACTGACTCTGGAGTGAACATTTGCAATGTTGCCAGGTTCTATGAACTAAGTGCACAGCGGGCTCTGGAGTTAGGCAAGTGAACTTATTGCCAACCCTGCATTAAGTGGAGCAAGAGATCCTCATTTTTGTACAGTGAACAGATGCTGTTACAAAAAAGAAAAAAAAAACACATGTGATGCTAATAGGTTTTTGCTAGTCTGCCAACCTTGCTTAAACTTGCCAATAAAGAAAGACTTTCTGAGAGTTATAAATTGACCATTACAGGGTTCAACTCATCCTATGTAAAACAGAAAAAAAACCTACAGAAATACTGGATTCCTGTTTAGCACAGAAAGTGACAGACAATTATTACTACACTTTAAATAAAAATGTTTACTAAGTATCCATAAATGCTTTGTAGCTGCAACATTGTAGGCACCATTCACATGAGTGAACTGAAAAATGTTACTTTGATATACGCTGTATATCCTTGATATGAATTCTTGTCTCAACAATCAGCTTTTAATGTAAGTTTTTTGTGTACAAATATGATATACTCTGAAAAGACACATACACTATGTATACTTACCTAATTTTGAAAATTTATGTTTTAGAATATATAAAATCATGGACTAACTTTGTGCAATTTTTAAATTTTATTTCGCATTGATATTTTAAAACATCAATATATCTGTGGTGCCATTTTGTCTTGGTCATTTCTGACAGCCATTTTTCTATTGCTATGCTCGTAGCCAGTCACAGGACCAATAGTGCTACAGTGCATGTGATATCATCATATACATAGCATTTAAGAGGATGAAATAGCACCCAAACTTGTCTTTCTTCTATTCTATACATGAAATGTGTGGGACATAGACTCAACAAGGTTTTCAAATGTGTCAGAAGGAGTTTGGAATGGTATTGCACATTACCTGTTGAATGGCTTCTCCTTTACACAGTACATTCCAACTCATCCCACATATGCTCAGCTGGATTAAGATTTTGCATAGATATATTGCTCTAAATTCAATATCACATTTCTAGAACTTTTACTGGACTCTCTTAGGCTTGTAGCACAGACGATTACCTTGTTAAAAACAATCACACAATGTACACCACCGTCAAGATAGGATACAGTTGACATTGTTAGGATATTTCCTGATATACAAATGTTGTTCTGCTTATATCAAGGAACAATATTTTATGCAGCAGAAACACATCCTCACTGTTTCCGTGCCAGCACCTGCCTACACTGTTGACACTTAGAAAGACCACTGTAACCACCCTGTATTGTATTTTCATCAGAGTTTGTCCTGCACTTGGTACACCATTAATGACATGCTATAATGAGTTATTTCCTTTGGACATACTGAATCTCTTTTTTGAGCCACTGTTTTACTTGAATATTTACTGACTGATCGTAGCCAGCTTGTTACAATGCAATAGCTGTACCAAGCTTTTCATTTAGATATTCCCTCAAATGATTTAACAGATACCTATGAATAAACAAATATCTCTAAATAGATTTGAGATATCCATAAATATCTTAAATACCATAGGTTCCCTTCATTAACAGGTTGCTTCTGACCATAAAACCACCACTGAGTGGGTATGTTTTTAGGAAATGGTCCCTTCTTGTTGTGCTTGTGATGCAAAAAAATCCCAGAAAGGTATTTTTTTTCTGATACACTCATGCAGATGTAACCGGTGCATACCATGTTGCCCTTTAAGATCATATTTTATTGATTCTCAGTCTCAAATAATCAATTGGTACCTGCCTAACTGTTTTAAACAGAATTATTTATATAAGGTGATGTCACTGTTTGAGCAGTCAATCATTTGAGAAGGGCAGGTATGTCTAATAAAGTGCCCACTCGGCATATTATTGAAGAACCTAAAAAAATCATCCTCTTAGCTAACTGCACATGCACACACACATAGGAATGGACAGAACAAGCAGAGTATAGAAAATATAAGCACAATTATCACATATTTGTCCCATGCTGACAAAACTGAGTCGTGTCAGTGTACTTGAGTAATTGTGGAGCAGCAAAAATGATTCCTATCACATATCATATCACATACTCTCTTTCACACATCAACCATTCTGTCTTCCTTTACTGGACACTGTTCTGTTTATCAAAGAACTGGTATCTCATTATTCTAAATCTGACCCCAGAATTAGAAAAGATATATATATATATATATATATATATATATATATATATATATATATATATATATATATATATATATATATATATATATATATGGTTAAATAGTTTACTGTCAAATAATTCAAAGAGTATGCGTGGGTTTCCTTCGGATGCGCCGGTTTCCTCCCACAGTCCAAAGACGTGCAGGTTAGGTGCATTGGCAATTATGAATTGTCCCTAGTGTGTGCTTTGTGCGTGTATGTGTGCAGCCTGCCCAGAGTTTGTTTTCTGCCTTGCGCCCTGTGTTGGCTGGGATTGGCTCCAGCAGACCCCTGTGACCCTGTATTTGGGATATAGCGGGTTAGATAATGGATGGATGGATGGATATATATGCAGAATATGTAGTGGAAGACAGCAGAAGGTCATATAATCTTTACTGTGCTGCAAGTGAAGTTACTTCTTGAGCTTTACAAGTTGTCTCCAGGATAGATTTCTTTCAATTACAGCTTATTTTTGCTCAGACTTAGAGTCTGCTTTTAACACATGATCCAGATATGTACACTTTTAATTAATGTATTGTGATGGATGATGGCTGGCGCCATTACTAGGCTGGGATGCCTCTGTAATGGAAGGACAAGGGGATATGGCTTATGAAGAGTGCTATCTCCCCCAGATTGCTACTTAGCAGCCTTCTTGGGTTGCAACAGCACCTCGGATTCCCACAGGGCTGTATAGGACTTTGTATGTGTCGGCCCAGTCCTGCTGTGTTCCATGGATGCCACCAGGGGGAGTTGTGGGAGCTGCACAGCCCTACTTTGGGCTTCCATTACACCTAGGAATAATTCCAGACCTCCCTAATTAGCTACCTGGAACACCTTGGTTAAAAAGGAGCCAACTGCCTCACAGAGATGAGCCAGAGTCAGGAGGAAGAAGATGAAGCTTGGAGGAGGAGGAGAAGGAGGAGGAGGCGAAAAACAAGAAAGAAAGAAGGCAAGGAGAGTATGCTGAATTTATTGTACTGTGCTGCTGTGGTGAATGAGGGAGAAGCACTTCCCCACTTAATAAACGTGTGTTGTGTGCTGAACTTGTACCTGGTGTCTGTCTGTGTCGGTTTGGGCAGCTAATGCACCCCCTGCAGGCCACAGTATATAATTCTATTGAGTTACTTATTTTTAGTATTGTATTTTTGTCCAATATTCTGAGGAGACATGCAAATGCGAATTTCATTGTACTAATTACACATTATAATAAACGTGACGTGACTTGACATGAATGATTGTTCTTGTATTTTATTGCTTACATATGTGTGCCTGTTTAGCAGTTTGCTTTTGCTAATGTGAATTACTTCATATTTCCAATTGTTTTCTTCTTTTCACCTGATTTCTTACAATTGCAGATAGCCTGCCAGTGTTGTAATAGTTAAAACTTGTTTGCTGTATGATCATTTTCAGAACAGTTTTAGAAATTGCCTGACTAATGCAGGAGAATATGCAACGAGGAAGAAAGACAAATGTTAATAATTATTAATAATAAGGTGCATGTATCCAACATTTCATTTTAGCGTTATTTAACAGCACAAAGTGTACTTTAAACTTTAAATTTTAAGTATTGAGTCCTTTTTATTTTATATCAAATACTGCTACTACTGCTTTTACATTAAAAATAATTAATTAAAAAAATATTTGGCATATGCACAGAAAATTAAAAATCAAAGATCCAGACCAAAACTATCAACCAGCCCTTGTTAAAATTCCCAAATGCAATATTAAAGATAAAGGTGGATTAAAGCAATATAAGCTTTTTTTTGTGCCAAGCATGAACAAACGATAGCAAAAAACATTTCAATTCCAGGAGATGGTATACTAAGAAAAAAGGCTAAGTACCTCAGCCTAGAGCTATCATGTGATATTTGATCACATATTCATCAACAGTCTCTTATGCTTAAGCTGTTGCTTTGAATCATAGGTCTGCTATTATCCAAAATCGTGTTGCAGGACTGCTGTTAGAAGAAACCAAGATCCAATATCTTGTCCAGTTTCGCAGCATTGGGTTTATATTAGTGTTGCTGGTCCTGACCAGGTGGTTTGATATTTTGACATTTAAAAATTTGGGAACTCCTTGTGTAGGAGAACATTATTTTTATTGATTTCTGAAGAACATAAAGCTCCCCTTGAGCAAACATACATATACAATACATATAATGAATGTATTATTTGCATGTCATGGTTTCCTGGCTTGTGTATAATGTACCATGGATTTAGAAAGTAATCAGAGCCCATTTGCTTTTTTACATTTTGCTATGTTGCAGTCTTGTGGTAATATCATTGAAATTAGTTTTTCCCTCATATCAAGCAAAACTCAACACCCTAAAATGACAAAGGGAAAACAGGATGTTAGATATTTGTGCAAATTTTATTGTAAAAGTTCTGCAGCTTTAGTTTGCTTCATGGAATTCTGGCAATAGCTTGATGTGTTGAAATGATCCCACAGACAAACTGTTTTGGTTTTTAAAAGCTTTAGTTAAAATTCAAGGTAAAACAGGTGGTTGAAATTTAACATCTTATTAAAGAAAGAAACATCCTCTAACAGGACAATTCAGTAAACAGGCAGGAAAAAAGCTGTTAATTGTATCTTTTAATTACTCCTCAGCAAAATGCTTTAGAGGGAGCATTCTTCAACAGCACTTTGTCACCACCAGGTCAGAAGGATCATAGAAACAAAGAATAGAGGTTAATTTTATAAACTATTGAATTTATAGACAGTGTCAATCAATACATACATTTTACTCTGGTTAATTCATTGATTTACACCCAAATGATTTATATAAAATAAAAGTGTTGTTATATTACATTCTGGTTCTTCTTATACCTTTGAGTTGTGCCATAACCCATGAAATTTCTGTACATATAATTGTCCATTCTCGTTTAAAGGACATCTGCTGATTTCTTAGTCATCTCTTAGTTATCCTCCAGTACATTTTGTATATTTCATCAGCCTTTCTTCTGGTGCATTCTTTATTTACTTTATCATCTCAGTATTTTTCCAAAACCAATTCTTATATTTCAGTGTACATTTTGTTGTTCACTTGACCATTATCTGGTGTCCTGGTGTTGCTGAACAGGTTTCTGACATTTATTAAGCCTTTATGCTATTTCTTTAAGTTGAATGCTATGTTACCCTAAAATTATTCTTCCACAAACAGTTCACACAAAAGTAGAGAAAAAAATGATATAGCAAAGAACAGAAAAGTTCTTGTTTAAGAAAAGCTTATGCATCATTTCAATCTTGTTTACTCATACTGTTGAACCATTTCTAAATGGTCAGAAAACTGTATGCCTATCCCATTTACAAACTGTGAACGGGTCTGTCAGTCCAAGTTAGCTATGAGCCTATTCCAAAACACACTGACTTATAGATATAGCTAAGAAGGTTCTATCTCATGCTAACCTACAGGGGGTAAAAGGTTATACCAAATCTATAGCTAAGAAAGAAAATTGTATTGTATTCTATTCTATTCTACTAAAGCAAAAATAATATCTGTTTAACTTAAAGCTTTAACTGCCTAAGATTATACAATACTTACAATTACAGTAATCCCTCGCTATATCGCGCTTTGACTTTCGCGGTTTCACTCTATCGCGGATTTTAAATGTAAGCATATCTAAATATATATCAGGGATTTTTAAGCTGGTTAGCCGCTTTCTGCTGACAATGGGTCTTTTAATTTAGGTTACATGCTTCCTCAGTTTGACTGCCCAGTTGATTTCATACAAGGGATGCTATTGGCGGTTGGCTTAAAAGCTACCAGTAGTACATTAAGATAGTAAGTGTCAAAAGAGGTGTGAATTTGATTGATGATTTTAAGCCCCGCCCCCAAATATGATGGATGCTATTAAGCCCCGCCCCAAATATGATTTATGAAAATATGAAATATGATTTATGCACATATGAAAATATGAACTATGAAAATATAATTTATGTAAATATGAAACTATACCCCGCCCCTTGGGGGTTGGACCACCGTCATACTTGATCATCTCTAAACCCGCCTTTTAGGGTGGTCTTTCGTAAACGGACACTTATCACTCCCCATTAACAATACTCACGCCCCCGAGTTACGCCTTTATCTCTCTATCCGCCTATAGGGTTAGGGAGAGGCATATCGCTCCACCCCTTCCCAACCCCGACTGTGGGAGGAAATGAAAGAGATCTTGTATAAAATTCTACTCACTTAGTGAAAACGCTACGACACACAAAAGCAGACAGAATGGACGGTCTTGTGAACGCTCCTAAGAAACTGAAAGCCAACAGGGCCTTACGGGAGTTACGGGAACCACGCTTCAGCTCTGTCTGGTACGATTCTAACTGTGCTTTGTGCGGGTAGAGGTAAAAGAAATGCAGAGGGCCAGCTCACGTCGCCGTTTCCAAGAAGGAGCCTATCCTACCGAATATAACGATGCGGTCACGAAGAGGAAGATAAAGAAAATGTGATAAAGGATCGAGTGAGTGAAATTAATTTTTCTATAAAAGACTGGAGTTTTTTTAAAGCTCTTATGCCAAATATTGATGAAGCTATTTATCAAGGAAAACTATCCAACCAGATGAAAAGAATTAAAAGAAAATTGGAGGAGGAGTTTAGCATGTTGAATAATTCATGCTCGGAGGAGGAGGAAGAAAACTGGGAGTCAACCGCCCCCTAAGTGAGTGGAGATAAATACAGAGGTCTTTTCCATAGTCTACATTAACCTAAAACCTTATCGAGATGTCTTCAACTAACTACCCTTCCGAAGCTGGTGCTAGCTGGGCCGGTCGTCTCCCTGTTCTCTCGGCCTCTGAGGTGGCAGAAGTCCTCAACATTTTGATGCGCTCCGAAGAACCAAGCTCCGGGGGTATGGAACATACGTCCGCCGCTGACTACCTGTTTTGGCCGGCTAACCTTCAAACCAACACCGCCTACTCTACTCTCGACGAAGTGATCGACCCTAACCTACAGCCCGGCTACTCTGCGGCAGACCAGATGCTGACAGACAACGATGTGTTTTGGGCGGGTAACAACCAGCACCCTGCCGGCTACGCACCTGATCAGGTCTGTTGGTCTACGGAACAGACAGCGGCAGTCAACGACCTGTTTTGGCCCGACGACATCGTACCTAACTCCGGTACTCTGCTCCTAACAACTCACCTTCAGACCCACCGTCTTGGCGGATCTTCTGATGCCCTCGAATGACCAGATCTATTGGCCCGAACCTCAGTTACCCGCTCCTGATGATATGTACTGGCTGGACAGTCTCCTGGAGAACCATACAGGACCTGACTTTTTTGTCCCTGCTGAGGATACTCTGGGGAGCCTGACGGGCGCTGAGGAGATAGCCATGCAGACCATGCATCAAGAAGAGACTGTGGACGACTTGGTAGAGGCTCTGGCCTCTTGGAAGCCATCGTCCCAGGATTCTGATTATGAGGGCATGGACATTGAACAAACTGACGGGGCTCTGGGTGAAACACTTCGAAAGACTGATCAAGAGTTTGATTGCGGCTCTGCTGGACATAATAGTCGATCGGGACCTAAAAAGCACCTGTCAAGGTTGTTTCATAGATCACCCCAGCCAGACGCAGCATACGTGTCTGTTTGAACCGGACTCTGTTTATCGGGTTGGCCGTTTTCAAGAGGTTCTGACTGTTTTCCGCAAACCGTGGCTCAGGAGCCTGGTCATAAAGACTCTGGGCTGCTTTAACATCTTTCCACCTTTTCACAAGGTTCATTCATTTGTTCAAAATGCTGTAGATGAACTGGAAAATGAACATTCTATTAGCGAGGCTATTGTACAGGCCTTTCACAACATGGACGATCCATCTTACTCTAAAATACGTGAAATAGCCGATGCTTTCTCTAAAAGGCATTTTTCTGTACCAGACATGACCGATGCACCTTTGGGGTTTTACGGGGAGTATGATATAGAAAAATCAGACGAAGTGTCTGAACTCAATGTGCCTGTACTATGAAATGTTTTTAAATGTTTTAATACTGCTGTTTTGAAAATTACCAATAAATCCTCCTTTGATTTTTAAACCATTGACATTTTTCTTTCACCGTCGGATGGAGGGTTACTTGAAAAAGTTTATTATAGCCCGCAAATCCTGGTAGCTTTGGGGGAAAAGACTCTTTGAAAAGAGCTCTTGAGGTTTCGGTCAGAAAAGTAATGACCAACAGGTGTCGGATTGGTTATCCGGTCAATATGCTTATACAATTCATAAACCCGCTAGAAGGCATTTTAGGAGAAATAAGGTTTATGTATCCGATATAGACTCACAATGGCAGATGGATTTAGCGGACATGACAAATGTGACCGAGCATAATCTGGGTTATAAATATTTGTTAACATGTATCGACGTACTTTCTAAGTACGCGTGGGTACGACCCTGAAGAACAAAACGGGTAAGGAAGTGACGAGAGCCTTCCAAGACATTCTGAGCGCCGGGCGTACTCCAAAGAAACTCCAGACCGATAAGGGGAAAGAGTTTTTCAACCGTGATTTTCAAAAGCTGTTAAAGAAGATCGGGATAAAACATTTCACCACTGGAAACGAATTAAAGGCCTCCGTGGTGGAGAGATTTAACCGGACATTAAAATCTAAAATGTGGAAATATTTCAGCGCTTATAACACGAGAACCTACATCGATAAATTGCCTGATTTAGTATACTCTTACAACAAAAGTTATCATCGAAGCATAAAAATGGCTCCTTCCGATGTAAACACGTTAAATTCTTGGAAAGTTTTCAAAAATTTATACGGCGTCACCAACCCCCCAGGCCCGCCATTGTTTAAGTTTAAAGTAGGAGACACGGTTAGGGTGTCTAAAACAAGACATCCTTTTGAGAAAGGTTATGAACAGACATTTTCAGATGAAATCTTTACCGTATCTGAACTTGTACCTAGGGCCCCGGCGGTGTACAAACTGAAAGACTACGACGGTGAAGAGATTGTAGGTTCCTTTTACGACCCCGAATTACAGAAAATTAAAGTTGGGTCCACAGACGTTTACAGGATCGAAAAAAACTGGCCAGGAAAGTTAAGAATAAAAAACGACTCATTTTAGTCAAATGGCTCGGCTGGCCAGAAAAATTTAACAGCTGGATACCGGAGAGCCAGGCCCAAGATGTTCAATAAAAGCCACAGGGCTCCTAATCGACTCTTCATTCTCTAGCGGTATATGATGGAGCGCAAAAGTTTTTTTGTGACACTTCCGAGCAACGCTTCCTCAGACATTTTCCCTAGCAACACCATTTCCAATTTCACGAAGCTTGCTAAACCCATAGAATTAGAAGGTTCTTGGGAAGTCGGTCTAGCAGAAGTTCAGTACCCACATACGTGGAATACCATAGACAAGCCAGATAATGAATTCTACGTTTCGGCCCCCGGTGTAAAAAAACATTACTACATTCCATGCGGCTATTACGAAGGTATTCACGACCTACTGTCTTTTATGAATTCGACAACCTTAAGCCTGCCCACTTTGACCGATGTTGCAGCTGGATTTGCCCTTCTGAGAACCCTGCGAAATTCAGTTATAATGCTGTGGAACGAAGAGTCTACGTGGTACCGGGTGAAAAGGATGAAACTATACACTTAAAAGGACAGCTGGGTCGAATATTAGGAGCGCATCCTGATCAGACTCGGGGTTTAACTTATAAGGCTCCTTTCCCCGCCGACATCAGGGCCGGCTTTTACACTTTGTATGTGTATGGAGATATGGTATCTCATCAGAGAGTCGGAGACAGCTACATACCCCTTTTGAGGTGTGTTCATATAGAGGATCAGGCGAATAAAATTACAACCATCACATATGACAAACCGCATTATGCGCCGGTCAGCAAGAATCATTTTGACACTGTGACTATTGAAATAAAGACGGACCAGAACAAAAACGTGCCATTTCAGTTTGGTAAGGTGATAGTGAAGTTGCATTTCAGACCCGTCAGGCATTGTATGCACGACTGATACAATGAGGTCTTACCAGGATCCGACACCTTACATCCAATATTATCAGACCCAAGCGGGTAACGGCTTACCGGGATTCTCTGGATCCCCTGTAATGTATGGTGGGGGGATTGGAGGTATATTTCGAGGACTGTTTAGAAGAGCTTTACCTCTCCTGAAAAAAGGCTTTGACATCGCAAAACCACATATCAAATCCGCGGCTAAAAATATTGTAAAAGATGTGATCACCGGGGCTATATCCAGTGCTGCAGGTGGAGTCCTAGAAAAACAGGAGGGAGCGGGCTTGATGGTCATGAGAAAGACAAAACGCAAGAGACCACCGGGGTCGCGTCAGCCCCCGACAGCTAAAAAGCCAGCGCACTATTTTTGCAGCATTCTCTAAAGCGTCATCAGAAGAGGAACAAGAGTAAAGCCGCAAAAGAAGAGAGACATTTTTTAAGAAAAGATGGCTTTCGTACACAGAATGTCCGAAGAGTGTGTCAAATCTGAACTGGATCTGTTTACGGTGCCTTTCACTCAGGCGAGTGTAGATAAAAGTATATACGTTGAAGTCCCACCACTCTCAGCCCTCTCTGAAGTAGCCCCGCTAGAATTTCTCATAGCCGGAAATGGGGAAGATTACCTGGATTTGAATAACACTCTTCTACACCTAAGGGGAAAGATAGTGAATGCTGACGGGACTAACATACCTGCCGGGGCAAAGGTCGGATTTGTCAACTACCCTATAGCCAGTTTGTTTTCCCAAGTTGATGTCACCCTCGGGGACCGTCTAATATCCCAGAGTTCAAATTGTTATCCTTACCGAGCTGTCTTAGAAGGCCTGCTAAATTACAGCCAAGAGACTCTTCATTCTCAGTTTGCTACAGGACTTTTTTACAAAGATACACTTAACAAATTGGAAGAGACAGACCCCGACGGAGAAAACATCGGTTTTAAAAACCGAAGCGCCTATACAGCCGGTAGCAGGACTGTTGAACTTCTGGGGCACATACATACAGATCTCTTTTTCCAGGAAAAACTACTATTGAACGGTCTAGACGTGAAGATTAAAATGGTTCGGAACAAAGATGAATTCTGCTTAATGTCCGGTGATGCGAGCGTTACAGAGTAATCATAACATCGGCCTCCCTGTTTGTAAAAAAAGTAAAAGTTTCACCGGCCGTGAAATTAGGACACGCTCATGCCCTTACCTCAGCCAATGCTAAATACCCTGTGGAAAGGGTGAATATGAAAGTATTCAGTATGCCTGCCGGGATCCGAGTATGCAATCAAGAAAACCTGTTTCTGGGCCAACTACCAAAGTATGTGGTGATTGGCATGGTAGATAATGAGGCCTTTTCGGGCTCTTATACACGGAACCCGTTCAATTTCAAACACAATGATGTAGAGTTCCTGGCTCTGTACATGGACGGTGAACAGATTCCTGCCAAACCCTTTCAACCAGACTTTGTAAGCCGCAATAGTGCCAGAGAATATTATAACCTGGTATTGGCCACTGGTAAGCATTTGAAGGATCAAGCTCTGGCTATCAGCCGTTCAGAGTTCTCGCAAGGATATACTCTTTTCGCTTTTGATCTAACCCCCGATCAAGAATGCGGCGATCATTTTTCATTAGTTAAAACTGGAAACATGAGATTTGAATTACGCTTCCGCGTCCCTCTCCCTCGGACCGTCAATCTAATAGTATATGCGGTCTTTGACAACATCATTGAAATCAACCAGAGACGTAATGTTCTGTATGACTACTAATAAACACCATGAATACAAAACAATTAACAGAACTACTGTCCCAAGACCCCTACACCGAAAGATATTTCCGCGGTGTGTTGGCGTGTGATCAACAACGGAAAAAATAACGGCTTGCCGGCCATGTTTGTAGTGAATACTCACTGTCAAACCCAACCCGGAGAACACTGGCTGGGGATTTACCTCACAGAAGACGGAAAGGGGGAGTTTTTTGATTCCTATGGAAATCCCCCTGACTTTATCTACTTCCCGAAAGACATTTACCATTTCTTAAGCAAAAACTGTAAACAAATCATTTACAATAACCGACAGCTTCAAAGTTGGTTCTCGGACAAATGTGGTCAACACTGCCTCTTCTATCTGCATCAGAGAGGAAAAGGTCTCCCGTACACCTCTGTAATAAAAAAGTATTCTGAGGACGTGAACAGTAATGACTCTATGGTCTCTAAATTTGTTCGTTCCTGGCTTCCTTCACCGGGACTCTGTTTTTATCAGTACCCTTGCGTGCAAAGATCCGAGACCTATAAATATTGGCAGAAAATGTACGACGAGCTGTCGGCTAAATTTCAGCAATTAAAATTTATTGAGGGGCTCCCAAAGTCTTTATGCGACGACGAACTTCTCCCTCCTGAGAAAATAAATTTGGTCATTATAGATGATCTGATGGAAGCGGCTAGCGAAAGCCAGGAAATAGAAAAAGCTTTCACAAAATATACTCATCATCGGAATCTGTCTATCATTTACTTGGTTCAAAATTTATTTTTTCAAGGAAAGAAAAGCCGAACGTTAATCTTAACGCCAATTATATTACTCTTTTTAAAAACCCCAGGGACAAATTGCAGATTACTACCTTGGCCCGTCAAATGTATCCGAGGCGTGTTCAGTTCTTTTTGGAGGCTTTCGAAGATGCTACAAAACTACCGTACGGCTATCTCTTAGTGGATTTAAAGGCGCAGACCCCCGACGAACTGCGATTAAGAACAGGTCTGTTCCCACCCGACTGGCCTGTCGTGTACACCGTGAAAAGATAAAAGAAGGTGTTGTGAGTCAAAGTTACATATTCCGTCAGCATGTCGGCCAGCAAACTGAGAATGAAGAGTCTCTTGGCTGTAATTTAGCAGGCCTTCTAAGACAGCTCGGTAAGGATAACAATTTGAACTCTGGGATATTAGACGGTCCCCGAGGGTGACATCAACTTGGGAAAACAAACTGGCTATAGGGTAGTTGACAAATCCGACCTTTGCCCCGGCAGGTATGTTAGTCCCGTCAGCATTCACTATCTTTCCCCTTAGGTGTAGAAGAGTGTTATTCAAATCCAGGTAATCTTCCCCATTTCCGGCTATGAGAAATTCTAGCGGGGCTACTTCAGAGAGGGCTGAGAGTGGTGGGACTTCAACGTATATACTTTTATCTACAGTCGTCTGAGTGAAAGGAACCGTAAACAGATCCAGTTCAGATTTGACACACTCTTCGGACATTCTGTGTACGAAAGCCATCTTTTCTTAAAAAATGTCTCTCTTCTTTTTGCGGGCTTTACTCTTGTTCCTCTTCTGACGACGTTTAGAGAATGCTGCAAAAATAGTGCGCCTGGCCTTTTTAGCTGTCGGGGGCTGACGCGACCCCGGTGGTCTCTTGCGTTTTGTCTTTCTCATAACCATCAAGCCCGCTCCCTCCTGTTTTTCTAGGACTCCACCTGCAGCACTGGATATAGCCCCGGTGATCACATCTTTTACAATATTTTTAGCCTGGATTTGATATGTGGTTTTGCGATGTCAAAGCCTTTTTTCAGGAGAGGTAAAGCTCTTCTAAACAGTCCTCGAAATATACCTCCAATCCCCCCACCATACATTACAGGGGATCCAGAGAATCGGTAAGCCGTTACCCGCTTGGGTCTGATAATATTGGATGTAAGGTGTCGGATCCTGGTAAGACCTCATTGTATCAGTCGTGCATACAATGCCTGACGGGTCTGAAATGCAACTTCACTATCACCTTACCAAACTGAAATGGCACGTTTTTGTTCTGGTCCGTCTTTATTTCAATAGTCACAGTGTCAAAATGATTCTTGCTGACCGGCGCATAATGCAGTTTGTCATATGTGATGGTTGTAATTTTATTCGCCTGATCCTCTATATGAACACACCTCAAAAGGGGTATGTAGCTGTCTCCGACTCTCTGATGAGATACCATATCCCCGTACACGTACAAAGTGTAAAAGCCGGCCCTGATGTCGGCGGGGAAAGGAGCCTTATAAGTTAAACCCCGAGTCTGATCAGGATGCGCTCCTAATATTCGACCCAGCTGTCCTTTTAAGTGTATAGTTTCATCCTTTTCACCCGGTACCACGTAGACTCTTCGTTCCACAGCATTATAACTGAATTTTGCAGGGTTCTCAGAAGGGGCAAATCCAGCTGCAACATCGGTCAAAGTGGGCAGGCTTAAGGTTGTCGAATTCATAAAAGACAGTAGGTCGTGAATACCTTCGTAATAGCCGCATGGAATGTAGTAATGTTTTTTTACACCGGGGGCCGAAACGTAGAATTCGTTATCTGGCTTGTCTATGGTATTCCACGTATGTGGGTACTGAACTTCTGCTAGACCGACTTCCCAAGAACCTTCTAATTCTATGGGTTTAGCAAGCTTCGTCGTGAAATTGGAAATGGTGTTGCTAGGGAAAATGTCTGAGGAAGCGTTGCTCGGAAGTGTCATAAAAAAACTTTTGCTCCATCATATACGCTAGAGAATGAAGAGTCGATTAGGAGCCCTGTGGCTTTTATTGAACATCTTGGGCCTGGCTCTCCGGTATCCAGCTGTTAAATTTTTCTGGCCAGCCGAGCCATTTGACTAAAATGAGTCGTTTTTTATTCTTAACTTTCCTGGCCAGTATTTTTTCGATCCTGTAAACGTCTGTGGACCCAACTTTAATTTTCTGTAATTGGGTCGTAAAAGGAACCTACAATCTCTTCACCGTCGTAGTCTTTCAGTTTGTACACCGCCGGCCCTAGGTACAAGTTCAGATACGGTAAAGATTTCATCTGAAAATGTCTGTTCATAACCTTTCTCAAAAGGATGTCTTGTTTTAGACACCCTAACCGTATCTCCTACTTTAAACTTAAACAATGGCGGGCCTGGGGGGTTGGTGACGCCGTATAAATTTTTGAAAACTTTCCAAGAATTTAACGTGTTTACATCGGAAGGAGCCATTTTTATGCTTCGATGATAACTTTTGTTGTAAGAGTATACTAAATCAGGCAATTTATCGATGTAGGTTCTCGTGTTATAAGCGCTGAAATATTTCCACATTTTAGATTTTAATGTCCGGTTAAATCTCTCCACCACGGAGGCCTTTAATTCGTTTCCAGTGGTGAAATGTTTTATCCCGATCTTCTTTAACAGCTTTTGAAAATCACGGTTGAAAACTCTTTCCCCTTATCGGTCTGGAGTTTCTTTGGAGTACGCCCGGCGCTCAGAATGTCTTGGAATGCTCTCGTCACTTCCTTACCCGTTTTGTTCTTCAGGGTCGTACCCACGCTGCTTTAGAAAGTACGTCGATACATGTTAACAAATATTTATAACCCAGATTATGCTCGGTCACATTTGTCATGTCCGCTAAATCCATCTGCCATTGTGAGTCTATATCGGATACATAAACCTTATTTCTCCTAAAATGCCTTCTAGCGGGTTTATGAATTGTATAAGCATATTGACCGGATAACCAATCCGACACCTGTTGGTCATTACTTTTCTGACCCGAAACCTCAAGAGCTCTTTTCAAAGAGTCTTTTCCCCCAAAGCTACCAGGATTTGCCGGGCTATAATAAACTTTTTTCAAGTAACCCTCCATCGCCGACGGTGAAAGAAAAATGTCAATGGTTTAAAAATCAAAGGAGGATTTATTGGTAATTTTCAAAAACAGCAGTATTAAAAACATTTAAAAACATTTCATAGTACAGGCACATTGAGTTCAGACACTTCGTCTGATTTTTCTATATCATACTCCCCGTAAAACCCCAAAGGTGCATCGGTCATGTCTGGTACAGAAAAATGCCTTTTAGAGAAAGCATCGGCTATTTCACGTATTTTAGAGTAAGATGGATCGTCCATGTTGTGAAAGGCCTGTACAATAGCCTCGCTAATAGAATGTTCATTTTCCTGTTCATCTACAGCATTTTGAACAAATGAATGAACCTTGTGAAAAGGTGGAAAGATGTTAAAGCAGCCCAGAGTCTTTATGACCAGGCTCCTGAGCCACGGTTTGCGGAAAACAGTCAGAACCTCTTGAAAACGGCCAACCCGATAAACAGAGTCCGGTTCAAACAGACACGTATGCTGCGTCTGGCTGGGGTGATCTATGAAACAACCTTGACAGGTGCTTTTTAGGTCCCGATCGACTATTATGTCCAGCAGAGCCGCAATCAAACTCTTGATCAGTCTTTCGAAGTGTTTCACCCAGAGCCCCGTCAGTTTGTTCAATGTCCATGCCCTCATAATCAGAATCCTGGGACGATGGCTTCCAAGAGGCCAGAGCATCTACCAAGTCGTCCACAGTCTCTTCTTGATGCATGGTCTGCATGGCTATCACCTCAGCGCCCGTCAGGCTCCCCAGAGTATCCTCAGCAGGGACAAAAAAGTCAGGTCCTGTATGGTTCTCCAGGAGACTGTCCAGCCAGTACATATCATCAGGAGCGGGTAACTGAGGTTCGGGCCAATAGATCTGGTCATTCGAGGGCATCAGAAGATCCGGCCAAGACGGTGGGTCTGAAGGTGAGTTGTTAGGAGCAGAGTACCCGGAGTTAGGTACGATGTCGTCGGGCCAAAACAGGTCGTTGACTGCCGCTGTCTGTTCCGTAGACCAACAGACCTGATCAGGTACGTAGCCGGCAGGGTGCTGGTTGTTACCCGCCCAAAACACATCGTTGTCTGTCAGCATCTGGTCTGCCGCAGAGTAGCCGGGCTATAGGTTAGGGTCGATCACTTCGTCGGGAGTAGAGTAGGCGGTGTTCGTTTGAAGGTTAGCCGGCCAAAACAGGTAGTCAGCGGCGGACGTATGTTCCATACCCCCGGAGCTTGGTTCTTCGGAGCGCATCAAAATGTTGAGGACTCTGCCACCTCAGAGGCCGAGAGAACAGGGAGACGACCGGCCCAGCTAGCACCAGCTTCGGAAGGGTAGTTAGTTGAAGACATCTCAATAAGGTTTTAGGTTAATGTAGACTATGGAAAAGACCTCTGTATTTATCTCCACTCACTTAGGGGGCGGTTGACTCCCAGTTTTCTTCCTCCTCCTCCGAGCATGAATTATTCAACATGCTAAACTCCTCCTCCAATTTTCTTTTAATTCTTTTCATCTGGTTGGATAGTTTTCCTTGATAAATAGCTTCATCAATATTTGGCATAAGAGCTTTAAAAAAACTCCAGTCTTTTATAGAAAAATTAATTTCACTCACTCGATCCTTTATCACATTTTCTTTATCTCCCTCTTCGTGACCGGCATCGTTATATTCGGGTAGGATAGGCTCCTTCTTGGAAACGGCGACGTGAGCTGGCCCTCTGCATTTCTTTTTACCTCTACCCGGCACAAAGCACAGTTAGAATCGTACCAGACAGAGCTGAAGCGTGGTTCCCGTAACTCCCGTAAGGCCCTGTTGGCTTTCAGTTTCTTAGGAGCGTTCACAAGACCGTCCATTCTGTCTGCTTTTGTGTGTCGTAGCGTTTTCACTAAGTGAGTAGAATTTTATACAAGATCTCTTTCATTTCCTCCCACAGTCGGGGTTGGGAAGGGGTGGAGCGATATGCCTCTCCCTAACCCTATAGGCGGATAGAGATAAGGGCGTAACTCGGGGGCGTGAGTATTGTTAATGGGGAGTGATAAGTGTCCGGTTTACGAAAGAACCACCCTAAAAGGCGGGGTTTAGAGATGATCAAGTATGACGGTGGTCCAACCCCCCAGGGGCGGGGTATAGTTTCATATTTACATAAATTATATTTTCATAGTTCATATTTTCATATGTGCATAAATCATATTTCATATTTCATATTTTCATAAATCATATTTGGGGCGGGGCTTAATATCATCCATCATATTTGGGGGCGGGGCTTAAAGTCATCAATCAAATTCACACCTCTTTTGACACTAACTATCTTAATGTACTACTGCTACCCAATCAGAGCATGTATTACATATTAACTAAAACTCCTCAATGCTATAAGATATGCTTCCCGCGTGGCGCTTGTTTGCTTCTCTCTATCTTTCTCACTCTCTCTGCCTGACGGAGGGGTGTGAGCAGAGGGGCTGTTTGCACAGAGGACACGGACGCTCTTCTACAAAATGCCGCTTTATCGCGGTGCTTCTGTATACTTAAAAGCATGTATTGATTTTTTGATTGTTTGCTTTTCTTTGCGAGTGCTCTCTCTGACATTTTCTGCTTCTGACGGCGCTCCTTTAAAGATAAGATACGTATATTTGCTTTCTTTTAATTGTGAGAAAGAACTGTCATCTCTGTCTTGTAATGGAGCACAGTTTAAATGTTTGACTAAAGGGTGTTATTTCATGTCTAGAGGGCTCTAATAATGTTAACAGTGTGGGAGAGTGTATAAGGGCTTAAAATATATAAAAATAACCATACAAACATATGGTTTCTACTTCGCGGATTTTCACCTATCGCGGGGGGGTCTGGAACGCAACCCCCGCGATCGAGGAGGGATTACTGTATTATAGTTTATTAAACTGAATGGAGAAAACTACAGAATTTTCATTTGTGAAAATCTACTCCACAGTGCTCTAGACCTCAGACTTGGTGGAAGGTTTTCCTCCCAATAGGACCATGACTCCCAAGAATAGACAACACAGGAGTGGCTTGGAGACAACTAAGGGAATGTTCTTGACTTGCTCATCCAGAGCCCAGACTTGAACTCAAAACGAACATCTCTGAAGAAGGCCAAAAAGAGTTTGGTCTTCATTCAGTCTAGCTTTATGGGATCTACAAAGAAGAATGGTAGAAAATGCTCAGTTACTGGCATGTCTTCATACCCAATAAGACAGCAGGCTGTAACTGCTGCCAAAGGCGCATCAACTTAGTACTGCGCAAAGGGTCTGAATACTTGTGTCAATGTGATTTTTCAGGATTGTTTTTTTTATTTTTAATACATTTGTAAAAAATTCTTAAATCCTGTTTTTGTTTTGTCATTCTAGGCTATTGGGTGTGATGTAGGGACAAATTATTTTAAATGTTTTTAGCACAAAGCTGCAACATACCAAAATGTGAAAAAGTACAGGGTCAGAATCCTTTCTGAATCTACTGTATTTTCATATTAATGTGTGCTGAGGTTACACATCAAATGCTCTAACATTTGCAATACTAGACTGTCGTATTTAATCTGTCTAAGGACTGCTATGGTGCATAAAAAGCTTTGGCCACTTAATACACCAAGTCATTAAGAGGTAGGAGAAAACAACATATCCAAATAAAACCCACATAGACATGGGAAGAAAGTGCAAACTCCACAGAGGCCGTGGCCCACTACACCTCTCTGCAACCATCTTTCCTTCATCCAGTTTCAAAATCTCATTACATTGCATCAAGATTAAAAGGATTTTGAACATGTGCAACACTTGCTGAACCTCCAGTTCAACTGCACCATTTACAAAAGAGTCACCCTGACAGCAGATTTTTAAAAAGTGGACCACCAGGTAGAGTCCCTGCAAACATGGGAAGAACCTACCAAGTTAATCCAGCCTTGAATCCAACTGGGGCAATCGTATACTGAGGTTTCTATTCTGACATCTGTTTTTAAATAGTGTTTTAAAATGCTCTAAATTAAAACTGCAATTACATCAGTCATCAAATGAGAGCAATTTTACATTCCTTAAATTTTAATTTGCAGTCTGTCTGTGTTACTTTATTGCTCATTTATATACCTCTGCATTGGTGGTTGGAGGGTACATATCATTATTTCTCAGTTGCCCTCTAAAAAGTACTTTTCTAGTCATCACTATAGGCCTTAGATAATTCTGTGATGATTTTCCTAAACTCAGAGGATTGATTGCATTCCGCATAAATCTTGTTGGCTTTTTGACAACAGCTAACCCTTTACCTTATAAATATGCATACCTCCTCCATTCAATCTGTTTCTCTCTGCACTTCATTAAATATAGCTAAGATTTCTGTTTTTAAAACATGACAAAGACAGTTTGTTAGGAAGCTGATGCGGACCATGATCGCTCATCAACAGTGAAGTTAAATTGTCTGCAAAAATGCTGGTACTAAGAATCAGTGATGCCTAAATGCATTTTCCCAGGCAGAACTGGTGCTTTTAAATTATCTGTTGCTTCAGACTGATCATACCTTTTACAAATCATTGAAACACATATCTATAACATACTTGAGCTGCAAACATAATTAATGTCTTTGATCAAACAGAACTGACATGGTTAAAGATTGTCTTGAAAGCTGTCAGTTTCAGGAAAATATTTTTATTCAATCCATTTGGTCATTATTATAGTCCATAGTCATCCTAATCCCCAGAAAATGAACATTTCTTGCTTTGACCTTTTTAATTCTAACATTGATTGAGCCTTTGAATCCAAACTTAACTGCAGCCTATACACTGGATCGGACGAGTCTATGAAAAGGTACACACACACCTCCATAGTCAGTCACACTGGTGCAATTTACAGTTACACTGTGGGAGGATACCAGGCAAACATAAGGAGCACCAACAAAAGTATACAGAGAGCACCCCTGCTATCACTTGAACTGGAATGGACACACATATTCCAAAATCTTTATGTCCCTTTTTTCATTTATCTAGCTTGCTTTAAATATACTCATCTATCCACTTCCAGTGCCCAGCTCTTCATTTTCAGAGATATACAGTAAATGGGTCAGAGCCTGTTCCTGTAGCACAAAGCTGAAAGCAGAAATCAACTTATTTTGGTACACTTAAGCACACACTGACACCAGGTCCAATCTATAGTGAAGAATTCAGCTAAAATACCATGCACATATTTGAGGGAGAACAGATATGTGGAGAACACTGTTAAAAATACTGGTTCTTTAATGGCATTTCAAGGCTCTTTAGTGGCTTGTATGGTTCCTCGTAGAACTATTGCTTGACAAAGCACCATTTCATTCTGGGAAGTGTTCTTTGCATATAAAGTTGGTTCTTTGTGCTTTGAGGAACTTTCTAAAATGCAGAAAAAACTGAAATCTTTAATGTATGGCAGGCTACCTAGCAGAGCACTAACAGATTAAGAAAACCAGAACAAGTTTGTGTTATTGCATGCAGCTAGAGTCCTTTCAAAATTATGACCCATTAGTATTTCACAAATCTGTTATCTATTCATGGTTATTTACTGTATTGAGCTTATTATTGATCTAAATAAATAAAGTTTCTTTATTGAACCTTCATGTGGATGGGTCTTTTGGAAACCAAAAATAATTCCCCTATAGCATTGCTCTGAAGAACCACCCAGACACCTTTGTTTTTAAGACTGAACATGCAATCTCCATATAGAACATGTCTGGGCTAAAATTCAAACCCATTCTTTAGGCTCCAATGGTAACCACTGTACCACCATGCCACCCTGCGCTTTTTTTAAAACTGTCAATGTTATAAGTAATACAAATATATATTCAATATTTACTGGTGCCCTACCCAAGGTTGGTTCCTATTTTGAACCTGAAACTGCCAAGCTAGACACCACACCTCCAACCATGAATTGGATTAAATACATTTTGAGAATGGTGTTATATAATATTTTACTGAAAGCACCATTCTTTCCAAGATACCCATGTTTTAATTCTCTTTTTTAAAGTATGTTATTTCTAAATGAAATATTTTTCATGTATTTTATTGGGAGGAAAGATGCAAACTACATAATCAATTTATTTTCATTGTAACACATAATCCCTTATCCTCCCATATCTTATTTGCAATGGTGATGGACATGTTTGACAGACGAGATTAGACAAGAGTCCCCGTGGACTATGATATTTGCTGATGACATTGTGATCTGGAACGATAGTAGGGAGCAGGTTGAGGAGACCCTGGAGAGGTGGAGATATGCTCTAGAAAGGAGAGGAATGAAGGTCAGTAGGAACAAGACAGAATACATATATGTAAATAAGAGGGAGGTCAGTGGAATGGTGAAGATGCTAGGAGTAGAGTTGGCAAAGGTGGATGAGTTTAAATACTTGGGATCAACAGTACAGAGTAATGGGGATTGTGGAAGAGAGGTGAAAAAGAGAGTGCAGGCAGGGTGAAATGGGTGGAGAAGAGTGTCAGGAGTAATTTGTGAAAGATGGGTATTAGCAAGAGTGAAAGGGAAGGTCTACAGGACAGTAGTGAGACTAGCTATGTTATATGGGTTGGAGATGGTGGCACTGACCAGAAAGCAGGAGACAGAGCTGGAGGTAGCAGAATTAAAGATACTAAGATTTGCATTGGGTGTGACAAGGATGGATAGGATTAGAAATGAGTACATTAGAGGGTCAGCTCAAGTTGGACGGTTGGGAGACAAAGTCAGAGAGGGGAGATTGCGTTGGTTTGGACATGTGCAGAGAAGAGATACTGGGTATATTGGGAGAAGGATGCTAAGGATAGAGCTGCCAGGGAAGAGGAAAAGAAGAAGGCCTAAGCGAAGGTTTATGGATGTGGTGAGAGGGGACATGCAGGTGATGAGTGTAACAGAACAAGATGCAGAGGACAGACAAATATGGAAGAAGGTGATCCGCTATGGCAAACCCTAACGGGAGCAGCCGAAAGAAGAAGAAGAAGAAGATCCCACAGATGTGCATTTTTTAAGGTCACTTAAAATTTGCCCCTCGTATATGTAAGTGTGCTTTGATATTTAATGGTGTTCCAGTTAAATACTTAAATAAATAAATAATAGTTCTCCATTTTGTAAAGCACTTTGAGCTACATTTTTTTTGTATGAAAATGTGCAATATAAATAAATGTTGTTGTTGTTGTTAGAATCGGCTCCTGCCTGGTACCTGGCTCTGCAGGGGTAAATTTCAGCCCCATTGCTTCTGGACTAGATTAAGCAGAATCCTAAAATGAACAGGTAGCTGGGGGTTGTCTTTCACACACAAATCAGATTTAAACTAACATTTTTCACTTTCCATTAGTCAGACTATCCGATCAAAATTTCTGCCTATCTTAGTCTTTGCTCTTAATTTGTATGTATTGTTGTAATTGTCAAAAACACATGAATTCTTTATGGCTTGTACCTCTCTTCTTATTAGTCTTGGACACCTCAATCCAGACTGGACTACTGCATTGTGTGGGTGCAGTGATTAGCACTACAGATCCTACTCTGAACACTGAATTGTTTCCAGTTTGCATCTTCTCCACATGCCCATGTGTGTTTCAGTTATGTTAATTGATGGCTCTAGTTTGGTCCAGTGCGAGTGAATGAGTGAGTGACTGAGTGACTGAGTGAGTGAGTGAGTGCATATTTTGTGTGAGACCATGCCTTGCAGTTAATCAGTGTCCCATGCACTATTGCTTCTTGTCTTTTTTATATTTTATTAATTTTATTAAAATCAAATAACATTCAATACAAATAAATCAAGTTTTACAAAAATCAGTTTGAGACAAATCAACCCCAATCCCTGAGAAAGAGAGCTAGGCCAGCAGAGTAAAACTGTACAAAACTTTTCCAAAACCTGGCAGGATCTAATCAATAACATTTTAGAAGAAGCATTTAAATTGAGGAAGCAGGTTCTCTCCTCTCTTTAACTCCATTTACTTATTTTTATTAGCTTAAAGTTTTACTCTGATGTTTCTTGTCTGGTGCTTGATAATGCCAGGACTCTCTGTGATTCAGTATGTGATGGATGGCTGGGTGGATAGATTCTACATTAGTATGACACACTCAGATACACTTATACTGTAGTTAGGTCATGTTCTCCATCTGATATGGCTTATACTAGTAAGCCTGAGTATAAAAGCACAATTTGTCATCTTCCCCACAGCAGAATATTTCAGAAACTAGCTCCATGTGATCTTCGGGACAAAAAACAACCTAAAGACTCTCTAACTCTTAAACAACCTAAAGACTCTCTAACTCTTAAGAATTACCCAAAGGCAGAGGACGTGGACCCACCTGTGGCTTTTGTAAAAAGACACTGGCAATACCATATCTTAGCTGTATTACTGGCATATGAGTCTTATTAATCTGTGTCTCAAGGACATAACTCCAAATAAACAATGTTTTTAGTGAACACGTTGCTGAGGTGTTTCACTTGCACTTTGTTGAGCTGCGGCATTTGCTTCCTTTTGACACTGAGTCTCTTCATCTGTGTCATTAGCACAAGCATGTAAGCACTGAATAAATGTAAAAGTGCATGCATGTGCCATCTAGTGGCTGTAGTTGAGCGTGACTGCTCCATACACACCCACCCACACACACAAGCACAGAGGTCTTTCGTTTATATGTCTAATAACATGTTCTTAAACTTGATATCTATAAATGAAAGAAAGCAGAAACAGCAGCAATAGCCACCCTATTTATTTAATTTGGCTGCATTTCTTTGCTGGAAAGTCCATTAATGATAATCTTTTGCCTTAAAATCAAAGTACCCTCAAGTTTTTAGAAGGAATGGCTAGAAATCATTTGGTCACTAATACAGAAATGATACAGTAGACCTACTGACTTAGAAAGATGAAAAAGAAAATTAGGAGGCAAATACTTGTTCTTTTTCTTGATCACCTTATTTCAATCTCCTCCAGTCCAAAATCTGTATTTTGGAAATCCAAGTAAATGAACCTTGTATAGGTTCATCCACAAAGGTTAGAGATTTACTGTAAGCTATACTATACTATATTATTTTTCTGAATGGATTATAATTTAAAGCACATCCATTCATTGGCAGCACAGTTAACACTGCTGTCTCATGGAACCAGCATTAACATTGAGTTTACACGTTCTTTCAGTGTCTGCATTGATTTTCTCCAGTTGCTTCAGTTTTTATTTCACATTTTTAACAGTTAATCAACTCACGCCATAGTGGGTGTCCTTGAGTGGGCCTTGTCAGGTACTTGCTCCTGCCCTGCACCTGATCCTTCAAGAACCGGTTTTAGCCCCGCTGTAACTCTTCATTGGATTAAATAGGTTTGAGAATGTTATGTCTTGTTATGTTACATCCATCCATAATCTTTATGAAATTATCTCTCCATTTGTCCATTAATTGAACTAAATTTATTTCACACTCTGTCAACTTTTATCCTCAGTCCATGTTTCCATACTTGTTCTTTTGGGTACTTCCACTCTTTCACTATGCTTTCAGTTTTTTTACCCTGTGTGCTGTTTAACTGTCAAGTATAAAAATCCCTTGATCTTGAAAACCCAAGTTGTTGTTTACTTTTCTTCTGTAATCTCATTGATTGTCATCTTTCGAAAGCATGGTTTAAAAAAATCTCAGCTAAACCATTGTATCCATGGGGAAAACTGCTGATGCTGTAAAAGTCTGGAGAAGTAATATTCAGAATTATCTTTATTTTTAATACCCAGTTCCCGATTATACAGGTGGGAAATCTACTGTAACTCCCTATTTTGAATGTCCCCAATGTTTTCCTGGTATTCGTGGCTTGCCCTTCACTCTGGTCACCAACCTATAAGACTCTTGTAGACAGCTGAACTATAGTTAAAAGCTTGTTACAGTTTCTTATTGTCTAAAAACCTGTAAAAGATGTTACAGAAATATTTTTTCTATTTTTGTATTTTTTCTTTACAGTTCTGGTGCCAACTTTGTGGTTGCTTGCAGCTATTCTCAGTGTGCCTCTTGTTGCCATGTTTAAGTGCCAAATCATGGGATTCAAGCAGGAAATCAGTTTAATTGTTCATACAAGGTTTCTATTTAGGCAGTTTTGTTGTGTTTGCAACATCATCAATACATTTCCCAATGTATCCGATGTGGACCACCAGGCAGGCACACCACTGCCCAAACCCGACACAAACTGGCTTGGGACACAAGTTCAATGCACACGTTTTTAATTTTTTATTTTTCCCTCATGGGAAGCACCTTCCCCTGTTTCCCACAAGCACAACACAGTCACAAGCACAGCACAACACACATTTCTTCTTCTTCACTTTCTCTTTCTTTTCTCCTCCTCCTCCTCTTGGCAAGCTTCGTCTGGCTGCTGGCTCCTTTTATAAGGCACCCAGGTGTGGCGGAAGAACTACCCATAAGGGCTCAGCAGCTGCTGCAGCGCCCCCTGGCGGTGCCCACGGATCCCAATAGGGCTGTATCCAACTCCAACTCCCATGGAACCCTGCAGGAGTCTAAGGCACCACTGCAACCCAGGGGGGCTGCCACCTAGTGCTCCGGGGTAGTAAATGTTCCTCTGGCCACGCTCTCTCCCCTGGTCCTTCCAGTGTGGAGGCGTCCGTGACACCAGTTAGTGATGATGGTCCTCTGTAACTACTGCTTTGAAAATACTCAGATCACTGCAATATAAGCAATACTGCAGCATTGATTCTGCCCCATCTTGCACACACATTTACTGTTCTTACTATTGATTTGACTCATTTATGCAGTTGTACGTACAGTATGTAGGAGGAAGAAACAAAGAAATATGCTTTGAGTGGGAAAGGTAAGCATTGAGGATATTTGTATAAACATGACTCAAAATGTTCTCTTGTTTTGTTGGGCACAGCATCTGTTTATACAATTTAATGAGAACCGCTATTAGATATGTTTCATCAAAATCATAAGCAATGACAAATATATTTTTTGGATATACATATTCTTGTTTGCTAATCAACTCATACAATAGTCTGAATGCCTTCTTAGCATTAACATGTGGAGGAGTGTAAACCACACTAATCAATTTTACTGTGAATTCAATAAACAGGTAGAAGAGCCAGCATTTTAACATTAAAAGTTCAAAAATGAGTGAGTAGCAGCTTGTTGTAAAAACTATCTGTTGGTACCACTGATCTCTGCAGTCCTTTATGAACAAAAATTGTATAACATAATTTCTTCATAAAATTAAGTTTCCATAAATATGAAAGTGTTGCAGCAATCACATATGGCATAATGTATTGACAGTCTAATTTTGTTTTATAGAAATCACACTTTGGTGAGAACCATTATATTCAGAAGCAGTCTATTAGGCCCTTGTTTTAGCCCAGCTCATAGTCCTTCTTGCTCACCGCACTTCTGCTTGTGCTTGCTACATTTGCAACAGTACCTGCCTCCACTTAACAGACTCATTGGAAGCTTGGTCACATTTTGTTCTGAACTTCTGAAGGCATATGTGTTATGAAAGTTTATATAATCTGTTTCCACATTGTGCTGCAATAATAATGTTATTAATAATAATAATAATAATAATAATAATAATAATTCTTTACATTTATATATTGCTTTTCTTGCTACTCAAAATGCTTTTCATAGTGAGTGGGGAGCCACTTTAACCACCACTAATGTGTAGCATCCACCTGGATGATGCAATGGCAACCAGTTTTGTGCCAATATGCTCACCACACATTATCTCTTAAGTGGTGAAGGGGTGAGAGGTAGTTAACCAGTTAGAGATAGAGAATGATAGGGGGGCCAGAATGACTAGGCTGTAGTGGGCAATTTAGCCAGGACATTGGGATACACCCTACTGTTTACGAAGCATGGCCAGGGATCTTTTATGACCACCTCTGTTTTATCTCTCATCAAAAGGACGCCACCATTTTTACAACACAGTGACCTCATCACTGCACTGGGGCATTGGAATCCACATTCAGACCACAGGGTAAGTGCCCCCTGCTGGCCTCACCAACACCTCATCCAGCAGAAACCCAAGCATTTCCTGGTTGGTATCTCATCCAAGTACTGGCCAGGCCTTAACACACTTAGCATATGGTGCAATCTCCAATAGAGTCAAATGGTCATATAATAACTTACTGTGTGTATGAATTATTCTGGACAACAGCTTTTTTTTCAAAAGTTTTGTTTCCTGAAATTTAGTAGTGATTATCATAGCTTCTTTTTTATAAACAGAAATATAATTTCAGGTTGACTGTATTACATAATAATTTGGAGAAATATTAAATTACTTTTTATCGAATTCAACACTTAATCACAATGATGCCGACACCTTAGTTACATTGAGCTACATAGTTTTTGGCACTGGCTTTCATTTATACTCAGCATCTGATGCTTCTCATTAAAGTATCTGACAATAGTCGGTCAGTATTAATGGATTTCCACTGGGTGGTACTGATTATTTTCCTATAAGGCCTATAACTGATATAAACGTACTGAGGTGCTTTGGAGATGTACTGACGTCATCTTTGCAAATGACAGTGAAGCGGTAGAGAGTTGCTGTGAGTTTTTGTTTTCTGTGGTGTGACAGTTCATTAAAAATAAATTTTGCACGTATAAAATTATGTTTTGGTTGAAGCTAATGAGCTCTGTGAGAAATTCTAAAGCTACTTTCTCCTTAGATGGGTTTTTTGCTTTTCTTCACCCACACAGGAGCAAAAGCAGCTGGGAGTTTGGGGGGGTACATTTGGAAAATTTAATTGTCATGTGTACTTGTTCTTGTTATTTGTATTCAAAGTAGCATTGGTGAGGCAAGGGAGTAAGCAGCAGTAGCTGACACCACTATGTACAATAAGTACAATAAGTAATGGCGGCGTAGTGACAAGTAGTTATAAGTAACAGAAACAGTGATTCCTTAGTGGGGGGAAAAAAAGAAAAGAAGCAAGTGACTTTAAAGCGGTAAAGAAAAGGGACTCAATGGTATGTAGACAGGCAGCCAGCATTAAGACAACAATTAGGCACAAGCGGCTGTAGGAGCAGATAAGACAAGGACGGTCCTTACGTGTGTGTGAACTATTAACATTTGAAACTGATATTTGAATATAGTGCTGAACTGACCTCTCTGTACTATTCTTTCCTCTGTATGTCCTGGAGTACAAAAGAAACAGCACCATGCACCCAAAAGTGGAGACTGGCAAGATCGAAAAAAAAAAAAAAACACGCAGTCACTGATTACAACCTCAAGATGTTATGCGAATGAATATGAATATTTTTGAATAATGTTGCATCCATGCCACAGTGTTTTCTGAAATGTACTATACAGGCCATAAAATTAATAACTCCAAATATCATATATACCTATGTCTCTGGGTTTTGTTGGTCAGTGCAGCTTTGACATCAGGGACCACAAGGTGCACACTAATTCAGCATGAGCAGAAACACAATAAAACTAAATAAAAAAAAAAATCAAGTGACAACGAGATAGGAAGAAGGCAGATTCACAAGCGTTTGTGTGTCAGCTTTTATCCATCTAGATAAGAAAATGTCAAGTTCCATTGTCTCAAAATACCACTCACATCTACAGTTATTCTCAGTTTCAAATAAAAACTAACAGCATCAGATCCCTGGGGGGGGTGGTAGTATGTATCGTGATCGTGACTGAGAGAATAAAAGTGAAAAAAACAGTAACTTTTACAAGTACTATAGATGTACACCGGCTGTTACAGATGCAAATCAAATGTATGTGTTTATTGTATAATATTAACAATAAGAGCAGCTCACTACCGAAAACAGTAAATATAGGAG
The DNA here is from genome assembly GCF_016835505.1 of Polypterus senegalus. NCBI lineage: Eukaryota > Metazoa > Chordata > Cladistia > Polypteriformes > Polypteridae > Polypterus > Polypterus senegalus. The sequence continues at coordinate 131,593,291 of NC_053164.1, read as the reverse complement.
GCAGTCAGAATCGAACCAGGGGACTCTTGATTACAAATCAGTAATTCTTATTGCGGCGCCATGGAAACTGTTGTATCATCCCTGAACCTTTTGTGAAAGTGTTAATTTGATCTTTGCACTTCAGGCTTCACAGATTATATAGTTTATGCCTACATTTTGTCATTTATTACTAAAATATGAAAAACGTTTCTGTTTTAACAATGTGTTTAAACAGATTATTGTAGAAATGGAACATACATGAAATGCATACAGTATGTTCCAAATAATGATGTATTATTTCAAGCTCTAAAATTCCAGCACTTCACTCCTAGATAATCAAGGCATGAGCTGGGAGAGCTTTGTGCACGTTCTGCAGCGGTGTGGGGATGGAATAGTAGGCTGCTTACTGCTTGTCTTGATCAGCACATTTACAAGAAAAAACATGCTGAAGGAGAGTTTTTTCATAGTGTTTGGTAATTCTAGTGTTAAAGAAGTTGGCAAGTAAATATATAAACTCTTGATAGATATTTTTAGGAAATCACTGCGCACTGGAGAATTTCTGAAGGACTGGAAAATGGCAGATATTCTGTTGTATAAAAAGGGTGATCAGGCAGATCCAAGCAACTATAGGCCAGTAAGCTTCACGTGCATCATAGAAAAATTAATGGAAGGAATTATTAAGGATAAGATTGGGCAAAACATGGAAAGAAGAGGAGTTTTATGGAACAGTCAACATGGGCTCAAGGAGCGAGGTACATGCTGGAAATCAATGAGGTAGCAACAAAAGGTTATGAGCAAAGCAGAGCATAAGATATTATTTATCTGGACTTTCAGAAAGCATTTGATAAGGTTCCACAGTGGTGTTCCACAGGGATCAGTGCTAGGTCCACTGCTGTTTATATATATATATATATATATATATATATATATAAATGATTTGAAAAGGAATATAAGTAAAATTTAAGTTTGCAGGTGATACAAAGATAGGTGGGTTGGCAGATAAACTGGAATCTGTTGAATCGTTACAGAGGATCTTAGATAGCATACAGCCTTCGGTAGATTTGTGGCAGATGAAATTTAATGTCAGTAAATTTAAGGTATTATAATTAGGAAGTAAAAATATTAGATTTGAATGCACAATGGGAGGTCAGGAAATCAAACGTATACCTTATTAGAAGGATTTAGGAGTTGTAGTGGACTCTCTAGTGTTCAGAAGCCATTAAGAAGGCTTACAGAATGTTAGGTTACATAACACGATGTGTGGAGTACAAGTCCAAGGAAGTTATGGTCAAACTTTTAAACACACTGGTAAAGCCTCATATGGAGTACTGTGTGCAGTTTTGGTATCCAGACTACAAAACTGACATAGCAGTGCTAGAAAAAGTCCAGAGAAAAGCGACTAGGCTGATTCTAGAGCTACAGGGGATGAATTATGAAGAAGATTAAAATATGTGAGGCTTTTTAGTTTAAGCAAAAGAAGATTAAGAGGAGACATGATTGAAGTCTTTAAAATTAAAAAGGGTACAGTAGGTCATGACTGTTTTTTTTTAATTAGTTCATAAAGAACATGTAGACACAGTTGATAATTTTACACAAGCATTAGGAAGTTTTTCTTTACACAGAGAATCTTAGACACTAACCCTAAGCTCCTTTTTTATTTCAAAACATCCCAATATACATTAATAAATCATTCTTTAAGCAATTAGATTCAACAATAACCTAATTTATTTGGAATTCAAAACATCCACGCATCAAAAGAGCGACCCTACAAAGACAAAAGGCAGAAGGTGGCATGGCTCTACCTAACTTCCAGTTTTATTACTGGGCAGCAAATATACAGGCGATAAGAACCTGGACACAAATAGAAGAACATACACAGGCATGGACCGCAATAGAAGTAAAATCCTGCAGTACTTCTTTGTATTCCTTGCTTTGTGCTCCAATAAACACACGTTATCGGCAATACACTAATAACCCAATTGTGCTCCACTCACTTAGAATCTGGAACCAATGTAGAAAGCATTTTAAGTCGGAGAAGCTTCTATCTGTGGCACCTCTGCAAGAGAACCACCTCTTTCAACCTTCACAAACAAATGCAGTTTTTAATATCTGGAAAAAATTTGGAATTAACTTGCTTAGAGATCTTTATATAGACAACGTCTTTGCATCCTATGAACAATTACATTCCAAATTTAACATTCCAGCTACACATTTCTTTCACTATCTTCAAATCAGGAACTTTGTTAAACAGACAGAACCTTCCAGATTTTCCTCATCTTACACCCTCATCCTTGCTGGAAAAATATTGCTCAATCTCAAGGACTTAGACTCCATCTCTATAATATATAAAATCATTTTACAATCCCTCCCTTTTAAAGATCTAAGAGGACACTGGGAAAAAGATCTCTCAATTAATATATCAGAAAAGGAGTGGAAAGTAGCAATGCAGAGAATTCACTCGAGCTCCATTTGCGCAAAGCATACAATTATTCAACTTAAAATTATATATCGAGCACATCTGTCTCAACTAAAACTCTCCAAAATGTTTCCAGGGCATGATCCAACCTGCGAACGTTGCAACCAAGTCCCAGCTTCACTGGGTCACATGTTCTGGGCCTGCACCAAATTAACATTATTCTGGACAAAAATTTTTACTTACCTTTCAGATAGCCTTGGACTCACAATCCCTCCTAATCCATTAACAGTTGTGTTTGGGGTTCTTCCAGAGGGGCTTAAAGTGGAGAAGGACAAACAAATTGTGATTGCAATCACTACACTCTTGGCACGCAGACTCATTCTGATAAACTGGAAGAACCCAAACTCTCCGCTTTTAAGTCAGTGGGAAACCGATGTGTTATATTATTTGAAATTGGAAAAAATCAAATACTCAGTTAGAGGATCCGTACAGACTTTTTTCAAAACATGGCAGGATCTAATCAGTAATATTTTAAAATAAGTTCATAAAGCACAGAGAATTTATTAATTTAGGTATGTTTACAAGCCTTAAAATTTTATGCGGCTTGGCTTGCTCTCCCTCAGGGGTGGGGATCGATCTGTTCTTAACTCAATTTTTCTTTTTGTAAAAACTTGATTGCTTTGTTTGGATTGTAATAAAATTAATAAAACAAAAAGAAAAGAAAAAAAGAACAGACAGTTGATAATTTTGCACAAGCATTAGGAAGTTTTTCTTTACACAGAGAATCATAGACACTTGGCAGACAGTAGCACTTTAGGACTTTCAAAATTAGACTTCATGTTTTTTAGAAGAATAGAGTGGATAGAACTGGCAAACTTTGTTTGGCGAAATGGCCTGTTCTCATCAAGATTGTTCTAATATTCTGAAAAAAGGCCCCAGAACCCATCAAATCATTTTACTGTACTTGAGGTCATATTCCTGGTATACCTGCCATTCTTATCAGTATGATAAGAGTGGCACTTCCCATCAAGAGGATCAATTGCTAGCAGTCTGCTTTGAATTGTAAATCTTTCCACAGTTGCCTTGCATCCTTATTTCTTTAATTGTCCAACTACTGTATGTCCAATTTCATGTATTGTCAAGTGAGCTGTCATCATTATCAGTTAACAGTGCTGTATGAGAACATTGGACATAACTGTCCTTCTTTTCCCAGTTCCAACTTCCAACTAAGTCTTCATGTCTTTGATTTACCTTCAATGTTGTCTGAAACCTTACACAGACATGCATCCTTACAGACATCCTTACATTTAAGTCCTAAAAATAATGTTTTACTAACACAAAGAGAACATATAGACATCATTCAACTTAATATGTGGTTTGAAGATATGGAATAAAATCAGATGTATTGTAAAATTTAGAGAGAATGTGCAAAAGTCACACATAATATGGCAGACTAGTAATTGAACCTAAGTACTTGGAAGTGTGAAGTATCAGGGCTAACCACTACATTGTTGTGTTGTTAAAAAAGAAACAGACAGGAAAACCTGAAAGTGCAATTAATATTTATTTTACAACTACATTTACCCAAATATTAAATGCCTGCTGAGAGGCATTATTAATATTTGCTCCTGACAGCTTTAGATTAATTACTTTCCAGAAAGACAGAAGCCAATGGTGAAGATTAACCGTTTTAATAGATGGAACTTGATGCCAGCAGTGCATATGAACATTTTTTTAATAACATGAAAAAATGATTGAAGAGTCATTTGAAAAGAGCGTTACTTTAGGGAGAAAAGAATATTAAGCTTTGAGGAGGAGTGAAACTGCAAGACAGAAAGTAAAATTTAGAACCATTGAAAAACTGACATATATAGGAGGAATCATTAATGTTTATTATAAGAAGAGATTGCATTCCCATAATACGAAAGAGGCCAAACATTTATAAAAATTTTACTGTTTACTGAAAATAAATCACATAAGGAGTGACTCTCAAATGGAGCAATACAAGGAACAAAGTAATCAGGAAATAAACTAAACTCTGATGCCACTGTTATCCTAAACAAATGGGTCCTGTCATCCTGGTGATGCTACTCATTCATCTAGGTCAAAAGCACCATCAGATTCTATGCATTTCACCTCCTATGTCTTTTTCATAACCCTGATCTCTTCCTTCCACTAGTGAATATTATCTCCAAGGTCCCCTCCCAATTCCAGACTCATCCTGCACTCTGACATGGCATAACATTGAACCCCCTTCTCAAGGGCATTTCCAGTCAAGTTGTTAAATCACTTTCAGGTGGGGTGGAAGAGTCTCTGTCTCCGTGTGTTAGTGGGTTTGAAGTGAACATGTATGTAGTGTTTTCCAAAAATCCTTTTTAACTTTTCAGACACACCAGCCATGTATGAAATAACCAGGATCTTCCATTGGTCCTGGGACTCTGACTGTTCCATTGTCCTTTTTCTCTGACAAGATACTGCCTTCTTAAAGGCCCACTTGGGATATCCACAGGTCTTAAGTTCTGTCTTCAATTGCCTGTTTTCCTTCTTCCTAGCTTCTGTGGAAGTGGGGATGTTCTCTGCACTGTGGTGTGGAGTCCTGATAACTCCTAGTTTCTGTTGTAGTGGGTGATGTGAGTCAAACAAAAGATACTGGTCAGTGTGGGTGGGTTTCCTGTAGATTTCTATTTCTAGCTTTCCCTTAGTCCCAATGATGACTGCACAATCCAGGAAAGCCAGACGGTTATCTTTGGAGTCTACCCTGGTGAATTGTATGTTGGTGTCCACTGAGTTAATGTGGTCTGTAAAGGCCTGTACCTCCTGGATCTCGATCTTTACCCAGGTGTCATCAACATATCTGAACCAGTGGGTTGGCGTCGTCCCTGGGAAAGAGTCGATTGCTTTCTCCTCCATTTCTTTCATGTAAAAGTTGGCTACAATGGGTGACACTGGGGAACCCATGACACAGCCATGTCCCTGTCTGAAAAAGTCACCTCTGTACGAGAAGTAAGTGGTGTTTAAACAGATCCAAGAGCAAGCAGATTTGATCTGGGTTAAGGTTGCTCCTGGTGGTGAGGGTGCCGTCTTCTTTCAGTCTCCTCCTTACAGCTGTTAATGCAGCAGTAGTGGGAATGCTGGTGAAGAGAGATGTAACGTCAAAGGATACCATAATTTCATCCGTATCTAGTTTCAGCTCCCTGATCTTGGAAGCAAACTCCTCTGAATTGTGGATGTAGTGGTCCATGTGTCCAACTAAAGGTGCTAGGATTGTGGATAGGTATTTGGCAGTGTTGTAAGTGACAGAGTTAATGCTCCAGACAATGGGTCGGAAGGAGGCTCCTTCCTTGTGTATCTTGGGAAGGACATAAAAGCAGGGGGTGGCCTCTCCAGGATACAAATGGTGATAGGTTCCCCTGTTAATGGTGTTTTCAATTTCAAAGTGTTTCAGGCAGTCTATCACTTTCTTTTTGTAGATGTTGGTGGGGTCCTTTTTCAGTTTTTTATACATGTGTTTATCCTTTAAAAGTGAGATTACTTTTTCATTGTAATCTGCAGTGCATCTTCCTTTATCCGCAGGCAGTATGGTGATAGTTTCATCCCTGCTAAGGGATAACAGGGCCCTTTTCTCCTCCCTGGTGTGGTTGGATTGTGGTGGTTGTGCACTGGAAAGGGTTGCAGAGACTTTTTAGTCGTAATTCTTCAGCCTCTGCCACTGGTAGTTTGTTGTTCTGGATGGCAGATTCTGTAGCTGTAATAAAGTATACAACAGGGACCTGTTCAGGAGTAATGGCATAATTTAGGCCTTTGGATAAGACCTCTCTCTCTGATTGGGAGAGTTCCCTGTCTGAGAGATTCTTTACCCATTTGTTCTTTATAACCTTTGTAGCGATCTTGCCTTCCACCTTCATCCAGGTGAGCTCCTCTACTGTTTGATTCAGAGAAAGGAGAATGTCAAATTATTTTAGCTTGCCTTTCCCGTGTTAGGCCAACTGTGCTTTTTAGACAAATCCTATGGCTGCATCCAGCACTGGCTTGGGAAGAGTTTCACTTAGCACTAGAATTACTAGAGCCTACAAAAAACTCATAGATCCGTGACACCTTAAATTGCTTCTTAAAACCGTTCTCACCTTTCCGCCAGCGTCTTTTGTTCATCTAAATGTGCTGATAAACACAAGCTGCAAGCAGCCGGCTATTCCATCCCCCCACCGACTTCTCCCAGCTCATGCCTTGATTGAGTATCTGGGAGTGAAGTGGAGTTTTAGTGTGGAAATAATAGATCGTTATTTGGAACACACTCATTTCATGTGTGTTCCGTTTCTACTGTAATCTGTGTTAACACATTGTTATAGGGCACTGTATAATAGATATATAAAAAAACAGCTAAGGGGATAGATATATAGATAGATTGGATAGGAAAGGCACTATATGATAGGCAGACAGGGAAGCTGCTATATAATAATAAAATTACTGTTATTACTATATAGATATTATTTATTTACTTACTTCCTACAGTGTAAAGTCACGAGTGCAGTGCTTCCCATATACATATACAAAGTACAGCGATGGCAAAAGTGCATTCTTGATCCGATGTAGAACCGTCATCATGATTTGAGTTTGCCTCTGTTATAGCGCGTCTGAGAAAACATCAATCATAAATTACACCGGCTGTTACAGACTGGAATCAAATGTATGTTTTTATTTTAAAATAGTAAGAATTCGTGCAGCTCACTTTTCAAAATGGACTCATCTGGAATCTAACCCATAAAGTTCAAACTACCAGTCAAGAGCTGATACCATTGCGCCACCACAGCGTTCTAAGCAAATGCGTGTCAATATTGTATTCTAGCACGGGTTGTTTTTCTGTAGTTATATCTATACTAATAAAAGGCAAAGCCCTCACTGACTGACTGACTCATCACTAATTCTCCAACTTCCCGTGTAGGTAGAAGGCTGAAATTTGGCAGGCTTATTCCTTACAGCTTAATTACAAAAGTTAAGCAGGTTTCATTTCGAAATTCTACACGTAACGGTCATAATGGTCGATAACGGTCGACAACGTCCGCCATGTTGAACTTTCTTATTAATGGCCCCATCTTCACGAAATTTGGTAGGCGGCTTCCCTGCGGTAACCGAAACCGATGTACGTACTTATTTCGATGGTATGACGCCACTGCCGGCTGCCATATTGAACTTTCCAACGTCACTAATTTTCCAACTTCCCGTGTAGGTAGAAGGCTGGCCCCATCTTCACGAAATTTGGTAGGTGGCTTCCCTGCGCTAACCAAAACCGATGTACGTACTTATTTCAGTAGTATGACGCCACTGTCGGCCGCCATATTGAAGTTCCTAATGTCACTAATTCTCCAACTTCCCGTGTAGGTAGAAGGCTGAAATTTGGCAGGCTCATTCCTTACAGCTTACTTACAAAAGTTAAGCAAGTTTCATTTCGAAATTCAACGCGTAACGGTCATAAGGGTCAACAACGTCCGCCATGTTGAACTTTCTTATTCATGGCCCCATCTTTACGAAATTTGGTAGGCGGCTTCCCTGCACTAACCGAAACCAAAGTACGTACTTATTTCAGTGGTATGATGCCACTGTCAGCCACCATATTGAATTTTCCAATGTCACTAATTCTCCAACTTCCCATGTAGGTAGAAGGCTGAAATTTGGTACTTATTTCGGTGGTATGATGACACTGTTGGCTGCCATATTGAACTTTTCAACAGTCTTTGTTACTTATGGGCCCATCTTCAAGAAATTTGGTACGCGGGTTCTCAATGCTAACTGAATCCTACTTACATACATATATACGTCCATAGCCTGCAACTCGGTCACCGTGTGAGGCGGCGTTGGGTGCCTTCCTATATAAGGACGTCCGTCGCTCCAGTCTCTTCATTCCCTACCTTGCTTTGCCACGGGATTCACGTCTCCCTGCTGATAACTACAGCCTTTTTATTTAATCCACGGCTTCTCCGCTGTTTTATTGTTAATTTATTACAATTATAGTTATTGTGTAGGTATTTTAGACTTACTTTACATTGTTCAGATACCCATTTTCTTTATCATTCCAACCGTACCAGCATTAACCTGTCTATCGAGGTGATCACCATCGATCAAACAACTGTCACTTACTGAGTGGTTTCCATGCCCGGAGATGGCACCTACCTATTCCATTCTCTTTGGTACATATTGCACGACCATATCAGGCTCACTCTTGATATCCGGAGGAACATTGTGTCTTACAGTATGTATTGAATGACTGGGACAGGTTCAAGGTGTGGACTTATGATGGTACAGGAGATAATTATACTACACAGGAGCACTATAAGAGTGAAATGCTTAAGCCCTTCACCTATGCATCTGCATGTGAGTTGATGGCTGCCGCTTAATTGTTCGGTTATCGCTTTCAAGTGTGCCAAAATGGCCAAATATTTTACACCTTTGGACAACAGCCAATGCCTCTTAAACATCTTAGATTCACAGGTGACGATTTCATTAGTGGACACATTGATGTTTATGAATGTTTAAACTCTCAAAAGCTGGATGTTAAGTTATCGATGAAACTGGTTGTATACTTACAATGCTTGACAGATGCTGAATGTCACTTCAACACAAGTCCTACAAATACTCTCGTAATCGAAACAAACCATGAAACTCAAACCAATTATTACAGCAGCAATCCACGCTGTGAGATTTGAGACAAGATTGCTTTTCACATGGCAAACTGTACATTGCATGCTTAAGAGTAAGCTCAGCACACAGCTTGGTCATATTACAACCAGAGGGCCGAACTCAAAATGTGGTATACAAAGAGATCCTTAACAAATAATTATTGGTATATTTTCCAACAGTTTTAAAAGGCTTAATTTTCTTCTTAATAAAATTTATAAGGCAGTACTTCGCCGCTGCGAAGTGCGGGTATTTTGCTAGTATATATATATATATATATATATATACTCAGCAAAAAGAAACGTCCTCTGACTTTCAACTGTTTTTACTTTCAGTAAACTTAACGTGTAAATATTTGTATGAACAGTAAAAGAGTCAACACCATAAGACATAAACTAAAAATGTTTCACAATGTGCCCCTGAATGAAGGGAGGCTCAAAATCAAAAGTACCAGTCAGTATCTGGTGTGGCCACCAGCTGCTTGAAGTACTGCAGTGCATTTCCTCCTCATGGACTGGACCAGATTTGTCAGTTGTTGTTGTGAGATGTTACCCCACTCTTCCACCAAGGCACCTGCAAGTTCCTGGACATTTCTGGGGGGAATGGCCCTAGCCCTCACCCTGCGATTAACAAGTCCCAGACGTGCTCAATGGGATTGAGATCCTGGCTCTTCCACTGCGAGGATGATCAGCTGTCCTTCCTGTCTCCCTGTAGCACTGTCTTAGGCGTCTCACAGTGAGGGCATGGCAATTTATTGCCCTAGCCACATCAGCAGTCCTCATGCCTCTCTGCAGCATGCCTAATGCACGTTCACGCAGATGAGCAGGGACCCTGGGCATCTTTCTTTGGGTGTTTTCACAGTCGGTAGACAAGTCTCTTTAGTGTCCTGCGTTTTTAGAACTGTGACCTTAAATGCCTACTTTCTGTAAGCTGTTAAGGTCTTAACGACCATTCCACAGGTGCATGTTAATTAATTGATTATGGTTAATTGAACATGCATGGAAAACATTGTTTAAACCCTTTACAATGAAGATCTGTAAAGTTATTTGGATTTTTAAAACATTATTGTTGAAATACACAGTCCTGAAAAAGGGACGTTTCTTTTTTTGCTGAGTATATATATATATGACAGAGAGTTGTGAATCGTTTTAAGGTGGGACGGATCTACAAGTTTTTTTGCAGGCTCTGGTAATTCTAGTGTTAGTTCTTCATGAAGGCGGTCTAACCTGTGTTTCCAACAGTCTGTGGTGGTGGACCTGTCCAATCCTTTCATTAAGCAGCTGTTCTTGTGCCTTCTGAAGGATCTTGTCTGCTCTGTGACTCCTTACTGTGGATCTCAGGCGTAGGCTGACTGGGATGAGATTCTGTTGTCTACATCTGAGGTTGAAGCGCAAGTGTTTCCTGTAGTCTGCAGCTATTCTTGCTGTCCTTTCATATTCCCACACCAAGTTTAGGGTTTCTGCCCCAAAATGCATAGAAATATATCTGTGAAGATTCTCAGTCATCCAGGTGAAATTATCTGGTAGTTGAGTCACGGTGACCACACTTCTTTCTTGTTAGGTAGATGCAGAAAACCCACCCACACTGACTAGTATCTTTTGTTTGACTCACATCACCCACTACAACACAAACCAGGAGTTATCAGGACTCTACACCAATGAGCAGAGAACATCCCCACTTCCACAGAAGCTAAGAAGAAGGAAAACAGGCATCTGATGACAGCCCTTAAGACCTGTAGATATCCCAAGTGGGCCTTTAACAAGGCAGTATCTCGTTCGAGAAAAAGAACAACGGAACAGTCAGAGTCCCAGAACCAACGGAAGAACCTGGTTATTCCATTCATGGCTGGTGTGTCTGAAAAGTTAAAAAGGATTTTTTGAAAACACCACATACCTGTCTACTTCAAACCCTTTAACACACTGAGATAAAGACTCATCCACCCCAAAGACCGGATACCGAAACAGAAGAAGAGCAATGTAATATATGCCATTCAATGCAGCGAAGAGTCTCCTGAACTGTACATTGGAGAGACCAAACAGCCACTACACAGGAGGATGGCCCAGCACAGAAGGAGTAACACCTCGGGGGCGGAATCAGCTGTGTACCTCCAGTTGAAGGACAAGGGACACTCATTTGACGACATTAACATCCGGATATTGGATAGAGAAGACAAGTGGTTTGAGAGAGGGGTGAAGGAAGCTTTGCATGGCATAACCTGTCTTCAATTTATCATGCTGCCCTTTCATCCATCCCCAGGAAAATCAGGCCCAATTCACACCTCCACCAGGTGGACCACTGTTAACGACCTACTCTATGGGGGTAGGAGGGGTTGTTAAAAGGTGTGACAGTTGCATCTACCCACACCTCCCTCTTCCTTTGTTTTACTCAACGAGCCTAATCAGGTCAGGTGTGAAGTAAAATTAACCTGGAGGATAAAATTGTGGTCTCTAACAACATTCCTCAGACTGATGAAGCTGCTTGGATGAGCAGTGAAACATATCTGCCTAACAAGAAAGAGGTCCAGTTGCCATGACTCAACTACCAGATACTGTAACTAGAATGACACTACACTGTAGAGGACATTGGTGTTTATGAATCTCAGCTGGATATTTTTTAAAGTCCGGTATTGTGTTCTACTCCTTGTGTAGGTGAATACTCTCTTACTGCCTTAAATATGCAGAATGGCTGTAAGCTTCTGTTTGGGACAATAGGTTTCCACCTGTTGTCCAGGAGGCCTTGTGACTTCCTGCCAGTACTTCCCAATGCTCACTCTCCAAACGTTTCTGGAACATCTCAAAGCTGAGCTACTTGGTAGGGTATTGTGAGTGTTGGGGCAATTCATGGACATGTCCACATCCAGACTATAGAAGAAGCAATTAAGAAAGCTAATAGGATGTTGAATTACTGTGTGGAGTGCAAGTGTAAGTTGTTTGTTCTTAAGCTGTACAATACAGTTTTGAGGCCTTATCGGAAAGATCTTATATAAGTTTGGTCTCCAAACTACAAAAATACTGCAAGCAAATATCCAGAGAAGTGCTGCTGCCATGGATTATGGAGTCATCCTCATCTTCTTTCGGCTGCTCCCATTAGAGGTTGCCACAGTGGATCATCTTTCTCCATATCTTCCTGTCCTTTTGAATCTTGCTCTGTTACACCCATCACCTTCATGTCCTCTCTCATCACATCCATAAACCTTCTCTTAGGCCTTCCTGTTTTCCTCTTGCTTGGCAGCACTATCCTTAGCATCCTTCTTCCAATATACTCAGCATCTCTCCTCTGCACATGTCCAAACCAACACAATCTCACCTCTCTGATCTTGTCTCCCAACCAATCTGAGCTGACCTTCTAATGTACTCATTCTAATCCTGTCCATGAGCTATAAAGTGAGATTAAATGAGCTGATCTTTTTCAAATGAAGCAAAAAGCGACTAAGAGTCAACATAACAGAAGTATTTAAGATTAATAAGGAATTATTTAGGGAATTATAAATTTCATTCAAGTGTTAGAAAAATGGAACACCCTACCAAATAGCACATTGATAATAACACATTTAGTAAGCTTTAAATCTCAATTTCACAAAACTGTGAAATACTTGAATATGACTGGGCTAAACAGTCTGTCATCATCAAATCTTTTCTTTGCAGTATTGGTTTAACAAGTTTTTGTGAAAATTAGGTTACTATCAAATCACCTTTTGATGTAATATAAAAATGTTAAAATATCTGTCTATGCAAGAACAATTACTCTTCATTTTAAATTGCACCATGCACAACATTTACCACTGTAACACAGGTTTAAAGCAAACACGATTGTGGTGCAAGTCAAACAAAAAAAAGTAAAATTTTGTAAGTTTTAATGATAGTAGGATACTGTAAGCACCAAGTAATTACAGTACAAGATAATCCAAAAGTGAATACTAAGAGACATTGATTCAAAATGTTATTTTAGTAAAATTATTTTGTTATAAGCATTAGTTTTAAACTTTGAACATTAACAAATGAAAAGCATAACATTGGGGTGCAGTGGGTAGCGCTGCTGCCTCACAGAAAGGAGACCTGGGTTCACTTCCCCAGTCCTCCCTGCGTGTAGTTTTGCATGTTCTTCCCGTATCTGCGTGGGTTTCCTCCGGGTGTTCTGGTTTCCTCCCACAGTCCAAAGACATGCAGGTTAGGTGCATTGGCAACTCTAAAATGGCCCTAGTGTTTGTTGTGTGTGTGTCCTGTGGTGGGTTGGCGCCCTGCCCAGGATTGGTTCCTGCCTTGCGCCCTGGGATTGGCTCCAGCAGACCACCGTGACCCTGTGTTTGGATTCAGTGGGTTAGAAAATGAATGGATGGAAAACGTAACATCAGATCACTTTAGCGCTAAGTCTTGAGAACTTGCTTTTGTTTATCTTCCTCTTGCTTTCTAGGCTCTGCTCTTTAAATAAAAATTAAACAAAGGGTGTATCATTGTAATGGAGAATAAGAAATGTTCAATAGAAATAAACTGTGTTCAGAAGTGCACAACATAATGCCTATTGTTTCACTCTGTCACTGTGATATATGTACAGTATGCTGCAATAAATGTCTATACAATGTCTTTAAAATTACGAGTTTGAACTAACTGCTTAAAAGAAAGAAATAGCTTCCTGACTGTAAGTATATGTACAGAAAGTTTAAGTCCAAAGTCTGTAGAAAGGCTTGTTTCATTGGTAATAACTGCTGTGATTTATCATGTTTCAAGTAATTTCGCTACGATTCCCAGAGTTTTTCAGGAATGCCACCATCGATAACAACTTTAGTTATGTGCGGCTTCAAGGTGTTCAATTTGTAGCAGGAGTTGGAAACCTTCTGAGATCTTCTTGTAACTGTTTGTACAGGAGTGCTTTGTCAAGATGTCCACCACTGCTGATTGCGAAGCTGCCTGTAAGAGCCCAATCATTTAAGTGAATGTTAATGGTGAATTTACCGTAGAGTTTGTCTAGTTTGAACTTGATTACAATGTAGCTTTAATATTACTAATGAAGGATTCTGTCCCACCCCTATATGTTCTTAATGTTAGTGCTGTGTGATAGACTGAAGTAAGACAGCAAAGAAGAAACATGACTTGTTAGAGAAGGAATTAAGGGCATATAGTTTTCTGACCATTATGTATGGAGGTCCTAGTGTATGTGATAACAGATAGAAACCTTAAGTAATGTAACCTATATACTTATAGCCGCAGGAGTGTAAGGCGAATTCTAGCACGGGTAAAATGCGTGCTGAAAAAAATCTCTCAGTCCAAAAGTTCATTTTAAAAATATTTAGTGAAAATTCAAAGCAAACAATCCACATAAGAATAAAGAAAAATGTTGTTACATACGTAGAATACAAGGCAAAAAAATTAGAAAAAAATGTATCTTCTCTAAACTTAGCTTTTCTTGTAAAATTTTTGTTGTTTCTATGCTTAAAGATTCTTTACTTCTTCTTCTGTAGGCTTTAAACGCATGACACAGCACATTCAATTAAGTACTTTGTCTTTCATGTTACTTGGCAAACAAAACATGCAAGGCACTGTTTAACACTAGAATTACCAGAGCCTACGAAAAAACTCCTAAATCCGTTCCACCTTAAATCGCTTCTTAAAATCGTTCACAGCTCTCCACCAACGTCTTTTGTCATCTAAATGTGCTGATAAAAATCAGGCTGCAAGCAGCCGGCTATTCCATCCCCCCACCAATTTAGAACGTGCACGAACTTCTCCCAGCTCATGCCTTGATTAAGTATCTGGGAGTGAAGTGGAGTTTTAGAGTGGAAATAATAGATCGTTGTTTGGAACACACGCATTTCATGTCTGTTCCGTTTCTACAGTAATCTGTGTCAACACATTGTTAAAACAAAAAAGTTTTTTATATTCTACTAGTAGATGACAAAATGTAGGCATAAACTATATAATGTATGAAGCCTGAAGTATCAAACAAATACTTTCAGAAAAGCTACAAATCTAACACAACAATTGCGCTTTTATTCAAAAATATAACTGCAGAAACAAAAAGCCACCTTAACATGCGACATTGATACCTGTTTGTTATGACTGCCTCCGTGGCGCAATAGAATCAGCTGCTGACTAGGAATCAAAAGGTCGCGAGTTTGATTCTGCACCACTCCGTTTTGAGAAGTAAACTGCTCTTAGTCTTACTATTTTAGAATAAAAACATACATTTGATTTCAGTCTGTAACAGCCAGTGTAATTTATGATACTTGTAAAGGTTAGCTTTGGGTTTTTTTTTTTTTTAGTCAGTTTTATTATCTCACGAGCCCAAACACACCTCAACCCCGCATCTGACACTGCTGTTTTCACATAGACGCGCTATAACAGAGGTAAACTCAGCTCCCATCTACATCGGAGCAAGAATGCACATACCATTGCTTACATACTAAACTGTCAGCAGGCACTTTTCATAGCATTACACACAGTTTTGAGCATGCTCTCTGCAGACTACTTGTGACTTTAGGCTTTAGGAAGTAAGTAAATAAATAAAGGTAAATCATGTCATAAAATGATTTCTTCAAAACGTCGAAAGTTACTTATTTGGCACGGACATGTCTGCATGCACTTTTTGTGGCATTACACATGTCTTTTTTGAGCATGTCCGTGCCAAATAAATAACATTCAACGTTTTGAAGAAATCATTTTATGACACGATTTACCTTTATTTATTTACTTACTTCCTAAAGCCTAAAGTCACAAGTGGTGTGCAAAGGGCATGCTCAAAACTGTGTGTAATGCTACGAAAAGTGCCTGCTGACACTTTAGTATGCAAGCAATGGTATGTGCATTCTTGCTCCGATGTAGAAGGGAGCTGAGTTTACCTCTGTTGCAGCGCATCTATGTGAAAAGATGCGGGGGGTGGTGTGTTTGGGCTCGTGAACGCGGCTGAGATAATAAAACTGACTAAAAAAAAAACAAAGCTAACCTTTACAAGTTTCATAAATTACACCGGCTGTTACAGACTGAAATCAAATGTATGTTTTTATTCTAAAATAGTAAAACTAAGAGCAGTTTACTTCTCAAAACGGAGTGGTGCAGGATCAAACTCGCAACCTTTTGACTCCCAGTCAGCAGCTGATTCTATTGCGCCACGGAGGCAGTCATAATAAACAGATGTCAATGTCGCATGTTAAGGTGGCTTTTTGTTTCTGCAGTTATATTTTTAAATAAAAGTGCAATTGCTGTGTTAGATTTATAGCTTTTGTGAAAGTATTTGTTTGATACTTCAGGCTTCATACATTATATAGTTTATGCCTACATTCTGTCATCTACTAGTAGAATATAAAAAACGTTTCTGTTTTAACAATGTGTTTACACAGATTACTGTAGAAACGGAACAGACATGAAATGCGTGTGTTCCAAACAACAATCTATTATTTCCAGTCTAAAACTCCATTTCACTCCCAGAAAATCAATCAAGGCATGAGCTGGGAGAAGTTTGTGCACGTTCTAAGTCGGTGGGGGGATGGAATAGCCGGCTGCTTGCAGCCTGATTTTTATCAGCACATTTAGATGACAAAAGACACTGGTGGAGAGCTGTGAACGATTTTAAGAAGTGGTTTAAGGTGGGACGGATTTACAAGTTTTTTCGTAGGCTCTGGTAATTCTAGTGTTAAAACCATGTGCCCTCTACACCTTACACATGGCAAGGCTGATCACTAACTGAGAATAATGTTTAGTCAGAGAGGCTAGAAATAGTTAGAATATACCAGATCAATTCAACTTTATAGGGGTTATAGGAACCTCCCATAGATTATGCACTAATATTTAGTAAAAACATTCATATAACTTAAATAACTAGCAAATGGCTCTTACAATACTTACCATAGACAAGACATTTCCCTTTTTTCCTGTTTTTGGGGAGTATTATCAACCTTTTTCCTTATTTTTGTGTAAATTCCTTTGAATTTCACTAAAATCTTTAAAGACAATTTGACTGTAGAGTTTTTTTAGTCAATAAGTCATACTACTGCTTGAATGCCTTTGTGGTAGCAACATTTGAGCCATTTTGAACTATTTAGAAACCCTTGACAAGTGCAGTTACACTGGCATTTCTGATGTAGTTTGCGATCAGTGTTGCTGAATGCTAAGCTGCTACTTCAATACTATATCTGTGATGTCAGGAGCATGGATTTAGTTGTATGAGCTCTGAATATTAATAACAAGAATGGCTAGAATTTATGAGCCTCCTGAGGATGGACAGGTTTAAGGAGCATGAGCTCCCCTTCCCACAAGGAAGAAAACCAGGGAAATGAAAGATATGTATTAGCTTTATGAGCCCAGACATATATGACTGGTACAAGGCCACTAAAGAAGTAAGCTGTATAAATTCACACAATAAAGTAGCTAAGAAGAGAGCAGACCAGATAATGAACTGAAGGCAGGATACCTGATAGAATGCAGATGAAAGAGAGGTGACCAGATAGATGACCAGAAAGAAGATAGGCTTCTTTGTAGCTTGTTAAATTTTTAGTGACATCTTAAATATCTAAAAAGTTGTAAGAAATACGTTATAGTGACAGTCATACCTGGATGAAGTCTTCAGTTAGTGGATTATAGTCCTGGGTGCATGCGCATTGCAACTACAATATGAGCTGTACATCTCAAAAGGTAGGTAATTGTAAAGATAGACACACTGGAATAGTAACCGAGGTGTAACATATAACTGGAGTCTACAGGAAATGAAGCTGTGCATGTGCATTTGAGATAGATAATACTTCATTTATTTCCCCCCAAGAGGATATTAAAATTTTACTGAAGGTCAAAAAATATATATATGATAAAAATAGACTACAAATACCCAAACACACATAAAACACCTGGCTTAGATAATACAGGCCAACTGCTGTCAATGCAGGCTTGTAGGTGGCAGTTAGATGAAGTCAGACCGATTCAGATTGTGCCATAGGCTTACATTTAAAGGCATTAATATTTGAATATATGGTGGAGTTAATGCTTTAAGGAGAAGAGTTCCCAAAAGCCGTTTCCCACAAATGTATCATTGGAACTGCAAAAGAGAGTGAGCAGGGTTACTTTGATTTTTAAAATACTATAAAACATCCATTTATAAAGTATTCCGTTTTGCAGTGTCATTTGTATGGAATCCAGGAATAACTTTTTACTTGCTACAGGTTTTCGATTGTACTGTACTCCTCATGTGAAGTTTAAAAGAAGTAGTGGGAACATTTCAGTTAGTCCCTGGAGATTCGCCCTGTTGTTAAAGCTGTATTTGTTCACATTTGTTCAATGAGAAATACAAAGATGCTGACTGGAGTATTTCTGCACTTTCACCAAGTTATTAAGCCACACACCTGTTTGTGTTTGCATTGTTCTGTCTTCTATTTACTTATTTATCTTGCTGCATCCAGCATATACTGTACCTGTTTATGAGTCCCTGTTTACAAAAAGCACAATTTTACTCCCTATCTATTCAGCAATACTAAAGAAATAAAAATATTATTTTCCAGCTGCCCTCTGGCGCCAACATGCTGTCTTTCTTGTATGAGGCAATTTACAAAAGGCAGCCAGTGGGTTGCCTCATCACTGTGCATAGAGACTACTATGGTGTAATATATAAGCTGTGCATGGCAGCAAGGTGAGACTGCCAGGTGCCTATCAGTGCAACACAGGAAATTAATGATGAACTTGGAGGTGATTTGGTGGCAACCTGATTTACTAAACTGTCATGCTGAATGCAAGCCTTCCACATAATACCTCCACATAAAGTGCTGGCACTCCATATACTCCATTCTGTAAGACAGAATAAAAACAGCACAAAATCTTTAAGAAACTGCAAATGTAACAAAACGATTTTCATCTTTAGCACAGTGCAGCATTATTGAGCTTAACTACCAAGCACTCTTCACTGTATTTACCTGTAATTTATACTAATGCTGAATCCTTTATGTCTGTGTTCTTTATTAAAGGTACTAAGTGAAATAAAGAGTTTTTATCTAGGTTTAAGTCTCACAAGGTGACATAATTTTCTGTTTTTGATTTCAGATACTTTATTAATCCCCAAGGGGAAACTGTCTTTTCACAATGACTTTGGCGCTAAGAGTGCAGGGTGAGCCATTATACAACACCCTGGAGCAATTTTTTTCAGGTTAAGGGCCTTGCTCAAGGGCTCAATGGAGGAAGATCCATTTTGGCAGTTTATGTCCTTTTTGTTTCATGTTTGTTATTTACGATTATGAAGTCAACTTTGCCAATTTTGCTGGCTTCGTGCCTGCACAGAAGTACAGACTGAACAAAATGGGTGATAAGAGGAATGTAATTTACAAACAATTTTTTTATTTACACATAACATAAATGTAAATACTTGAAAAGGACAATACTTCCAAATATGTGTATCCACCTTAATAGAAGGTGTCACACACGCGTGTCTGGGTTACAGTTTCAGGGCTTGCCAACTAATGATTCTACCCAGGACCACGGGTTGACACTGCCTTATAACATTTCTCCTCTCCTTTCCTCTGCAGTTCTGGAAGCCAACAAATCGAGGGCATATAACATCACTTACATTTCTGGGATACCTGAACCCTTTCCCTTCGACCTCACCACCTTCACAACAAGCACCACTGGCATCTTTCTCCAGTCTAATGTTAGACTCATGTCAGATATTTCTGGCACTACAAGTTAAACTGTTTTTTGTTTTGCTCCATAATATACAGGTTACGGTGGCATGGTGGCGCAGTGGGCAGCGATGCTGTCTCGCAGTTAGGAGACCTGGGTTCACTTCCAGCATCCTCCCTGCATAGAGTTTGCATGTTCTCCCTGTGTCTGCGTGGGTTTCCTCCAGGTGCTCCAGTTTCCTCCCACAGTTCAAAGACATGCAGGTTAGGTGTATTGCCTTTCCTAAATTGTCCCTTGTATGTGTGTGCGCCCTGCAGTGGGCTGGCACCCTGCCCAGAGTTTGTTCCCTGCCCTGTGTTGGCTGGGATTGGCTCCAGAAGACCCCTGTGACCCTGTAGTTAGGGTAGAGCGGGTTGGATAATGGAATATACTGTACCAGGTTTGCCAGAGTGTACTCTAAACCTTTATGTGTTTCATTATCTTTTACAAAGGATAAATGTTTGTATGTCTGTCTTTGTGTGTGTCCGTCTGGTTGTTATTGTAGTCGCTAGAGGTCACTGTTGCCCCTTACACCCAACAGACAGACATGCAGAATACTACGTAAAAGCACTAAGAAGTTATTTTTATTCTTTTTCCTCTTTAAACAGTGCTCCCCAAGCACCACAGCCACCACAGACAATCAAATAAACACAATAAGACAAATATTATTCTCTCTTTTTTTCCTCCACATCTCCCAGCAAGCTTTGTCCACCTCCACCCGACTCTGGCTCGCTTGCTGGGTCTTCAGCAGTCCTTTAAATGCTCTGTCCTTCTTTAATCAGCTCTGAAGTACTTCTGGGCTTCTGTCCTCATGACTTCCTTGTACTTCTGGGCTATAAGGAAAGCATGACTCTCCAGGTCCTTTCATAGCACCCCCTGGTGGCCCTCACGGCACCCAACAGGGCTGAGAAACCAAACTCCAAGTCCCAGGATGCACTGTGGGGAGGAGAGCTGCAATCTAGCGTTTTGGGGGAGGCAGTGTCCACAAGTAGCTGCCTTCCCCCATCCATCCATTTCATGGCAGTTAGGACTGGACTGAGCTACCAGCCATTTCTCACACTATGGCAAGTCACAAACATTAACATTGCTTTTATGAATCCCATACCAAATGGCACATAATAGAGACATATGCATTGCATGATGCACTATAAATGTCTACATTGATTACTTAGATTTCAACCTGTCTTAGTGATTATATATTGCACAGTGGTTTATAAACACACCAAATCAATACAACCCATGCTATAATGTGCAAGGAGCACTAGCCACTAAGTATATAAATCACAAAACAAACTGCTTTTATAAACTATGTGGTTTGCTGCTTAATTTATTTAAAACACACATCATTGTTAGGGATGTTTTTTCCTACTGTTTTATTTCAAGTGGCAGTGGTCAACTACTGTGTAGGATTTATCTTTTTGGAGGCAATGAAAAAAATGGGTCAGGAGTATAAACTATCTGCCAGAATGTCATTAGAAAATGGAAGTTTTACAAGTGTTTGTCAGCTAGGGCTAGTGTCAGAACCAGACATTTATAGCAAGTGTCCACAATCTTATATTAGGATCAACTGTCTAGATATTTGTGTCTCCAGTCAGCATGAGACAGACAGATGGACAAATATTGGCACTTAGACAGAAAACTGTATCAGGAACAGCCCCGAAGGAAAAAAAAGAAAAATAAGCCATTCTTAAAAATAAAATTTTGAACAGTAGTTGTATTCAACAATGAGATTTATAACACTATTGTAGCTGCGATTTCCCAAAATTACCAAAGTTCAGCAGCTTCAACTCAAAAAAAAATGGGATTCAACAAAAGCGTGACGTGCAGAAATGATTCCACTGACAAAATATCTTCGTTTTTAAAAGTTTAGTTAAGTTTCAAAGTAAAACAGTTCACACAAAAAAGAAAATTAAAATAGCAAAAAAAGAAAAAATTAATGTTAAGAAAAGTTCAATTCAAAGCTTAAATCTTGTTACGTCTCAAATCGTTACTATTTACTTAACATTTCTGAATCATTTCAAAATGTTTTAGAACCATTTCTAAACAGTCGGAAAATTGTATGCTTATCCTATCTCTGAGTAGAAAATGGGTCTTTCAAGTCCCTCTTTACTGGGACCTGTTCTTACCACAACTAAGCTTATTATCACACTGTTTCTCAGTTATAGTAAGAAGGTTCTATCTCTTACTACTAAGGGGGAAAAGACTATACCATAAGTTATGACCATACAATGAAATTTATATTCTATTCAAATTAAGCAAACATTAATATGAGTTTAACTCAAAACTTTAACTTTTTAAGATTGGCTCTTACAACTATCAATGCCATTACATGTATGAACCAATGACATCAACAGAAACAACACAGAAACAAAACTGTCTGAAATAAATAAAAGCAAACTAATAATGTGTAGAATTTGGCAAATTGCTCCAAAAAAGTAAAATCCTTACAAATGCATAGCATTTGTATTGGATAAAATATTCACATTTTGTACTTTTAGGTCTGTGCCAGTTTCTAGCAAAGGAGTGAAGTTTTACTCAAAATGTAAAAAAAGTACCAGCACAGATCTGCATTCCAAGTAAAAAAAATGTAAAAAAGTACCAGCACAGATCTGCATTCCAAGTAAAAAAAAAAGTAAAAATGGGCAAAATCTCATTTAAATATTGGCAAGAGGTTGTGAGGTTTCTGAACTCTTTTGAAACACCCCAAATGGGATGACACACTAAAGTGCATTCCAAAGCACAATTGCTGTGTCTGTGGAAGGTTGCTTGTCCGTTGCTGGGGTAACTGCAGTCTTACAGTGCTGCAGTGAAGTGCTCTTGAAGCAAGCCAATTGCGGTCGCTCTATAAGTGCCTGTCGTCGATGGGTAATGCAAGGAACATTATAAATGCAGGGAATAGCATTACTTGGCCACTAAACTGGCCATGACTCTGCCTGACTGATGTGTCTGTGTATAGGGGAGTGGTAGATCCTGCTACAATAAATAACCATGCTGTTCCTGTTTCAATCTGACTAAAGTTGGTTTTGCTAAATTACTGAGACTCAGCCTCATGTTTTGGGGTGCAAGACTTACGCGTCACAAAGTCAATAATCAAAGGCAATTTTTTTCCACGTTAATATTTGTGAAAATTAGATTAATATAATGCAAATTTGTTATGTTTTTTCAGTGTAAGACTTTCACTGGAAAAAAAATTCTGAACACATAAAGGGCATTCATTATTAACTATGTAAAGATGTGGGTTTTGGTGTTGAAAGTGATTGAAACTGTAAAGCATAAAATATTTGATCGCACAAGTATTTACTCCCATTAATAAGGTACCCCTAAATCTTCATTGGTGCAGCCAATTGTTTTGAGAAGTCACGTAATTAGTTCGATGGATATTACTTGTCTGGGGTTTCAATGGATTGAAGTATAAATGCACCTTTATGTGGATGGTCCAGCTTGTGATGAGTCAGTATTGTGTCCTAACCTACACAATGAAGATAACAGAGCAACTGTGAAAAAGGTGATTGGAAAGAACTAGTCAGGGGATGGAAACAAAAAAATATTAAAGTCAGTGAATATCTTTTGTATTCCACTTAAAGCTGTGATTAAGAAATGGAAAGAGTATGGCATAGCTGTTAATCTGCTTAGAGCAGATGTGGTAGAAATTGTTACTTTATATATAACTAGCCAACCCGCGGCATAGTAGACGCCACATAATTATTTATTGATGGGTGAACACTTCCTGAAAGACACAGTTGTCCAAATGGGGTGGGTTTAAGGATATGACTGTGAGTGAATGAAAAGATGGAACTCTGGAGAGAGCAACATACAATTGTCCATGACTGAAAACTGGTTTTGGCAGATACAGGCATATTTTTTTGAAAGTTTGGCCTGTGCCTTATTAATTGTCATTGCAAAGGCCAATCTAACAGGAAATTGTCTGCATGTAAAAGTAAAAGGCAAATTTGAATCTGATGGGGTCAGGGAAATCCGAGGAATAAGGACAGTTTGTGAGGTAGCAGCTGCAATAGTTTTACACTCCAGTACATTGCGGTGAATGCTGGTAACAGAAAGTCTAGTGCCATTACAGAGACCTTTTGCTGGCATGAGGTTTCTGAGAAGCATGACGACTGAACCAATTTTAATTTTGAGTTTATGCGGAGGCATGCCAGTGGGAGTAAGACTGTTAAGAAATTCTTTGGGGAATGAAAGTTGATCGTCTGTGACGATGGAGTCAACGCTGGTGAAAGTTACTTTGTCAGTAGGGATAAGTCCTTGAGAGCGAGGATGGACGCGGGAGGAGGGTTAGAGTTGGCGGGGCTCTGTCATGCATACCCCTTTGTCGGGCGACTTAGTCAATTATATATATAGAAAAGCAGCCGGAACCGAAAAGAACAATGAAAAGTCAACGTGGCTCAGAGGTGCATGTGGACTGTAGCAGAGATGAAAGTGACTGAGGCTGTGTTTGATGAGGTGTTGTGTGCTGGCACATGAGCAGGCAGTGCGCATGCCTTGAGATGCCTTCCGATTGCCAGTGCAGATCCCTAGCCTCAAAGCCACCACTCAGCCTATATGTGTTAATAATTAAGCTGAAGATCCAGGCAGTAGGAAGTATGTCCATTGTGACTTTTACTTCTCATTATAAAGACGAATACACTCCATCACAGCAGCATGTGATGGAATGGTCACAAATTATAAGCAGGCAGCTATATTTATAGATAACTGAATTTACATAACAATGCTGAATTAATGCTTACTCTGATTGATTCCCTAGCTTGCATTCACTCTGTTTGGCTAAACAACATGAGTTGTTTTAGCAAAGAGCATTAGCCAGCTTACATACTCCAAAATAAAAGTCTAATTTCTACTACATTCTTGGTACATACAAAACCTTTCAATATTTCTTGAGTTCCTATGTGCATGACATCTGTTACATTTTCTTGTAGCATCACCTAGAACCTTCTTGTTCTTTGTGGTTCACTTGACATTTATCTGGATTCCTGATATGCTTTAACAAGCTTCTGGCATTTATTAACCCATGTATACTACTTCTAAGATAGATGCTATTTTTCAATGTGCAAAGCGTACCAAAACACTTTATGCACAATAAATGTATTACCTCTGTATGACTTTATAACCACTGAGTCTCATTTTTCTTTCACACAGGCCATCCATATAATATGAGTGATTATGCAAGAAGGCAATTAGCAAGGGAGAGACTTATGTTAACTGTAAAGGAGTTATAAGCTACAGTGGCTGAGATTGGAGAGACTATGCCCACAACGACTGTTGTCCAGGTGCTTGGCATAAGCCAAACACTGCACATAATTATAAACACACCGTCTCCACCGTGAAGCATCATGCTTTGGGAGTGCTTTGTGAAAATAAAGGTTTCTCCGATGTTGTCTTTAATTACTTTTAAAGGAGTGGATGGGTAAGAACTACTTCTCTTTAAACAATGATAAAAAAAGAGATGATAATTATTGGAGGGAATGATGCTGATCTGCAAAAATATTTTGTCATCATTTAACTCAGTTGGAATCACCTTTAATTTTACTGAATCAGCCCACAATCTAGGAGTTATCTTTGACTCTAGCATGTCATTTAAATGTGGTGGGCTGGCGCCCTGCCCAGGGTTTGTTTCCTGCCTTGCGCCCTGTTTTGGCTGGGATTAGCTCCAGCAGACTCCAGTGACCCTGTAGTTAGGATATAGTGGGTTGGATATTGGATGGATGGATAGATGTCATTTAAAGCACACATTACAAAGTTGTCTAAATCATGTTTTTTCCATCTTAAAAATGTTGGGAAATTAAGGTATTTTCTAAATATGCTGTATTCTGAGAAATTAATTCATGCATTTATTTCTAGCAGGATTGACTGCTGCGATTCAGATTTCACTGGATGTTCAAACTGTTCTTTATATAGTTTCCAGTTAATCTCAAATGCTGCTGCAAGAATTATTACAAGAATAAGAAAATACAAACACATAACTCTAGTTCTTAAATCCTTACACTGGCTCCTGGTTAATTTTAGGGCAGATTTCAAAATCCTTCTTTTAACATATAAAGCCTTAAATGGCCAAGGTCCAGCTTACTTATCTGAACTTATCATGACTTACAAACCAGAACATACATTAAGATCTCAAGATGCCAGTCTGCTTATAAATCCAAGGAATAATAAAATAATAGTGGGCAGTTAAGCTTTTAGTTACAGGGCCCCTAAACTGTGGAATGGACTGCCTGCTACTATAAGAGATGCCCCTTCAGTCTCAGCTTTCAAATCCTGGCTGAAGATTCACTACTTAAGTTTAGCATATTCTGACTAGAGCTGCTGATTAACTGTACATACCAGTGATATTTCAGTTCTGATATTAATTGTCGTTTTAGTTTAAAGATTAATTTTTATTTTTATTTTGTTCTAGTTTTCAGTGGAGTCAACAATTTTTATTTTTATTTAGTTCTGTGTTTAAAATTTTAGTTTTTATTTTATTTAGTTCTGGCTTTTTCGAAAGATTTGTTCATGTTGCAACGACGTCCACTGCGCAGATAGCCACACAGTGAAAACCTTCGCATGACGAACGCCTGTAATGCAGGTGCACAGACAAAATCTTCGGCCACTGGTGTCAGCAGACTGTGTGTTGACGATTTGTGCTGCTAATACTTAAGCAGTGAAGTGTGGTGAGGTTCATGGCTGGTGAGGCACTGACTCGTTCAGAGTCAGAGTTACAAATATATGAACGCCAAAGAGTAGGTTATTCACTATTCAGTTGACAGCATGCACGTTGACTACTGGTTATGTTTCAAATCACATCAGAATTCTTTACTCAAACATAGGTAAAGCACATATTTGGCTAAGAAAGAACGTTACATTTATAGCGGTGAAAGAGAGAGCGGAGAGAACGCATTTGTTCCGCACCTTCCATTTGTTCTAAATTTGCCATTGCAATTTCTCAATTCATACTCATTCAGTTCAAATGAAAGTATAGAGTGGTGTACAAAAAAACAGATTTCAATTTTGACCTTAATTGAAATATTTTGTTGTTTTTAAAAGGTTTTAATTCTGATGCTTTAATCAAGTTTAATACAGACTGTTCAACATAAAGATAACAAGAAAAACAAAAGAATATTTTATTTAAGGTAAAAATTGAGTTTTTAAATATTGGATTTTTTTCCTTAGTCTGATCACATTTTTTATAAAATTGAAAACCATTTATGGTCTTACCTTTATTTGTAAATGAAGTCCATGTGCCTATCCTTCTCCACGAAAATCTCTGTCACTTTCTTCTAAAAGTCCTCCTTATTTTCTTTTAGTCTTAAAAGTCTTAACCTTCTATTATGGCAGTGAGTCGAAATAAAAAATAAAAATAAACGGACCGCTGCAGCGCACTTGACTTTCTGATATCGCTAACTTATTGGCGCCTCTGTGTAGAACAACAGCAGCAACAAGCACCTGCTGGCCTCACATCCAGACCGTTCAGTTCGGCACGGTACTGTCTGCCACAACTTGTGCCTTTTTGCTGCGGTTTTATGTCCAATCAGCAAGACTAAATATGTCACACACATTCATTAATGATATTAGCCAGACTGTGGAAAGTCAGGGTGTATAACAAACGTGTCTGCAAATATTAGATTGGCAACATACAGAGAGACAGCAACAGGCATACGCCAATTGCATATACCAACCCAGTGTGTGAGAGACAGCGTAGTCCGAGGTGAGGTGAGGTGAGGTGAGGCTTGTCGCTGTAGCATTCGCATTTCTCCCCTATATTTGGTCAAGAAATGCGCAAATCCAGCAATTTTGACTATAAAAATGATGAAAATTATTAGAATCAAACAAAAAAAATGTATAGCACAAACCAGTGGACAAGTTTATTTGATGTAATCATTATTAGCTTTTTTACTTTTCATGATGACAGTTGAGACCGCATGTCCCTGTATGAAGTGCAGCCCTGGTACTAGAGAAGTGCTGGACTAATCCATCTGGCCCTGCACTGAAACTCTGAGACTCTTTTCTTCTTCTCGCACACTACATTTGCTTTTATTATCATCTGCGCTGTAATTAAAGTATTTCCACATGTTACTTGCTCTCTTTCTACCCCCAAATATCTGTGGAAAACTTGCCATTGTCAACCACATGTGCTTACTGTTTCAATCCGACGAGCCAAATGTGCACAACAAACAAACAATAGTCCTTTACTGAAGTTGCGCCACGTGACTATAGTAAGCCCAAGTTACAAGATCATCACATAGTAAACAGCACAACATAACTGAATGCTCAGGGCGACCTACACACAACCACTCTGCACGACTGAACTGGACTGAACAAAAATGCTATTTCTGTTTTTTTTGTTTTTACTCAATTTACATTTCATTTTAGTTCGTTCACATATCACTAATTTTTATTTTTATTTAGTTTCAGTTTCTCTGTTTGCTTTAATTTCAGTTCTCACTCTTGTAAAATGAAAAACAATATTTTTAGTTCTAGTTCTCATTTTGTTATGAAAATATCACTGGTACATACTGCATCTCTGTTGTTAGTAATTAGCACTAAAACACAAGTAATATGATAGTTTTGTGTCTATTACAAATAAATGATGTACAGTAACTAAGAGAAATATGGCAAAATTAAACCAATTAATGCATATTAAAATCCATGTCGTCTGTATATAATGTGTCACACACATGCGCATGGGAGGCAGTTGAAGGGCTCATAAAGAGATAATCCCGTGGCAGACCAGGGGAATGGCAGAGTGCACTGATCCTTTCTCTTTTTCATTGGCAGACCAACCACAGGGATATTTTGCCTGGACTCGAGGATGTCACTTCTGGTTCTGGACACAATGACATCACTTCAGGTTCCGGCCTCGATGACATCACTTCCCCTGTCCGGCTTTAAAACCACCATGTTTGCCTGTCATTTTTGTTTTAATGTTGGACTGAAGTCTGTTGAGACCTATTGTTCATGGAAGCAAACCTTCATCTTTAGCAGCCTAATTCAAGTATACGGGCAGTTGAATCCATATCTCTTTCTGTGTTTGTCCAGTTCTTTCACAAATGATACCTAGGTAGTTCCTTTATAATGGTTACTGAAAAAAATATTTTCCCTACAAAAAAACTATACACATGGCATTAAAACAATACATTAATTATGTAAAAAGCAGAAGATGGACGTGCTTATTTTTCATGATTTCATTCATGGTACCTGTAAAGGTGTTGCTTTAGCCAGGGCTTTATAAAACATCATGTCAAAGTTATTGGAGTAGCTTAAACTCTTTAATATGACTTAAAGTAACATTGATGTTCTATTAAATAGGTGCTCTGGCAAAGTGATAAGCAATTTGTGATAAAGTAGTATTGTTTAATAAACATGCACATCTTTGGAGGAAAGAATTAAGAAAAAATGTGTTACTGATATTTCTTTTTTTTTACTTCACAGCTGTAAACACAATGTCTTGTCAATGTTGACAAATTTTGCTGCTGAGGAAACATCGGAATGGCAGTTTGCACAACATTGTCTGCTCATAATACATTTGGTCAAACAACAACTGTATCAAGAAGCATTTACACATCTGCTACTCTTGTGTAACCTGTGCTTTAATCTTGAGGATTAATCCTCCCTTATGAAACCAAGCATCCATACCGTACATTGAGTTTGTGACATAGCCGTTTATGACTACTGGAAATAATAGCTGGTATATTTTTGTTTAAGACTAATTCAGTTTTTTACCCACAATGGGAAAAAGGTGTGATAGCTGTTTTCAGACCTACTTTAACTTTAAATAAATTGCCAAATAGTGAGTGGAACCTCATTTTTAACATTGGGTTTGTCAGCTCACATTTAAGTGAGTTTATTTGGTAGCTTGTTTGTTCATTTAAGATTTTTTTTGGCCTTCTTCTTTGTTTTTGTTGCATTGCTTATTAATGGTGTCATTTTTCATGCAGTAGAGAGCTTGTGCCTGTGAAGCAGCTACTGAGGTTGATATGGCTTGGCCAATTACTGCTGTGACTTTATTTCAAACATTAGTTGAATCTTGCCTCCATTTATTACACTAACGAAAAACAGCACTTTTTAGTAGACCATGAAAACCCAAGAAATGGCCCTCTTTTAAAAGCTACATCTGCCTTAGGTTTAATCTTAAACTACTCACAACGTTCAGCAAATGTCTCAAACGTCATGTACATTTCATACCAGAGCTTAGGTGCTGACTTCAAACATAACTAATAATTAGGTGTGGTCTAGCAGGTCCGTGGCTCAGAAAAAGGTGGCCAGTTTTTAATGGAGTAACTGGGGTGAGATGCATCTGCATGTGACGGTGTGGTCTGTTTCAGTTGCCTCATTGTCTTTCTGCCATGCGTGACTGGGATACTAAGCCAATGGAGGCATATAAGGAAGAGCCGGCATGAGAAGAGAATGGGAAAGAAAAGGCACAAGGAGGAAAAACTGGCCAGGGAGAGGAAGATGTGTAAGAGATGGAGGCACAAAAAAAACACCAAACAAGTTTGGGAGAAACAGAAGAAGGAAACAAAAGGAAGAAAATAGTCTGGCCAGCAAGCAAATGAAGAAAGAAAGGACAGAGGTTAAATATAAAAAAAAAAAAATTGAAGAGAGACAGGAACTTTAAGGAACAGTGGACTGTCTCTGGTTTTAAGTTCCAGTTTTAATGGATATCTGTAGGATTTTAATCTTTACCTTCACTTTGTTTTTATGGATTATTTATTTATGGAGTTTTGGAGAACAGCACTCATTGAACAATGTTTTGATTTTTGAATATTTTTATTAAAAGCAGTGGAACACTTTTGCACCAATCCTGTGCTTTGTGTGTTGTGTCCTAATACCCTGGCTCATCCCTCGGGTACGTTATCAGCAGTAGTGGGTTCAAAAGCCTCCCTCAATCAACAGGGTGTGTGGAGCTGACCCGTACCGTCACATTAGCTCATTAGAAACTGCATGCTATAACATGATTCTGGAGTGTCGGTACATATTAACCTGTTTCACCTATTTTTGCTCCCAAAAATTCTTACCAGAAACGAGACAATTATGAATGGTTCCCAATAACATATCTGTTGTAATGGATTTGGAGACTAAACTGTGTTAAAGACCACGGTAATACATTGCACTGGGAACAATAAAAGCAACTTTTCTTAACATTATCATATCTTTTTGAACAATCGCCAAGGTTTATGGTCCATTCCATTTGAAGTGGGAAGTCTGAGTTCCTGGTTGCAATTTTCAACTGTAACGCCCCCTTTTTAACTCGGAAGCTCTTGGCTGGTCTGCCAAGTCTGAGTTTGTCCAGCTTCGGATCAAGGCATCGAATCAAAATGGTATTGTACACCTCACATTTTAATGAAAGCTGTCTATTTAAATTAGTAGTACACACAGTACTGTCCAACTTGTATTTGTGTTTTTAGGTTACAATAAAAATCCAAATTTTAAAGAAATTGTGAAAAAGTATTGGTTGGGTTGAACCAATTGCAACATGAGTCCCAAAGTTCATTTTTTAAAATTTGAATTTTTCCCTAACAAATTTATGAGGGGTGAGTGAAGAACAGGGTGAAATATTTCATCAAGATATCAAGGTTTTCGAAAGAAGGTACCAGGGACATTGAGATGATGATTATGATGATGGACTACTGCTGCTAAATGATTCACAGGGACAAATGAAAATGTGTACAAATGAAGGGACACCCAAAAAATTAGAAGTGACATAAACTAGGAAAGTTACTGTTTGTATAAATCAGTGAATGTGTATTATCGTTTTTTTTACATATATGTTTAAAAATATTAGATTGACTAACTATATTTATCCTAAGTTGTTTTAGAACAGTATTATATCCATGCTTAAACTTTGTAATTTGTGAATTGTAATTACATTTCTTTTCAGTTTTGTATATACAATAAATGTGACATGATGGAAACATTCTAATTATATATTTTTATTGTGTTCATTAGCACAAATAAAAACATCTAATCACAATTAAAATATTTTTTATGAATTTCATTTTGCATACCTGTGCTATTTAAGGAAAGGGTAATTAATTTTATTTAGAAAAAAAAAAAATTACTGGCTAGAGTTATGTTTCCTTCATACTTGAAAGAAAAGACAACATTCCTTTTTTTAAATTAAAGGCACTTTCTGCTTCTTTGACAACTTCAATACATTTTTGTTGCTTTTCATGGTAGTTATTAGATTAAAATACCTTTTGCAGTTTCATATTTTGGGGTAAAATTATTAAATTAAAAAAATAAGCAAGATGAAAGTTGCAACTGACTGTAATATAAATTTGAATTTTGTAAGGATGAATGAATTTTGGGTGAACTTTACTATTTTAAATCTAATAAACAGATCTACTCATCCTATAATTCTTAGTTTGAGAGAGACTTACACAATCCCAGCACAGATGCATCAAGCAGAATAAAAGTCATTTTTATTATAAAAACGTCTTTTTACAGTACAGAGATTGGTCACTTTATTAGGTATGTTATACGGTATATCCCTTTAACATCATTATTCCCTATTAAAATTTCCTCCTTTCATTGTTTAAATCACTCTCATTTGTAACATTACAAATCAGAGCATAAAAGTATAAATCAGGGGGTGAAATATGTAGTCAAGAATTCAGGTTATTAAGAACTCAATTATATACAGTAGTACTTAATGAACTTTTCATTTAAGATATTTATTGTAGCAGAAAATTTATTAACTGCTTGCATAGCACTCTTACATTTAATCAAGTCAATTGGTTTATTGTCACACCATCCATACACAGTATTTTAGCATACAGTGGCATGAAATAATATTCCCCAGTGTCACAGTGCAACATATAGTGTACATAAACATAGGTGACAGGTGAACTATACTATAAATAAATAAGTAAATAAGTAAGTAAGTAAGTAAGTAAATAAGTAAATGAATAAATAAGAAAACAAGTAAATAAATACAGTAGATAAATAAATAAACAAATACATACATACATACATAGATACATACATAAATAAATAAATACATCAGTAAATAAATAAAATTAAAAACAACAGTAGTAACACATGTAACAAGTGTACAGCATATAAATAAACCACTAGGGACAGATCTGAAGTCAGGGGGCAGTGTGGAAACATGGGCAGTCCTGAAGTCAACAATCATCTCTTTTGTTTTGTTGCACTTGCACAAGTCCTCCAAACATTGCATCTCTATTCTGTAAGATGACTCGTCCTCATTGCTGATGAGACCTACTACTGTTGTGTCATCAGCAAACTAATGATGGTGCTAGAGCACCAGTTCACTTTAATGGACTTCCCATGTCCTTCTGTGAAATTGGTCTCCTGGCTAGGATGATTAAAGGTTCCTTACCCGGCTGAGACATCGGCCCATGCTTGGTGTCCATAACAGCGCAAATACAGTATATACACTGTATTCTCTAGTCAATCTGAAGGAGGTTGAAGACTGCAAAGTGTTGGCAGGGGAAAGTGTAGTTAAGTAGCATAGGTTGGTGGTCTGTAGGATGACGTTGGAGATCAAGATGAGGAAGAGAGTGTTGGCAGAGCCAAGGATCAAATGGTGGAATTTGAAAAAGGAAGACTGCAAGGTTGAGTTTAGGGAGAAGGTGAGACAGGCACTGGGTGGTAGTGAAGAATTACCAGACAGTTGGGAAACTACAGCAGATGTAGTAAGGGTGACAGCAAGAAGGGTGCTTGGCGTGATATCTGGACAGAGGAAGGAGGAAAAGGAAACCTGGTGGTGGAATAGAGAAGTACAGGAGAGTATACAGAAGAAGAGGATGGCAAAGAAGAAGTGGGATAGTCAGAGAGATGCAGAAAGTAGACAAGGGTACAAGGAGATAAAGCGCAAGGTGAAGAGAGAGGTGGCGAAGGCTAAAGAAAAGGCATATGATGATTTGTATGAGTGGTTGGACACTTAGGAGGGAGAAAAGGACCTGTACCGATTCGCTAGACAGAGGGACCGAGCTGGGAAATTTGTGCAGCAGGTTAGGGTGATAAAGGATAAAGATGGAAATGTACTCACAAGCGAGGAGAGTGTGTTGAGCAGATGGAAAGAGTACTTTGAAAGGCTGATGAATGAAGGGAATGAGAGAGAGAAGAGGTTGGATGAAGTGGAGATAGTGAATCAGGAAGTGCAATGGTTTAGCAAGGAGGAAGTAAGGACAGCTATGAAGAGGATGAAGAATGGAAAAGCCGTTGGTCCAGATGACATACCTGTGGAAGCATGGAGGTGTTTAGGAGAGAGTTTTCAACCAGATTGTTTAATGGAATCTTGGAAAGTGAGAGGATGCCTGAGGAGTGGAGTAGAAGTGTACTGGTGCCGATATTTAAGAGTAAGGGGGATGTGCAGGACTGTAGTAACTACAGGAGGATAAAACTGATGAGCCACAACATGAAGTTATGGGAAAGAGTAGTGGAATTTAGGTTAAGAAGTGAGGTGATGATTAGTGAGCAGCAGTATGGTTTCATGCCAAGAAAGAGCACCACAGATGCGATGTTTGCTGAGGGTGTTGATGGAGAAGTATAGAGAAGGCCAGAAGGAGATGTATTGCGTCTTTGTGGACCTGGAGAAAGCATATGACAGGGTGACTCGAGAGGAGTTGTGGTATTGTATGAGCAAGTCGGGAGTGGCAGAGAAGTATGTAAGAGTTGTACAGGATATGTACGAGCAGAGGAGAGATTCTGAGTATATTGTGCAGAGGAGAGATGCTGAGTATATTGGAAGAAGGATGCTAAGGGTAGAGTTGCCAGGCAAGAGAAAAAGAGGAAGGTCTAAGAGAAGGTTTATGGATGTGGAACAGAACAAGATGCAGAGGACAGAAAGATATGGAAGAAGAGGATCCGCTGTGGCAACCCCTAACGGGAGCAGCCAAAAGAAGAAGAAGATACTGTATTCTTTAGATATTCTATATTACACAAATGGTGATGAATTTGACAGACCACAAGTAGTCTTAAATTGGGTTTGTCATTTGGAATAACATATTTATTAGTAACTTTCTAAGGAGAGTGAGGAAATGTATTCAAAATATTAGTAATGGCTAGTCCCACTTCAAGAAAGGAAAACGAGAGTTAAAATCTAAAAGTTGTACTTATAGTCTACAGAGTGACTGGCACAATTACTAATATCCTTGCTTCCTTCAAATTAGCCATCATTTGACCTCTACTGAAGAAGTCAGATTTTGATCAGAATATTAAATATTAGTTTCCTCCCATAGTTCAAAGACATTAAGGTTAGGTGCATTGGCAATTCCAAATTGTCCCTGGTGTGTGCTTGGTGTGTGTGTGTGTGTGTGTGTCCTGAGGTGGGCTGCCACCCTGCCCTGGGTTTGTTTCCTGCCTTGCGCCCTGTGTTGGTTGAGATTAGCTCTAGCAGACCCCCATGACCCTGTAGTTAGTATCTGTTTTCACTAACTGATAATGAGAAAGAAAGAAAGAAAGAAAGAAAGAAAGAAAGAAAGAAAGAAAGAAAGAAAGAAAGAAAGAAAGATTGGAACATAATGCAATTTTAAACATTCTAATAAAAAGAAAGATAACATCTTATGTAATTACAGAATGATATTGAGATCATCTGTTACTTTTCCAGTGTTTTGCAAACCCTCCCAACTTAACTCTTGCTGTTTAGGCTCATTTAATCTTTCATATAATGTAAAGGGTGGTTTGGCCATAACTGATAATTCTCCACAGCAGTGCACAGCAAATGTGAAAATGAAATCTGTTTCTCTGTAAACTCAGAATAACCTTATCAGTCACTTAGCAATACTTTAATTTTATTTTTCCCACTAGTATTACCGTAGTCTAATTTAGATTTTTCTAGAGATTTAAAAGTAAAAATAGAATCTCAAAATGTAAGATTCTCTATGGATTCATAATGCCTTTTTTCCTTCTATCACCTTAAAGACAAGACTGCAGATTATCTTGGGAGAAGGAGTGTTGGTGTGTATACATGTGTAACCTGCAATGGAATATTTTAAGAGAAAGAAAAAAATCATTTAGATATATAAACTTTATATAAACAAGGTATATACACACACACACACACACACATACAGTGCATCCGGAAAGTATTCACAGCGCATCACTTTTTCCACATTTTGTTATGTCACAGCGTTATTACAAAATGGATTAAATTAATTTTTTTTCTCAGAATTCTACACAGAACACCCCATAATGACAACATGAAAAAAGTTTACTTGAGGTTTTTGAAAATTTATTAAAAATAAAAAAACTGAGAAATCACATGTACATAAGTATTCACAGCATTTGCTCAATACTTTGTCGATGCACCTTTGGCAGCAATTACAGCCTCAAGTCTTTTTGAATATGATGCCACAAGCTTGGCACACCTATCCTTGGCCAGTTTCGCCCCTTCCTTTTTGCAGCACCTCTCAAGCTCCACCAGGTTGGATGGGAAGCGTCGGTGCACAGCCATTTTAAGATCTCTCTAGAGATGTTCAATCGGATTCAAGTCTGGGCTCTGGCTGGGTCACTCAAGGACATTCACAGAGATGTCCTGAAGCCACTCCTTTGATATCTTGGCTGTGTGCTTAGGGTCGTTGTCCTGCTGAAAGATGAACCGTCGCTACAGTCTGAGGTCAAGAGCGCTCTGGAGCAGGTTTTCATCCAGGATATCTCTGTATATTGCTGCAGTCATCTTTCCCTTTATCCTGACTAGTCTCCCAGTTCCTGCCGCTGAAAAACATCCCCACAGCATGATACTGCCACCACAATGCTTCACTGTAGGCATGGTATTGGCCTGGTGATGAGCGGTGCCTGGTTTCCTCCAAACGTGACGCCTGGCATTCACACCAAAGAGTTCAATCTTTGTCTCATCAGACCAGAGAATTTTGTTTCTCGTGGTCTGAGAGTCCTTCAGGTGCCTTTTGGCAAACTCCAGGCAGGCTGCCATGTGCCTTTTACTAAGGAGTGGCTTCCATCTGGCCACTCTACCATACAGGCCTGATTGGTGGATTGTTGCAGAGATGGTTGTCCTTCTGGAAGGTTCTCCTCTCTCCACAGAGGACCTCTGGAGCTCTGACAGAGTGACCATCGGGCTCTTGGTCACCTCCCTGACTAAGGCCCTTCTCCCCCAATCGCTCAGTTTAGATGGCCGGCCAACTCTAGGAAGAGTCCTAGTGGTTTCAAACTTCTTCCACTTACGGAAGATGGAGGCCACTGTGCTCATTAGGACCTTCAAAGCAGCAGAAATTTTTCTGTAACCTTCCCCAGATTTGTGCCTCGAGACAATCCTTTCTCGGAGGTCTGCAGACAATTCCTTTGACTTCCTGCTTGGTTTGTGCTCTGACATGAACTGTCAACTGTGGGACCTTATATAAACAGGTGTGTGCCTTTCCAAATCATGTCCAATCAACTGAATTTACCACAGGTGGACTCCAATTAAGCTGTAGAAACATCTCAAGGATGATCAGGGGAAACAGGATGCACCTGAGCTCGGATACACTGTATATATATATATATATATATATTGTAAAAAAATAGCCTGGCCACAGACAGATACGACACCAGATGTCTACAACACACAGTTTATTTTTCAACACAACGACAGTGCACAAACCCCACACTAACTCAGTCCTTATTCCTTCAGCCGCCTGCGCTCCTCTCTCGCAAGCTCCGTCCTCTTCCACCCGACTCCCGCTCCTCGAAAGGAGTGAGGTGGCCCCTTTTATCACACCCCGGATGTGCTCCAGGTGTCTTCCGGCAGCACTTCCTAGTGTGGCGGAAGTGCTGCCCTTGCACCTGGAAGCATTCCAGGCATACACAATTCACAGGAGGGAGGATCCCTGCCACTATATATATATATATATATATATATATATATATATATATATATATATATATAAAACAGGGATGTCCAATGCATCGATCGTGATCAACCAGTAGATCGCAAAGGGAGTGCCGGTAGATCACATTGCATTCAAAAAAAATTTTCTTTAGATGTTTAGATAGTCTATCATATATCCTCCCTATGGCATTTACCTCTTGATTGACATACAGGACGGCGAGTCTGAGATCTCTTTTCTTTTAACACACTGGTCAGTCCACATGCAAGATCTAAGTGATCTAGTTA
This sequence comes from Polypterus senegalus, assembly GCF_016835505.1. Taxonomy (NCBI): domain Eukaryota; kingdom Metazoa; phylum Chordata; class Cladistia; order Polypteriformes; family Polypteridae; genus Polypterus; species Polypterus senegalus. The sequence continues at coordinate 131,555,532 of NC_053164.1, read as the reverse complement.
GCCTTCCAATTTATATCGACTAAAGACGGGATTTAAAAAAATATTTGTTTGGGGAGGGTATGGGCTGGATGTGGAATTGGAAGAGGATCTGTCTATCTATCATTGCTATTCTAAAGAAGGAAAATATGGAAAGGCACTTTCGAACTGTTCATAAAAACTACGAAACAGACTTCCTTCTGAAAAGCGATCTGAGAAAGAGAAAGGAGATGGAACTAAAATATATATATAAAAATAGCATTTTTAATGTAGATAGATCATTTCGACCTGGTCATTTTAAAAGTAGCTCGCAAGCCGAAAAAGTGTGGGCACCCCTGATATATAAACACAGCACAGGCTAGAGTCTACCTTCTCAATGTTGATGGATGAAAAAGAGTTTTCGTTTCAAGGTGGAATTCATGTTGTATGCAGTGTCACAGAAATAAATAAATAAAGAAATACTGAAGTAAAAATATAGCTAAATAAGGAATAAAAACATCGAGGTGAGACACAAAAACAAACGGATTGGTAAAAATAAAAATATTCATTGAAGAATTACAGCATTCTAAACATTGTCAACTTCTATATACTCCCTCTCCCAATCTCTGCACCACTCCATACGTATCTTCCATTAATTGAAATAGTGTTGGAAGTCTTCTTGCTTGAGGCTGTAAAACAGGATTGTCGGTTTTGTCTTCACTTCATCAATTGAAGAAAAATGTGTTCCCTTCAGGTCACTTTAGATTTTCGGGAAGAAGTAAAAATCACAGGGAGTTAAATCAGGCGAAGAGGGAGGATGATTGAGGACAGGAATGTTTTTCTCAGTCAAAAATTGCTTTATGGAAAAAGAAAAAATTCGCAAGATTTTGATTTTTTCACCTAACATTATCGCGGTAACTCGTGTAGCGATTGTTCTGCAAATACTGACTGGGCTATTCACAGGATATTCCTAGCCGGTCGGTGGTTTGAGAGGTTGTGTAGGAAGGGATATAGTTCTATGATTCGCATCCGGCTGACCTCCAGGGGCCTCATGTATAAACGGTGCGTACGCACAGAAATGTTGCGTAAGAACTTTTCCACGTTCAAATCGCGATCTATAAAACCTACACTTGGCGTAAAGCCACGCACTTTTCCACGGTACCTCATACCTTGTCATATGCAAGTTCTCCGCTCGGTTTTGCAGACTGGCGGCACCCAGCGTCAAAGCAGTGCTACTGTTCCTGTGTGGTTACACCTTATTTTCCTGACGCGGCTTTATAAATACACTGAAACTAACTGCATATTGTTTATTAGTGTAATGCATTTGATTGTAATTAACTTGTAACAATATAATGGTCCAGGGAACAGCCATAGTATTCTAAATACCATAACTGCTTTAGCGTTGTTACTCTCACTTCTCCTTCTTTTTCGTCTTCTTCTTCTTCTTCTTTCAGCAGCTCCCGTTAGGAGTTGCCACAGAGGATCGTCTTTTTCCATATTACTCTCACTGCACCACTCGGAGTATTTATATCACTGTATCTGAGTGTGAATCACAGCAGCAGCTGATCGGAAAGAGAATTATCGGTATACAGCTTCAAGGACACGCTGCCTCAGCCACTGCAAAACATTTTAAAGCCTTTCCTGTACGGACCTCGTGGTTCAGAAACAGTTTCATCCCAAGAACTATAAACGTACTCAATCAATTGCTCCTTGTAGAACTGTTTGTACTTATAAGTATAATCACCCCACTGTAAACTTGCACTATAGTTATAATATTGCAAAACCTGAGCCACTTTATAAAGCGCGTATTTACATATGATGACGATATCATTTTTAAAGTGAAATGCAGCAAAATATGTTTATTAAATTATACAGATAAAACTTTAACTTCATTTAAATAATCTATATTCTTCACTGGGAGTGTCGTGAAGGATAGAATAATTAAACATGTACTACGAAGATATTTCAATGTTCCTTAAAAGTTTTGAAGAATCAGCGCTAAGCTTACAGATGGCTTAACTTCTATTACAGAGCTGATTGTGTGGCGATCGGTTACTTGGGGAAAGAAAAGCAAGGACTGCAGTGGCTATGCCAATATATATTGAATATAAAACAGAAAGAGAAAATAACAACACAGCTAAAAACGCAGCGACAAATTTCGGCAAAAGTGCTTCAAAATGCTTATGTCATGAGCACAAGGCGGCTATGCAGTGTCTGAAACGGACGTGGCCATCCACCGTGCATAAGCTACCTTACTGACATTGGTGGGTGAAGGAGCCACCGATTCTTTCTCTGCCCAGTGCCACCACAAGCCTAGAGCCGCCCCTGAGTACTGCTGCAATAAATTATTTCATCGAAGTGAAACCCATGTTTAATAACGTGCTTTAACTCCTATCATCATAAAAATGATATCACGTATACATCTCAGTATTTTAGTTATTCAGAGAGCTGTAATATCACAAATGTAATGGATTCTGTGTCCAGTTGGAGGAAGAGAGCCGGTTTAAGAAGCAAGTAGTGATTCACACACATAGAGCACATAGAAGATCAAATACAAAACAAAGCATTTAACGTGCTACTTTAATTATGATGTGATTTGAGAAACTGGTTAATTAAACGATTTTAAGATGAAGTTTATGATGTTCTACTTTAATGACAAAATAAACTACGTGATTAAAGTGGAAATGTCGAGATTGAAGTTGACATTTCGTGCCTTTTCCCCACTGTGTGCCTTTTTTTCTCTGTACCCTAATAAGCTTTCATATGACACTCAGACAGTGGGCTACAACTCGCCTTTTCACGGCGACTTTGATATGTGACTTCTTTTTTATTTCCGGCACTGTGCGATTTTGTGAACGTGAGCTTTCAAGTTTCTCCAACATGCTATGTCACTCGATCAACTTCCTTTTGTTGATTATACCACGGTTTATTTGAACAAATAGTATGTTTTTCCTTTGCCTCCACTTGGTATTCGCTGAAATTCTTATATTTTCCCCCGTGCTTTTCCCAATGTCTTTTCACAGAAGGCTGAGCTTAATATTCATTTGCATATTCAAAGAGGCGTAATTCTGGGAGGAACTGGGGCGTTACATAAAGAGCGTGCACGAGCGTTACTTTTCACGCTGATTGGGATTTATGTAGCGGAAGAACGTGGAAGTTGGATTATACACAGATTCCTGCATCTGGATTTTTTGTGCGTAAGCACATTTCGGCTTTTGTGCTTATGCCATGTTATAGTGCGAGTTCTATGCACAGCGTTATACATGAGGCTCCAGATGGTTTACCAGGAAAGCCCCAAGCCCAGTCCGGTTATTTTTGTGTCTCACCTCGTATTTATGTTCACTGAGTTTGTTATTTATTGGTTGTTACATTTTACAACACATTTATTTATATATTTTTTATCCAAATTAGTCTTATATTTAACAGCTCCAACAATCAACCTACACCGTGTACTTATGAATAAAATATCTTGATAGATACATGAAGGAAATATTGAAGGACCTGTTGCAGTAGAAATTCACTTTCTTTACTCAGTTTTTGGCCATGTGTGTACCACAGACCAAGGCCTGTCTCAGAGTAAGAAATGGTTATAACCAACCTCAAAAACTTCAGAGTAACAGAAATTGGGTCCTACTTTTAGGAGTAGGAATAAAAGCATTTTATCAGTTTTCCTAAATTAGGAAATTACTTCTAACTCCATCAGGATTCAGAAGAGCTGTTCAGCTGCCCTAACACACTACAAACTGACAGAAAATGGTTTTCAGGCAGAGATCAACACACACATCCTATGAAAGGCTGAATGTTTTGGAAATGCTGAACAATAATGAACTTGATAAAAGATATCAATTTGACAGTGATGAATTTATATTTTTAGCAAATCTTGTAAATCACATAATCATTCCTTCTATGCACAGAAACTAGCACTATCAGCCAAAATGAAAGTGTTTATAACATTACTGTTTTGGCCACAGGTAAAATGCAGCTTTGCAATAGCAATGATTTGAGTATGTCACAACCAACCATTTCTCAAATTTTGTACCAAATTTTGAACACCATTACAACGTGTGAGGTAATAAACAGATTTATACAATACCCCATGACTTCACGTGAGGTAATGTTAAAGCAAATTGCATTCATGCAAATCACTGATTATCTTGGAGTTGTTGGTGTGATTGAAGGCACACACATAAAAATCAATGGCCCAAGTGAGGATGAGCATGCATAGGTGAATCACAAGTGATATCACAGTAGCAACACTCAAGTAATCATGGATGCAAGCTGTATTGTTGTAGCCAGCATATAATCCTGAAGATGAGCCCTGAAGGGGCTGAATGGGTGATTGACAGTGAAATATATCACACAGGTATGCTGAGCTCTGCATTCTGCAAACCCCTGAAACATTGGGTTACACTTTACAAACCAAGGAAGATTCAAAAAGGCAGACAGGGACTCCCAGGTCTTTGGAGCCTTATAGAAAGTAAGGTGGGGATCATAGAGAGAAGCATGGAATGAAACTCCACACAATAATCAGGAACACTGGAAGAGAGAAAGTGACCTCAGTAATAGTGCAGGAATAGCTGTGAATAGCTATAGTTTCATTAACTATACTTTTATGTGGTATTTCCCATGGTCATAACAGTGGGAAGGAGATTTTTCTGAAAGTATGGCTGTGATTCATTCACTGTTAAATAAAAGTGCCCATTATTGGGCTTTACTTTGATTTGGTTTGTGTGTCTCGGACTTTCCATCTCTATGCTTGTTACAGTACTGTTCTTGATATTGGTGTGAAGCTTCATGCAATATCCTACCTTATTATGTTTTCCATCTTTTGATTCTTCTTTTTCTTCTTCTCCAACTACTACATTGAATATTGTTATTCATATCTTTATTCTTTATTCTTGTGGTAAACTCTTAGTGTTAGTATCAGAAAGCTACAAAACATCATCACAAGTTCAGTTTTGTGGCTTGGGATGCAATAAAATCGTGATACCAAATACCCCCTATAAATGACAAAACTGATACATTGTAGAAATAATATTTTCTTTTTTATTTAAAACATTGCCTTCAGAAAATAATATTTTTTTTTATATCAAGTATTTGATCCTAGGTAAAGTCAGTTCAAAAGCAATAAAAGGAACTCTTAATTTAAATACCTGATCAATTTTTTATTTTATCATTTCATTGACTGGATATTATAAAGCACCCGTCATTCTCATAATGGGCCGGTAGGTATCTTGCAAGCCAACTAAAAGAGTATTTTTTTCTCACAGATTTAATAAATGATAATAGTTTTGATGTGATCTCGAGAGCTTAGTCTGCCATAATGTACACAAGCTGAATCAGTATTTATCACCATTTCAGCTCTTTATTAAATAAACAATTTTTTTATATAGAACCTTTCTCTAGCGAATACCATTGCAATGTTCTACAAGTACAAGTGATTCAAATATTTACAATTATTTTAAAAAAGGAGCAAAGGAAAGTTAAATGACATTTTCAGGCTCACAAAGTGAATCACAGAAAGAGATTTAACAAGAGTCTTTAATATTTAAAGTCTAATGCTGTAGCCACTAGGCATAACTGCCTTCAAACCAAATAAAATCCACAGATTTCCATTTTGAAAGAAACATACTTTTCTTAAATATAGTCTGCACTTTAAAAGCGGCATAAATTAAAGCGGGTTAAATTGGTTTAGTTTGCTATCCAGGCATGTCTTCACTGTGTGAAGTCTGCATATTCTTTCTGTGTCTATTGGTATTTTTTTTCAGGGTACTCAGGTTTTCCAACCACATGATCATGATATGCAAATTGGGGTAGTTAGTGACTTTACTTTGCCCCAATATAAGTGATTATGGATGTGGGCGTGATGTTATGTTTCAGGCATAGGTCAAATGTGCAGGTCATATTTACACATTTACCCCATGTCTTAGAATTTCCTCGGCTTTTCTTCTTTCACTCCAAACACTTCCACATTAATTCATTTGTAATTTTAAAGTAAAGCTTTATAAGTGTGAATATGTGTGGAAATGTGCCCTGCGATACACTGACAGGTGGTTTCTGCCTTGTTCCCAATGCTGCCATGATAGACGCTGGCCACCCCGAGTACCTTGAATTGGATTAAGCAGGTATAGAAATGAACAGAATTTCTAATGTTGTTTAGACTTTATTCTTTATTGTATTATGTTAAATGTCTCAATAAAAACTAAAGTGAGCACTATGGTTGTGAAACATGGGTGGAAAAATATAGCCTGCAGGACTATGAATTTTATACTGCTTATTTACAAACAGAAATTAATTTCATGTTGTATTAAGTTAAATTAATTCTTATATTTATATTTTTTGCAGCTTAGTCAGTTTTTAGAATATAAATTACAAACACCATGCATTTCTAATGAAACCTTGTCACCCCTTTGCAGTTTTCGGCAGAAGCGGCCTTAGGGGTGTGCAGGGCCTAGGGCTGACCAATCCCACACGGGGCCGGTTTTGTCAAACGCTGTCAAACGTATGTGTGAACTGTATAAACTTGAGTATGAATTTAATAAAAATAATGTTAACATACACAGATTTTCTCATTACAGTATTCAGCAAAATTTTTGCAAGATAACACGCAGAGTTTTTCAAAATATAACTGGAGAAAACAACTTGACAAATCTGCTCAAACGGGACATATGGACCTGAAAAGCAGGGCCCCCTTAGGCGCGAGGCCTGGGGCGGTCGCCCCACTTGCCACCCCCAAACACCACTCTTTGTTTTCCAACTACAATACAACCTTATAGAAAAAAGTCAAACCTGTTCCCTGATGTTAAGTTCCACTGTGCACATTTCACTTTGAAATTATTTTTCTGCTGAAAGTACAAAAATAGACTGGTGCAAGGAGACTAACTGGAGAGGCCACCCAGTGTACAAAAACTATGTCCATCTCTTTCTGGCAAATTCTTCAAATTTTCCAGGGAATCATGCAGGATACAATCACCATAACAGGTGCCCAGGAAACATACATGTCCAAACCACCTCATCTAGCTATTCTTGATCTGTGAAAGCAACATTTCGACTCTAAAGTTTCCATTCTGCCTGCCAGTGTCTGGACTTTTTCAAGGATTTAACTCCTGCCTCACAATCAAAATCAGGTACAACATCTGCAAAAGACAGTGTGAAGAAAACATAAACAATAATAAAGGTTTGGGGATCCACTCCATATATTGTAGGAATTGCTGTAAGGAAAAATGATGCGTAATACTCCGCCAAGTAACCATGTAATAACAATGCAATTTGCCAGTCCATTATGTTATTTCACAATGCAATCTCAGAGCCTTTCTTTTACTTCTTGACTTTCTTTTCTCAGTTAGGTGCTACTGTTTCTGTTTTATACTGTATATGATCAAAACATTATGTTTCTTTTGTACTCCTGTTTAAAAATAAGATTTCCCACATATTCTAAATGACACACAGCATTCTATATGAATAAAATGGACATCCAATAAAATAACACCCTCAAGTAATTTTAAGCTACATCAAGCTTTAATTTAAATAACCTAATTGGTTTCAAGCAAAATATTTCCTCAGTGTGGAAAATTCTAATATTTTTTTTATTTCTCAAGTGTTATTTATATGATTGCAACAGAGAAGGCTATGAAAGACAAAGGGAGTAAAGGAAATACAGAAAGAAAATACTGAGTGCATTTGTCTTCCTCTGCTTGTGTGTGAACATGTGTATGAATGAGCATATGTGTATATAAAAAAAATTGTGTGGGTAGAAGCACAGTTTACTGCAGGCTGGTTTCTGTACAGAAAATGCCAGCCAGTGATTAATCTCGTATGTCGCCGAGTTGTGAAGCTGAGAAATGAAAGAGGCTGTGCCCTCCATGTTCTCCACTCTTGTTAATGTGTTTTCCTGTCAAGCCTCTAAGCCTGGTCACCGGCTTAGCTAGTAGCATTGATTGATGGTAAGGGAAGGCCTCCCATCTTTGAATAAGGATCTGTTCAGTAAACACATAAAACAGATAAATGCAAAGCTGACTGCATTAACCACAGTGCTGCCAGATGCACAGCCAAAAGCGACATAATAGAACATTAGACTGTAATGTGATCTTTGCAGTGCATGCTACTTGCTTTGTGCTGTATGTGTCACTGTACTGTAGGCTCTGTTTTGGAGAAGCTGGATAACATTTGACAGACAGCAATGAAAATGGTTTGCTGGCTTCTTAGTTTGAAAGGTTTTCTACTATTTACCCATAAAATATAAAGTATGTCAGATTCAACAAGGTAGGAAACCAAATCCATTGTGCCAACCTAACCTCCCTAATACTAACTAATGTTAATTACTTGCAAGCGTACCCCTTTGATTATACACAGTATTTCTGACATCACTTACTTATCATTTTACAAGACACTATGTGTAACAAGCATTATGGTATTTACTTTTTACCATGACAGCATATTTAACAATGACCCTATCTACTGTATATACTCTATATAAAAAAAATGTCTGCCTGTCCTGTACAACCCTATACCCTTTGACCGTTATGGACCAAATTTGGCATAGTTGCTCTCTAGGAACATACAGATATGATTGACTACTTTGAAAATTGTGACCCTGGGGGCCCAGTGAATTTTTGTTTTTCCTGTCTGCTACATTTTGTACACCAGTGCCAACTGCTGGTTTAGAGCAAGTGAAACGTCTGAAAAGACTGAAGCAAGACTAGCCGAAAAAATGGCCAGAGTTTATTTACTCAAGCAATTCTGCGTTCTGCTTCAGTCTATTGTTATATAACAAGGAGTCTTGTACACTTTTGCAGGGAGGTTTTGGGTGAAGCTGGATCACAAGGTAAAATCAAATGGTTGTTGTTTAACCCCTGCTTGGTCGGCTTTTCATTATAACTTAAGCAATGTGAACTGTCCACCTTGAACTAAGAGGACGAGGCAGACATGGCAGTGTCTACGGTTACAACCCAGAAAGGAGTTACCACAATTCTTGACTCTAATTAAACCCAAAATTAACAAATTTTCAGCTCACGAGAGCAGAGACATTGATAGAGAGTCAATGTGGATGATGGATTGGACAGCAAGGTCACCATTACAAAGAATGTATAAACTTCTGCTTTCTTTCCTTAACCCATTCTACAAATATACACAGGCAGTGTCAGGTATTTCGGTTTGTAAAATTATACTTTCTTGGATTCCATTAAATCTTTTTAACCTTAATGGCATGAATAATTAACCCAAACCATGAACAGCAGCTGCAACATTTCATTATAACCAATGTTAATCCTTGTAATTACTTTAACATTTTATTTGATTTGATGTTGTCTTACCATATTATCAGATTCATGTATGTATTGCAAGTACCTTACAAGAAAGGTACCAACTAATCGCCTAGGTTCTTTTACCTGTAACCTCTTACATGTTTCACTGTCTATGCTGTACCCCATGTGTTTCACCCAGTGGACCTCAACGGCAGGCTGCTCAATGACTGAGATTGTCTTTAATTTTAAATATATATTTCAAACCATTTTACCACTAAAGTGGACTTCTCAAAGGTTTCCCCTTGTGACCCTAAGGGACTGCAGTTAGACAAGGAATAAACAATCTAACTACCAGGCCTACACTAGCAGCAGCAAAAAAGAAGCACTGGCTTTAAACTTTCACTCACAAACTACACAGGATGTATTTGCATTAAAAGCAGTAACAACAAGTACAAAGTGATACATACAATCATTCAACCTGAATGGGTTAAATCTTCTTGTAGTGCCATTAACAACAGCAAGATACTAAATGAACATTTCCAGGTGGCTTGTTTTCTTTGTTGCAGATCATATTATCTTCATCAAAAACAAAGAGAATCAAAACTCTTTGAAAAATGTCAGTTCTGTAAAAGACAGCAGCTCCCACTCCTTTCATGCTCATGTATTTAAGGCACTCTCGATCACTTAGTAACAGCTTTTCATCGCTAGCTAGTTTCCTGTGATTCCAAACATGCAAAACAATGTAAAATTTCACTTTGAGTTCCATCTCTCCCACTATGCACTACACACCTATTCAGTTTGACCAAACTGAGGATAAAGGATTATTTTCACTGAGGTGAAAAGTTTAAAGTGTCCCTTATGCAGATGTCTTGTTTGAGTTCTGTACCTGTTACTTCAAAAAATAATCTCAATCACAGTTTTAATTCATCTTAATATTCATGTAGATGTTTCTTGCTGCCAGATCTTCTGGTTGATTGAAGTCTGTTTGGCTTGTATTTCACATTGTTTCTTTCTTTTAATGCACTTGTAATTAAAAATATGTTACCCTTTATGCACCCAAGTGTTTCTGGTAATGTAGTTCATTTAAAAAAATATTTCAGGAAGAACAATTTAAAATGTAGGGATGCTGAGCAGCTGCAGCCTCCATATCATTTTACTGTTTTTCTCAAAAATTTAAACATATTTAGTGGTTTGAATTTATGATGCAAAATCAGAATCACTTTTATTTGCTAGTAGTTAATATAAATCGATTTCAAAGAATGATAACAAGAACAAAGAACAGAATATTTAACTGAAAGGGTACATTGTAGTAAATTTTAATTAGGGAAATAGTTGCATCTTAAGTCTGTAGTCACCGAGGCTGTCCAGGTACACTGACTGGTCACCCCTACATGAAACCATGTTTAAGTGCTCGAATAAAGTAACATGCTAGTTTGATTCCATGAGCTTTCTAGTGCCCTCTAATGATATTTCCTCTTCTGCTTAATCCAGTTCAGGGTTATAGGGTGCAAGATCCTCTTGCTGCAGCAATTGGTGCAAGACAGGCATCAACTATGTTCTGAACACCATTCCATCACAGTGCACAACACACTCATTAGGCTAATGTAAAGTCTCCTGTTACTCAAACATGTGATATGAGATTTGAAACCAGACATCAGTGACTGTGAAACTGCAACATCTTGAACCATTGTTTGGGCCCCCCATAGGAGTTCTAAAGGGGCCCATAGAAAAAGTATTATGTAATTGTCAAAGCTTAAGAGTTGCAATAACTTGACCAAGCAATGCACAAGAAGAATAAGTAATGTGAGAATATGTGATAAGTTTATGTATAGCAGCAGAAAAACACAGAAACATAGAGAGAGTCTAATAATCATCAGAGCACGGTAAGCATTGTCAAATGTTAAAATAAACAGAGTCAGATCCATCAACAATGTATCTGAAGAAAGAAAGACAGACAGAAGATATTTTAAGACATTATTCAGGCACCTACCGTGTTTCCCCGAAAATAAGACAGGGTCTTTTATTAATTTTTGCTCCAAAAGATGCACTAGGGCTTATTTTCAGGGGATATCTTATCCCCTGAACAACAATATATATTTATCCAAATACAGTCATGTCATCTTCTTCTGGAATATCATCATAACTTTCCACATTCAAACCCTGAATTTTCTGCTACTCCAGCCGCTTTTAAGATCCTCCAGGGTCGAGGTGCGTGCTTCGATGTTTGATGAATGGTTCGATATGGTGAAGCAAAATGCCGACATACAAAGGCATTCGTTGTGCTTTGATATTCAAGCATCGCATATTCCCCAAAGTAATGACATGATACATTTTAAAAGTCTCACATACCATCTTCTGTGCCATCATTTTTTTTGCACATTCACAATACCATCAGAATGTACTGTGGCGCATTTGAGCCACAGAGAAAAAAAAATATAAGGACATAATAAAAATGTCTATTTTGTGATTAAAGTGGAAATTTCGGCGTTAACCCGAAAATGTCCACTTTAACCTCATAGTTTACTTTATCATTAAAGCAGACCATCGTAAACGTCATCATAAAACTGACCCAGTTTAGGGCTTCTAGGACTTCCTCCTGAACTGACAGCAGTGGCAAGCAGCATCGCCACATAGAACACATTAAATTTATAATATGTTTAGAATTCTTAGATTTATACTTGATATCACTTTTATGATGAAATGCATTAAAAATATGTATGCTACATTTTACAGATAAATTGTTAACTTCGTTTAAATAATGAATACTGCTAATAGTTACACATATGGGGTGGCACAGTGGCAGAGTGGTAGCACTGCTGTCTCGCAGGGAGCCACGTCCCTTGTGATCCCTGCCTAGAATTTGCATGTTTTCCTGGTGGGTATCCACAGTGTGCTCACTTTTCCATCCAAAGGCATGAAGGTTTGGGGATTTGGTGAAGCTACAATGACGCCAGTGTATGTGTGTGCTTGTATTCACCTTGTAATGAGCCGATACTCTGTCCAGGGGTTTTGCTTCTGTCTTGTGCCGATGCTGCTGGAATGGGCGCATCCCCAAACCAATGGATGTAATCATTAAACATCCTTTTCAGAGATACTGTGGCAATGTGTCCTCGGAATTTAATGGATGTTTCGGGCACACGCATCGCATCACGTGAAGTATAAACCTGGCCTTAGGCGCCTTACTTTTCATTTGACGATCTTGAATAGGGCTTATTTTTGGGGTAGGACTTATATTACAGAGCAGCCTGAAAATCATGCTAGGGCTTATTTTCGGAGTAGGTCTTATTTTTGGGGAAACACGGTAGTGTTTAGCTGTTACGATTAAACTAAGAAAATATTAAAACAAAGTGAAGAAAATTTAAAATAAACATTAAAAGGTAAAATAAAAATAAAACTACATCAGTAGGTTTAGTTTTTCACCAGTTTTCTGATTCTGGACACTTTTGTCAAGCTACCTATAACTTGGCCTCTTGTTCAGTATACACAAAGACAGGGCCAACTGGATAATTGTACAGTGTCCATTTTGTGGTTTGTTAATGGCTACATTCTGCTCAGGTATGTCAAGTTTAGAGAAAAATGTTATAGTCAAAAAGGATTACTCACTACTGAGTGAAGTAACAGGTAAGAAAATGCAAAAACCTGATGAGCTGAAACATTTTTCTTTTGTGATGTGCTTTGCATATAACATTTTAGGAAAAGGTTTTGTTGATAGTAGGCTTTTGAACTACTTTATAGAGTAAGTGTAAGGAAAGCCAGCAGCTTGTCATAACTGACATCAAACCAAATGAGCATCCTGAAATTCTGTTTTGGTGTACAGTGCTGGATGAGTTTGTTGGGCTCAGTCACAATTACATCTAATGTGCCATCATTTATGAACAAACTGAAATTTTATACAGAATTATCTGTATCTGATACAACTACCTTGTGCTTTAGAGATCAGTGAACAGCAGATCTGAAAGTTACTCAATGATTTTGTTACACCATGCACATTCAGAAGTGGCATCAGTGTTTACTGTTAATGCAAAATAATCATCTTTGTGGGCTTTACTATCATTAGGACTATAACCTATAATACTGCCACTATTATAACACGATAAATCGCTTATTTTTTCATGCTCCAACAGCCTGATTTTAGTCCTTCCAGCCACTCTACATCACTACCTGCAGTTCACTGGAGAAGCTTAAACTCAAGGATGGCAGTATACGAGCACTTAACAGCGGATGAGGTACCACAGGAATAACCTGCAGGGGTTAAAGCTGTCTGAATCTATCCATATTAGGTAGGAATATTTATTTGAAAACAAAGAATGCTTTTTCATACAACTTGGTTAATTCTGGGGGCTCTGTATCATGCTGGGCTCTGGTTAGCAACCTAGGTTAGCCTATACAGAAGTCTGCGATTGTAAGTAAATAAGTAAACAAGAAAGCAATCAGTCAAAGAATAGACATAGATAGATAGATAGATAGATAGATAGATAGATAGATAGATAGATAGATAGATAGATAGATAGATAGATAGATAGATAGTAATCTCCAAATATGTTTGAGTGCCTTGAGATTACCTTCTATCTATCTACAATTTAATGCCAAAAATAAGAACTACATAACCATCACTAATAATTATTTAAGTCTCATAGAATGAATTAATAAGGAATCAAGAAGCAACAGGAAGCTATATTAATAAAAAAAGCCATTCCAATATGGAAAAAAAATGGAATTGCCAAAATAAGTAAGCAAATTATTACTCAGATATAAAGGACCATAGTCATCAAAGTCTTTTAATTTATTTTAAAGATTGCAACAAACTAAGAAAGATGGTTAACTACTCCTAAGGATCTGTATGTTATTTTTTAAAATGAATATTTAATGTGTTTTATCCTATTATTATATTTTATATGAAGGTAGAAGGACCCATGATTTTTGTTCAGTGCTCTAGCACTTTGTATCATGTCTTATACTGAGTGTGTTGTGATTTTAATTGGTACAATGTCTTCTAAAAAACAGCCATAAAAAGAAATAACAAAGAGGACATAAAAAATTCTTTCCGATATTCATAGTTAGATATTCACAATATTTAAGTCTTTGAAAAATTAACCATGATGAATGGATGGATAAATACTATCATTACTATAAAATATTCCATCCTTTCACTATTTGATTTGCTTGATCCAGTTCAGAGGTGTGTGGTCCAGAGACTATCTCAGCCCACCAGTGACAAGGCTCAATACTCTAAGTCATGTTACGGTAATGGAATAGAATTGTATTACTCTTTACATCTTACATTAGAACTTTTGTTAAATTACTAGCAAACTACCAGTACACTAATATAACAGCAGTACATCAAAGCTAAAGGCACTGGTAAGGTGATTGGTGCATAACAGCTGAATACTGAAGAGAAGCACATAATTCATTCAAATAAAAACCAAAACACAATGATTTGCCCCCACTAGAGTCAATATTTAATATAGAATAAGACCAAAGAAAATAAGGAATATCTAGGATTTTACCATGTACAATATAAAAATGTTCTGTTTGAATACAAATGTCAACAATGGTTTATGTGACAGGAATGGGTTAAATAAATAACACATAATTGGGTGCCTGACTTGTACACCCACTGCTAATGTGGCATAAACATTTTTAAAGACCTTCAAGCGTTCATATTTGGATCTGAGGTATTATCCCACTCTTCCTTTTAGTGTGAAAAATAAGGTTATACACACCCACCCGTGCAAAATTCAAATGCCTAAAACGGAAAATAGGACACTGCAGGCCTAGCAACCCAAAGCATTGCCCTTAATCTTGGATAATCTTTGAAAACTTCCAGGGGATTTATTGCAGGGATGATCAGTTAATAAACTGGCTCATAAAAGTGGTTCAATTGCATTTTTACATGTTTACATACACCATATTAATCTCTTGATCAAGAGATTAATTTTTGCTACTGTGATATTTTACTGTGGGCATATTCTTTTAAGTTCTTTATTTTTCTTATGACCCAGAGATGTGAATCATATTTGACCTTTTAGAAAATAATATGTTGACAAAAAGTAATAAAAAATATGTAATTATTTAATTTTAGTTGTAGTTCAGTTATCACAAGAAGCAAAAATACAAGCATTTTTAAAATAAGAAAACAACATGTTGGAGCCACTCATAATCATAATTCCATCTATACTGGATGCAAAACAACAACTGGGGCCTGACATTGCTTAGTGTGTTGTTTCCGCTTTTCCTGTCATCATGAAGATGCTGGACAGATTTTTTTTTCCTTCATCCTGAACAAGCCATCTTCATTTTCATTTCATTTTTTATGGACTGTTTTATTGAAAATGAAATTTGGTTATACAGTTCTCTCTACTATTATGGCAATACTTTCACATTTTTATTTTGTATGGTATTAGCAGTCTTTTTGATCCCTTTTTTTGACTTTCTACAAACATAGATTGCCTAAAAGTAAAATAGTGGTTGGGAAGAAGATGCCATGTTATGAAGGGGGCAAAAACTGCTAAAATGCTTCAAAATTTACATCATGGAATCTTGCTGACCCAAGGGTATGTGCTTCTAGATAAATATGAAAGACTGACAGGCTTTTGATCCCTAAAGCTAACAGAAAAAAGAGGCCTTCGGATATAGACACATTGATTATTGCCATGAAACACATTGATTATTGCCGTCTCTCATAGGGACACGTTCAAAGAGCACTGTGGAAATAAGTGTTGAAGCACTGCTTTTATCAGCACAAAGAAATTAATCTGTTTTAGTCTTAACAAATGCTGTGGCATCCTACCGATTTAAAGAAACAAATTTTCTCATTTGTGGCAGGCCTCAAGCAGAGATTGGATGCTCACATCCAAGGTATTGATGTATACAAGCCTAATAAACATACGCCATTACAGAACAAACTCTGACTCTATGCTTTTTTCATTTTCAGAAACACAGATTAGAAGTACCTGCTGAGGTATTCAAAGGCAATGTTAGTACCTTAATTTGCGTTATTTTAAAATCACAGCAGGCGTGTAAACAGTTTCAGCTATACAAGAGCAAACAAGTGCAACATAAAAAGGTTCATTCAGTGGCAGGATGGTGGAATGTACATGATAGAAGAATAACCATTTTGAAACTCTCATTAGGAAATTCTATAACATAGTGTATTTCCAGTAAAGTGTATTTAATTATGGTGACTTCCCTCTGATGAAACCTCAAGGGACTGAGCCTAATTACTTTTTGCTTTAATTACTCTATGGTTGTCTGCAAAGTGTTCTATCTATCTATCTATCTATCTATCTATCTATCTATCTATCTATCTATCTATCTATCTATCTATCTATCTATCTATCTATTTTCAGAAAAGACATCACCTAAATTAGAATATTGTCATATCTTTCATATAAACATTTCAGAAATATAGAAGTGAAATCTCTTGTGACTACCAAAACAGCTGCTTATAAAAGCTCTTTTTTGTACAAAAAGTGACAGTAAATAATACCAAAATGAATTGAGGCAAGTATATTACTGTTGATGAGTTTTACCTTATTATTTGTGCAAACTCCTCTTACATATAATATCAGTGATATTTTTACTTGTCAGTTTATTAGATTGTCACACACATGCGAATAGGAGACAACTAAAAGGCCTGAATAATTATAATTCCATGCGTGAACAGGGGGCGGCGAGGTGCACTAATTGTCTCTCAATCCCTTACAGACCTTTCACGGGAAATCCCCCCCTGGTTCCAGCACTATTGATGATGTCACTTCCTGTCCCAGCGCTGCCGATGAAGTCACTTCTGGTTCCGGCCCTGATGACATCACGTCCTCCACTGGCCTTTAAAGCCGCCATTGTAAGTGAATGAGTTCAGTTCAGTTGTGGACTCTGATCTGTTTATTATTTTCAAAAGCATTTGCAACCAGGACACAATATATGGGTTGCTGCCCCAAACCTTTATGATGTCTCAGAGTCATCCTTATCACAAGATTTTGTTATTTTGTTTATTGGCTATTAGTCATATGGAACAAACACTTAATCAACTTATCATCATGAAGAAACAGAGAAAGGCTGAATACATTAAAGCAGTGTGGCTTTATGTCTAAAGTGTTGGACTTTAAAGTACAAAATAAAGAACCAAGCCTATCTAATGTGTAGAGTCAAGAAATGAACTGGATTTAGCACATTTGGTATTGGATGAATGGATTTATGTTGGAAAAGCAGTACAGTTTGATTAGTTTGTGTGTGTGAAATACAATATAAAAGTGGTTATTTTATTTATTTATTTTATTTCTTTTTTTAAATTTTATTATACTTTATTAATCCCGAAGGAAATTACTTGGTTTTTTGCATACCACTTGGGGTCAGAGTGCAGGGGCAGCCATTGTACACCGCCCCTGGAGCAATTGAAGGTTAAGGGCCTTGCTCAAGGGCCCAGCAGAGTAGGATCTCTTTTGGCAGTGACGGGGATTCAAACCGGCAACCTTCTGGATACCAGCACAGATCCTCGACTATTCTGTTATTTTATAACATAATAGAATATTATTATTACAAGGTATATATAGTGACTTTGCAACTACTATAACCTGCTGGACAGAATGATGAATTGACCCTTATTATTGCTAAGAATGACAGCCTCATCCTTTAACATATCTTGTTAATGTCAGATTGGCACTGACCCATCGTGTACAAGGGTTCTGTTGACAGAACTATGCACTGCTCTGAAGTCGAATCTTTCAGAGCACAAGACCTGACCAAGAAAATACTGTGTCTTATTCAACTAGTCACACAAGCTGAAAGAAAAAAATTAAGAAAATCAAAGTGATCATTCCATGACAGTGTTCAGTCAGAAAAAAAGTGGTTTAATAAATCAAGGAAGGAGACAAAAAAATGGGTACATATCAAGAACAGTAAAAGACAAAAATCAACTTTCAAAAATTCAGAGCAAAGGCAAAAAGAGTTTAAACATCAGCAGTAGAAAATTCTGCCTTTAAACTGGGTAGGAGAAGAGGCTAGGAGGAACTATATTCGAGTACAGCCCGACTGAAGAGTTTTTTTACATACCTCTGCATTATATGATTGCCTGAAAGATAATATCCATCCATCCATCCATTTTCAAGCCCGCTGAATCCGAACACAGGGTCATGGGGGTCTGCTGGAGCCAGTCCCAGCCAACACAGGGCACAAGGCAGGAACCAATCCTGGGCAGGGTGCCAACCCACCGCAGGACACACACAAACACCAAGCACACACTAGGGACAATTTAGAATCGCCAATGCACCTAACCTGCATGTCTTTGGACTGTGGGATGAAACCGGAGCACCCGGAGGAAACCCACGCAGACACGGGGAGAACATGCAAACTCCACGCAGGGAGGACCCGGGAAGTGAACCTAACTGGGGGGTCTCCTAACTGCGAGGCAGCAGCGCTACCACTGTGCCACCATGCCGCCCGAAACATAATATTGTGCAGTAAATAAATTAGATATGTATGGCCAACAAAAGACAAAATGTGGAAGAAGGAGCTTTTGGCAGAACCCTAGGCAATTTCTGATAATTAACGTTTGAATTTCAGGATATAATGTATTATCAAAATAGTGGAAAGTAATTGTATAAATCTGTAGTACATCACTAATTAGTACTTCGATAATAATGAATCGGCCGGCCCTGATTAATGTGTGCCACATTCAAACATAACTGTATAATTACCATCAATTGTTCTGTATTTTGATCCAAATGAATCCATTTTTTTTTTACTGACAAGAAACAAACACCTATTCTGAATATGTCATTTACACTTGACTGTTAACAAGATATGCATTTTTGAGATTTGTGAGAACCCATAGTACCATTGCACTACATATTTCATAATCAGGGGATCTAAAGTAACAAAGTACATAGTAAGTAGATTTAACTGTAAATACCTTTGACTTTAACTCCACTACATTTTACAGCAAATATCTCGACTTTCTTCTTCGTTACTCAACATGATTACATTTAACAACAACAACAATGATAATAAAAATAAGCAAATTTTATTTATATGTGGTCTCTTCTAGACACAAAGCCCTTTACAAATATTCAAAAAGATACAATAGGAATAAAACCACATAAAATATTGGATACAATTAATATCAGAAATTAAATATCAAAATAAACATAACTACAAAGTTACAAATTATTATAGGAAATAAAGTATTTTCTTAATATTTTGAATATTGCAGTTTATTCATTACTAGATTATATCATTTTCATGATGAAATGTAGTAGGGATTATGTTATATTGAAAAATTAAGTTAATTTAAATAATTTATACAGTTAATGCTTACTCAATGAGTGTGGTTGTCATTTATGTCATACTAGCTATGCTGTGCTTTTAAGATGGGTTAATCTAATTAATCAACGTAGACCTCAGTGTTAAAGATTGCAGTATAGCACTCAACATGTCTCTGTTATATGCCATTTGGTATGGGATTTACAAAAGCAGTTGTAATGTTTGTGATATGCCACCTATTTAAATAGCAAATGCAATGTATTTTATTGCTAAAAATACTTATGTGCCATGTTTTGTAATAACAGACATATAGACATATGTATACTTTTATTAGGATGGATGTCTGTGGTGTCTTTTGCATCTGTGTTTGTGATCTCTGTGCTGATTTATATTCTTTGTCCGAAATAATAATCAAAAAATTACATCAATTACATCATTTCACTTTTCACAAATGTATTTAATCTTACATAAGGGACAAAAACATCACCACATAATGAAACTATTCTCCATTGACTTGCAGTACTTTTTGCTATGAGACTCAGGGGTGGAGTTAACACAAAAAGTAGCAAATGTGTAATGTATGTACACAATAAAGTTACTTGTTAGTCCTAAATATTAGTAATTTACGGGATGTTCACCCCAGTTTTGAAAATATAAGGTTTTGATGACCAAGTGTAATTCCTCTGAATAAAAGGTTTTCATAAACTACTAGGACACCTTTATCTTTTAAAATTTAAAAAGAAGGAAAAAAATATCAGAAAGTTAAAAAAGAAAAAAGCAGTTAAAAAAGGCAAAACCTAACAAAACAGTATTCAGCCCCTACCTAGAAAGACAGAAGAGCCAAAAGCATGGCCAAAAATAATTAGAAAAAAAAAAGAAAAGAAAATTTAATTTCCCCCTTCCTCGATATAAATGCCTGCTTTAAAATTTTAATCAAATCTTGCCATATTTTAAACAAGTTATGAAGATACCTTTCTATGCAATGATTTAATTCTTCTAATTTCAAATAATATAGAACATTAGTGATCCATTGATTTATAAAAAATAGGTTGGGATTCCGCCAGTTATGCAAGATAAGTCTACATACTAGTAGTGTGGTATAGACAATTACAATCAATTTGTTCTTTTCCACTTAAAGATTGTTTGTGACTACACCAAACACAGCTGTCTGATAAGCATTCAAATGTTTTTGTCCTATATGTTGTTTATTTGGTGCACTTCCAAAACACATGGCCCAGTTAGTCTGGAGCTAGATTGCAACGCAAGTTGGTTGTATTTTGCCCTGGATACATTTTTGACTATTTCAAGTGAGATAAACGTGATCAATGAAATATTTTAAGTTGAATTATTATATTTGCTCATATAGAGCTGGAGTGTATTCTATGCATAGCTGCCTTCCACTCCTTTAATTGAAAGATCCTTTTCCACAACACCCTAGGACAGGGTTCTCCAACCTTTGTTCCCCTGAGAGCTAGTTTTACAAAATGAAAATGTCCGAGAGCTACTAATGTTTTCTAACATTTATTCTCATAGCTTATTTCAACCCAAACAAACTGAATAAGCTTCTTTTGCCTGAACATTTACAAACTGTTGGTGTCCACAACTCACATTTTGCATTTAAACATCACAAAAAATATTTTGTTCACCAGCAAGTGCATTTTGTATGTCTGTATGCATTTTCTAGTGTATCTCACACTATTTAATTAAAACATGAAGGCTGTCAAAACAAAACAATGCAATTCCAAATACACAGCTATTACGGGTTAATTTGTCATTTTGTTCCATGTCACTGTTTCACTTCACAAGAGTATTCACATGTCCACTTGCATGTGTGATGTGTTTTTTAGTTAGTCAGATGACTGGCACTGCATTGAGTCAACAAAAGAGGTGTATGGTGAACTGTAGCCACTTAGATTCACTCTTATGGAGTAATTTAAATGTTCATCTGTCAGTCTTGTTCTGAACTTTGATTTCATGAATTATATGTCAGAAAAGACAGACTCACAGATGTACTGTATGTAGACCCAAACAAAGTAGACATTTTCAGAGCTGCTTGGATAAGATTCTTATAGTTATCTGGCTCTACTAAGCTCCAGAAATGCTGTTGAGACTTTAACTGCACATTATTTTGAAGATTTACTAATATATAAAATCCAAGTCTGTCTATGTCTGTCCGCTTTTCACGAGAGAACTACTTAACTGATTTCGATCAGGTTTTTTTCTATAATTTACTTGAGTATTCTGGTTGATTTTGTGACTTCTGTCATTTCACTATGTATTATAGTTCACTTGCGATACTGGTTTATTTGCATGAATCCTAGATCAATACAACGGGCCTGGGGAGGGGCCTTCCTCACTCACTTGCCAGTTTCAGGATGTGTTCCTTAACTCCACTTAGCTAGCAAATGAGAGAAGAAATTAATTCAGCTTAGTTTGATATTAAAATAAAGTGTTACTTAGGTCTTGATGAGTTTGAGTCTGGATATTCTCTTAAGTGCATGCCACATTGAAAAGTTAGATTGCAATTCAGATTGTGGATCGTGACTTTGTGTTAAAAGGTCGTGATATGATTTTTTGGAAAGATCGCCCACCCCTAATTTGACTAATCAAGTTTTCAAATTTATGTAGGATTCATTCACCCTTTGGCAAGCTACTTGGAAAGGGGTAGCGAGCTATCGGTAGCTCGCGAGCGACATGTTGGAGACCCCTGCCCATAGGATCTTTGAAAGAAAAAGACTTTCAGATATTTTTTTACAGTATATTGCTGAGATATTGTTAAGATGCTGTCTGAATCTTCAAGACCAATCACTATTTCTTCCAGAATAGAAGTTAATGAATGGTGTGGAAAATTGGATAGGTTTCTTTTAGTAAATTTCTGAGTTAAAAGTACAGGCAATATAGCTCATAGTTCTTTTTAAGATGACAAGTAGATAATTAAATTAAATGAAAAACAAACAAATTTAGGTAATAGTGCAGGTTATCACATTTCTGAAGGTCATTGCGTGAGGTAGAGGCGGGCGAGTTCCTTTGGTAGGCGATCCCTTGTACTTTTCAGTCGGCAACATGCCTTGGTCTGGTGCACAACGTGCTTTTGCTGTCGAAGCGTTCTTCTAAAACATCAAATCCATCATCACTACACAACATCTTCCGAACGCACTACAGAATTCCTCCTAACGGTGACGTCCCAAATCAGAAAATCAGAAATGAGACCCCTGCAAAATGAACGTGTTACAGTTTGGTGTGCCATTGCAGAATTTGGCATTGTAGGCCTTACTGTTTTGAGGAGGGGGGAACAATGGTCACTGTCATGTCAGAACATTATGTGGTAGTGCTAGAACTTTTTGCGGCCCCAAATGAAAAAAATGGATGTGGTGGATGCCTGGTTTCAACAACATGGAGCAACAGCTGATATGACATAGTGACCCATGCAAGTTTTGCGGGAGATGTTTCTGGGGAAGCTGATCTCCCTGCACGGCGATGACGGGTGGCCTTCATGTTTGGCTGATCTCGTTCCATGCGATTTCTTCTTGTGGGGCTATCACAAGTCGAAGGTACAAACACACTAACCTCAAAACATTCAAGCCCTCAAGGATGCTTTTCACTAAAAAATCACCTCTATTCCCCATGAAATGGCCGAACGAGTCATGTGAGCGTCCAGAAATCATCTCGAAGAGTGTATCTCTAATGATGGCCACCACCTTGAAGTCATAATTTTTAAAACACAGTGAAAAAAATCTATATATATAAATGTATACCCTTTCTTGTGTCGTAATGAACTTTATTTTATCTTGTTGCGTTTTTGTAGAATAAATGTTTGAAATGTGGCACTCTTTTTGGCTCACCCTACATTAAAGAATAAGCAAGAAAGGAAAAAGGTAAGGTCACATGGCTGGGAGGATGGACAAAAAAAAAAGGTCCAGTTAGGCTGGAGAAAAAAAAATTTGAAGTGCTCCAAGATCAAAAAGACCACTCAGCCTCCACTGGGCATTCTACCAAAGGTATATGTCATCATAAGACACATGTCAACACAAGAAATATCTCTTCCTCAGTTATATCTATCTCTGCAGTAAAGACCATTGGCAGTTTTTATCCAAAACTGATCTGTTGCTGTGGATTGTAGGCTCACATCATTCTCTTCCTATGGTGGCCAGGAAACATCCTGTGATTCAGTTTTCTACCTAATACTAAAGCTGTGCTCCTGCAAGAAACAATCAAATCTCATTTGAATGTGGATTACTCAGTTACTGAAGGGATTTTCATTTGTTATTTTCAATGAAAATTATTATGTTGCAAATTATGAGGCAGAGCGTTGGTTCAATTATGAAGAAATATTGTCCCCTAAGCAAATGGTCATTAGCAGCCTTTCTCTGTTCTGGCTGGCTTCCAATCTCTTTTTTTTCTTTAAATAATTCCTAACATTATGTCTGTTCACCCAGTACAAACTTTACAGCTACGATTTGGATAATATGAAAGAAACTACAAATCACTTAGCATTTAGATTTAGCAGATTCATCAGGTCTGTTTTTTATTAGGTCTTTTTCTAATACACTGATTGCACAACAGCAATGCCTCCGGCAACATAAAAAACAAGAGAGACATATGATCCTGAGGTGGCTAAGGGTAATCAAAAAATCTATATGGCTAAATTCATTCACTAGAAATTTTTCATTTACGCAGTATACTGAGCAATTGCTTTTAACATTTTCTCACCCTAGAAGAAGACAAGATGATTTGCGAAAAGCTGATAAGAATTTGTGTAGAATTTTGCTGTATAATTTTTAAAATGTTTTCATTTTTGGAATTGACAATAGTCTTAGGCACTTATAGAAACATTCTGTAAAATGAAGTTGCTTTAAAAATAATAAAATATCAAAAACAGTATTATAAACAGCAGCAAACAGTAAAACAAACTAAATCAAAGTAATATTTGCTATGACCATCCTTTAACTGTAAAAAAAACAATAGTTCTTTTCGCTTATATAGTGCGTTTCTCACCACTTAAAGAGTGGGGAGCCACTTCAACCACCACTAATTTGTAGCAATCACCTGGAAGATACAACAGCAGCCAATTTTGCACAAGTATGCTCACAACACATTATTAGATGTTATATGATGAAGTGGTGAGAGATAGCCAGTCAGAGATAGGGGATAATAAGGAGGCCAGAATGACTAGGCCGTAGTGGGTGATTTAGCCAGGACATGAGGATATACCCAACTCTTTACAAAGGATACCCTGGGATATTTATTGACCATTAGAGAGTCAGGACCTCAATTCTACATCTCATCCAAAGGACAGCGTCAAGGTTTACAGCACAGTGTCCCTGTCACTGCACTAGACATTGGAATTCACATTCAGAACACAGAGTAAATGCCCCCTGATTGACTTAGTAACACCTCTTCCAGCAACAACCCAAGCTTTTCCTTGTTGGCCTCCCATTTAAGTACTTCCCGGACCAAAGCATGATTAGCTCCAATACAGTCTGCTCTGAAGGGCATATTCATAATGTTAGGACGCAGCATTAAACTCACCATAACTGAAGATCTCCATTCAGGTGGTACACCTGTTTTCATAATAATCAACCAAGTTTTATGATCAATTACCTCGTCAAGAGTGTAACCACCATCTTAAATGGTACCACCTTACCATATTCGTCATTATAATCAACAACAGACATTGTAGAACATAAAAATATAACATAAAAAATTATATAAAACCTCTAGACAGCACACTAAAATATGTTGTATAATATTCTGCACATACACACATATATTGTCATTGATTGAGGGTAAGACAAAGTGAAATGTTTGGGTGGCAATAATAAAAGTAATAAGTTGGCTTAAATTGACAAGCTTTTGATGGTATGGTTATTAGGCAAAGCAAAATGTGGTTGGAGGCTGTAGGTTAAACACTCTGGAGAGCAGACTTCAGGGTCAGAGCTCCATAGCTCAGGAGGTTCACCTCCTAAATGAGATGCCTTCTTCCAAGAGTGCCCTACTTTTTTAACTGGTCCACCAGAAAGGGTGTGGTCAGTTGCCTTCACCGGGCATCTTTATGAAGGTGTGGGTGACAAAAGAGACAGAAGAGTTATGCCCTCTGGTGTTCTGGGGTGGAACCAAAGGTCTGTGGTACAGTTTTAATATATTTAGCTGTAAATCCACAGAGAAAGAAAACGGCTACCCAAAGCTGTGGCTACCTATGTCAATCGGCTTGTAGTTGTTTCCATGGCGCTATGCTACTGCGCTGTGAACCTGTGGTTGCCTTGGCAATGAACAATCAGTACTCCACAGATGCGGCAGTCACGGTTTGGCGTGTTGTCTCATTGGGGGAAGAGTTCTCCTAAAAAAAAACTCACTACAAATATATATATCAGGGGTGTCAAACATACGGCCCGCGGGCCAAAACCAGCCCACTAGGGGGTTCAATCTGGCCCGCTGGATGAATTTTAAAAGTACAAAAATTCTTAAAAGAAAAACAAACTCAAAATTTGTAATAAAATGCAATTCCTAAAATGTCCGCTAGGGTGTTAGACAGAGGAGAAGGGCGCACTGTGTTAGTCAAAGGGGAGGGGTGCACTGTTTTAATTAGAGTAAAAGAAGCAGCAACTCTGCCACTCAGTCTGAACAGAAGATGGTAGCAATGCATCCTCTGCTAATTATGGTATAGGCTACCTTATTTTCTACTCACCTTGACACCCTCATTAGCCAAAATGTCTTTGTCAAAAAGGAGAAAAGTTAATACCGAGTGTAGGGTTTTCCAACAGAAATGGACCACTTTGTATTTATTCACTGAGATAAATGGGAAACCTGTGTGCTTGGTGTGTAATCAACAAGTGTCAGTGCTCAAGGAATATAATATTTGAAGTCACTATGAGACTCATCATGGTGGAAAATACAACATCTTGCAAGGATGACTGAGGAGAGAGAAGATAAATGAATATATGGTGGGTCTGAGGAAACAGCAGTCAATTTTCACCCATGGCCGAGAAGTCAATGAAGCAGCAGTTAAAGCCATCTACGTAATTGCTAACGAAATAGCATTAGCATCAAAGCCATATTCCGATGGTGAGTTTGTTAAAAGATGCATGATGAAGGCAGGCAGAACTCATGTGTCCTGAGAAGCGACAAGCATTTGCCAACATTAGTCTGACGAGAAATACTGTACTATGGCAGAGAGGATATCGGAACTATCGGCTGATTTAGACAGGCAGTTGAAACGCAAGGTTAAGTCATTTCTTGCATTTTCGGTTGCAATTGTTAAGAGCACTGACATTACAGATGTTGCTCAACTGGCCATATTTATTCGTGGAGTTGATGAGACATTGACCGTCATTGAGGAGTTCCTTGAGTTGGTGCCTATGAGTGACACCACAACAGCTGAGGACATTTTTGGCTCTGTTGTTGGTGCACTGGACAGAGTCAGTGTGGACTGGTCCCGCGCCGTCAGCCTGGCTACAAATGGCGCGCCATCAATGATCGGAAGAAAAGCAGGTGTTATGACAAAATTCAGAGAGAAAGTACAAGACACTAATGGAGGAGATGGTTTCTGGACATTTCACTGTATTTTGCACCAGGATGCATTGTGTTGCAAGTCGTTAAAAATGGATCACGTCATGGAGGTGGTTGTCCGAACTGTTAATTTCATCCGAGCCAGAGGCCTGAATCATCGTCAGTTTGACTGCCTTCTCAGTGACAATCACGTTACTAATACCCTGCCATACCACACTGAAGTAATGGTTAAGCAGAGGTGCTGTGCTGAGGAGTTTCTTTAATCTACGCCAGGAAATCGGACAATTCATGGAGAAAAAAGGAAATCCAGTGATGGAATTACAATGTCAGGTATATACTGTATATGTATACATGTATGTATTTTCTTTTCTAGGAGGCACCATTTACACTGAAGTAGAAGATTAAATGTATGACTGTGGTATTATCTCACTGAAGGTTAATTTTCTTTATTGAATATTTTATTTAAAATACTAGGTACATTATAAATTGCAAACTGTGAAATAATCTTCTCATCTGATTTGAAGTCCCTTAGCTAATCAGTTCAAAAATATAATGTGAGGTTGGTTCCCTCTAATAGGATGGCAAAGGAAGTACTGATATCATATTACATACTGAAAATACTTGCAGAAGCAAAATAAAGACCTTTAATTAAAAGTATGCTGCCCAATGAACCTTAACATTTTACCCTTATGACACATATCAGACTGAGTTATTTGAAACACCAATGGTGAAGCTGAGGATCTTTACAAATGTATTAATTGAACTGAGCTCAGGTTCGTGAGGACTGGAGCGTAGATCAGGTACAAAGTTGGGTTCAACTCAGGATAGGTTTTCAAACCACTGCAGGGTGTATTCACTCATCTATGGATCAATTGAGAATCAACAAAACAACTTTCATGAGAAAACAAAGTAAACCCATATGAAGAAGAGAAAAACATGCAGTCTGTAAACAAGCAGTAACCATGCTGGGATTTGAAGGAGTATTGATAAATCAAGCTGCCTGGAGTAGGAATGTAATCCCTACTCCAAGGGCACCAGGGCTGATAAGACATTGGGTCTCCCTTCCTCAACTCTTCAACCAGCCAGAAATATCATACAGACATGTCAAATAAAAGTGTGTTATTCAAATGCTAATATTTAGTTGTATATATAGGACATTAAATATTATCTGATAACATCATTATACTAGGGTGAGTTAATAATGCATACTACATAATTTAAACAACTATAATTTGCTTTGGGATTAGTGTGTTTTACATGAAGAACTGACAATAGTCTATGCACACATTATATTCCATAATAAAACACAAATTGTTATATTTCAGGCTCTCTGTGATTTTTTCCACATATTTTTGTTGCTTTTACTTTTAGTTTTCAAACATGTAGAATTCATTTCTGATTTTCAAGTGTTTTTTTGGATCTGTTTTCTAAAATATTAATATCTTTTCACATCCTGCCTGACTCTGTTTTGTTTTTTTTTTTATGGGCAGTGGCAGCTTATGGGCTTTTTGCCATGGAAAACAGCTTGGGAAGTGTGGGTCAATGATTCTGCCTAATAAAGGTCAATCTGAAAAATGAATATACTATCCAAGACCTTTGAGAGACTAGTCCTGGACTATATGAGTCCCCTTGTGGTACACCTCCAGGACATACTACTATCGGCAAAGATTGGAGTGGAAGATCTAATTATCTATCTGCTCCAAAAGGCTTATTCTCACCTTGACAAAGTTGTAGGAGCACTCAACCCTGTGAAGACTATGTTTTTTGATTTTTCCAGTACCTTCAATACCATTCAGCCATCCCTGTTAAGGGTTACACTTAGAGATGAGAATGTGGATGAGCCTATGGTGTCCTGCTTAATGGACTCTGTGTCATGTAGACCGCAGTATGCGACTCAAGGGCTGTGTTTCTAATATGGAAGTGAGCAACACTGGAGCACCACAAGGAACAGTCCTGCCACCTTTTATCTTCACACTGTATACCTCAGACTATAAATATAACACCAGGGGCCTCATGTATAAATGGTGCATATGCACAGAAATGTTGTGTAAGAATGTTTCCATGTTCAAATCGCGATGTATAAAACCTAAACTTGGTGTAAAGCCACACACATTTCCACGGTACCTCATACCCTGTCATACGCAAGTTCTCCGCTCGGTTTTGCAGACTGGAGGCACCCAGCGTCAAAGCAGTTCCTGTGTGGTTTATCTTTCTTTTTCAGATCCACGTCCCTGACGCGGCTTTATAAATATGCTGTAATTAACCGCATATTGTTTTTTAGTTTAATGCTTCTGATTGTAATTAACCTGTAACAATAGAATGGTCCACGGAATGGTCAAACTATTCCAAATACCATAACTGCTTTAGTGTTGTTACTCTCACTGCACCTTCTTTTATTTCTTTCAGCTGCTCCCGTTAGTGGTTGCCACAGTGGATCATCTTTTTCAATATTACTCTCACTGCACCACTCGGATCAGCTGATAGGAAAGAGAATTATCGGTATACAGCATCAAGCACACGCTGCCTCACTGTAAACTTGCACTACAGTTATAATATTGCACAACCTGAGCCACTTTATAAAGTGCGTATTTACATATGATGACGATATCATTTTTAAGATGAAATGCAGCAAAATATGTTTATTATATTATACAGATAAAACTTGTGGTGGATGCCTGGATGCGACGACCTGGCCAGGATGCCTTGGAGGACTGGAAGAGGGCGTACGCCCACCTAAGTCCACGTGGGGGCGACCACCCTGGTTGCTATGGGGACCACGGGTACAGAGCTTTGAAGTTCAACCCTTTAGGGGCCTGTGATCACTGCCAGGGGGTGCCCCAGTACCTTGGAGACCCTGGACCTCAGCACTTCCACCATACCCAGGTGTCCCTATTCTTGAGCTTCAAAGCTCTGTACCCATGGTCCCCATAGCAACCAGGATGGTCACCCCCACTTGGTCTGAGGTGGGTGTACGCCCTCTTCCGGTCCCCCAAGGTGTCCCGGCTGGGTCGTCGCCCCAGTCATCCACCACAAACTTTACCTTCATTTAAATAATCTACATATTGTTAATAATTGAAGGACACCGTGTCCCTACGGTAGAAAGGATCTGGCGCTCCGTTCACGGATTGTTCCTGTCTCGCACTGTATGCTTCACTGGGACTGGCATGAAGGATAGATTAATTAAACACGTACCACGAAGATATTTCAATGTTCCTTAAAAGTTTTGAAGAATTGGCGTTATAAGCTTACAGATGGCTTAACGTCTATTAGAGCTGATTGTGTGGCGATTGGGTATTTGGAGAAAGAAAAGTAAGGACAGGAATTGGATGTTAGTACATTTGAGAGAGACAGTACTGCTGCAATAAATTATTTCATTGAAGGGCGCGCATGGCGCAGCAAGCATCTTGCGTGAGACATGAACAGTCACTGCGCCACCGTGTTCCCATGTTTAATAACATGCTTTAACTCCTATCATCATGAAAATTATATCAAGTATACATCTCAGTATTTTAGTTATTCAGAGAGCTGTAATATTAC
Source organism: Polypterus senegalus (assembly GCF_016835505.1). NCBI lineage: Eukaryota > Metazoa > Chordata > Cladistia > Polypteriformes > Polypteridae > Polypterus > Polypterus senegalus. The sequence continues at coordinate 131,525,032 of NC_053164.1, read as the reverse complement.
GAATGTAATGGATTTTGTGTCCTGTTGGAGGAAGAGAAAGCCGGTAAGCAAATAGTGATTCACATACTGTACATAGAGCACATGGAAGATCAAATACAAAACAAAGCATTTAACGTGCTACTTTAGTTACAATGGGATTTGAGAAACTAGTAAGTTAAATAATTTTAAGATGAAGTTTATGATGTTCTACATTAATGACAAAATAAACTTTGTGATCAAAGTGGAAATTTCGAGATTAAAGTTGACATTTCATGCTTTTTTCCCACTGTGTGCCTATTTTTTTTTTCTCTGTACCCAAATAAGCTTTCATATGAAACTCAGACTGTAGGCTACGACTCAGGTTTTCACGGCAAATTCAATATCTGACAACTTCTTTTTTATTTTAGGCACTGTGCGACTTTTGTACTTGAGCTTTCGAGTTTCTCCGACACGCTATGTCACTCGATCAACTTCCTTTTTTTGTTTATGTCACTGTTTAAACCAACAAATAGTACGTTTTCCTTGCCTCCACTTGGTATTCGCTGAAATTCTTATATTTTCTCTCTTGGTTTTCCCTTTGTCTTTTCACAGAAGGCTGAGCTTAAGGGCTATTTATATTGATTTGCATATTCAAAGAGGCATAATTCTGGGAGGAGTTGGTGCGGGACAGCAGGCGCGTGTGTTACTTTTCACGCTGAACAGAATTTATGTAGCGGAAGAACATGGAAGTCTGCGTACACACAGATTCCTGCATGTGGATTTTTCTCTGTGTACGCACATTCCCCTTTTGTGCTTATTCCATGTTATAGTGTGAGTTCTACGCATGGCTTTATACACGAGGCCTCAGGTCATGTCACTTGTATAAATTCTCAGATTATTCTGCACTTGTGGGGTGTATTAATAAATGGGACGAGACGAGTATAGGAGTCAGGTGAAAAGGTTTGTTTCTTGGTGCAAAGAGAATTGTCTGCATCTTAACATCAACAAAACCAAGGAACTGGTCATTAACTTTTGCCACACCAAGGAGTCTCTATGTTCAGTCACTATTCAAGGAGTGGATGTAGGGGTGGTCCACACGTACAGGTAATTGGGGGTCAACATTAATGACAGGTTGAACTGGTCTCAGAACACAGAGGAACTATATAAGAAAGGTCAGAGCAGGCTCTTTTTCCTTAGGAGACTGCATTCTTTTAATGTGGGAAGAGACATTCTTTACATCATCTAAAACTTTGTGATGGCCAGTATGATTTTTCATTCTGTTGGTGTGCTGGGCTTGTAACATTACTTCAAGACAGGACCACCCAATCAACAAGCTAATTAAAAGGGCCAGTTCAATTATAGGATGCACACTGGATCCCCTGGAGGTAGTAGTGAAGGAGAGAATTAAAATAAAACTGAATCTATCTATTTAAAATAAAAGTATGTACATTTGGTGTGTGTATCATTGGGTATGTTGGTTGTCGTTAGTTGACTATGTTTTTGGGTTTGCAATTTTTAGTTTTTAGGTTTGTAACTTTTAGTTAGGCTGTACTTTTAGTTTTTAAATTAGGCTTGACTTTCAATTATATTTCTTCTTTTGATCCCTCAAAAAAATGACCTTTCTCCTAAAAAAAAAAGAATTAACCAACCTTTTTTTCCAGCATAGTCACAACACAAATTCAGTAAAACCTTGTGATAACATGCCCTGCAATAACATGAATTGGGAAATACTGTAATCTGATCTTTGACTCACCTCCCTATAAGCAATCAAGTCATAGTCATTAGTTCACTCAAATGAAACTTTCCTTGCTAAAGCTGAACAAATGGTGCACCACTGGATTTTGATGATGAGCAGTTACTGATGAATACATGTTGTACTCTAAACATGCATTACTGGTTCCAGATGTGAGGTGTACCTGACTAATTCTGTAGAGGTACAAATACAAGAATATCACCATTAATATTATCGCTGTTTAATATCTCAGCCAACTAATTTAGTAGAAAACACAACTAAAGAAGAAATGTAGAAAAATAATTTATAAATCATTTGTCTGTCTAGCTTCTATTTTGATTTTCTTCTTGACAACTCTGTAACACTATGATCAGAGGTCAGGTTATTACACACTCTCTATGACCACTGGATTATGTTTTTTTTGCAGTTAATCTTTTTATCTTTTGGGGGCACAAAAGTCTTACTAGCACATCTGGTGGGTTCAGCTTTGAGATTCATTTGGTTTAGCCTTTGGGATTAGAAGAGAAGATAAACAGTTGGGGTCTCAGAGGATGTCCCATTTAAAAAACAATTTAGAAAATTTACCCATGGAATAACATCTAGGGGCATTTGACTGCTGGGCTAGCAATATAGCCAATGTTCTACCCCACATGCTGTTAGCTGTTAGTCTTTTGTCGAACTGTGTCCCTCAATTGTCTTGTAATTTATTAACATGCCTGTCAGTCACGTTCCACACTCACAGTAGTGTTATAAATGTCCATGCAGCTCACATAAAGCACGTAGGTCCCATAATAAACATTTAAATAAAATACACCCAATGTGTCTCACGTAGGCATCCCTTTATCTCTTGTGTCAGTCACATCTGAAACGCATCTTTTAGGTATATAAACCTCTGAGTCTGGTTAGTTGTGGTACGCAGCAATCTGAACCTCTGTTTACACACTTCTCTTTGTAACAATCCAACAATTGAAATCACTCGCCTTATAAGTGTCTCTTAAAACTTTATTGTTTACTGTATACTGTGTGGTCATATTACTTTGTAAATCATTATTCATTGTCTTTGGTTGCACACCTGTAAATATGTGTATGTTTCCTTTGTATATATTTCTGTTTACAATGAGGAGTATCCAGTAAAAGCCTTCAAGAAAGCTCACCCTTTTCGTTTTTATGTGGATGTGCTGAGTTGTTTCAGCTCTCTGCGACCACATTGCACAGGCAGCATGGAGTGAGGCAGAAAAGCTGTCAATGGACTGAGTTCACTAGGCAGATTCTAGAACCACGTGTGTCCATTTCAGGATCGATTAATACATTTTGCTGGACTCTTCGCAGACTTTCTATAGTCTGATGAGAAAGAGAGAGAGCAAGAGATGGAGTCAGGCACCCTTAGCTCTTGCTGTTATGAAGACTGTTATCAATCACTCTCTTGCTTGCCCTAGTGCTCACTCGAATTTCCTATGCCAGTACATCAGGATAGGGTCTGCTACAATGGTATTCAAAAAGTGCTCTCTCATGTCTTGTGGGGATTTTCTGCCCAATCCAAACCATAATAGTAGAGTGAATGGTGTCTTCTTGTTTACCAAATGTTTTATGTTCTTGTGATATTCCCCAGAACAATGGTACTTTTTTGGTTTCTTTGTTCCTGGAAAGTCTCTGCAAGCTGGGCATTATTTCAAAAAGCTCAAAAATAATATTTACTCAGGCATCTTAATTCGTTTGCGACTTTGAGTAAAAAAAAAAATTATGCATACAAGAAATTCATAAATATCTGTCACTTCTCTCTACAATGGAACCGCCAGCAGAAGAATGTACTTGGTGACAATTATAATTAAAAAAATACTTAATAATTTTTTAATTGAATTTCAGGTTTTAAGACCGAATGTTGCTGTGATCACTTTGACAATTTCAAAGCATATTAATTTTTCTTGACAGTCTTTTTTTATCTTCTTATTTAATAGATTCTCACTGCATTCACCTGCTAGTAAATCCTAAGTATTTATTCCTGATATGCGGGGAGGAGCTGAATTGTGTTCATATATATATCAAAAGATGTAGAGTGTGTAGAAAGTGTAGAATCTTTATGACCACAGTTTTACAGAGAAAGCAAAATTAGCTTTAAGCCATTATTTACTACCTTTACTTTAGAGCTTTTACTGCTTCTAGAAGAAAAATAGCTTGCAACAAAAATGAAATATATACATGGAATGGGAATACAATTTTATGTGGTCTATTTATTTGTCTCTTTCATATTCAGTCCAGTTTTATTTCATTATGAAAATGCTGGTTGCACCTGTTATTTCTTATTTATCAGACTGCTTTTCCTGTGCCCAATTTACCATCACAACTGCCAAGTGAATGGATACCTATCAATTATTATTATTTATTTTCATTGAAAAATTACAATTTTCCTTCTATTTGTAATGGACACATCACTACATAATTATAGTAATTAAAGAAGTATATTTAACAAACAGAGTCATCAAATATCAAAAATTTCTGGATTCCAAAATAAAAGGAAACAGCAAAAAAGAACCAAAGATCCACCTTTTGTAAACACTGATCATGCTTTGAGATAACATAATTGCTCAGCAATACATTACAGATTCCCACAAGTCTGAGAAGCTTTTTTCAGATAGTCAAAGAGTACGGCTGCCACCAAGTATCATAATGTTTTAGTTTTAGCAGCTTCATCCAATTATGCAAGCAAAATCAAGTTAAGACAATGCATAATTTCAGGGAGCTGCAGTCGTCTCAAATCCTGCATTGTGCCTGTAAAATGACCTGGGCCAAATGATACTTAACTACATTAATCAGCAATAATAATGAATGGAAATACAATTTTGGTGTTTTCCTCTGTCCACGTCAATTTTTTTGAGACTTCCCAGTTTTTTCTATGAAAACAATATTGTTGATTCAAAACTAGATGAAAAATATAGGCACCCAAATTAACTATTTGGACCCCTGAAAAACTGCAATTTATTCCTTAAAAGTAACATTTTTAAATTATCTAATAGTGATTATAAATCACTAAGTAGCCTTTACTGGGTTGGCAGAAAGTATAATAGTGGCAAGGGAGCAGCTGTTCAGAGGCTGGACAAGAAGCCCAAGTCTGCAACAGCATCATAGCTGCTGCTTTAACATTCTATTCATTCACTCAGACAGTCCAGCAGCAGTTGGATGATACAGTAGGTATTATGTAGCACCCCTTTAGCCTAAACACAGCTCTCTACTTTCAAACCAGTGAAATGCAGCCCTATAATTGCCTGGACTTCTTCATGTAGTCTGTATATCTGGATAATCTGCTCTAGTCTTTTAATGGTCATGTCCTGTGTTACTCTGGAAAAGGTTGTGCTTGCAAATGTTTGGTGTAGGTATTCACCAGCATCATCAAATATTTTTCTTTTGATTTCTGCTCTCTTCTTTGTGAATTTGTCTGTGTGGAATGCACTGCCACACTCATTGACTAACCTCAGTTCTTATCTCACACTGCTCAGTGGATGTCTTGGCGATAGCCTCTGTAACTTCTGGAGGTTTTGCTCAGCACCACTCAGTTGTCAACTTGACCTGTCAGTAAACTAGCTATTCTGTTTCAGTTTATGAAGGGCATAATTATTGATAAGCACTATTACAAAAACTAAGGACTGCAATATGAATGACTTACATGGCCCCTCTTGGTCTTCAGATATCACTGTGTTTGCTATAGCACTCTAGATAAGCTCATCTCTTTTCCTTTCATTTTTGTTCAAGCTTGCTAATACCACTTCCATTTGCACAAAGTTTGATTTTCTGCCTTCCTTAGTATCCCTTACCCACACTGATTTTGGCAATGTTCAGCTGAGCATCATTGGGGCATTTTTTATCAGGTGTGGAGCAGAGTCCTGTAGCCTGCCAGAACCCGTTTTTCAAACTGATCCAAAAACATGTTTCCTCTGCCACAGAGTCCAGATTGTTCCATTTTTATGATCGCTGGGCTTGCACTCAAATGGCTATTCCAGACTTCCTAGCCTCTGGTATTCTGCCACACCTGAGTGCCTTATAAAAGGAGCCAGCAGCCACTACTCTGGAAGCCAGAGTCGGGAGGAGGAAAGCTAAGCTTGACCAGAGGAGTGGAAGAGAAAGGAGAGAATAAGAAAGAAGAGAGTTGTGTGTTGTGCTTGTGTTGAGACTGTGTTGTACTTGTGGGAAATAAGGGAAGGCATTTCCCATGAGGTAAAAAGAAAATAAAAAATCAGTGTGTGTCTTGAACTTGTGCCCCACTCTTGTCTGTGTCAGGTTCAGGTGGAAGTGCCAGCCTGGGTGGTCCACACTGGACACTGCATAGTTACAAATGACTGAAAATCCTTTTTTTAGAAAAGGCAGAGGTCTTTAAAGCAGTCTTTCAATAAGGTTAGATTATACACAAATAAAGCATAATTGATCCCATAATTATTCTAACTAAATCATAGACAAATTTGTCTGGAACAGGAATACCAGTCTCTACCCCTGGAGAAAGGCAAATCAGTGTTATTAATTGGTGAACAACTGGCGGCTAACTGTTGCACATAGCTCAGCCAGGCTTAGCTTAAAAAAGCTGTGTAGAGATGTTATATGGGCTTATCACCATCACATAAAAGTTGAGAGTCAGGTGCAATGCCATGTTCAAAAATGGCAAGATTGGGATATACGCAGGGATTCTAACTCATGGTGATGGAAACTTACTCTTGAGTTATAGAATACAACGTCAGTAGTGTGGAATGACCCATAATTTCTGCTGAAGTTTAAAAAGTACCTTCTAGATATAGTCAGGCCTCTATGTTTAGGTCTAGAACAAAACTTTTTGATTTACAGTGGATTCTGTAACTCTCTGGAGTTGCCAAATAGGAGAAGCCTTGAACTGGCATGGGGATCCTCACAAGACCACAAGATGGGAGACACACATTTGCAGAGAAAGGAGACATTGAGTTTGTAGAAAGAAAAACTCTGCACCAAACAAATATTCAGAATTTTCAGCTCATAAGGGTACCATATATTGACTCTGTAGTCCTACTGGAAGACTTCAAGACTTATTTGGAAAATAAAATGTCTGTAGAGTATACTTGGGAGAAATGGCATTGTGAATATCAAACATGCTCATAAGTATGCCTGGGTAGCAAAGTTTCATGTGTGAAATGACAATGATAAACTGTATAGTTGCGTCTAGAATCATAGTTAGAGAGAGGTGTTGAGGTGGTAACTGATTACCACTTGGTCTTGAGCTGCCTCAGATAAATGAAACACACACTGGAGAAACCTGGAACAGTAAAATGGGTAGTAAGAGTTTGCTTGTAACGATTAGCAAAGCTCTGCTCAGAATGAATTTAACTGTCACCTCAGGAAGAGCTTCTTGTGTAGAGGTCAGGAATGTAGTGAGGCAATGGATTGTATTCAAGACCTCAGTAGCGGAGGCAGCTTTAAGGAGCTGTGGCTAAAAGGTTGTTGGAAAAAAGATCGTTTCGAAATGGAAATCAACACTGCTATTATAATGTAGGCAATGAAAAACGATACAGACCAATCCATGTTGTCGAGTCTCCTTATTGGATATTTATTAATGTCTACTGGCAAAGTCATACACCATAGGCTCCATTGAGATAACTCTTTTTTTATTTCCCAGCAAGAATATATATGAACTTCTGATTTCTTATAAATCTCTCGATATCAAGCATTAAAACATTACACCTGTAACCAGCCAAAAGACCAGAATTCTGGGAAGAACATGTAAAAAATGACATTGAATGAATAGTGTTTACTAGAGCAATCCTTCAAGTAAGAATTAATGAAATAGAATTCAAATATGTTGTGTTTTTTTTCTGTAGGAGAAAAACAGATACAACCAAGCTTACGTACATTGAAGTTTTGTGTTATCCCTTGTCTGTACAAGCTTATCTATGCATACATATACCCATATTCTATTATTCAAGTCAATAAACAGTATCATTTTGTTTATTGCAGCCAATATACCTCGTATTGTGTGTTCTACTGCTATGTTCACACTTAAGTTTGATAAAGTGAAGGTTGTTTGGTGTGGATCAGAATTTACTTTTGTCAATTTATAAATTTTAGCACCTTGAGCATGGGAAAGTTGGTATATAAATACAAATTATTATTATTATTATTTGAATTGAAAAATATCTCTTCATAGATTTGGTTTCTAAGGAGGAACATGAAATGGATATCTCCCACATGCTGATCTTGAGAGTGACCAATGAATCTGTGTAGCAGCAGTCTTATGACAAAACTGTCAGGTTTCCATCCATCCATTATCCAACCCACTATATCCTAACAAAGAGTCAGGAGCCAATCCCAGCCAGCACAGGGCAGGAAAAAAACCTTGGGTAGGGTGCCATCCCACTGCAAGTTATACACACACCAGGGACAATTTAGGATTGCCAATACACCTATCCTGCATGTCTTTGGACTGTGAGAGGAAACCGTCTCAGACACGGGGAGAACCTGCAAACTCCACACAGGGAGGACCCAGGAAGCGAACCCAGGTCTCTTTACTGTAAGGCAGCAGCGCTACCACTGCGCCACCGTGCCACCCCTGTCAGGTTTCCCCCTAACTAAAAAACTAACAGTACTAGTGGCTGAAATGAGGTTCCTGAGCACTGTTCCAGGTCTAAGTCTCTCTCTCTGTCTCTCTTTGTGACAGAGTGAGGAGATCAGCAATTCAAGAGGATGGCAGAGTAGAACTCCTGTATCTGCAAATTGTCAGTTCAGGTGGTTTGCACTTGTGTTTAGGATTCCCCTGGACACTTTGTAAGGGAATAGGGGTTTACAAGACACATCCTACTGAAAGAAGACTTAGAGATAGACTCAAGACACAATGGATTCATTATATCTCTCAGGTGTCTGAGTATTTCCAAAGAAGGTCTGGTAAATTCCTGGGAACAGGGAAATCTGATAAGATCCTCATCAGGAATAGAGGGATGAAAATCATCATGCTGGTGGTTTAGTGTAGCATGAACATCACTGGGGATGTGGGAGGAAAACTGGACTACCCAGATTAAGACTCATGTAAGCAAGAGTAAACTCTGAACAGGCAATGATCAGGCTTTGGATTTGAAACTAATGAAGCTAAATCTATAAAGTAACAGCACTAAACTTTCACTGTGTCAACCAGAATACTTTAATAATTGTTTGTATCACTAGTCATTTTTAAGTTAGTCAATGTATAGATTTTTACTGTTAATAAAAGCTGTTATCCTAAATCATGATTTTCTACCTACAGCTTTTTGGAAGCAGATCTGGCCATTGATAAAATACAGCGCAGAGAAATAAAAAAGTCTTGGGGGAAAAAAACAGGAATTAAGGTTTACACTTTCAGACATTTAGATGAAAGAGACTTTTTAAACCGGAGAATGTTTTGAATATTTTATACTGTGAGACCTGACTACACAGGGATCTTCTGTCATACTGAGAGTGTGTTAATGTGGACTTTTAAATTAAATTGCTTACACTACTGAGGGGCTTATCTGATTCACTCAAGGCATAGCAATTACATTTGCATGGAGAATAGTTTCACCACTCTAAGGTGAAAAGTATAAAGAGATTTATTTTTCTAATTTCAGGTAAAATTCTTGCCAGTCTTCTGTTTTAACCCAGGTTTAATGAAAGGCAGTTGGAGGAGGTTACTTCAGTATCAGAAGAGATACCTTCTGAATATAAATATTGCTTACCGCGCCAAATATAGTAAAGCACATGGAGATCTATTGATGAAACTGTATTTGCAATTAAGTTTGTACACTACTTAAATTGTAGGTAACAGTCAATCAGTGAACCCAAAGAAAAAAAATGTTTTTTTTTCACTTGATGGATTTTGTACTATCCTGTAAGAATGAAGAATGTTGTATATGTTAAATCAGATAAACATACACTATTATAGATTCAGAGTGGTAGATATAGATTTATCTTAACCATAATTTGCCCTTCATAGCACAGACTTTTTAAAGAACCATTGTCAAAAACTTAAATCCCCATTCTTTTTCTGTTTTACCACAAACATAACAGGCATAAAGCAGAAGAAGTACAATATAACATCTGGGCTTTTAAAGCAGAGGTAATTTAGGTGTTCTTCTGTTCTGGCTTTTCATTGAACAAAACAAGACTACTTTGCCATTTACTTATTTTTTTTTAGTTTAAGAATCAATATATACTACTATGCATTTCTCAGTTCTTTTTAATATGCATCTGTAGTGTTTATAATAGACGTATTAGATGTAATTAGCCAATTTGTTGCTTATTCCTAAGTGCTGTTCATGTCTTTAAGCAACAAAAAGTAAACTGTAATAAAATAAAAAGAAACACAATGGAACAAATTTAAAAAATGTTTAGAGTGCCGTTTCATGTGTGCATCAAATAAACTGAAGAAATAGACTTTAAGCTAAACAAACAAAACAAAACAAAACACGAGCCTAATCACTCTAGCAGACCTCTTTTGCTCCCAGTAGGAATGTTTCCATTTACACTGCAAAACTGCCTGTATTAAATAAACTCTTACTATGCTAAACTAATCCTTAAAATTGTATATCTGAAAAACATATTTCCATATATACAGTTCTGGTTTTAATATATACACCAGCAGTTTTGCCATGTACTAACAAGGGATTAATAAATAAAGAGTATACTGCAATTGGATTAATTTGGAAAATGCATCTTTCTGGTGGGGATATTGTTTCGTAGGTCATGTGTTACTACCACAGTATTTTCATTTGATGGGTACATTACCTGACTTAAAAGAGAATGTAAAAGTACTTTGTTGTTCAGCATACATCTATTGTACATTGTGTCTTCACTGGTGGAGTAAGCATATTATTCTCTTTGCTATGTAGCACATATTGGGTAGCAACAGGGACAGCCCACACAAGTATACAATACAGATCCCTTGCATCACAGGCTGTCTGGGGTACTTAACTGTAGCAATATGAGCTCAGAAGATACAGAGACAGATAAAGGACACAGAGTATTGCAGACTCAGGAGTATAATTTTATCTCAGGGAGACACAGTGATGCAGCTGTTAGCATTACTGCCTCACAAGTATGGTTTCACTTTTGGCCACAATAATCAGTCCAGCATAGTTGGCAGATGCTTCACAAATCCTCAGGAATATTTTAAATACCATTGCACTATTATAATTCACTCAAAATTAGCTCAATTTCTCTATCACTAACCTAACAACCTAACCTCTCTCTCATTTCTCCTAGGGCACGAAGCAGAAAATGGCCGACAGTGGGGTAACTCGCGTTGAAATCGTAGTTGAGGAACTCCAGGCACTTGATGAACAGATTCAGAAACTCCTGTCCCGACGGAGATACCTGAGAAATCTGAAGGCCCGGCTGTTGGATAAACCGTCCTTGCCATCTGGAACCAGCGAAACATCAACCAGCGTTGTGCCGACCTCACCCAGCGCTCAGTAGGAGCGACGCGCTGCTGACCTCGGTGGATTTCAGCTATGCAGGCGGGGGTTCAAGGCCAGAGCACCTCCATCGGCACAGGCGAGCATTATATCTCAGAACCGATTTGACCCTCTCCGCGTCCCCATTTTGCCTTCAGCACCTGGTGATGTATTAGTGGTAGGTGATTCTATCGTTAGAAACCTTAATGTCGCATGCCCTAATGCAAAATCGTTTGTTTCTTGTTTTCCCGGTGCTCGTGTCCGAGATATAATGAGGCGTGCGCCAGCGATCTACGAGAAACACAAGGAGAGGGCAGTTGGAGCAATCGTTCTGCATGCCGGCGTAAACGATATAAGGCACCGACAATCAGAAATCCTGAAGGCTGACTTTGCAGCTTTGATTAAAGACACGAAGGAAAGGACCCCATCGGCAAAGATCTTCATTTCGGGTCCACTACCTCTCGTCAGACGATCCAACGAGTACTACAGTCATCTGCTAGGATTGAACGACTGGCTACAGGGTTTCTGCAAGAAGAAGGATGTCGGTTTCATCAACAATTGGAATCTCTTTTTGGAAAGGCCGCGTCTCTTCAAGCGTGATGGCCTGCATTCGAACAGTTTCAGCGCCCGGGTCCTCTCCGAAAACATATCGAAGGTAATTAGTTTTTCTTGACTATCTATCTCTGCTCTTAACCCCTTCCGAAATAATACTGTTGTGCCAAGATATGATGAGTGTTTAATAGAGTCTTCCGTTAAAGTGCATAACATTAATACTGTAATAAACAATCTTAATGCACATAGAAAACCTAGGAAATACGGCATAAACTCCAATAATCTAATTAAAATCACTATTTTAGAGGAACAATGTACAGTGATCCCTCCTCGATCGCGGGGGTTGCGTTCCAGACCCCCCCGCAATAGGTGAAAATCCGCGAAGTAGAAACCATATGTTTGTGTGGTTATTTTTATATATTTTAAGCCCTTATAAACTCTCCCACCCTGTTAACATTATTAGAGCCCTCTAGACATGAAATGACACCCTTTAGTCAAACGTTTAAACTGTGCTCCATGACAAGACAGAGATGACAGTTCTTTCTCACAATTAAAAGAAAGCAAACATATCTTATCTTTAAAGGAGTGCCGTCATAAAGGAGCGCGTCAGGAGCAGAGAATGTCAGAGAGAGCGCTCGCAAAGAAAAGCAAACTATCAAAAATCAATACATGCTTTTAAGTATACAGAAGCACCGCGATAAAGCGGCATTTTGTAGAGGAGCGTCCGTGTCCTTTGTGCAAACAGCCCCTCTGCTCACACCCCCTCCGTCAGGCAGAGAGAGCGAGAAAGATAGAGAGAAGCAAACAAGCACAGCGCGGGAAGCATATCTTATAGCATTGAGGAGTTTTAGTTAATATGCAATACATGCTCTGATTGGGTAGCTTCTAAGCCATCCGCCAATAGCGTCCCTTGTATGAAATCAACTGGCCAATCAAACTGAGGAAGCATGTAACCTAAATTAAAAGACCCATTGTCCGCAGAAAGCGGCGAACCAGCGAAAAATCTGTGATTTATGTTTAGATGTGCTTACATTTAAAATCCAGCGATAGAGTGAAACCGCGAAAGTCAAAGCGCGATATAGCGAGGGATTACTGTATTAAAACTATAAAAACAGATCACAGATTAAACAAAAAATACACACAGAGCGGCGCAAATAATAATAATTTAGTTCCTATTCCAAATATCAATAACACACATAGTATTCATCTCTGCACCTCCGAAACATTAAATATGGCACTATTGAATGTTAGAGCTTTAACTAACAAAACTTTTTTTTCAAAGATCTTATTAGTGATAAAAAAATAGATCTTATTTCACTAAGTGAAACATGGCTTAGTTCAGACAGCGGCAGTTTTAATCGAATCTGCCTCCGGATTACAGTTTTACTCATGCAGACCGCCAGGGAAAAAGGGGCGGATTGGCTAACATTTACTCGAGCCGATTAAAATGTAAAGATGTCAGTTTTGGTAAGTTCAAGTCCTTTGAGTATCTCGCCGTTGTTATCCATGGAGATTCTCAAGTTCTAGTACTATCCGTGTATAGACCTCCTAAATATAACGTCGTTTTTGAGGAATTCTCTGACTTAATGTCAATTTTAATTACTAACTATGACACACTCCTAATAGTTGGCGACTTTAATTTTCATATAGATAATCAGTGTGATCTAAAAGTAAAAGAATTTATGAACCTCCTGGATTCTTTTGATTTGAGACAACTCATAAATCAGCCTACACATAAAGCAGGTCATACATTAGACTTAGTGATTACTAAAGGACTGAAAGTTGATATAAAACAGATCATTGATATTGGTCTATCAGACCATTTTCTTCTACTTTTAATATAGAAATAATGATAAAAACACTCATGAGAAGCATATTGTTAAAAAACGCTTCTTTGACTCGGCAGCAGCTTTAAAACTTACAAACATTTTAAGCAATCAGTCCGTTTATAGTGCCAGCTATAATAGCGAGGATAATGTAAATAGTAAGGTGGAAAGATTTAATTCTAAAGTGAGAGCTGCTGTTGACATAGTTGCACCTGAAAAGACAGTGAAAAAATCTTCTAGCATTGTTATACCATGGAAGACCCAAAGAGTGTCTGATTTAAAGAGAACATGCCGTAGAGCTGAGCGTCAATGGAGGAAGACTAAACTTACTATCCACCATGAAATATTAAAAGTCAAAATAACAGAATACAATAACACTGCCCGTCTTGAGAGACGCTGCTATTTCTCAAGATTATAAATAACAATGCTAGTAATCCCAGAGTCTTATTTTCTACAATTGATCGCCTACTAAACCCAGGTAGCTCAAAGGAATGCCTCCTAAGTGCTTCCAGTGAAACCTGTGAGGCTGTCGCTGTATTTTCAATCAAAAATTAATGATATTAGAAATAACATAGTATATCCCTCCAACACTAAGGATCCTCCTAAACCCCAGCATCCTGTTATAAACAAATTAAACTCTTTCACTAGGATAGATTTACCTGATTTAAAAAAATAATCTCTCAATTAAAACCCTCCACCTGCGTCCTTGACCCGATACCAACAAGGTTTTTCAAAGAAGTATCAGGCGTGCTAATTGATAATGTTCTGACATAGTAAATTCGTCACTAGATACTGGGGTCTTCCCAGACTGTCTTAAGACTGCTGTAGTTAAACCCCTACTTAAGAAACATAATCTTGACCCCTCAGCTCTTGAAAATTTTAGACCCATCTCTAACCTGCCTTCTTAAGTAAAGTTCTGGAGAAGGCAGTCATTATGCAGTTAAATGACCACCTAAATAAACATGCTATTCTTGATAAATTTCAGTCAGGTTTTAGAACAAATCACAGCACAGAAACTGCACTCGTTAAAGTAGTAAATGACTTGCGGTAAATGCAGACAGAGGCCATTTATCTGTTCTCATCCTCTTAGATCTGAGTGCTGCATTTGACACCATTGATCACAACATTCTTAGAAATCGCCTTAGTCAATGGGTGGGCCTCTCTGGCAGTGTCTTAAATTGGTTTGAATCCTACCTGACAGGGAGAAAATTTTTGTTAGTTGTGGGAATTACAACTCGAAGACACATGATATCCAATATGGTGTTCCACAAGGCTCTATCCTGGGTCCGCTGTTATTCTCAATCTACATGCTTCCGTTAGGTCAGATTATCTCAGGGCACAACGTGAGCTACCACAGCTATGCTGATGACACACAGCTGTACTTATCAATAGCACCTGATGACCCGATTCTATTGATTCACTAACACAATGTCTGACTGTATCTCAGAATGGATGAATAGTAATTTTCTCAAGTTAAATAAAGAGAAAACTGAAATTTTAGTGATCAGCAATAATGGATACAATGAGGCTATTAGAAATAAACTGGATACATTAGGATTAAAAGTCAAGACGGAGGTAAAAAGCTTAGGGGTGATTGTTGACTGTAATCTGAATTTTAAATCACATATTAATCAGATCATTAGGACAGCATTTTTTCACTTAAGAAACATAAGTAAAGTTAGACCTCTTATATCACTGAAAGATGCTGAGAAATTAGTTCACGCGTTTGTTTTCAGTCGACTAGATTACTGTAACGCACTCCTCTCAGGACTACCCAAAAGATATAAATCGTTTGCAACTAGTGCAGAATGCAGCTGCTAGAATCCTAACTAGGAAAAGAAAATCGAACACATTTCTCCAGTTTTAATGTCACTACACTGGTTACCTGTGTCATTCAGAATTGACTTTAAAATTCTGCTTATGGTTTATAAAGCCTTAAATAATCTCGCCCCATCTTATATATCGGAATGTCTGACACCTTATATTCCAAATCGTAACCTCAGATCCTCAAATGAGTGTCTCCTTAGAATTCCAAGAACAAAACTTAAAAGAAGTGGTGAGGCGGCCTTCTGCTGCTATGCACCTAAAATCTGGAATAGCCTGCCAATAGGAATTCGCCAGGCTGATACAGTAGAGCACTTTAAAACACTGCTGAAAACACATTACTTTAACATGGCCTTTTATAACTTCATTTTAATCTTAATTTAACTTAATCCTGATACTCTGTATGTTCAATTCATCATAATAACTATTCATGGTGGCTCTAAAATCGTACTGACCCCTACTCTCTTTTCTGTTTCTTTTTCCGGTTTCTTTGTGGTGGTGGCGCCACCACCACCTACTCAAAGCTTCATGATGCTCCAACAATGATGGACGGATTAAAAGGCAGAAGTCTACGTGACCATCATCATCATCAAGCCCTTCCGTGAGAATCCTAAATCCAAAGAGGACGGTTTCATTTATGTTAGGTAGAATGCCCAGAGGGGACTGGGCGGTCTCATGGTCTGGAATCCCTACAGATTTTATTTTTCTCCAGCCGTCTGGAGTTTTTGTTTTTCTGTCCCCTGGCCATTGAACCTTACTCTTATTCGATGTTAATTAATGTTGATTTATTTTGTTTTATAATTGTGTCTTTCATTTTTCTATTCTTTAATATGTAAAGCACTTTGAGCTACTGTTTGTATGAAAATGTGCTATATAAATAAATGTTGTTGTTGTTGTTGTTGTTATCACTAGTAACTTCAAAGCATTTTGCAGAGTTTGCTGAAATTCTCTAACATTTTTGTGTTTTTGCCAAAATTAAGGTGAAGTGAATTCAGTGAGGTTTGCTCATCACTACTCAGTAAGCAAACCAGAAAAGACAATCTAGGTTTACTGGTACATAGTATGGCTATAGGTTAATATTGTGCCAGTTGCAAGTATCCAGAGGATCTGCTGGACCACAGTATCAACAAAAGTCCACTGAAGTTTTTAGTTCCAGCCGACCTCCCTAACTGGGGACCCTTACCAGCAGATGCAAGTGTTTTTTTTCAAGAAATTGTAAGGATATTCAATGTCTAGCTCTCAGATTGGCCACTGCCAAAAACCAAAGAGCTAAGCCATAAGTCAAAACCGGAATTGCCTGTTCCAGTTTTCCTTTTTCCATTTCTTTTCTTGTGTTGTTCCCTCTCACTTTTTCTCAAGAGTTCCTTAAATTTAAAAAGATCTGTCACAATTCACCTACCTCCATTCCTACTCTGGGCTCTTTTAAATCCATCTTGATGTCTACTTGGAGAGACTACTCCAGCTTTGAAAAAGCAATTCTTTAATTCTTGGCACATGCTGCTTCTGGTGCATAAGTGCTACCCACTTCTCTACCATTATATAATCTTTGGATTTTGCTATTATGAATCACTGACTGAATTCCGGGACTTTCAAACATAAATCCAAAAGTAGGATTTGATTCTTAATATATTTTGCATAATTACACCCAGTAAAGTTGTAATGAGAAATGTAGGCAACAAATAACTGTTGACCATTGGTGGTCTTGCTTATCTTTCAGTTTGATAAAATGGTCTGGTAGACTTTCTACCATTCCAGTTAACTTTTAAACTGTTCTCCTCAAAAAAACAACCATACTTATATTAATGATAAGTAGAATTGGTGGTACTCTTATATGGAATACACATAGGCTTAATCTCTCAGGGTGTGAAAAATAATAAAATTCAAAACATTGGTTCAAAATGGCTAATTTTGTGACAGTGTTTATAGACCCCTCCACAGGGACCCTAAAAAATATTTAATTGGCTGTGCAGCATACAGTTTTGCTGGCTTCTCCAGTGTTTGGCATCACCATTAATAATTATCTGTGGGCAGCCCTGCAAAGAATAACATATGAAATGTTAAGTGGAAGTGATTAATATCAAAATTCAAGCTAATCACAATGTTGTTTTTTGAATTTTACAATTCACATGAATTAATTTTAGTAATGGATGTTGTATTGGTGTGCATATTACATTTTGCATTAACTTGCTTAGGGCAATATGCAAAGTTTATGAAAAACGTCTACAAGTATTGATGACTTAGAGACCAGTCATTTTTACAGCTGTTTATCATGTTATTTTTTTAATATTTAGAAATTCTTGCAGCAAAAGAATTCTCAAAACTGTGGTTTAAGCAAAATGTGTACCTTATATACTTTGCCTATTCCTATTCCATATGGGCTACTTATATATGAAGGGACAACCCCAATACACTATAAAAAATATATTTCATTAGGTTACTAATTATATATCAATCGGATAATTTGTAACACATATATTGTCCAATTTTTGTTTTCAAATTGATTAATGTCTTGAGATGATGCGAAATTCTTTTTTTCCCCCTTCAGATGATGATTGTGAAAGAAAATGCTTGAAAACCCCATTTGGAAAACAGCATAATGAAAATATGTACTGCAGAGATGATTAATAGCATTGATTGTGAAGTCAAGCTCCCAATTTACTTCACTCTCGTTAAAGCCCGGCAACTGTCTACTGACATAAAACTGTTTGGCAAAAATGAGCTCAGCCTAAGCACTTTCCATAGATTCATTGCCAACACGCCTTTGATTAAAACAAATTCCCCTTCAGTTAATTGCTTTTCATTTTGCTCTCAAAAATATGAGAACACATTCTCACCTCTCTTCAGAACTGTTTTGCTTGTCTGAAAGCAGGCTAAGTCTGGCTGTGCCCGCCCAAAGATGCCAACACCAAACTGATGGGGACAAAAAGTGGATGATGTCTGGAGTCTGTGAGTATTATTCTGCACAGATACTGCAGTGGATCATTCATCACTAGTGACAACTGTGTGGAGAAGTCACAAGAATAGATACAAATATTCTCCTCTGGATATCTTTTTTTTTTTTCTCAGTTCTTGACTCTATCCTCTGGCATAATTGTTTCAGCTTTTGTCTGTAAGTATGATACACTGTATCATGTTAATAATTAGGAGTTATACAATATGGAATATCAGAAAAAAAATCTCATGAACTACTGAAACAGAGGAGATTCTGATACATAAAATAATGGTGAATAAATAAAAAAGCAGATCTCCATTTACAGTACACAAAACCAAATTTTCACTATTCTAGTATATGTACCTGAATAGCTGGATTATAAAACACAGTAAATATTTCAATATGTGACATGAAAGACAATTACCAAGCAAAAAAGATTACGCCTTACTCTTTTTCTTTGATGGCCAATAATTTAACATAAACTAGCTGTTTATTCTTGAAATCATTGCTGTTATCTAACTTACAGTTTGGTATGTTCACTCTATAGGTAACAGATAATTTATGACAAACAAGACATTGCAGATATCATAAACACTTATCATTCTGAAATATATAATCTCAAGACATCACTGTTGTTGTTTGGTCAGTATAGCTGTTGTTGAAAACCTAGAGGGAACCTGACTAAAACAAAAGCATCCTATAAAGCCAAGTTTAATGAAAACCACGAATAAAACATCACTCATGTTGTCCTGCTATTGCTTTTCGATGTGCAGCTGCCACTGATCTTCAGAGCAAATACCAGCTGGGCTAGTGAGCCAATGAGATCTCAGAAAAGAAAGGTTGTAAAAATTCTATAAAAATATACCAGAATTCTAGCTTGTGGAAAAGAATGTAACAGATAAATCCTTTTGCCACCCCAAAGAGTCTAAACCTCTGAGGACCTAATTATAAAAACACAGACTTGTTATTTATCAGTAATGGTACGATACACTCAGGTCTTATTAAATTATGATTTGTTTTGAGAATACTGTGTATGTTAGTTAGGGCAACAGCAAGTCATTACTTTTCCAATAACTTTCGCTATAATAAATGTCTAGTTTGTGTTCAAATGGCAGAAAATCAGACTTTTTCACTCATATGGGTATAATAAAAAGACACATGTTCACAAGAAGACTCTGGTAGTGTAGAACAGAAAAAAAAAATCTTTAAAGCTTTCTGGATGATGTTTTAAATCAAGTGATATCTGGGCAAAAAGGGTCCAATTAGCATGACATGATGAAGAAGGCAATCCATTGAGATGAGGGTGTTATATAATGTAAGTTCTTAATTTGCATTGTTAAATCTTGTGAGAGCAGTTACTACAGCAAAGACACAAAAAGTATGCTGCAATGAAACAGGTTATCCAGTTGGATAAATGTTGTTGGAAGTGGGGCCAAGTAGGGTAAGAGCCCCAGACAGGCCATGCAAAGAGAAGAGACCTTCTCCAAATGTCAGTATTGAAAGTGTTATATATGCAAAAGGGTGGTCTAAAAAGGGAATATATGAAGGGGCACCAGCATTAAACAACTGGTAAGATTGTCCCACCAAATTGGTAATTGGCAAGCTCATCAAACTGCATAGCCAGTAACCTTGAATAGAAAAAAGAAAAATATAGATGTCTAATCTTTTTTTAAAATCAGTCAGTAAGTCATTTTCAAACTTGCTTATTCCTGAACAGGTCACGAGGGTGCTGGAGCCTATCCCAGTTAGCATAGTGTGCAAGGCGGGAATAAACACTAGACAAAGCAGTAGTCCATTGCAGGGTGAACATACACGCACACCCACACACTAGGGCCAACAAGCTAGCACATGGTAGTGATTACATACTTCTGGTAATATCTCAGGCAACCCAGCCATTCCATTGTCCATACTTCAGTTGTGATTTTTGTTTAATGGTGAGAATGTATGAGAAAAAGAAGTTTCAGTTTCAGTGTACTGTACAGATAGCTCTACCGCTGAACCTTGTTGTGTACCTTAATGTCAAGCATCCAGTAAGTACAACAAGGTACTTAGTTTTTATACCTTCCAATCTAAACCTGATCTAAATGGACTGTCGTTGTCCAGAGAGAGCTTTACGGTTAGTCTCCATGTTTGTAGCCATCATTTTTAAAAAAGAGGATTTTTGTGAGCCAGGGTCTCATGCAGTTTGGTGACTACTGAAGAAGGGAGTGGTTCCTGTGTTGTTTCAGTGAGACAATTTCTCCATTCCTTTTTCAAGACCAGCGGTTTGGGAGAGGTGAAAGTGTCTGATGGAGGATGGAGAGGAGGAATATGATAAAATCTTCGAGGATCATGATTATACTTTGGCTGCAGATCCAGCAGTTGTCTCGCAGAGAAGAGGTCCTCCAGCTGAAGAAACAAATTGAGACCCTTACAATAAAACAGCGGCTTGACATTAACCATTTTGCTGGCTCAGATGTCCAGCAGAATCATGTTAGTATATATTGTAGCATCTGCGCCAATCACCACAATGGATGGATTCTCTGCTCTTTACATGGATCCTTAAAAGGATTTCTTCCCTTTTGCAGCATTAGTTGGAAAAAGCATGTGGAACTGTGCAGAATTAGCTGTTTTTATAGGCACTCCTGCTATTGATGATGTAATGTCAGCTCATTCTTTAGGTAACTTATCCCCGGCCAATATAATTTGTCCAGCACTATTGCAGTATTAAGCTTATATACTGTACATATGCACCTGTCCCAGAATAAAGTTTAATGACTAACTATTGACATTCTGTTTTTTAAAGAAGCCTAATGTAACTTTGTGGCAACGTGCTCTCAGCGTATGCTCCCAATCTCTCTCTCTGTCTCTCTCTAATGTAATCGCATATTTGCCCCATGTAAGTTCATAGAAGATGCAAGTTCTTAACCAATTTTTTGGTTTTACTCCCAGCCCACCTTAAATCCCTTTGCACCTCTCTTTCAGCGTCTTTTGTGTTGTAAATGTGTCGATAAGCACAAGCAGCAAGCAGCCTGCTATCCCATCCTCCCACCGCCGCAGAAAGGACAAAAATCGCTCTTCCAGCTCAAGCCTTGTTTAATTGATAGTGAGGTAGTACCTAGAGCTGTATAATGTAAATAATATGTCGTTATTTGGAACACATGCATTTCATGTGTGTTCCATGTCTACAACAATCTATGTAAACACATTGCTAAAACAGAAACTTTTTTCATGTTTTAGTAATAATTGACAAAATGTAGACTACAGAGCCTCCTGTGTTTGATCAACATGGGTATGCTCACAAAGTACATGTGCAATGCCATAAAAAGTGCATGCTGACACTTGATTATGAGAGTAATGATACGAGAATGCAGTCAGACTTCTTTTTTGGGCACATACGTCGTCCAGATCTAAACACTAGAGTGGAGAGTCACTCACGTACTGAAAAGTCTACAGCTGCAGGTGGAAGCTGCTGTTGAACTTTTGCCATTGCTGTACTTTGTCAGCATGCCCTTGTCGATCAAACACAGGAAGTTCTGCAGTGTATTTGTGACTTAACACTCTTCGAACATAAGTAAATAAATCAAGGTAAATAACATTCGATCTAACTTTTATATAAGTAACATATAAATGTTTTTTATGTAAAGATCATCACAAAACATAATCAAAAACAGGACTTTACACAATATACTGGCGAGCTCTGTAAGTGCTGCTTTTTCTTTGAAGGACAGATGTGGGGCAGACTGACTTGCAGGATGACGCTCGACCTCTTGCTGCATCCAAACAGTGGCATCTTTCCCTTTTACACCTTGTGCAGCTGCATTATTCTTATGTGTGAGTGGAAGTTGCTTGCAGGAAGTGCTTCTCTGTTCTCTTTCTCCGATGTAGAACCTTCATCCTCATCTGAGTTCACCTCTGTTATAGCACATCTTTATGTAAAAACTGCTGTGTCAGATCGGGGGGAGCATGAACGTGACTGGGAGAATAAAACTAAATAATAAAAAAAAAAAATGCTAACCTTTACAAGTACCATAAATTTACACCAGCTGTTACAAACTCAAATCAAATGTATGTTTTTATTCTATCTTCTTCATCCTGGCGTTGTGTCCCACTTGATCGCAGGGTCCGCTCTCTTGCAACATCGTCTCCATTTGGCTCGGTCTAAAGCGTCTTCTGGGGTGACATTGGCGATTTTCATGTCTTCGCTGATCCGGTCCATCCACCGCTTCTTTGGTCTTCCTCGTGGTCGTCGTCCTGCGGGGTCGAGCCGCATTGCCGTTCAGCGCCACGAGTTCTGGTCACCGGGTGACATGCCCGTACCCCCGCAGCCTTGCCTCTCGCATCTTTTCTACAATTGGCGCTATGCCCATTCGCCTTCGGATGTCGGCGTTCATGATACAGTCCCATCTTGTTAGGCCCAGGCTCCAGCGAAGCATACGCATCTCCATGGTGCTTAGGGCTTGTTAGTGCTTCGCAGAGGCTGGCCAGCACTCTGATCCATATAGGGCAACTGGGCGGACCACTGATTTGTAGATTTTTGACTTCAGGCTGTCCGGCATGCGGCGGTCGCAGAGCACGCCAGTGACTTGGCGCCACTTGGCCCATGCGGCGTTGATTCTTCGCGGACGTCGGGTGACAGGTCACCGTCGTGGCTGATGACAGCGCCAAGGTACTTGAATTGTAGTCTTCTTCAGGTCTTCCTCCCGATCTTGATGGTACCATCGGTTTGCAGGCCACATTCCATGTATTCAGTCTTTTTAATATTCAACTTCATGCCGTTGGTGTCTAACCGGTCCTTCCACCGTTGGGCCTGTTGCTGTAGGGCTTCGCGTGTCTCGTCCGAGAGGAAGACGTCGTCCGCATACAGCAGCGTCCATGGGTGGGGGTCTGGAGGTCCGCCGTTGCTGTGTCCATACACAAAATGAACAGGAGCGGCGATAGCGCTGATCCCTGGTGCGCCCACATTGATGGCGAAGGCGGTGATGTTCCCACTGGGCACCTGACCATGCTGGTGGCGTTGCGGTACAGGAGCTTGACCCAGTTGGCGTATGCTTCTGGTACACCGCGCTCGTAACGCATGCCAGATGAGGTCATGAGGCACTCTATCAAACGCTTTCTCCAGGTCCAGGAAGGCCATATGGACACCTTTGTTCTTTTCTCGATGTTTCTCCAGTAGAAGGCGGGCGGCATGGATTGCATCGGTTGTTCCACAGCCTTTGACAAAGCCGCATTGATTTGGCGTGATGGTGACGATATGGCGGGGCGGGCGTCAAGATCCGCTCGAATATCTTCATTGTGTGGCATAGGAGGCGGATTGGGCGATAGTTGGAGCACTCGGCCACGTCGCCTTTGCCTTTGCAAATGGGCACTGTTATGCTGGTGGTCCAGGCCTTGGGGACTTCGCCTTCTCTGACGATTTGGTTGAAGAGGTCGCATAGCGTCGCGGCTCCACGTTGCCCAAGCAGCTTCCACACTTCAGCAGGAATGTCATCAGGTCCGGTCGCCTTCCCGTTCTTCATCTTCTTGACAGCAGTTGTGACTTCTGCGATGGTAATTGGCGGGACGGGGCCAGAGGCGGGGTCGGCACTGCTGATCGGCGGTGTGGGAATTCTTCGTTGCTCACTCTGGGTAGTAATCGCTCCAACGCTGGAGGATGGCGGGCGGGTCCCGTAAGACTTGGTGTTGGTCGTCCTTGATATGCTTGACCTGGCCGATATCCTGGGTCGAACGATGGCATATTGGCAAGGCGATAGATCTTGTTCGCCCCTCCAGGCGTGTCCAACTCCTCGTAGAGCTTGCTATAGTGAGCGCTTTGCTTTTGCGACAGCACTCTTCGCCATCAACTTGGATGTTCTGTATTGTTGGTAGTCTTCATCGTCTCTGGACTGGAGCCACTTCTTCAGGGCTTTCTTCTTCGCTTTGATGGGTTCTTGCACTTCTTCGTTCCACCACCATGTTTGTTTATCGATGAATTTTCTTCCGGTTTCGTCCGTCCAAGGGTTGCGGGCAGCTTCGGAGATCTGGCTGGAGATGGTATCCCAGGTGTCCGCTACTGGCTGGTCAGGGTCCACGTCCATGCGGGCGAGCTCTTTTGTAAGCTCTTGCTTCCACTCGCCGAGTCTCCACCATTTGATCTTTTCGGCGGTTGTTGTTCGTACCATTCGACGCTGGCCAAGGTCTAGGTGTAGGTCCATGACTAGCAGCCGGTGTTGGGGGGCGACGTTTGTTGATGGAATCACTTTTACGTCATGGACCAAGTTGAAGTGACACCTCCGAAAGAGCCAGTAGTCGATCTGGGTGTCTTGGCCGCCGCTGGAGTATGTTATCTGATGCATTTGCTTCTTTTTGAAGAAAGTGTTGACTATGGCGAAATCATGGGCCTCTGCGCAGTCCAGCGCTCGTGTGCCATCGTCGTTACGGGCTCCTCGTCCTTGGCCCCCATGGACCCGTTCGTATCCGGTTCGCTCTTGACCCACGTGGCCGTTGAGGTCGCCACCGACAGCTACGTGTTCTTCGGGGGCAAATGATCGTAGGTGGGCGTCGAGGCTTTCCCAGAATCGGTCTTTCTCGTCGTCGGGGCAATTGGTTTGGGGCGCGTAGCACGATACAACTTCGAGCACGGCTGAGCCAGTGTCGATCTTGAGTGACATGAGGCGGTCTGAGACTCGGCTGACTTCTACGACGTTGTCTTGTAGCTTCTGGCAGATCACGATTCCCACGCCGTTTTGTGCTTGTGCGCCGTTGTAATACAGTTTGAAGCCTTCGCCGATGTCTCTGGCTTTTGATCCTTTCCATTTCGTCTCTTGAATACAGGCGATGTCGACACGACGGGTCTTGAGTGCGTCGGCCAACTCGCGGCTTCTTCGGTCATGGTGCCGATGTTGAGGGTCCCACACGTAATCGTAGTCGTGGTCGGACTTGCTTCTTTAGCCTGTCCCGTCCTTGGGCAGGTAGCCTTCGTCCACTTCTCACGTCGCTCAGGCGAGGGCGGCGCGCGTCGCCTGCAGGGGACGCCCTAGCATCATCGTCCAAATGTTGAGCCGTTGTTGCATATGATGCGACTGAGGAGGGGTCCGTCGATCGGCGCGTTGCTCCGCCTGACGTCGACGACCCTCACCGTTGGCCAACTTCCCATGGGGTCGTTGTTTCCAGCCGGCACCGCGAGGAGGTGGTAATGGGATTTTGCCAGCCCTGCGAGGAGGTGGTGATGGGATTTTGCCAGCCTTATGTTTTTATTCTATAATAGTAAGTAGTAATGGGATAACAGGCTGCTTACTGCTTGTTCTTATCGACACATTGACAACACAAAAAAAATGCTGACGGAGAGGTGCAAAGGGATTTAAGGTGGGCCAGGATTACAAGTTTTTCGTAGGCTTTGGTAATTCTAGTGTTAATACGTCAGCATCTTATCTTCGCAATTTTGTATATAGCTTGAAACATAGTTTCATGCCCCTCTCCTTTTTAGATCCTGACATTTGGCACAAAGCTTGAATAATGCAACTTACGTCATTTACCGTAAGTCTGGGCACGTATGGAAGCGATCCGGTGAAAATCACCATGTCTAGTACATTTTGATATCAGTGATGGAAGTGCAGTAGCTGGCTGATGCTGAATGCAAAAGCTCCACCTAACCTACATGTCTTTGCACTGTGAAAGGAAACCCACAAAGACACATGGAGAACTTGCAAACTTCACACAGGGAGGTCTTGGGAAGTGAACCCTGGTCTCCTTACTGTGAGGCAGCAGCATTAACACTGTGCCACCATCTTTTTAAAAATGAAGAATTTAAATGCACAGATGGTTGAGGAGCTAGTGGAGGACACAATGGTCTGTAACCTCTAGAAATGTTCAGAGCATTCCTTACTATAGAAATTGTTTGAAAGGATGCTATCTGACAAAAAAGAAAGCAGGTAGTGAAGCCTGAGTGCCCAACAGGTATATGGAAGTGTAGCTAACACTGCGACAAGGCCATCAAATAGTTTTTTTAACTTAATTGTTTGCATTTGTGGGGAGTATGGTGGTGCTGGTTAATGGTGTAGCCTCACAGCTCCAAGAACTTTGATATAATTTGTGATAGACGGCCAGGAACCCTGCCCCACCGGGATGCCTGGAGGAAGGAGGAACCGGGAGAGTGGCACTTCTTTTCCCTGGGTACCCGGCCGGTCCTTGATCTCTGGGGGACAGCACTTCCAGGACACCAGGAAGTGCTGTCAGACCAGGGATGGTTTATGCCCGAGTGCTTCTGGGTGCAAGGGCAGCACTTCCGCCACACTGGGTAGAGCTTCCGGAAGTCCATCATCAGGCACCTGGAGCACATCCGGGACAGGATAAAAGGGGCTGCCTCACTCCAATCAAGGAGTCAGGTAGAAGAAGGATGGAGCTTGTGAGACAGGAGTGGAGGTGGCCGAAGGAACCAAGGACTGTGTAAATGCATATAAATAGTATTGGTTCTGTAAATAAACATATGTGTTGTGGACACTGCGTTGTTGTGTCTGTCTATGGCCAGGCTATCTTTTACAGATTACTGGCCAGGTCCTTTTATTTGTGGATTTTGCATGTTATCCTCCTACTTTCCTTTGCAATCTCTTCTTTCCTTCGTACTCTATACCCGCCTATACATGTTAGGTTAATTGTTGTCTCCAAATATATTATGTATATATAGTGACAAAAAGGGAGAGCTAGCTGCAGTCTTCTGAAAATTAGCTTAGAGAAGTCAAAACATGCAAAAATTGTGAATTTAGTAAAGATCAAAATTGACATTAGTGATGAGTGAAATGTTTTTAGCCAACTTGAACAGTGAAAGTTAAAGTTTTACTGCGCAAAACAATTGTGAAATTAATGATGTTTTATGACCAGCAAAATATGTTCCATTAGCACATATTGTTATACCAGTTATAAAAACATGAAGCAGTCTGACAGCTCTGCAACTCAGATATTCACTGCTGTTTTTTCCCCAAACTAACTGC
This sequence comes from Polypterus senegalus, assembly GCF_016835505.1. Taxonomy (NCBI): domain Eukaryota; kingdom Metazoa; phylum Chordata; class Cladistia; order Polypteriformes; family Polypteridae; genus Polypterus; species Polypterus senegalus. The sequence goes on along the minus strand of NC_053164.1, from coordinate 131,497,856 downwards.
AATGGATAATTGTCTGGCAACGTGTGATTAAGAAAAACTGCTATAATGTTTAAAGCAGCTAAGCAGGAGATGTGTTTATCTAATGGGAAGAAAAAACAAAATATGTATTTCATAAGACTGTACATAAAATTGAAAACAGAAGGAGGCCTAAGGATTACAAATTGTGTTTCAGACCAAAGCTTTTAACTGTTATTATAGTTAGACAAAAATTAAAAAGAGTTGTTCATGAAAATTCTATTATTTTACCAGAGTCAAAGCACAAAGTCGAAAACTGAACCCAGAAAATCGAAATCAAGACAAAGTAACTCCACTTGTTCACTGATCAAATCTGTATCTTGGACAAAGAGGCTATTACTGAGTCTTCAAGACGCAATCAAAGAAGATGTCCCTAGCAATCAGGCATGATCCCCTAGTTACTTACTTTCCACCTTTAGCAGCTTCTAAGATAGTGATATAAATTTAAAAAATGTAAGTCTTTCTCAAATTAAGAAATAAGATTCAAACTCCTAAACAATAATGCTTGGAAATGAACCTTTCAAAAAATAAAAAACAATTACGCAAAGCTCAAAACCTTTTCTAACCTGCCAAAATGGGTTTCCCAATTCTTAACACATACATTCGTAATATCTTCCATGTGCAGTCTTTTTCTCCATGAGCAAAAATGCATGGAAGAATCTCTTCTAGTTTAGGGCACGGAAAGAAGGATGTGGTGAGTGAGCACATATCTGTAGGCACTTCTGAGACAACTGTTTAAAATCAATTGACCTGGGAGTAAAGGTGCTGGCAACTGTGTGAAAGGATTCTGATTTGAATCAACTTGGTGAACTGGGGATAAAAAGCACAGATGGTGTTACCTCTGACCTCAAACGACCAGCATGAATGTGCTGCCAGTCAGTGTGTGAGACAGAGAAGAGTGAGTGGATCTACAATGAAGAAGTCATGAAAGACTGGGGTAACAGCAGCAATGCTGGAGGACACCCAAGCATAGACACAGATGTTGTGGCTGTGGAATAACACATTATTCCAAGCTTTCGACACCAAAACCACTAAATACTCCCCAAAAAAACTAATTTTACTGAGTTTTCTGTTTGTAGATGCAAAATTGCATGTAAAAATAATGTTATGGGTAATTTTGTGAAACTGTATGCAAAAATAAACTCAGCTATTTGGTCCATCACAAAGGAAGATAGTGCAAAAACAACAGCTACTACCTCTCTTAGTCTGGGTTGGCTCATCCGTTTGCTCCCTTGCTCCTTCCAAATCTATATTATTTATATAAAAATTTTTTCTAAGTAATGCTACTTATTTGCATTTCATTTATTGCTATATGCTAGAAATGATGGGGAAGGATGAAGGTTCTTGTTGCTTGTGCACTGTAAGTGTGAGAAAGTCAAATTTATTTTGAAAATTAGTAAATGAAAGCAAAAGAAAAAAGTTGCAAGCACAGCACCTAAAGAAAATGAACAGGGAAAGAAAGTCCCTTGACATGCAAAAGGAGAAGGGTGTCTATGGCCCTTTCACTTTTCCATTTGAAAAGTCAGCTTGAAGCTTCCAACAGAAGATAGCACAGACAGACAAGACACCGCAATGTCCACAGCACACGTTTATTATACTATTTACAACTATTATTTACAGTTTTGCACTCAGTCCTTGGTCCTTTGGGCCGCCTCCACTCCTCTCTCGCAGTTTCTGTCCACTTCCACCCAACTCCGGCTCCCTGAATGGAGTGAGGCGGCCCCTTTATAATGCCCTGGATGTGCTCCAGGAGCCTGATGATAAACTTCTGGCAGCACTCCCCAGTGTGGTGGAAGTGCTGCCCTTGCATCACTCCAGGCGTACACCATCACTGGTCTGTCAGCATTTTCTGGTTATCCCGGAAGCGCTGTCCCCCAGGGATCAAGGACCATCCAGGTGCCCTGGGAAGAGAAGTGCCACTCTCCTGGTAAACTTGTACCATTAGTGCCACTCTCCTTAAACTTGTAAAAGGTGTAACAAATTGAAATAATTAGTCAGTCAGTCATTGTCTAACCCGCTATATCCTAACACAGGGTCACGGGGTCTGCTGAAGCCAATCCCAGCCAACACAGCGTACAAGGCAGGAACAAAATTTCGGGCAGGGCGCCAGCCCACCACAGGGCTCACACACACACCAAGCACACACTAGGGACAAATTAGGATCGCCAATGCACCTAATCTGCATGTCTTTGGACTGTGGGAGGAAACCAGAGCACCCGGAGGAAACCCACGCAGACATGGGGAGAACATGCAAGCTCTACACAGACAGGACCTCGGAAGCGAACCCAGGTTTCCTTACTGCGAGCCGGTAGCAGCGCTACCATTGTGCCACCGTGCTGAACTAAGTGAAATAATTATTATGTTTTTAATTCAGTGAACTAAAAATAAATTAGTAGTTTATTTAGGAGATTTTCAAATGTCTATATCTGCCTGGATTGGCTCTAGCACCCAGCGGCCGTGAATTGGACTGAGCAATGGTTTAGTTGATGTATACAGTTTAAGCCAGACATCAAGCAAAAAGGAACATAATAGTCTGGAAGTGTCAAGGAATTAAGAAGTGTTGTTGTTTTAAGACTATCCAAAAAATTCCGTTTAACAACTTGAGATTAACAGAAAAAGCAACAGAGAAAGCAAACCAAGAAGTGTATGTTCCAGGATCAACCAGTTCAAACTTATACGATTTTACTTTTTGTAAGATATGTTTTATATTAATGATGAATAACAGTTTTTTCAAAAATGAATAATACATATTGCATAACTGCAAATCCTGGACATTTGTGTCAGTTCATATTTTATGTAACCTTATTCATTGATCAGTGCGACAGTCTGAAGAGCTTCCTTTAAAAGCAAGGCACAATTCATAGCACACACTCTGATCATCCTTTTCTCACAATTTTTACATTGTAATTGAGAATCACTAAAGACCCAAGTTTTTGTAGGGCTTTAGATTGATCTATGGCTATACTTTGGTTTAAAGGGAATTTAAACAAGAAATATTCAGTGGAAGTTCTTTACCGCTCAATAGGGAGTGTTAATTGAATGATATGGACTTAATTTATTGGATGATTTCATTAAGAGCCTACCCTTTTTATTAAAGCAGGCTAGATGAAAAACATAAATGCTTATAACATTTAGAATGAAGTCTAAATATAATTTGTTAAGGATACCACAGTTGAGTTTCTTACATACAATACATCAAACTGCCACTCCATTAACCTTATCTATCTAACTATTCATTTACTGTACCCTCTTTATCCATAAAGGATCTTGTGTAGCCAAAGACTATTCTAGCAATATCAAACACATCAATTAACCCTAGAAGAAGGCAACAGCGTATTGCACAGCAATCTCATAAATGCTACAAATAATTATCGGGTGTTATTTATTCTGTTATATAAACAGAAAAATCAGGAGCAATAGACAAGCCCTTCATTTATTTGAAGATATTTTGGGTTAGAATATTATGCAGTAACATGTATGGCAGCTCTATTGCACAATATGAACACTGCAAGTTCAATTTCGGGTTTATTGTCATGTTTACATAGTATAGTTGGATTTCTACTTGCATGTCTCAAACAGACTAATGACAGTATTACAACACCAACAGCACACAATAGGTACAACACCATAAATTAGATACTGAATTAGATAATTACATATAAGAAGAAAGTATGCTATGGCAGTTGTCAGTAAAATTATGGTGTTAATGTTAATTACTTCACATGGCAGTACCATTTAGTTGTGTTGCTGGTGCCTGGGGCAACGACCCGGCTGGGACACCTTGGAGGACCTGAAGAGGACGTGCGTCCATCTCAGACCACGTGGGGGCAGCCACCCTGGTTGCTATGAGGATCACGGGTACAGAGGTTTGAAGCTCAACCCTGTTGGGGCCCCTTGTCACCACCAAGCGGTGCCCCCATGCCTTTGGAGCCCTGGACCTCAGCACTTCCGCCACACCAGGAAGTGCTGGGGGGAAGAGGAGCAGCCGGCACTTCCGCCACACGGGGGTGTGTCCGTGGAAGATTGCCGGAACCCACCTAGAGCACATCCGGGTGATTATAAAAGGGGCCACCTCCCTTTATTCAGGGCTGGAGTCGGGTGAGGAGAGGACTAAGCAGGAGAAGAGAGTGGAGGTGGTCTGAAGGAGAAAAGGCAGTGTGAGAAAGGCCTGGACTTTAGGGAAAGTGGGTTGTGTGCACTTTAAGGACTTGTATATAGTATTGTAAATAAACGTGTGGTGGTGAATTTCCATGTCTTCCTGTCTGTGTCCGGGGCTTAGTCCACAGTTGTTACTTATATCTTAACAGGTATAATCCTTTATTTCGTGTCTTCTATCTAGATCTTTGTCATTTTCTCTCTCAAAAAAAAAGTTTGTTCCTTCTGTCTTTCAGGATAGTAGACTATTGTTAAAAGAACAGGGACTCTTTTTATCTGTGTACCAGTATATGGAGACAAATAATGCACTATCATGGGATACTAAGCCAGACTATGAACTGATTTTAAAAATCACTTGCTTTAAGTATATTGCCAGGACCTCCCTGCGTGGAGTTTGCATGTTCTCCCCGTGTCTGCATGGGTTTCCTCCAGGTACTCCGTTTTCCTCCCACAGTGCAAAGACATGCAGGTTAGGTGTATTGGCGATCCTAAATTGTCCCTAGTGTGTGCTTGGTGTGTGGGTGGGTGTATGTGCCCTGAGGTGGGCTGACACCCTGCCCAGGGTTTGTTTTCTCCCTTGCGCCCTGTGTTGGCTGGGATTAGCTCCAGTAGACCCCGTAACCCTGTAGTTAGGATATAGCGGGTTGGATAATGGATGGATGGATGGATAATGCAACAGGAGTAAAGAGGGTTAGACATCATACTTGACTGAAATACCATTACAGAATGCCCTCCTATATAGGAAATGTATTAAAGCAGACATATTTACAAAAGAGAGAGGAAGACATAAAGAAGAACTGAATCACACTGAAATCACTTTCACACTGTTTTGTGCCTTTTATTGGTTGTTTTTTCTTTGTTTTGTGACCTCCCATAGCATACAATGGACTAAGATGGCTGCCACATCAAGAGAGTACACAATGTGGTTATGTGGTGCATGAGTGATTTCAGCTGGGGTGGTCCCATTTTGGGAAACGATAAAATCATACATGCGAGCAAGGTCAAAACCAATATGAGAAGCCAGATTCTGCTCTTATGATCTTTGGCAGTTTAAAGAATTTGAAGCATGTTGTTCATCTTTCCCTTTACCTTTTGCAGCATATTTTAACTTTTAAGTATTTTTTTTTTGTTCTGTGATTCCAGTTGCTGTGGGTCTTCTGGGGTGTGGCCTACTGGACATTGTTAGCACTGTTGAAAACAAATGAGTAATTTAATTTGAGTTAGTTAACGTAGGTGTGTGCTCATGCTAAGGCAAGCACTTGCCGACTCTATTTAGTTTAACTTACTTTTGAAGCTAATGAAACAGCCCCTAATGGCTTACACCACATGCTCCTTTATGCATTCTCTTCTCTCTGCTGCTGCTATCATGTAGATAATTCAATAGAATATTTAACCTACATTTTGTTGTGTTTCAACTAGGGCCCCTCTATGGCTGGGGTTCAAATGCTGTTTTGTGTTTATTTTGTGTTCTTATTTTATCTTTACAGTGTTAATTTTTTAGTTTCTTTATGTTGACATGTATTTTGTTATGTTCCTTGTATTTTGGACCAGTCCACCAAGAGGCAGGTCCACTTGCCCATCAGCTCTATAAAGGCTAAGGAAAACCCACAGTAACTTCCAATTTATTCAATGCTCTCAATTCTCCTTCCTCCACCAAGACAGTGTTGCGCACTGTCCTCCAACTCTGATTCGATTTAACTGAGGCAGCAGGCTTTCTTTTAAACTAGAGGTGTAAATTACTTCCAGTCTTCCATCCAAATCGTGTGAAGCACTTCTGGGTTGTGTGGAAACCAGAGCAGTTCACCCCTGGCAGTGCCCTCTGTTGGTCCCAAAGACCCTGACTGGGTTGCGTTTCCAAACTCCAACTTCCATGCCACCCTGCTGGTGTCCTCATTGGCTTTAGCTCTTAGGAACACTGCCACCTCTCATGTGGAAGAATAAACTACTCCTGGTAAGCCCGTTCAACCAGTCTCTCCATTATGACCTCCTGCTCGGGTATGAATTCTTTATTACGGCCAGGATACCTGTCCTTCCTATCTGGCATGTACAGTTGACTACTATTTTGAGTCACATCACATCAAAAGTCTCTCCATATTATCCTCCTTATCTCTCAATATAAATAATCCATTCCACCTTTACTGTATGTTGTATTTATCCCTGACAAAGTATGGTTTTTAAAACATCTATTTGGGTCACTTTTTTGTAAAACCTCAGAACCACACACCTATTACAGTTTTCCCCACAAGATTTCCTTCTAGGACACATCCTTCCATGTAAATTAAATTATACAGGCTGTCTAAGTAATTTGGAAAGATTGACTTCTGGGGAAATACTGATTGTAACTTCCCCCTGGCCTTGTTCCTCTGGCTGGGCAGAGTTTCACAGAAGATTAATGCAAAAGGACAGTCTCTACCTTAAGGTAAGAGGTTGTGGCAATTACTGAATCTGAAGTAATAAATTCTGTCCAAACCAGGCCCATCTCCAGGAAAAGTGGTTTCAGAAGATGAGATATGATGAGATAAACCCTGTCCAACCTGCCTCAGTTCCATCAGCCACCAAACAAAGGCTTGTTTCGTGCCAGATATTCAAAGAGATGAAGCTGCTGAAGGTGGCACAACTCAAGGTACTCTATATTATTATAGTGGTTAAATGTAACAGACCATATCTATTACATTCAGTTGACTGATTTTTATTCTCATTTGATTCTAAACAGCATTACCAGGAGTCTAGAACTTTCCCTACAAATTACACTTTACTTCCACCAACTGCAATCATTGAGCTTAAAAAAAACATCTCATAGCAGAAGGGAAGCATTGTATTACAGACTACCGATCCCGGCATCAGATCATCACAACATAATGAAAGCCTGACATTTGTCAACATTGTCATGTATTGTAGGATGTCCAAGCAGTGTCGAGGCGTCCAGTTGGCCTAAATTTACATTAACTTTTCCCAAAAACTGCATAGTTTCAAAGATATATTTTCTCCTGTATTTGCTTTATCTAGATTTTATATTTTTCTCTTGCCAATTATCACATAAATCAAAGTAAAATAAATTGAAAAAAATAAAGTATATTTAATAGTCTACCTTCTTATCTTGTGCTGCACTTTGTAGTTAATGTGAAGAAGCAACATAAGAGACTGACTCAAATTTGATAACCCTGGCCTATGCAAACAATCTGATTGTCCACTATCAAGTCTGGTTGTATTGTACCATAACAGTTTCAGGGGCATTTTTGCGAGTCATATAGTCTCCTTCCACCAAAGACTAAAATCACATTGTACCACACTATTTTTCAGAGGAAAATTTACATTCTTTTAAACAAGGCAATTGTCCTCCTTATCTGTGTAAACTCTGGAACTTTGCGTATTTACCTGTAAAAGGTCAAATTAAACTGGAGGCTAAATATATTTTTTTTTTCAAAGAAACAAAGAAATCCTGACTGAAGTGAAGTCAAATTTAGAACACTTTTGAACACCAATGGTGAGCTTTCTGTCAAGGAAGAAATATGTAGAGAGAGCTATATTTAATTTGTCTGCTGGATAATTTGTCATCCATTCGTGTGTGAAGATTGTGGATAATTTGCTCCCTGCTCCTGAGATTCAGCTCAAAGCTCTATCGGCTTGGTTTGACAAGAAAATAAATGTTACCCACGTTTCTACTTTTGAATATCCTGTGTGTCACAGGCTAGAATTACAGTTTTGGGAAGGATCCTTTTTAGCTTCAGGTCAGTCTGGTTTCCAAATCATAGGATGTTCAAAAATGTAATGATATTATTCATATTTTTTTCTTTTGGCAATTTTTTCATTTGTAGTTTTGACACATTGAAAAAAAATCCCTGAATTTTTAATTGACCCTTCTTGCTTTACAAGGATCTTAATGAACAAGAAATGAAAACGTACACATGGTATAACATTCAGGTTTGTTTAGGGACTTAGTTAACTGCTTTGACAGTTTGGGTATTTAGAATTTTTGTTTAGTAACTTCCTCAAAGAGTCAATTATTTTTTTACAGTAAGATGTATTCAAATATTTCAGCGATAAAAGAGAGTAATTACATATGAAAGTAGAGTACATAAAATAAATGATTTTTAATAGTATCATACAATATCATGTAGTTGAAACAAAAGAGGCTTGTGGATTTTATAGCTTTTATAGACAGTATGTTTTAACACTAGTCATGTAAGAACTTCATTGATTGATGTCCTGTTCTTAGTTATTAGTTTTAAAAGAAGTGCCTAGTGGAAAGGCAAACTTAAAGTCTAAATCTAAAATTAACTGCAACAGGAAATTAAGATTAGCAGGTCATTTTAGTGTTTTCCCAATAAATTATAGTGTCATAGAAATATTGAGTCATTATAATCTGTTGATAATGCATTAGTGAAGTTGTATTTAGTGAAACATAAATACTAAGTATGTACTGTGATAAAAAAAATCACTCCATATACTGGAAAATCAGCAAAAAGAAAAAAGTACACCTTTACATAAAGAGAGTTTACAACTAAACTGACTAACAGGTTGAGACTGCTCTATTAAAATGGTGGATAGGTGGAAGAGGTGAAGAGAGGGCGGCCAGAACTGGAACTGATGTGGCAGGAAGGGGGATTCTGGGTACTGGAAATTATGTTATCAGGGTTTGCCGGAAGTGATGTCAACATTGGGTGAACCGATTGTGATATCATTGAGAGGCAGGGTCTTTTCCTGCACTGCAGATGAACAAGAGGAGAGAGCGCCAACCCCTGGTCTGCCTGGCAAATAACACTGTTTGAGCCTGTAATCTGTCCCCCATGCGCATGTGTGTGACAATGCTTATTCATTATATACATAATTAGGCACGGAGCCACACTTAGGTACCTTATTTCCACCTTCATTCATTTCTAGATAAAAGCAAAATCAAGAAACTTAAAAGGTTTTATTGTCAAGATCAGGTAACATACCTGGTATGATTTCAAGAGAGTTGAACTAGTGTCGACAGAGGTTTGCACAAGCTGCTGCTGCCACTTGTACAGATAACATCAAGCATAAGCTCATTTCATTATTTGGGATCTGTTTTGCCATCGGGAGTGGGTTTCAGTTGAGCAAAAACAGGAAAATATACAAAATACACAAATTGTAACCTCTCTCAAAGTAAATTCGAAACAGTAAATTACCAATTAATTGAAGATGTATTTAATGTTTCCATTTAGAGACAAGTTTCGAAATTCACAATTTATTTTTTTTGGATAGGAGTTTTTGAAATTTCAAAAAATTTTACAGTGCACTCTAAATGAGATATCACAACGAAAAATTTAGAACATTCCTGACACATTTCCTTGAAGACTACGTGTGCACAATTTCAACAAACTTGGATTACTAGGAGCTGATTTGTGTTATTTGGACAGACAGAACAATGAAGACAGTAGGTGCTTTTTGCATTGCATTTGAACATACCTAATAAAGAAGAATGAAAATACCAATACAGAATTAGAGGAGGGAAATGAGCCAAGACATGTTGTGCTCAGGATTGGAGGAAAGCTACAAGTAAATCATGAAATATGTTTGAAACAGAGAGGAGACATGCACTTTGTTTGTGAAGAGTGGTATTAATTGTTGCAATATTAGTTTTTATAACTGGATGCTACAAAACAGAAGACTTGCTTAAGTGGACAGTACTTGTTTTAATCCCATGTGAATAAATTATTTGGAGAATTAATGTGTACTGAACATTTCTTCATGCACTGAGCTTCATTGGCCTGAACACACTCTACTAGTAACATCTGTGGTTCAAACAGCTTTGTGGGCAAAATGGCACTAAACAATAAGAAGACTAAAGTGACCTAAAAATATTACACAAGTACAATGACAGTATTAAACAATGCCAAAAGGATGCAGAAATTATGGGTTTTGTTACGTGTTGCATGTAAATACAGTATCTTTAGTGAATTTGAATGTATTGTATGGATATTTCTGAAATTTCTTTAACTTGCAATGTTTGCTACATATTGAAAGAAAAAAATAATTGTCTATATAGCAAAAAAGTAGAACATAATTTAGATCAGGTTGTTATAATAAATGTCTACATTAATTTGTTATATTGATGGTTGTCATATCAGCAAAATCCACTGAAATGTAAAAAATGGTGGATGGGATACTTAATAAAATAAATTGAGTTTATATTAAAAATGTAAGCATTTTAAATCCCTCTCCATTATACTTGTACCTTTTAATTTGTAAAACCGCAATGTGTAAAATGGCATTTAAGACAAAATGACAATTTGGATTTTCCTATATGCCACTATGCACAATTCTAAAAGGAAAAGCAATCATATTCCTGTAGCCATAAACACAAATCTTGTTAATGTTTTATTGTTAGTCACCTTTTCGGCACCTTTCATGTAATCTACACCCACTACATACAAAAGAATTCAATGAGAAACATTTATTTTTCTTTAATCTACTGAGCTATGACACCTATACTGCTAACATCACTTGTCCTTGTCAACTTTTGCTTTAGTCAGAGATGAGACTCTAGAATTTGCAAGCATTGCAAAGTGACACAGAATAGCCCTTAATGGTAAGGAAAAAAAGATTCTTTCTCTTAAACAAGATAGGAAAATAGAATGCATTTGCTTCCAAATGTAAATTAAGAAAAGCTGATAATATTAAGTAAAATATGCTTTTAAAATCACTTTATTTGAAAGGAAGAGTATTATTATCATTATTAAGAAAAAAATATATGTCAACCAAAAACCTGTCTGTTGTGACTGATTGTGGCATCTGTCTTCTCTCATATGTATAATAAATTAGAGAAATTTCCAAAAACCCGTTTTCTAAAGGCTTCTTTCTACAGCAAAAGAGAGAGTGGTCCCTTAGCTCCATCTGAATCGTAACAATTAGCACAGTCGTCATGACTCCCAGGAGGACACGTAAAATGGCTGAACACCAAAATAAGGTGAATGTTTAACATTACATTTTATTATGCAATTTAGCTAGCCCCTTTGAGTCATGGCAGGGCTGATTTTTCTGCTCTGGGGCATTGAAACAGTTTTTAACACAGAAGTGGCTTTGTCTTTGGCAGAAATGTTGTTACCAATGCTTATGGAATCAACATCTTAGGCTTCCAAGCTAGGAAATTAGTGTTGAGAATTTAAAGTTGAGGAGCAAAGTAAATATTGATATCCAAAAGCAGAACCACTGTTTTCTCCAAGTGGTAATTAGAATAGATTATTTTACGGTACACCTATCCATGTTCTGAATTATCTTTTTACTGCATTGATTGTAATGCTGCTCTGAACAGGGAATAAAATAAATAAAAAAAAAACAAATACATTGGAATAAAAACAAAAAAAAAAATTGGATATATTTAGGTGAATATTAGCCAAGGTTTTGTGCTGTTTGGTTACACAGCTCAATTAATGAAACTATGATTTATTTATGTATATCTTAATATTAATCTATGGACTTGAAACATAACATTTACAATATTTAATTAGTTCAGCAATCAATATACATGTGTATGTACAAAATTTGTATCTTTTGTTAAACTTCAGTTAACCTTCTTGCACCCTTAACTCCTCTAATGAACCTCTTTCAAATATAAAATTGATATTTGCCTTGCCTTAGATCTAAACACTAAAAGTACAAAGTAGCAAACAAAAGCCCCAGTACATCCTCACAATATGAACAGCTGGTTTTCGCGGTATAAGCAAGCTTTAAGAGTATAGCGGCATAACATGGCTGTCATTCATATTCATCAGAATGTAGTGATGGCTTTGTGGCTAAGAATCTGCACCAGTTTTCAGGTTGCCAGTTCAAATCCCATTACTGCCAAAAGAAATTCTACTCTGTTGGGCCCCATGAGCAAGGTCCTTAACCTAAGGGGCACTCTATAGTGGCTGACCCTGTGCTCTGACACTCAAAGGTTTTGCGAAAAGACATTATCCCCTATTGGATTAAATGGAATCAAGCATTTCTCTTTTGTTAGTGCTTTGTATTAGTGATGAAACTTTAAAAAGAAAAGATGTGAATCAAAAAGAACTGATTTTATTCTTAAAAATCATTACCAATATCCGGAGCTGTAACTACTATCCAAAGTTCAAAGCCGGAAAAAGAAATACAAATCTATCCTGTTTCATTAGATTTCAACATGGCTTATCATTGATTTCTGATCATTATTGTTCTATGTATTCACTGGAGCTTAAATTCTTGCAAAGTGTTAATATCCTTGAGTTGTTAAGCAGTGCTTAAAAGGCTAACAAGCAAATCAATGATTTTCTTTCCTTCATATTAACCAAAAGCGAGCCTGATTGTGAAAGGTTTCATTCTGAGCTGAAATATCACCATGACAAAGGGGTAAAGTATACTATAAAATGAAACTTACCTGTTATGTTTAATATTTGTAATTCGCCTAGGGATGATGTTTTCTTAAACTAACTTGCATGTTGGTCTTGCACCCAAATAATGGATTCTTAGATAGGATGAAGTGCATCACATAGGACTTATGCATACACACTCACTCATTCTATGCCATTGTGGTGTAATCCATCTCTATCATCTTGTCTGCAAAATAGTGAAGGAAACTGGCTTCCCTTGAAGAGACATTTGGAACATAAATACAACAATACATAAAACATTAATTCATCCACCAGCATTCAAGCATTTTGAGGCTTTTGTGACAATGTACTCAATGGAAAATGGGTAACACTTCAGAACATGGGCTACTTCAGTGTACCTGTTAGTTACTTGACCTTAACAACATTCAAGCTTTTGTTATTATAACAGTAATTATAGTAGAGATATTTTGCAATAATAAGCATATTTCTGGTGCCCCACCTATGTTTGATTCTTGCCTTATACCCAGTTTTTGCTTTCTGAATCTTTTCTAGATCAAAATATTAAGTTATACATTAATTAAATACAAAGTCACAAACATATGTTTTAAAGAAAATTCTTCATAAAATACAGAAAGTGGCCTTTTCTACATCCAGAATAAAAGTCAACGAGACTAAAGTCTTGAAAATGTGGTAAGTTTATTAGAAATTAAAAATAAATTAAGCAAGTTAACACACAGAAGGAGTTCCTCCCCCACACTATGCGACTCTTCAATTCCATCCGGGGGAGTAAATGCTAACATTATTCAAAGTTATTGTCTGCTTTTACATGCATTTTTATTACTATTTAATTTAATATTGTTTTTTGTATCAGTATACTGCTGCTGGATTATGTGAATTTCCCCTTGGGATTAATAAAGTATTTATCTATCTATCTATCTATCTATCTATCTATCTATCTATCTATCTATCTATCTATCTATCTATCTAATAGTAGTGTAAATTACATATAATAGTGATAGATCAACTTTCTTTTTGGGCCTTCCTGTACATGGCAGTCACCTATTCTATTAGTAGATTAGCGATTTCATTTCTGTCTTGATTGCAAGCCAAACACCTCCAACACTTTCTCACTTCTGGTATTTCTTGCTATGATCTTTAGGCCTTTCTTCCTCCTCACCTTCTGCCTTATCACACCCTTTATCTCCAAGTTCAACTGATCAGAAGGAGCTTTTAAGCATCAGCTTAAAAATACTGTTGGAATCTTCCCCATATTTATTGAATGACTTTAGAAGTCTTAAATATCATGTCAATTTCCTGGGGTCATAATTAAAGAGGTCTCACTACTGGCCTTAAGAGTTCTGAAAAGTTGAAGTCAAGTCAAGTGGCTTTATTGGTTTTCCTTCTACACACATTATTGCAGCATACAGTGGCACAGAAAAAAACATTCCAGGACTACGGTGCCACATATTCATTAAACACAGATTTAAATAGCTAGGCAATTGCCAGGTAGTCTATGGAGTTCAAACAACAATGTGCCTATGCATATTATGAAAGACCTACTTGCTACCATTTTTGGCTTGGGGACTCTTAATAAATTACCTGTCATCCCCCAACATTCCTCTCCTAATTCTATGCTCCTAGAGTAATTACTTCTGGGACATTCTCTACTGACCTCTGGCATACTTTGTCACTGACATGGTGATGTGCAGAATTTCTCCCAGAGTTTATTTCTTTCATGTCAGGGCCTCATAAGGATGTACACTGTTTTGTAACACTCCCTGCAGTCTGCATTTCTAGTTCTGACGTGTACTATACCATTATTTATATTCACACCATTTTCATTTTCTTTGTGATTTCAACATGATGATAATGACTAAGATGTATGCCTTTGCTATTTTTGAACTGTAAGGTGCATTCATACATTAGGACCTCACACTTAGCCAAATTAAAGTGCTGAGTCGGAATAATTCTTCATGTGTCTAAAAATATTTTCGTTGGCTTCTCTGAATTTGTAAAGAGTGAACAGGTTACTTTGACTAAACCTAGCTGTAAACGGAGCTGTGGCTATGAGTGTGTGTGTGTGTCTTATCTTATCTGTTTCTAATTTATTATTCTTTTCTTTTTAACATTTTCTTTGTAATCCTGTAAAGCACTTTCTGCTACAACCCAAGTATATACTATAGAAATACATGTTGCGGTTGTACAGGTGGTCCCAAAGCTATGGGGTTAAGCTGTTGCAACAAGGTTAAGTGGACGTGAGAATTAAATGAAATGATTTTTGTATAGTGCTAGAAAACTGAGAACTTACAATTATGTGAGTTTTAATTGGAACCAAAATATAGCAAATGAAGATAAGAGTTTACTAACCTTTTTAACTGAATTGAATTAAAAACCTTTAGTGTCATTGTAAAATAATTACAACAAAATTATGAGTGCCTCTCCAACTGCTTTTTTAAACAAACTTGCATGTTGGTCTTGCACCCAAGTAACGGATTCTTAGATAGCAAGGCCAGAGAAAGATTTAAAATCTTTGTGAAGACTCAATCAAGCTGGTCAGCGCATACTTTTAGTTTCTTCCCAGATACTCCTTCAGGACAGTGGCCTTTCTTGGGTTCACAGTTCTGAGCACATGTCTCACCTCATGCTTTTGTAGAGTGAGTGTGTGGGTTCTGGAGGCTGGTGTGGTCAGTGTGGTCATGCTGGGCCTACTAACCTCAAACCTGGCAAAGAAATGGCTCATTTCCACCACCAGCAAGGCATTGGAGCTGAGAGACCTGGGGTTGCTGCCCTTGTAACTTGTAATGTGTTGAATTCTTTGTCACATCTGCCTAGGGTTGTCCTCTATGAGATGGTCTTTTATTTTCCTCTTATAGACTTCTTTGGCTTCTCTGATACCTCTCCTTAGGTTAGCTCTGGCTCCACTGTATCACACCCTGTCACCTGACATGAAGGCAGTGTTACGTTTTTTGAGGAGTGTCTGTACTTCTTTTGTCATCCAGGGTTTGGAAACTCCCAGATCATCTTTGTGACAGTAACATTATCAGCACAACTCTAACGTAGTCCTTTTTATATGGTGTACCATCACAACACTCACTATATAAGAGTGTTAGCTAGCAAACCTTGTGTTTTATTGCGTAGATTTCCAATTTTTAGTTACAAACAGTTCAGACAAATGTGTCTATCCTCAGTGCCCCAATGTCAATGCCCACTTAAAACAGCTTGACATTTATTCTCCTTGTTTTCTGGAATGTCATTTGGTTAATTATACATGGACCAACTCTTCATACCAGCCCAACTAGCATAAAGGCATCTGTATTTATTAGCTGATGTGAGGTGCAGGGAACGTTGCAGCACCCAAAATCCAAGCCACAACAAGTCCCAGTTTGTATAAAAGGGTTATTGATCACCAATACCTCAAAAAAGACTTCTTTATATTGTTACACAAAAGCACCAAGCAATTATTCATCCTTTTCTCAGTCTCTCTTCTCCTCCACTCCTCCCAGGCAAACTTTGTCAGTCCTCCACTCGCAACCCCAACTCACCCAGTTGAGGCAGAGCTGTTCTCTTTATACAGGGCCCTGGAGTACTTCCTGGTGCCAAAACACCATCCCTCAGAAGCACATCCGGATCAAGTGGAAGTTTCATGAAGTAGGGACCAATAATGCCTGCAGATCCCCCCAGTGGCACCCATGGAACCCAACAGGGCTACCCTATGGGACTACACTTTCCAACATGACCTGTATGTATCCCTACAGGTGCCTTAGGCCCTCTAGTGTGCTTGAGTATAAATAGCCCAGGTAAGCTGCCTTGCCCTGTTCCTCCATTATACTGACCTCCTGGCCAGTTAAGGATCCTTGGTCAAGTCCTAGATATACCAGCATATCTACTTCTGTCCATCTCCTGCCTATTTGTTGGTCAGCCTCCCATTCTGGTAAGGAATCTTGAATTATCCTGGCTGGGATGTCCACCCATGCTTGCTGCCCATTACACTGACTGTCAAGTTATTTTGCTTATTGTGGATATTACAAAGCAATAATTTTTTGTCATTGTGTAATATACTATAGGAATGTAAATGGTAATGAAGCAAGAGTTAATGAGAAGTTTTGAGTTAAAAATAAATAAGTGTTGCTAGCATTGAAAAAAAAAAACTATATCATGTTACTGCACAAAATGACAATCTGATCCTATTGCTCTGCCCCCAGTGTTTCTAGGAGTATACAAAATTTTACTTTCATTTTTAAAGTAAAATACATATCAGCAAGTGATCTTTTATTTATTTCCTGGTCAAGGCTCAGTTTTATCTGCCATATATCACAGAAAAGAGCTAAATTAATTTATGAATTGTAAATTGATTCATGCAAGCTATACAAAACCAATTTTTATCTTATTTTATTTGATAAAGAGTGCGACTTGGTGATAAATGTATATTCTAAAATATATATTAAAACATCCCAGCAGACCAGAAGTAGACATGATTCTCTGATCAATTGTTCCATCTGAATTGGTTTATTATATAGATATTTATTGTTGGAATTAAACAAAAGATGTATTTTGAGTTTAGCAGTATCTCAGAATAAATTACTTGGTGCACTCTAGTGGTCTGATTACTTACAACAAAATAAGTTATCATTTGTCAAACTTTATCTTATTCTCACGCCCTTATTTCATAAACTGAAGTGTTAAGACAAGAAACGGCAAACTAAAAATGTTTTACTGTTAACTTTGCTTCTGTTCTTTTCCAAATAAAAAAACAAACAGTGGGAAAAGAGGGCTTTTTGAAAAGAACAGAGTTTCATCACACCAGGCATACCTTTTGCTTTAAAAGCTAATAATGGCATTCATGCAGGTGAATTCAGAGAAGACCATTCATGTATTCAGCAAAAAAGAAAACTGACATTTGTAACAAAGTGATCTGCTTTGACTTAGCAATTCAAAATTCACAAAGCAACTTGAATAAAATATAAGTTTCCATGCTTTCAGGACTGTAGGGCGCTTTTAACAAGCAAAACTTGCAGATACAAAAGAGTTATTTAGTATTAACTTTTTAAGTTTAGTCTTTTTCAAAGTGTTCAGCTTTGCTTTTCTTCTGGTTTTTAGGGCAGAATTTATTCTACTGTGATGCCTTTATCCCTCTTGGCAGTAGCAGCAGCTGGAAGAGAACTGTTGATGTAGGGGTTAGTTCTTCCTGTCTATTTTACTGAGTTGATGGGACCAGAAATTACATCTGGACCAAGTCTTGAAACCTATTTTTTTATTTGGTTGCATAGCCTATGTCTTTGTGTCCAGTCCTTTCCTGAAAATAAAAAAAGTGCTTTCTCTGAGTCACATAGAATTCCTTGACTCGTCCCTAAGGTTTTCCCAGTGTTCCTCATGTTTAATAGGGTGCTGGAGTGAACTTCGAACAAAATAAAATTACATTTTCAAAGTCGGATGTCTAACGTACTTGTTTGTTATCTCTCTCTCTAGAGTAGAAATATACTGCTAAGTCAGTTACAAGGCAACAATATGGTCTGTCAGGTCCAGGCACCCATAGACCATCATCTCCTTTAAGTTGACTGCCCCAAGTAATCTTGTAGCATTAACTGTATAGGAGCAACTGCTGTGATGGATAATGCAGTCAAGCAGGAGATGCACATTTCTTTCAGAAATTAAATCAAAAACAAAAGGAAGGCTTGCCCAAAGACTGAAAATAGAATCAAAATAGGACTATTTACATCTCTCTGACTGACCCAGTGAATCTGATTACAGCTCCACATTGTAAGGAAAACTCATCAAAAACTTCAAAAGGAAAATCTTGACTATACATTGCTCTCCTCTCCTGCTAAATGAATCTTAGGCAGAAGAGGTCTGTTAATTTGTGACATTGAAGACGAACCACTTAAAGGTTTTCAAATACTGTTTCTTTCCATGAAAGGAACGCCAGTTTCTGTACTGCAACTTGCCTGAAGAAGGGGCCTGAACTATCTCAAAAGCATGCATATTGTAATCTTGTGTTAATGTGCCTTGCTGGCATTACCAGCAGTTAAATAAAGTTAGTTTTGCGTCCTCTGTAATGTTGAGAGAGAGGCATTAGTTTTAGAAGAAAAAGGACAAATAAGGTATAAAGAAATAAAGGTTGCCCTTTTTTTTTGTCCATTTAGAAAGTGCTGAGGGATGTCTTCCCTGACGATATAAGAAACTTCTGGAGAGTGTTGTAGCAGGTGTAGATTGTAAAAATGGATGTGGCATTTTCAGTATCCCAATGTGTGTGTATCTCCCATGACCTGGTAGCACTGGAATGGCAAGAGACAGTGCAAAGCATCTTAGTATTGGCCTACTGCAGCTTATACAGGGATCCCATGTCAGCAGTTGTCTGGGCAGTAGCCGAGGTGAAGAAAGAAGGCTTACTTTCAGTTTTGAGAGAAGCGTAGTTCACATCCCAAAAGTTGCTATAGCTATGTGACAGCCTCCTGCATTTTTATAAGAATTGCCACTATTCAGAGACGCATATACTGTATATCATTACATGCATGTAGAAGGATGATGTTCAACAGTTTAATTGGTTGGGGCCATGCAAAACGGAATTTCTGGCCTCTAGAGGGGGTCTTCTGACTAGACCGTGCTGAGAGAGGTACTTTGTAGTTTGAGTTTACTGAACACTTTCGCTTGTGCCTTGATTTATGTAAATTTCTTTTTTCTTCCTGTATATATTTTGGAGAAATAACTCTATTATCTTTGGTGGAGGTGTTTATAGGGTTGGGGTTAATGGTGCACTGTTTACTTTTGTATATACACATTTTTCTTTTTCTGTATTTTGAATATTTATGTGGATTAATTGGTGGAGCAACGTCCTGACTTAGATTACTATAGGTGAAGACAACTTTATTTTTTTGTATATATGGGTCTCACTAGTTCTTGTGAATTATTCTTTTTCGTTTAGGATTTTCAGTTAGTACTGGATTTTGGGCTCAGTTACATAACTGTTTTTGTGCTTCCTTTGTGATTTTGGACTGTGTATTTAGATATACAGTATATGTTTGCAGGACATTATTTAATTATTTTTCTTTTTTTCTCTTTTTTTTTCAAAACCCAACCTTTTTGTGTCTATGTCTTCCTTTCTTATGCCACTATTCTGGGGCCTCATGTATAATTCCATGCATAGAATTCACACTAAAACATTAAGAAAGATGGCTGAACAGCATTGGAGGCACTGGAGAAATAAAAAAACACATAGTGCTATATAAATAAATTTTTTTTTAAATATTTTTATTATCTCTTGAAATCTATTAAACAGCCTTTTAGGAGAAAATATGCTGTTTAACACCCAAATATCATTGCTTCAGCGGTGTGTGTGCATTCAACAGGAGACAGTAGAGACCAGTACTTCGCAAATTCAGTTTAAATCAGTTCAGCCAATTACTCTTTCAGTTTCACTGAAAAAATGACCATGATCAGTGAACAGCAGAGATTTACTTGTGGGATAATAGAGGGTATTTATTCAATTCTGAAAATGTTTTTGTAATGACACCTTACTTTTAGTTAGAATGTTATTATTTAGACAATAATGCAAAACCTGCCACGAAGAAGGCATTTTTAGTACAGACTTAGATCTTGTACTTTTTGTTTAGTCCCATCTTTAGATTATTGGAGGCTATGGCACTTGTTTAAGCTCCCTTGATCCTTGCCTTGATTCCCAAAGGCATGTTCAGATTTACTAAGATGAATGCCTGATGTCTAATGAGCCGTTAAGCTGTGATTTCCACAACCTTGCTTTTTACTGTTGCAAAGATCAAAACGTTCTATGTATAGATCAACTTGCACCCTTTTATGGTTTCACACTTGAACCTGCCAAATGCAAAACTGCTTGCAGCAGTAATAAAAACTGCCCTTCCTGAAAACTCATTTCAGAGCATCTGTATCATTTAATATTTTAAACTATTTATTTCCAAAATGATGTGGTTATTTGTGCTGCATATGGGATGCTGAGATAAAATTGGAAATTTTGAAGTAGTCTTGCTCATGGATAAACAAATGTGTGCATGTTAAACTAAAATGTAAAATAGACTACACCCAAATTAAAATTTCAACTTCTTGTAGGTCTGTTAACAAATAAAAGCTGTAAAAACATTATTCATGCATAGAAATATGAACATACGCCTCAGTATAATATGTGTTGCTACACTGGCATTCAAGTGCTCAAGGGAAGAAAGCTCTGAGTACTTATTATGCATAATCCAGTTTTCTTTATTTGTAATTACACTTAGTGGAAAACTGTTTTGTCTCTTTGTGATATTTTCTACAGTAATTTTACACTGTGTAATTCTAGAGTATTCCAGTCATTTTCTTGCTTCTCCAACAAGGAGATGGAGCCTTTTCTGACAGGTCCATGCATAAGGCAGGAATTAGCACAGCATGAATGTTAACCCTGAAATGATACATTTATAAACATAAACACATTCAGAAACCTAGAGGTAATCCCAAAGCTGTGTCTGTTTGAGATTTTGAAGAAAACTGGAGAAGAACCCAGAATAACCACATGCAATAAAAATATATCCATACTGGTAGCAGGTGTGCTCTGATTTCAGTTCCTGGATGAGAAAGCCGCAAGTGCTAACAAGTGTGCTACCCTGCCTGTCCTCTTACATAATACAGAAAATATAGAATACAGAATAAGAATGTTAAACAATATTAAAGTATAGAATACAGATACAATTAGCGTTATGATAATGGTAAGGGTCTCAACCCTGGGTTAAATGTACAAGGGAGGACCCGAAACTTCCAAAATTGAGTTAGTAGCACAGGAGTAGTGTGTAGTTATCCAGTAGGCTACTAGGTATCATATATTTATAGGCAGGCTAATCAGTTGGCCGAGTGGTATCAGGGTATCAAATCATCAGTACATTTTGCACCATGATAATGCACCTGCACACAATGAGTTATCAGGCAAAAATTTTGGATCTAAAACAATGTAAGTGTTGCGTCACTCCCCGCGTTTTTGCCATATCTGGCTCCCTGTGGCTTCTTTTTGTTCCTGAAATGTAAATTGGAAATGCACAAAAACATGTTGGAGGGTGTAGAGACAGTAACAAAAGATAAGTACAGGAAACTTAACAGGAATGGGACAAGTGTATTATATCTTAAGATGAGTGTTCTGTAGTTGTAAAGGGTGGAGTGGTGGCTCTGAGGCTAAGGATCTGTGCTGGTATCCAAAAGGTTGCTGCTTCGAATCCCCATCACTGCCAAAACAGAACCTACTCTGCTGGGTCCTTGAGCAAGGCCCTTAACCTTCAATTGCTCCAGGGGTGCCGTACAATGGCTGACCCTGAACTCTGACCCCAAGGGGTATGCGAAAATTAACAAATTCCTAATACAAGAAATTGTATAAGGCAAAATAAAGAACAAAAAAAAAAAAGGGGTGTAGAGTTAACAACTCCAGGTCCCCCATTGCAGCTTAATTTTCTGTGATCTTTTCTGTTTTTGTTTAAATACAATGATTGTGTATACTATGTCACTGATTATATTTTGTCATTCTGTATGTTATTTTGTGTATTGTTTAGTTTTGGACATTATTAGTTTTGAATATTGTTTAGTTTATATTTATGTAAGTTTTTTGGGGATGGGGCCACCATGACATGTTACTGAAGGATCGTCCATCTTTTAAATATTTATCTTTTTGTCTGTTTTTTAACTTTTGAATGCTCTGTTATTTGGTTTCTGATTTCTGGATTGTGCACTTCTCTTGTTTGCGTCTAGGTTGCTTTTTTAGGCACACCTTTAATTACTCCTTTTTTGATATTTTTTGTATAAAATGATTTTTATAAACTTTCACATTTTTAATTCATTTTATTTTTTTAGCTACAGATTTTCAAGGTTTCTTACCAACAACAACAACAACAACATTTATTTATATAGCACATTTTCATACAAACAGTAGCTCAAACTGCTTTACATATTAAAGAATAGAAAAATGAAAGACACAATTATAAAACAAAATAAATCAACATTAATTAACATCGAATAAGAGTAAGGTTCAATGGCCAGGGGACAGAAAAAACAAAAAAACTCCAGACGGCTGGAGAAAAAATAAAATCTGTAGGGATTCCAGACCATGAGACCGCCCAGTCCCCTCTGGGCATTCTACCTAACATAAATGAAACAGTCCTCTTTGGATTTAGGATTCTCATGGAAGGGCTTGATGATGATGATGGTCACGTAGACTTCTGCCTTTTAATCCGTCCATCATTGTTGGAGCATCATGAAGCTTTGAGTAGGTGGAGGTGGCGCAGGCCACCATCACAAAGAAACCGGAAAAAGAAACAGAAAAGAGAGTAGGGGTCAGTACCGATTTTAGAGCCACCATGAATAGTTATTTTGAGGAGATTGAACATATAGAGTATCAGGATTAAGTTAAATTACGATTAAAATGAAGTTATAAAAAGGCCATGTTAAAGTAATGTGTTTTCAGCAGCGTTTTAAAGTGCTCTACTGTATCAGCCTGGCAAATTCCTATTGGTATGCTATTCCAGATTTTAGGTGCATAGCAGCAGAAGGCCGCCTCACCACTTCTTTTAAGCTTTGTTCTTGGAATTCTAAGGAGACACTCATTTGAGGATCTGAGGTTACAATTTGGAATATAAGGTGTCAGACATTCCGATATATAAGATGGGGCGAGATTATTTAAGGCTTTATAAACCATAAGAGGATTTTAAAGTCAATCCTGAATGACACAGGTAACCAGTGTAGTGACATTAAAACTGGAGAAATGTGTTCGGATTTTCTTTTCCTAGTTAGGATTCTAGCAGCTGCATTCTGCACTTGTTGCAAACGATTTATGTCTTTTTTGGGTAGTCCTGAGAGGAGTGCGTTGCAGTAATCTAGTCGACTGAAAACAAACGCGTGAACTAATTTCTCAGCATCTTTCAGTGATATAAGAGGTCTAACTTTACTTATGTTTCTTAAGTGAAAAAATGCTGTCCTAATGATCTGATTAATATGTGATTTAAAATTCAGATTACAGTCAACAATCACCCCTAAACTTTTTACCTCCGTCTTGACTTTTAATCCTAATGTATCCAGTTTATTTCTAATAGCCTCATTGTATCCATTATTGCTGATCACTAAAATTTCAGTTTTCTCTTTATTTAACTTGAGAAAATTACTATTCATCCATTCTGAATGAATATTTCTTAAGGATTGCTAAAGATTGTTTTGAATGTACACTTTTCCCATTTTGTGTCTTCTTTGAGTAGTCCATCCATCCATTCATCCATCTTCTTCCGCTTATTTATGTTCAGGTCACGGGGGCAGCAGCTTGAGCAGCGAGGCCCAGACTTCCCTCTCCCTTCTTTGAGTAATGTTACATTTTAAGCTAGGAGTCCATAACAGATAATAATTAAAAATAAATAAGTAAATAAAAATTTTAAAAAATTAAATGAAATAAAATCGCACTGAGGAGTTTTTTTTTATCTGTGATTGAATTACAGATCTATCAAACGATATCTACCTGTGATCTGGCAGTGAAATATCCAGACTCAGAAAATTAATAAATGATTATGTTTTTCTGGGGAAAACCTAATCTGGAACAAATAGCACTAAGTGTAAAGTCTTTACATTTTGTTTTTTTCTTTTTAAAAGAGAGAGAATAACTGTTGTGATCAGTGTTTTTATTAAGTTTTTACAGGATTTCCTGTATGGATTTATATAATCTCTTGTGAACAATCCAGGGTAGCTCCACACCCCCTGATTGCTTCCGGGAGCCTTTTCAACCTGAAACCGTCAATAGTCATATACAGAGATGACCTGGGAAAATGAGAACACGTACTGTACATTTCAGCAAGGGGTTGGTATAAAACTGTTCAGTGTTTTTTTTTATTAAAACCAAACAAAAACAATAATAATTCCATTAAAACTAGGTTAAAATCACAGGCAGTAAGCATTTTCTATAAAAAAATCACAAGACCTGGTGCATCCTTCTTAAAACTGACATATCCTCTACTTACCCGATGGGATCCAACAGCCAGAGGAGACGTCCTACCAACAGGCACAGCCAACCATTTGACTGGCTCGCGCCCCAGCTGCCATCACAGGCTCCCGTCAGGGTGCCATGCCGAACCTTGCTCCTGTAACTCCTGCCACTCCTCAGCCTTATGGGGGAGCCCTCCTGGAGCAGTCTGTCACTCCTGGTCCCAAAACTGCTCAGCAGGAGCGACCCTCAGTCCCCTCTTGAGTGTCAGCCACATGCTCCTCTTCTGGGATTTTTCCTGGTTGCCTGCCTCCATTCTTTCTCTCACCATCAACTTCTTATGGCCCTGTCTCCTTTCTCCCGTCTGTTAACCTCTATCTCTCTTTTTTTTCTTTTCTTTTTGTCCTCCCTTTTCTGACGTCCTGGCTGATTGGGTGCAGGCATGATACTTTGCTTCCTCCGAGGTGTGAATGAAGCACCTGACTGATCGCATTTGCACGTTAAGTGCTTGATCAGCCAAGCACCCAATTCAAATACGGAGTGACGCATGCTCGCGTTCATCTGCACCCGATCAGAGCCTGCACATTCCAGGATGTGATTATTTATTTAAAATACTTCACCACAGATATCTTATCACATCTATGTATTGATCTAGGGGTTTTGGAGCTTAAGGATCACGATTTTCTGTACTTTTTGTTTGTAGTGTAAACTGATAAAATTCAAAAAATGTTACCTGCTATGCGGCAACACCATCTTTGTTTCCTATGGCACCACTATTTTGTGGTGTTGGCATCATCTGCTGTCATAACTTTCTCCCACAGTTCTTTGGATTGTGTGCTGCCTCTGATTGTGTGCTGCCATTGGAGCGATAGTTTAAAGGTTGCAGCAAATATCTCCAAAGTATCCCATTTTTACAGGTAGTACATCTGCTCAAAACTTTCAAAACCTTTTATTACTTTGTGGTCTCTCTCTCATTTCTAAATACTGATATTTGATTATGGTTCAATTGTTGAAAGACAGGATAGACTTTAAGTTCTGACCTCATCACATAGGTGGTTGTGAATAATTAGCTATAAAATTAACATTAGAAAAATGGCATCATTAGCTAGAGGCAGCCAAATATTGTTTTATAATTTACATGGACCACATAAACCTAACCTGTTTGCCATCTGCAAAAAGAATAAGTTCTTGCCTGACTCAATGGGAGTTATTCTTCAGTCAGTTTAACTTTATTATCTCTTTTGCTGGAAATAGGAATGGTATACTGTAGCTGAAGGCTTGTCCCGTCTTTATAATTCTAATAATTGCTCTCCCAAGCCTGAAAACATCATTACTCCAGAAAAATGTTTAGGTAAGACTGCTATAAAATGTTTACCATCAATTGTAGGAAACACTGCTTACTTACTCTGTGTAGGAATAAAATGAAAACATTTACATCCATGGAATAGTTTTTCATTATTGCCTATATTTTCTCCATGTTTGGTCACTCACACAAAACTTGGCCACTCTTAGGGGGCATTTCAAATGGGAAAATATGCACTGTACCTGTTTTTTTGTTGTCTTGCTCTCATTTTTGACTACTGATTTTTGATGTTTACAGTTTGTTTGAAAGATAAGATAAACCTTTGGTTACAACCTTAGCTTGCCTATTGAGTATGTGTATCTATCTCCCTGTCCTCTACATTAAAAAAAAATTACTCTCATTCTGACTCATTATTGTCAAAAGATAATACAAAAAAGTATGAAATTGATAAATAGAAAGCAAACTTTAATTTCCTCACTGGGTGATTTAATTGTAGAAGGCCCAGTCCCTGACTACTAAAATGGAAGGGTCATTCAATAACCAAGCATATGCTGTGCCTGAAGAACCAAACTACATTCCTAGTCATCTTTCAAACTTCTTTATTCCCCTATCACACTTTACGTTCTCTGCCAGTTGAGCCTTTGCAAGAAATCACTATCTGACTTCAAGCTCAAGGAGTGTCTACCTGGGAGCAACCTTTAAACTCCACCCTGAAGCCACTTTGAGAATCATGAATGCTGTCATATAATCCTGTGACCATCTCCCTGGCACTCTGTCTGACTGCACCAAGAATCAGTGAGTCTCTGAGTCCCAATGTCTTAGTCTGGCACAGTATTCTGTTTTCTCTGCCTGAGAATCGTGTTGCCACCTGAGGTCTGATTTATGAAAACCCCCATAACCTGCCTATCTTTGTAGTGTGCTTGGAGTAGCTACTTCTGAGCAGCACTTACATGAGTGTGGCACACTAACCCATGCTGGATATATACCCACTTGGAGAGGCTCTTTACTTAGTAATCTATGTTATCCTTTTGATAGGTCGATTGTTTATCATTTGGCTTTTTTATGAACCTTATGTCCTTAAGAACCATTTTTCAGCTGGTCAACTTGTTACTACTCTCATGTTACTGATAGAAACTGATTAACTGCCTCGTTCAGTTCTTTGAAAAATGGTCCGTGTTTCTTGATGCCTGTACCAGAAGGTTTGCTCACAGAAGATGGGTTGTCTCAGTGACTCATTCTTGTTTTTATACAGAGTATCCTCATGCTAGACAATTACGTTCCTTGTATTAGTGTTGATCAGGATATATAAAACATACTGTAATCGACCATAACCCTCTGTGTTCCTGAAAAAGGTCACTCATGCTGCAGAAAATGTGTTTTTCATTTAATGATTTAATTCTGCAATGACTGATTTATTAAGTTGAGGTCGTAAAATATAGCCTTGTATCTGAGGACCTGAACCAGGACTGTATTCCTGTGGCATGGAAATATCACAAAGGAGACGTTTGGTGATTGGATGATTTCTTATTACAGTATTTGATAGTCTTCTTTAAACTGACTGAACAAACTAGCCTTGCATAGTTGGTTAATATTTTTGCAACTTTTGTTACCCTGATGCATCATTCAGATAAGTTCCTTGTAATGAATACTCTTATCAGAAGTGAACTATGTAACAGTTCTAAATATACATATCCAAAATTCTGTATAAAACAATCCTTAGAAAGGGAGAAATATGGTTCTTACTAACTAAGTTGGGGGCACTCTCAAGTGATCCCCAAATCCTTATAAATGCCAATGAGGCCAACATACAGTACAATCCAATGTTTCTTAGCCACAATATATACTTAGAGGGTCAGGCTCATGTCAGACACCTTTTCCACTATAATATACAGCAGAAGTTGATCCATACTGTGAAGGAATTCCCTGCTGAAACCTACAGTATTCCACTAAGAGTCTTACAGGTTACAAATCTCCCATAATCATTGCCTTATCAATATACCCAGGAGTAAATACTTTAACTACTAAGCTGCTAACATTGCTTCATATGCTGCCATTGTTGAAATTACCTTCTGATTTGTTCTATCGGGCAACTCGATCTCATGCTACTGCATAGTGGGTGTATGCACAAAAGTGCATGCTGTCTTAATGGTAAATTAATGGAGCATTTGGATGGCTACCTTAGGCACAGGATTTGCAAGGGACAAAGGGGAAAGGCCAGAGTCTCCAAGGGGGAGAGAAGTTGGATTTGGAATGGCCTGCATGGACATCTAGTTAGACAATAAATAATTCTGAGACCAGAAGGATCAATCAACTATTATCAGCGTGGTATATTGCAGCATATTACTAAAAAATATTTATTGATGAATTACAGCATTCTAAACATTATCACCTTCTTCTACCCCCTTCCGATCTCTATACCGCTCCATATGTATCTTCTATTGATTGAAACAGTGCTAGAAGTCTTCTTGCTTGAGGCTTGCTGTTTCTGTCTTCACTTCTTCCATTGAAGAAAAATGTGTTCCCTTCAGTTCACTTCTGATTATTGGGAACAAGTAAAAATCACAGGGAGCTAAATCAAGCAAATAGGGAGGATGATCGAGGACAGGAATGTCTTTGTCAGTCAAAAACTGCTTTACGGAAAAAGCATTGTGCGTGGGAATGTTGTCTTGGTGAAGCAAACACCCTCCACTTGACCTGGGCATTGAACGTCTTCCACAATTTCTTGTCCTTCCTTGAAACATTTGTGCCACTCAAAAACTCGTATGAGAGACAAACTGTTTCACCGTACATTGTTTTTATCGTTTCATATGTTATTGTGGCAATTTTGTTAAATTTTGCAAGAAATTTTATGTTGATTTTTTTTATTTGATTTTTTCACCCGACATTATAGCGCCAATTCATGTAGCAATTGTTATACAAATACAGACTGGGCTATTCACAGGACACACATAGCCGGTCAGCAGTTTGAGAGGGCGTGTAGGAGGTGATATACAGTAGTTCTATGATTCACATTTGGCCAACCTTCAGACAGTTTTCCAGGGAAGCCCCAAGCCCAGTCTGGTTATTTTTCTGTCTCACGTTGTATAAGGGAATTCAACCTTTTATATTGAATGTAAAATTTGCCAAGTGCTTTTGAAAAAGACAGTTACTTTTTTCCATTTTGTTGAATTAATCTCACTTTTAAATGAACTTTTTCTATAAACTGCACCTCGTAGCAGAAACACTCTACCTCATGTTTTAAGAAGTGACCATTTCTTCCATTACTGGCTACTGAAATGAGAGAATGAGAGAGAGACGAAGAAAGGGTGTCAAGGCAAAGCACACAGTAGTCTTTTTCTTAACCTTCAGCTCTATAATATGGACAATGTTACTTATATTAACATAAACAATACACATATATATACAGTGGTGTGAAAAACTATTTGCCCCCTTCCTGATTTCTTATTCTTTTGCATGTTTGTCACACAAAATGTTTCTGATCATCAAAAACATTTAACCATTAGTCAAATATAACACAAGTAAACACAAAATGCAGTTTTTAAATGATGGTTTTTATTATTTAGGGAGAAAAAAAATCCAAATCTACATGGCCCTGTGTGAAAAAGTAATTGCCCCCTTGTTAAAAATAACCTAACTGTGGTGTATCACACCTGAGTTCAATTTCCGTAGCCACCCCCAGGCCTGATTACTGCCACACCTGTTTCAATCAAGAAATCACTTAAATAGGAGCTGCCTGACACTGAGAAGTAGACCAAAAGCACCTCAAAAGCTAGACATCATACCAAGATCCAAAGAAATTCAGGAACAAATGAGAACAGAAGTAATTGAGATCTATCAGTCTGGTAAAGGTTATAAAGCCATTTCTAAAGCTTTGGGACTCCAGCGAACCACAGTGAGAGCCATTATCCACAAATTGCACAAACATGGAACAGTGGTGAACCTTCCCAGGAGTGGCCGGCCGACCAAAATTACCCCAAGAGCGCAGAGACGACTCATCCGAGAGGTCACAAAAGACCCCAGGACAACGTCTAAAGAACTGCAGGCCTCACTTGCCTCAATTAAGGTCAGTGTTCACGACTCCACCATAAGAAAGAGACTGGGCAAAGACGGCCTGCATGGCAGATTTCCAAGACGCAAACCACTGTTAAGCAAAAAGAACATTAGGGCTCGTCTCAGTTTTGCTAAGAAACATCTCAATGATTGCCAAGACTTTTGGGAAAATACCTTGTGGACTGATGAGACAAAAGTTGAACTTTTTGGAAGGCAAATGTCCCATTACATCTGGCGAAAAAGGAACACAGCATTTCAGAAAAAGAACATCATACCAACAGTAAAATATGGTGGTGGGAGTGTGATGGTCTGGGGTTGTTTTGCTGCTTCAGGACCTGGAAGGCTTGCTGTGATAGATGGAACCATGAATTCTACTGTCTACCAAAAAATCCTGAAGGAGAATGTCCGGCCATCTGTTCCTCAACTCAACCTGAAGCGATCTTGGGTGCTGCAACAGGACAATGACCCAAAAAACACCAGCAAATCCACCTCTGAATGGCTGAAGAAAAACAAAATGAAGACTTTGGAGTGGCCTAGTCAAAGTCCTGACCTGAATCCAATTGAGATGCTATGGCATGACCTTAAAAAGGCGGTTCATGCTAGAAAACCCTCAAATAAAGCTGAATTACAACAATTCTGCAAAGTTGAGTGGGCCAAAATTCCTCCAGAGCGCTGTAAAAGACTCATTGCAAGTTATCGCAAACGCTTGATTGCAGTTATTGCTGCTAAGGGTGGCTCAACCAGTTATTAGGTTCAGGGGGCAATTACTTTTTCACACAGGGCCATGTAGGTTTGGATTTTTTTCTCCTAAATAATAAAACCATCATTTAAAAACTGCATTTTGTGTTTACTTGTGTTATATTTGACTAATGGTTAAATGTGTTTGATGATCAGAAACATTTTGTGTGACAAACATGCAAAAGGATAAGAAATCAGGAAGGGGGCAAATAGTTTTTCACACCACTGTATATATATATATATACAGTAATTCCTCGCTATATCGCGCTTTGACTTTCGCGGCTTCACTCTATTGCCGATTTTAAATGTAAGCATATCTAAATATATATCACGGATTTTTCGCTGGTTCGCAGATTTCTGCGGACAATGGGTCTTTCAATTTATGTTACATGCTTCTTCAGTTTGTTTGCCCAGTTGATTTCATACAAGGGACGCTATTGGCGGATGGCTTAGAATCTACCCAATCAGAGCATGTATTACATATTAACTAAAACTCCTCAATGATATAAGATATGCTTCCCGCGCGGTGCTTGATTGTTTGCTTTTCTATCTCTCTCACTCTCTCTGACATGCTCTACGCTTGATGGAGGGGGTGTGAGCAGAGGGGCTGTTTGCCTAGAGGATACGGACGCTCCTCTACAAAATGCAGCTTTATCGCGGTGCTTCGGCATACTTAAAAGCACGTATTGATTTTTTGATTGTTTGCTTTTATCTCGCTCTCTCTCTCTGACATTCTCTGCTCCTGACGGTGCTCCTTTGAAGAGAAGATATGTTGCATTCTTTTAATTGTGAGAAAGAACTGTCATCTGTGTTTTGTCATGGAGCACAGTTTAAACTTTTGACTAAAGGGTGTTATTTCATGTCTAGAGGGCTCTAATAATGTTAACAGTGTGGGAGAGTTTATAAGGGCTTAAAATATATAACAATAACCATACAAACATATGGTTTTTACTTCGCGGATTTTCATCTATCGCGGAGGTTTCTGGAATGCAACCCCTGCGATCGAGGAGGGATTACTGTATTGTCACACACGTGCGACTAGGAGTGAGCTGAAGGGACCAAGTGGAGGTGATTACTTGCCAGGCCAAGGGGTGGCGGGGTGCTCTAAACCTTTGTCTGTTATTTCTGCAGATCAAATACGGGAAAACCTGCCTGACCTGATGTCACTTCCTGTTCCGGTACCTAGACTGACGTCACTTCCTGTTCCGGGACCTAGACTGACATCATTTCCTGTGCCGGCACCCAGACTAACGTCACTTCCGGGTTGCAGAATATAAATCCTCCATCTTGACCAACTAAATCAGTTCAGTGTGGGAACTCAAACAAGCAACATCGCTGTGTCAAATATAATCGTTTTGCAGCTAGGAACAATATACGGTTGGCTGCCCCAAACCTGTTTAAGAATGTTTAGACTCATTATTTCACAATATATATTTATATTTATATATATATATTTATAAATACAACTATAAGCCCCCCTCCAAAAAAAATGGTGTCTAAGTGACTTGCAGTTCCCCAAAGGTCCATGCCATTGTCTCTAATTTACAAAAACATTTATGAACCAACTCCAAATAGCTGGAGGTGTTTGTGTGGTTGTCCCCCCACTCTGACAGCCTAAGACAGTGGTGAGCAATGTTGGCTATTGAGGGCTGCAGTGTCTGCAGGTTTTTGTTTCAACCCAATTGCTTCAAGAGAAGTCTTTATTGCTTTTGAAGCACTTATTGCTCTTGTGACATTTTTCTGCTTCATTTTAATTCTCTTGCTTGTTAAGATTTTGATCCTTTAATTGCTTACTTTAATCCTAAACAACTGCATTGACAGTTTTTAATTACTCCTTATTAGCAATAAGACGCAATTGACAGAGGAACCTAGCAATTCTCCCTCTAGCCTGTTTCACCTGTGTGTATTCATCCTGCACTATTTTGTTTAATAAAGTGCTCATAAAGAAACTGAAGAGAAAGTGACAAACTGAAAATTACTCATCCGTTTTTGGCTTTAAAACATTTGGATGATATCCTTGGGAACGAAAAAATCTAAAATTTATGAATATAGAGTTAAAAGACTAACAAGTCATGATATTAAATAAGACCTGTTATTGTCAAGGATTGGTTTCTAATTAAGCAACTGGGTTGGAACAAAAACCTGCAGCCACTATGGCCCTCCTGGACTACCGCTGATCACCTCTGGCCAAGGAGAACACTCTAATTAAAGTGAAGCGTTTAGGAAACATTCATAAAACTTAAACACCCATATTTTAAATTAACTCAGAACTGTTTGTCATGTTAAATAACTGAAAATATTTGTATGCAGAGACTCTTCATTCTTTTACTTTAGAAACTAGTTTTTATTATTTCTGTTATGTGGCACCCTTTTTCTTTTTTTGTTGATTATTTTTTAAGAACCCACAGCCTTACTTTGCTTAAAGGTTGCTTTTAATGGAGCACAAGAGTGGCTAGGTGGGCAACATGAAATAGCTAGACATCAGCATCATGTTTCTCTATATAATGATTATTTTCCTTTTTATTATTATACAGTATGTGTTGTTTTTACATTTTTCTTTTTCATGTCTTTATGTTATTAATATTTTGTAACATTGTTATGTTTATTTATTAAATAATTATGTATTACGTGTATTGGTTTGCCTTTAATCCTTGTTTTCTGTGTGCGAACTGCCCGCAGCCTTTATAATTCATGCTGTGGGGTAGATCTTTCAGATGTTCGTGAAAAGTTGGGGGTTTAGTTTTGTTTTATGAGCATTGTTTTTGATTCTTGGTGTATTGGATTTTTGCCTACAGTATAGTGTTTCATTTTTGTTTACTGAATTTTAGATTTGGATTTATTAGCCTTGGACTGCATTTTTAAGCAACCGCCCCATTTTCACATTGCAATTTTGTGCCCTTTTTAAATATAAATAACTTCTTCTTTTATAAACAGTGCTTGCTTTGTCTTTTCAGGCCAGAGGTGTTTTGGCTTAACCTCTTCCCTGAAGGGTGTTTTTTTGACATTTAAAGATATTTTAAAAGTTTTAAAGGCAGGGCCCCATTTTGTGCCGGAAAGCCTGCCTCTTGAATTTGGAGCCTGGCATGTGGCCTCTTTTTAAGGCTGACCACTGAAGTCCTGGTCAGGTTTTCATTTACTCCAGAGGTCCTACTGGGCCACAGCGGCTGCAGATTTTCATTCTAACACTCTTCTTAATTAGTGAGACATTTTTGCTGCTGAATAACTTGTTTTGCCTTAGTTTTAGTTGACATGATTCAGACCCCTTAGTTGTTTCTTTTTCCTTAATGAGGAGCCAAACAATAAAGAGGCACAAAACAAGCCGCCACATGACCAGCTAACCTGAAAATAAAGAAAGGTGAAGGTCTCGGTCATGCTGGTCTGCTCAAGTCACGAAAACATCTTGACTGAAAAAAAACAGAAATTTCTGCCGTGGCAGAATGAGAGCAGCAACACGTCATGATATTCAATAACAGCTTTAATTAACAGCAATAATAAGCTGGAGTTTGACGTTCCAATTTAGCCGGTCATCTGTTGGCTCGTTTCTTTTTGGTTGCCATTTAATGAAGAGATGAATCAATTCAGAGGACTTAATCCTTAAAAACATGGCTATGAAAATGAAGGGAAAATTAGTTAATTAGCAATGAAAACTGCAAGCTGATTAGAAAAAGGGTTAAATTGAAAACCTGCAGCCACTGCAGCCCACCAGGACTGAAGTTGGACAACCCTGATTTACTCTGAGGTCTGTTCACCCCATAATGTCATTTTTGAGTCAGCAAGCAGGAAGCTGGAGTGCCCAACTGCTCTGTGTGGTCTCCTGCCATGCTTTGGCTGAGAGAAAGCAGTTAAGGGCACGAGTCGGCTTTAGTCACCCTAGTGGTGTCTGGATGAGGTGGCTGGGGTGCAAGCCAATGAGAAAGATCACTGTGCCTGCCAGAGAACGTCTCCTTAAGCTTGGGAAACCTTAACAGTGAACTGGAGAAGTTGGTTTAAAAAGCACAGGGGCTAGTACTGAGATATTATGGAGATTGATCCTGCGGATTTTACTTCATTTTTATTGGATTATTTATTATGTATTTCTTATGTATTTCTGCTTTTAACCTCCACCTTGACATCTGGTTTTATTGGATCATTTATTTATATTGCTTTTTAAAGGATGTAACACTACACTATTTTGCAGTTGATTGTTGAAGAAAAATGAAAACACATTTGCACTTTTTGAACCCACAAAATACATGCAATATCAGTAAACAGAAAAACAAATATGGAAACGAAATAATAATTAAAAAAAAAACAAAGTACACAATTAAATAAATAATACATAACCAGAGCAATATTATAAAAACATCAGAAAACAATAAATGACAATTAAAAGGAAACAAAGAAGACAAAACAAAGCACAGAGGAGGAACCCTGGCTTGAGTATAACACTTGTACTGGGTAAGGTGAAAAAAAAATCTCAGCAGAACTAATTAAACAATGGAGTTTGACTATTTCTAAGGTGAAAACTCTAGTGAAAATGAAACATATTACAATATATAGAAAAAATGTGGATATGTCTTAAATATTTTTAACGTTATATCTGTAATATAACAAAACATATTTCCCTAATATAATGTAAAAACATATTTCCAAACATATTCTGTATAAGACATGCCTTAAAATTATATGTTCAAACCAATGGCTTAACAATAATGTCTTGTCTTTTTACCTTAGAAAGGTAACTGCTAAACACGGTCTCCCAATGATTCCAATTTTTTAACTCCTTGCAACTTACTACGAGTCATTCAAGCAGACAGCTCCATCAGCACACATAGTTTGCAATCTATTCAACACTTACACAATGTTGTGTAAGCTTTCTTTTGATATCCAGGGAATGTGATACTTGTACTAGTACTTTATCTACTATTAAGTACTCAAATTAGGCAGTACATTACAAAACGTAATGTTATAAAGAGACCCAGAGATACAGGGTGAAGCACAAAAGACTTTATTACATGTCATTGGAAACAGCCAACCCTTCTAGCAGTCAGATGGAAACCTGGAGACAAGTGCTCACTTCACATACTAGAGGGGGGAAATAAGAACTTATTTGGAAGGTCTTGAGAGAGGAAGCAGTGCAACTGGACCAAGAAGTGGACTAGTTGCAATATTGTCAGACAGGGAGAGATACGTGTGTAGGTGGGCCTAGTGTGGCTATGGTGTTTATTAATTGGTCGGTATGCCTTATTCCATCTGGTGGATACCCTCTGCTTTGTATTTACTTCTGGACAGTAGAAGACACATATTTCCTTTATTTTGGGCTCTGCTGGTCCTATTTTGTGGTCTGCTCTATAGTACCCTTAAAAAGGTCACAATTGTCATTTTTGTTTGAGATCACATTTCTTACATATATTGCATCTGTTAATCTACTGTTGGCAGAAAACTACACCAAAATAATTAAATGTAATCATGGATGACTTTTAGGTTTTTGAAAAATATTCTAAATATTCACAAAACAGTAAATCCACCTGGACATAAAGAGAACATGGAATCTTCACCCAAGGAGGACCTAGAGATGTAAATCCCAGTCTCCTTGTTCAAGGCAGCAGTGCTACCACTGCACAACCGTGTCATGCATTTGTACTGTCTAGAAAATTAAATTTGAAAAATGGAATGAGTTACCCAAAAATGACATTATTATTTTTTTTTTTTCACAGGGCATTTTAATAGTATTTTTAACATTTGTGATAATTTTCCAAGAAACATCCTTTTATAATGTGAAACTGGGCTCATGTCATCACCATTGGTTCAGAATGTGGTTAACACAGTCTGTATTTAAAGAAATGAATTGTCAACAAGTCATTTGTTAATTTAAAAAATGATCATCATAAGAATTGTCCTTACATCAACTGTAATTGAAAAACAAAACTGTTCCTGACATCAACATAACATGCAGTTACTATTGTAGAATGTCATATAAAATGAGCATGGTTATGACATCTTAGACAAAGACTGGACAGTTTTTACAGAATTATATTGCTTAAACAAATGAATTTTTACAGATTGCTTCAATATTTGATGTG
The DNA here is from genome assembly GCF_016835505.1 of Polypterus senegalus. NCBI lineage: Eukaryota > Metazoa > Chordata > Cladistia > Polypteriformes > Polypteridae > Polypterus > Polypterus senegalus. Next base: position 131,461,280 of record NC_053164.1, on the reverse strand, counting down.
GCCACATAACTAATTATATTTTCTACTAAATATTTTTCCATAAAGAAGAGCACATAGTTCTTTTAACCCATCACAGTTATGACATTTGCAGATGATTCTACTAAAATCTTCTTAAATCAGTCTTCAGCTTCTGTGTTGAGGCAGCCATCATAGGGCAAATTCATCACAACACACTTTTCCTTTATCAGATCAACTTCCAATGGTACTTTTTGACCATCAGGTTTAGTTTGAAAAGCTTGTTTGTGTTTTTAATTCAGCATCTGTAAGAGGATCTCAAACTAACAGGGGAACAATTGCTTTTCAGTAAATTTTTCTCATGGTATAGAAAACAGTAGTGCCGTAAAGCAGGCATGTCAAACACGCGGCCCTCAACAGAAATCTGTGCGGCCCGCATGACACATCCTAGTTAGCACTAAACTTGTACAAAATGATTACTATCATTTGTGATTGAATCATTCTGCATCTTCGGCGTCACTTATTGACTTTCTTTTCTTCAGTCTTCTGACAAAAGCGCATTTTCCCATGGCATTACGGTACCGGAAACGTCATCTGCCAGTATAGTTGCAGCTGTGGCGTCAGCTCCTCGATATCCTAGGCATGACACTGCCCCACCCTTGACCAAAGTTAATTTAGACGCGACTGAAGTGCTAAGCTGGAGCAGCCTGACGGGCTACAGTACTGGATTGGCTGCTGAGACTGGCCACTGGGCAGAACTGACCATCACGAGTAGTAATAGCTTGCATATTTTCATGCAATAGAACGGGAGATGTCAGGCGGATCGGTGCGGCGTACGCAGTGATGCGGGCTCTGCATCAGTCTTTCGTGGTGAAAACGGAGCTGAGCCATTAGGCAAAGCGCTCAATTTACCGGTCAATCTACGTTCCCACAGCTCATGACCATAGGTGAGGGTAGGAAGTGACCGAAAATACGAGATTGTGAATACAAGCGGCTGAAATGAGTTTCCTCCGCAGAGTGTCTAGGCTTTCCCTTTGTAAAGGACACATGCTTCAGCTGGACTTAAATCACAGCATTTGCGTGACTTTTATTTTGACAAGTTATTGGGTGTCTTTAGTTTGCATAATTAATTGTGCAGTTTTGCTGGGAATAGGAAAGGAAAATGGCGACATATGGGATTAACAATCAAGCACCTCGCTGAAAAGTGAACAAAGTATTAATTTCTCTGTGTTATATGTAAAAAAAAGGTTATGAATGTTTATGTTAAGTTATTTACATGCTTTTTATTTTGTACTTTGCCTTTTATACAGTGTGTTTATGGAACAAGTTCACAGAAACAATAATAAAATTCATAAACCATCAGTCTGAGAGTTGACCATCACTCAGCCGGGGTCGCTACACCCTTAAAGCTCAGTCATCCGAGAGGAACTGCTCCTCCGCATCGAAACGATTCACATGAGATGGCTCAGGCATTGGATCAGGATGCCTCCTGGACGCCTCCCTGGTGAGAGGGGAAGACCCAGGACACACTGGGGAGAGGGAAGTCTGAGCATCTCTGCTCAAGCTGTTGCCCCTGCAACCCGATCTTGGATAAGCAGAAGAGGATGGATGTTTTTTTGCTCTAGTTTTATGTAATTTTGTGCTAGTATTGTAATGAACAGTAAGTGCAGACTACAGCTGAAGATCTGAAGTGGATGTGAGAAGTTGGTGAGCTTATTAACAATTTTTTGTGATTTTGAGTTTGTAAAATTAGTGTAGGTCAGGGGGCTTTTTGCATATCGGCTTATTTTACTATATAAACTTTGAAGTAAACTTAGTAAAGTAAAATTAGATTTTTGGAGTATTTGCTTTCCAACTTGAGTTATTGAGTAATGAATTCAGTGAGCTTTTTCGTGATTTCAGTTCACATGAACAGGACTTTGCGCTGTTTACGTCACCATACTTTTACAACGTTGAGAATGCGCCTGAGAATATCGAAATGGAATTGATTGAACTGCAGTCAGATTCTATTCTGAAGACAAAATATAATGAAGTTGGTGTGCCAGGCTTGTATGCTTACCTGCCACCCTTGTATGTGCAGATCCATAAGTTGGCATCGAGAGTACTGTCTATGTTCGGAAGCACTTACCTTTATGACAATTGTTTTCGTTAATGAAAGCTACCAAAACCCAATATCGCTCAAGACTTACTGTCGAGCACCTTTCATCCCTCATAAAAGTTGCAGTTGCACAAGATTTCAAGCCTGATATTGACGAACTGGTTACTAACAAGAGATGCCAAGTGTCGGGACAAAATAATTAAGTCTCAGACTGTAAGACTGCTATATAAGGATCTAGCTAAGAGGCTAAAACTCTAATTGTACACTGTTGTATGGAGATTGTATGGAAATAAATGGCTTTTCTTTTAACTTTAAGTGTTCAATTTTTTTAAAGTTTTCATTATTGGAAAGAAAGCTACAGAAACTTTGTATAATAGTATTTTTGTTATAGTGCGGCCCGCTGACGCACATATAACAGTCAAAGCAGCCCACCAATGGTAGTGAGTTTGACATGCCTGCCGTAAAGAACCAAAAACAACTAAATACTTTTCCAAATTGCACAGTATAACTATTTTGCTTTGTGACTTTGTCATAAGCAGTAGATCAGAACTTTTCTCCACCAATAACCAATGCTGGAAGTGTGCCGGTCCATTTCAATTGACTTTCATTGCCACTAGATAATCAAAACTTTATCATACTGCCACTTTTTCCCAAAGTAGTATACCAATGAGCACCTAGCAGTGAGCACTAGAACCTCTTCTACAAACTGCACACTCTTCAATTGAACGTCACAGTACCATATAAAGAGTACCGCCAATAATACAGTTCCTCTTTAAGTACTGGCAATAACATCTCTGTTTCAAAGCAAATAAAATCTTCCAATCAATCTATAAAATACTATAGTCACCAATACCTACACATGATCCTAAGTGTTCTGCTGTGTTCCTTTTTCTATGCTCACATAAACTTGTAGGACTTGCACTATACAAGCGTCGAAGTTTTGGAACAACCTGTGTAACATGAATCATTTCCAGCCCCACATGAGTAAGTGAGGTCAGATGTGGAATTTTCCACTTGTGACATCATGTTTATATTTGAAAACTGTCAGATTTTAGAACATTTAAAATTTTGGATCAAGGGTACTCAACCTGTATCTTCTTCATTTGTAAACATTTTAAAAAATAATTTGAGGATAGTACTGCTTGTACAGGACAGTGCATATTAATTAGAGAAAGTATATATGGTAAAGTCTGTGGTGGGTTGGCACCCTGCCCTGGATTGGTTCCTGCCTTGTGCCCTGTGTTGGCTGGGATTGGCTCCAGCAGACCCCCGTGACCCTGTATTCGGATTCAGCGGGTTAGAAAATGGATGGATGGATGGATGGATATATGGTAAAGCACCTCCTGTTAACTTGTGCAACAAAACATTAGCAGAAATAAGCACAAGACACTGTCCAGGTGTTATTTTGCCCCATCAAATAATTCTTTGTCTTTAGAGCACTGCACAGTATATTCATGCATAGCATTTTCCTCATGGCACGTGGTGCTAACTAAAATTGACTGTTGTTTTCACTTCAAGTATATACTGTTCACCATTTCCATATTCAATTAACTTGAGCCATCTACGTCTTATATAATTTCCAAATTATTGAATGCATTTTGAAATTTTCGGTGTGTTTTTCATTCTTGAAGATTCACTCATTGTAGCCCCTTCCTCTGACTACAATATAGTTAAGTAATTAACAAAAAAAACTCATCTATGATCATTTAACAAATAAAACCATATTAAATACATAATGTACGTAACAAATTTAACCACTTTACTTCTAAAAAATAGAGACTTTCTTCAGGCTTTTCTTTCTTTTTTACTTTCTTTTGTACATAGTATAAAGAAAGTATAAGAATTGTGAAGAAATTTGACCTTGAGATTTTGATGAATCTTGATGTTTTAGACCTTCTTGAGCCTGAAAAAACCATGTGTAGCGAAATTATATGAATCGAGAAAAAAATCGACCTCAAGATTTTGATTAATCTTGATTTTTTTAGACCCTCCTGAGTTCAAAAATACCATTTTTGAAATTATGTCTCTCTGTGTTTAAACACGATAACTCAAAAATGCTTTGAACTAGGTCAATGAGATTTTAGAATTTAGAATTTTCTGTGTTTCTGCATACATATGACATAAAACATCATCAGATTTTCACTCAAGTCCTAAAAGTAGATAAAGAGAAGCCAGTTAAACAAATATTATACTTGGTCATTTATTTATTGAGGAAAATGATCGAATATTACATATTTGTGAGTGTCAAAAGTATGTGAACCTTTAGGATTAGCAGTTAGTTTGAAGGTGAAATTCAAGTCAGGTGTTTTCAATCAATGGGATGACAATCAGGTGTGACTGGGCACCCTGTGTTATTTAAAGAACAGGGATCTATCAAAGTCTGCTCTTCACAACACGTTTGTGGAAGTGTATCATGGCACGAACAAAGGAGATTTTGGAGGACCTCAGAAAAAGAGCTGTTGATGCTCATCAGGCTGTAAAAGGTTACAAAACCATCTCTAAAGAGTTTGGACTCCACCAATCCACAGTCAGACAGATTGTGTACAAATGGAGGAAATTCAAGACCATTGTTACCCTCCCCAGGAGTGGTCAACCAACAAAGATCACTCCAAGAGCAATGTGTGTAATAGTTGGCGAGGTCTCAAAGGACCCCAGGGTAACTTCTAGGCAACTGAAGGCATCTCTCAAATTGGTTAATGTTCATGTTCATGAATCCACCATCAGGAGAACACAGAACAACAATGGTGTGCATGGCAGGGTTGCAAGGAGAAAGCCACTGCTCTCCAAAAAAAACATTTCTGCTCATCTGCAGTTTGCTAAGGATCATGTGGACAAACAAGAAGGCTATTGGAAGAATGTTTTGTGGACAGATGAGACCAAAATAGAACTTTTTGGTTTAAATGAAAAACGTTATGTTTGGAGAAAGGAAAACACTGCATTCCAGCATAAGAACCTTATCCCATCTGTGAAACATGGTGGTGGTAGTATCATGGTTTGGGCCTGTTTTGCTACATCTGGGCCAGGACGGCTTTCCTTCATTGATGGAACAATGAATTCTGAATTATATCAGAGAATTCTAAAGGAAAATGTCAGGACATCTGTCCATAAACTGAATCTCAAGAGAAGGTGGGTCATGCAGCAAGACTACGACCCTAAGCGCACAAGTCATTCTACCAAAGAATGGTTAAACAAGAATAATGTTAATGTTTTGGAATGGCCAACTCAAAGTCCAGACCTTAATCCAATCGAAATGTTGTGGAAGGTCCTGAAACGAGTAGTTAATGTGCGGAAACCCACCAACATCCCAGAGTTGAAGCTGTTCTGTATGGAGGAATGGGCTAAAATTCCTCCAAGCTGGTGTGCAGGAATGATCAAAAGTTACTGGAAACGTTTAGTTGCAGTTATTGCTACAAAGGGGGTTCACATCAGATACTGAAAGCAAAGGTTCACATACTTTTGCCACTCACAAATATTTAATATTCTATCATTTTCCTTAATCAATAAATGACCAAGTATAATATTTTTGTCTCATTTGTTTAACTGGTTTCTCTTTACAGGTATCTACTTTTAGGACTTGAGTGAAAATCTGATGATGTTTTAGGTCATATTTATGCAGAAATATGGAAAATTCTAAAGGGTTCACAAACTTTTAAGCACAACGGTATAAAGTCCATGAGATGAAACAGCTTTAAGGGAAGCTTCAAGTTCTGAATTTACATACATATTATAGGATTTGTCTAATATATGGTTGTCTATTAACTTGATATGATTTTTTTATTATGACAAGAGAAAACTTTTGGACAAAGATTAAATTTAAATTATACACTCTCATTTACATGTGTTCAAGACTTCCAACAAAGCAGCAATCTTCTTATTAAAACTAAATTCTATATATTTAATTTCTTCTCTCTCAGCATAACTAGAGTATTCAAGTAAGGTCTTTAGTTGTATAAAACATTTTGTACTTTACCTTTAACTGTAAATAATTTTCTCTTTTCTTTTTCTATGTTTACAATTCAAAATGCCCTTGTTTCAGAGCTCATATACAGTAGTGCTTTATACCCAATATAAGGGAGCCAGCGACCACCGCTCGACGGCCAGAATTGGGTGGAGAAGGACATGGTTACTTGGAAGGAGTGGTGGTGCATTAGTGGTGTGCTTGTGCTTGGGACTGTGTATTACCTGTGGGTCACGAGGAAGATGTGCGCCCACATGGGAAGAAAATAAAAAGTATTTTTTTATTTTACACGTGCTTCCCGTGTCCAATCTGTGCTAGGCCGGGTGCTATACAGTGTCCATCTTACAATGTATATACACAGCAAAAAAAAAATACACAACAAAAAATGTTTATTTAACTACTTAAAGCACAACCAATGGCTTCATAGACAGAACACACATAAGCATGTGTCATTTTCAATGTAGATAGTTTGGATTTTTGGAGCAAACAGAGGAGAGGCATCATCTGTATCAAGAAGTTCACATTAAAGTTCAGATTCAAGTTTGTTTTTATTATTGCCTGCACAGAATGCAGCATAGTTTTTACTTGCATGTCTGAGCCACGCATGGTATAACACCAACTGCAGCAGGAATACTGATAAAGAGAAATGTTATAAGATTGTCATTCTTTATTTCTCCATTTTCATCATTTTTAATATTTGCTTACAAAAACTTTGAGCCTTAACCTGGTAATAACAGACATAATATAAGTTCCAGAACTTTGATTGTGTAGTACCCCTTAAAAAGGAAATGGAAAATAAATCATTAATTATATGCTGTTTAGTAGTCATTTTATGGTGAATCAAAATAAATTACATCAAACTGTTGTGAATTAACATTGTGAGTAACATTGAGTTAATCATTAACCATAAGCTCCTTTCAAAACTTACTAAGCATTTAACACTAGAATTACCAGAGCCTACGAAAAAACTCGTAATTCCGTCCCACCTTAAACTGCTTCTTAAATCCCTTCACACCTCTCCGCCAGCGCCCTTTGTCTTCTAAATGTGCTGATAAAGAGAAGCCGGCTATTCCATCCCCCACCAATTTAGAACGTGCACGAACTTCTCTCAGCTCATGCCTTGATTGAGTATCTGGGAGTGAAGTGGAGTTTTAGAGTGGAAATAATAGATCGTTGTTTGGAACACACGCATTTCATGTCTGTTCCGTTTCTACAGTAATCTGTGTCAACACATTGTTAAAACAGAAACTTTTTTTATATTCTAGTAGTAGATGACAAAATGTAGGCATAAACTATATAATGTATGAAGCCTGAAGTCCTAATAGCAAAGAAACATTTTCACAAGAATAACACAATTGCGCTTTTATTCAAAAATATAACTGCAGAAACAAAAAGCAGCCTTAACATGCGACATTGACAGTAATTTACTGTAACTGCCTCCGTGGTTCAATAGACTCAGCCCCTGCTTGGGAATCAAGGGGTCACGAGTTCGATCCTGCGCCCCTCCATTTTGAGAAGTAAACTGCTTTTAGTCTTACTGTTTTAGAATAAAAGCATACATTTGATTTCAGTCTGTAACAGCCGGTGCAATTTATGATCCTTGTAAAGGTTAGCTTTTTTTTAATTCACTTTTCATTCTCTCAGTCGCATTCAGAATCAATCCATACAACCCCATCTGACACGGCTGTTTTCACTAAAGACGCGCTATAGCTCTTCGTGGCATTACACGTGTATTTTTTGAGCATTCCTGTTTGAGCAGTATAAAAAGTATTGAAAAGTATAACAAAACAACGGGCAGATGGGGAGTGTCTGATGATTACATATAGCGCCGAAGTTACTGCTCTTTACTATTCTCTCCTCTGCGTGCCCTGGAGTACAAAAGAAACAGAATACAGACACGCTATAGCTCTGCGTTGTACCACGATGCATACTAACGCCAAACACTCCGGGTTACCACCCCCGGGTTCTGACACACAAACGCTGGCGAAGCTGCCTTCTTCAGTATCTCACCGTCACTTTTTTCTTTTTATTCAGTTTTATTGAGTGTTCCTGCCAGTCCCCGCATGTTGCTGTATGCTTTTTCTTTGTACTCCAGGACATGCAGAGGAAAGAATGGTAAAGACCAGTAACTTCGGCGCTATATGCAATCATCAGACACTCCCCATCTGCCCGTGTCGTTCAAACACAGGAACATATATTGGTGTAAAAGTATAACAAAAGTGCACTTTTATTCAAGTGCACTTTTTCCATCACCTTTTCCTGTAAGAAGCAATGTCTCTCTATGCTGTGGTTTCTATTACACACCTGAAAGAAAGAGACAATACATGTGAAAATATCCAGCATACAGCAACATGCGGGGACTGGCAGGAACACTCAATAAAACTGAATAAAAAGAAAATCAAGTGGCAGTGAGATACGAAGAAGGCAGCTTCGCCAGCGCCTGTGTGTCAGAACCGGTGGGGGCGTTAGTATGCATCGTGGTACAACGCAGAGCTATAGCGCGTCTGTATTCTGTTTCTTTTGTACTCCAGGGCACGCAGAGGAGAGAATAGTAAAGAGCAGTAAGTTCGGCGCTATATGCAATCATCAGACACTCCCCATCTGCCCGTTGTTTTGTTATACTTTTCAATACTTTTTATACTGCTCAAACGGGCATGCTCAAAAATACGTGTAATGCCACGAAAAGTGCACGCAGACACTTCATTTAAACAAAACAAGTGCACTTTTATTCAAAACTACCTGTATAACCGAAGAAAAAAGAAAGCAAGTTACAGTAGGCGATTGATACGACAGCTTGCATGGTGCAATGCTAAGAAGTGCAGATTTTCATTCCGTGCTATATAAAATCATCACATTCAAATATTAACAGTTCCCACACACCCAAGGACCGTCCTTCCTACATTTACGACACGTGTACTTGTTGCCGTGTACACACCTCTCTGTGCTATGGTTTCTATTACACTGAATGAGCACCTGACACTGTACTTTCTTCCCTGGGGGAAGGTCCCGCATCAGAGAATTTCCAGTTCCTGCATAAATTCACACCCGATCTGACGCTGTTCGTTTTCAAATAATATTGCATTAGTGCGATTATATTTTCACATATATTGTCTCTTTCTTTCAGGTGTGTAATAGAAACCACAGCATAGAGAGAAGTGTGTACATTGCTTCTTACAGGAAAAGGCGATGGAAAAGTGCACTTGAATAAAAGTGCACTTTTGTTATACTTTTACACCAATATATGTTCCTGTGTTTGAACGACACGGGCAGATGGGGAGTGTCTGATGATTGCATATAGCGCCGAAGTTACTGGTCTTTACCATTCTTTCCTCTGCATGTCCTGGAGTACAAAAGAAACAGCATACAGCAACATGCGGGGACTGGCAGGAACACTCAATAAAACTGAAAAAAAAGAAAAGCAAGTGACGGTGAGATACGAAGAAGGCAGCTTCGCCAGCGTTTGTGTGTCAGAACCCGGGGGGTGGGTGTTTGGCGTTAGTATGCATCGTGGTACACTGCAGAGCTATAGCGTCTTTAGTGAAAACAGCCGTGTCAGATGGGGTTGTATGGATTGATTCTGAACGCGACTGAGAGAATGAAAAGTGAATAAAAAAAAGCTAACCTTTACAAGGATCATAAATTGCACCGGCTGTTACAGACTGAAATCAAATGTATGCTTTTATTCTAAAACAGTAAGACTAAGAACAGTTTACTTCTCAAAATGGAGGGGCACAGGATCGAACTCGTGACCCCTTGATTCCCAAGCGTGGGCTGAGTCTATTGTACCACAGAGGCAGTTACAGTAAACTGGTGTCAATGTCGCATGTTAAGGCGGCTTTTTGTTTCTGCAGTTATATTTTTGAATAAAAGCGCAATTGTGTTATTCTTGTGAAAATGTTTCTTTGCTATTTGGACTTCAGGCTTCATACATTATATAGTTTATGCCTACATTTTGTCATCTACTACTAGAATATAAAAAAACGTTTCTATTTTAACAATGTGTTGACACAGATTACTGTAGAAACGGGACATGAAATGCGTGTGTTCCAAATAACGATCTATTATTTCCACTCTAAAACTCCACTTCACTCCCAGATACTCAATCAAGCTGAAGTTCGTGCATGTTCTAAATTGGTGGGGGGATGGAATAGCCGGCTGCTCCAAGCTTCTCTTTATCAGCACATTTAGAAGACAAAGGGCGCTGGCGGAGAGGTGTGAAGGGATTTAAGAAGCAGTTTAAGGTGGGACGGAATTACGAGTTTTTCCGTAGGCTCTGGTATTTCTAGTGTTAAACAGTTACACTGCACATTTAAATTCTACACAGTTTTTATGCTTTGATACTACCAGCAGCGTGAGTCATACTAGCCATTCTTAACACTAATTTCATACAAACATTTATGTACCTAAAAGAATTACAAGAATATAATGTAAATGTGTTCTGAAAGCTTCAACTGTCACTCTGTGCTGTTTCCTTATCAATAATTTTATGGTGAATTAGGAGCCCAGTGTAAACTTCTCATAGCACATTCTAGCATTCAATCACATCAAAAATATTTGTAAGACGTTACCAACCAACAACAGACCCAGTACTGTAAAAAAAATGCCTTGCACACAGATTCTCACCGTTTTTAACTAAAGAGATTCAATGACTCCTTTCTTTAAAAGAAAACAATTGTTCCCAATAATATAAAAGACTTTGTTTATGTCTTTAATAAATTATTGAACAAATGATTTAGTTACAACTAAAATACATATATTTCAACCTTCAACACTCACAGTGAAATGACAGAAAACAGTGAGTTGAAATGTCGCACAAGGCGGCATTAACACGAAAAACTTAACTACCATCTCAAGCAGCCATAACACTTCACCAGTTTAGCACTGTTCTTCCGAGAACTTAAATATGGCATACAGACAGCTACACCTGCCAAAAGTGCTTAGTTAATTTAAAGTTGGTCCAAACCTGACAGCTATTAGGCAAACCAAAAATTGGATTGACTCAGTTTGCTTAGACAAATTAGTTACTTCTGATTTGACTTCAGTCTCTCCAGGTTCCACTGTAGTCAGTGGGCTGCCAAAATCAGCAGCAACCAATTTAGCCACTGGGCAAGTGGATAACAGTGAAACGTGGTCTAAGAAGCCAAAATTTTGCTCTTCAGCACTCAGGTCACCAATTTGAAAACAGAACAGATTCTTAGCACTCTGCAGTGTGCCTGTGGATCCTGGCAACAATAAAGTGCTCACAATTGGAGATTCCATAGTGCAGAATGTTAGAAATCCAAGCTATGTTAAACTAGCAGTTAATGTTAAATTCCTCCCAAGGGTGAAGATTTCTGACATTGAGGCCCAATTGGATTGTGTCTTATTGCTTCATGTCGGCACTAATAGTATTTATAGTAATCTGAGGTATTAAAAAGCAACTTCATCTCTCTATGCACCAAAGCTAAAAGAAAATGTCAGCATTTAATTGTATCTGGCTCCTTACCAAGATTATATAGAGGGGATGAGATTTATAGGAGATTGAGTACCCTTCACTCTTCTTCTTCTTCTTTTTCAGCTGGTCACGTTAGGGGTCACCACAGCGGACCATCTATTTCCATATCTTTCTGTCCTCTGTATCTTGTTCTGTTACACCCATCACCTGCATGTCCTCTCTCACCACATCCATAAACCTTCGCTTAGGCCTTCCTCTTTTCCTCTTCCCTGGCAGCTCTATCCTTAGCATCCTTCTCCCAATATACTCAGCATCTCTCCTCTGCACATGTCCAAACTAATGTAATCTCGCCTCTCTGACCTTGTTTCCCAAGCTTCTAATTTGAGCTGACCCTCTAATTTACTCATTTCTAATCCTGTTCATCCTCGTCACGGCCAATGCAAATCTTAGTATCTTTAACTCTGCCACCTCCAGCTCTGTCTCCTGCTTTCTGGTCAGTGCCACCGTCTCCAACCCATATAACATAACTGGCCTCACTACCATCCTGTAGAGCTTCCCTTTCACTCTTGGTGATACCTGTCTGTCACAAATTACTCCTGACACTCTTCTCCACCCATTCCACCCTGCCTGCACTCTCTTTATCACCTCTCTTCCACAATCCCTATTACTCTGTACTATTGATCCCAAGTATTTAAACTCATCCACCTTCACCAACTCTACTCCCTGCATCCTCACCATTCCTCTAACTTCCCTCTCATTTACACACATGTATTCCGTCTTGTTCTTACTGACCTTCATTCCTCTCCTCTCTAGAGCATATTTCCACCTCTCCAGGGTCTCCTCAACCTGCTCCCTACTCTTGCTACAGATCACAATGTCATCGGCAAACATCATAGTCTACGGGGACTTCTGTCTAATCTCGTCTGTCAACCTGTCCATCACCATTGCATTGCACGACCCATGATGTAATACCACCTCCAACTTGAATGCATCCTTTTCATTCCTTTTCATCCTACACCTTTTCTTTAGCCTTTGCCACCTCTGTCTTTATCTTGCACCTTATCTTCTTGTACTCTTGTCTACTTTCTGCATCTCTCTGACTATTCCTCTTCTTTTTTGCCATCCTCTTCCTCTGTATACTCTCCTGTATATCCTCATTCCACCACCAGGTTTCCTTTCCCTCCTTCCTCTTTCCAGATGTCTTGCCAAGCACCCTTCTTGCTGTCTCCCTTACTACATCTGCTGTAGTTTCCCAGCTGTCTGGTAACTCTTCACTGCCACCCAGTGCCTGTCTCACCTCCTCCATAAACTCAACCTTGCAGTCTTCCTTTTTCAACTTCCACCATTTGATCCTTGGCTCTGCCCTCACTCTCTTCCTCTTCTTGATCTCCAACGTCATCCTCCAGACCACCATCCTATGCTGCTTAACTACACTTTCTCCTGCCACCACTTTGCAGTCTTCAATCATCTTCAGATCAAGTCTTCTGCATAGGATGCAATCTACCTGTGTGCATCTTCCTCCACTCTTGCACGTAACCCTATGTTCCTCCCTCTTCTTAAAATACGTATTCACCACAGCCATGTCCATCCTTTTGGAAAAATCCACTATCCTCTGACCTTCTTCATTCCTCTCCTTGACACCATACCTACCCATCACCTTCACTGCTGACTAGAAATCTGATATGCAAATAGGCCTGGATTTTTCAAGAGAGATGGTCTTTATTCTAACTGGAGGACCCCTTTTGTATTATACCAAAATATGGCTGCAGAACTGCCTGGCTGACTGATTAGAGCACTATCCAGGCCACAGTCATGTGATCTTAAATCACAGGCTGTTGTTTATCACACCTGTTACTATCCTGAAGCTGTAACCCATAATCCCTGTTGTGGGGCATCCTATAAATTTAGTCATGATGCACATCTTAATTTACTTGATAACCAAAAGATAAGGTGTTTAATTAGGGCAAGAGATAAAACCTGACCCACCACCAGGGGTACCTGTTATACTAACTTAGTTCAAATTGAAACATAAAATATATCACCAGTTCAGAATGAAGTATGCAGTTTTAAATTATGCTTATTAAACATCCTCTCTCTTGGAAGTAAAGCTGTTTTGGTAAATGATATTATATTAAGTACAAAATCTGATCTGTGCCTTCTCACTGAAATCTGACTTAGTAAATCTGACACTGTTTGTTCCCTGCTGAAGTGTCACCCGATGGATACCCATTCCTTCATAAATCTAGATATATTGGTCGAGGAGGAGGCCTTCTTGTAAAAGTTTAGGCAGCTTCACATCCTTTGAGGCATTCATTTTAAAACAGATTTCAACATAATAATAGTGCTAGTCTACAGACCACCAGGGCCATATTCATTGTGCATGACTGAATTTAGTAACCTTTTATCTGCTTTAGCTATAAATTATGATCATGTAGTGTTAATGGGGCATTTTAATGTACACATTGATATGAAAACTGACACTTTTAGCAAATGTTTTACTTATTTGTTAACTTCAAAAGGATTTTGTCAGATTGTCAAAGGTCTAACTCATTATCATAACCACATATTAGGTTTAATTATAACTTACAAAATTGAAATATTACTTCATTAAATTAAATTATCTCTGATCACTACGTAATTATGTTTGGTTTGGTTCTTCCCTTACCAATACACTCACAGATTACATGTGCCTACTAAAGCCCATTGTGCCACTCCTTGTGTGATTTTGGGTTATACAAAAATAAATTGTACTGTTAGTTGTATTGCACTGACATGAAACAGTCAAAGTTACTAATTATAGTACATTTACTCGATCAGCCACACCATCCTCAAATTGTTTTTCATTCTCTCTACCATATACTCAACAACAGCAACTTAAAAATATAATGTAATGTGTATTTTGAGACTTCTACAGCTCTGCATATTTTTTTTTATTTCCTCAGTATTTTACTTTTAGTGTGCACATCCCACACAAATGACCATCAGCATTGCTTCTTTAAAAAATGTAAGGTTTTGATTTGACAAAATATTTCATGTTGGTTAGTTCAGGTCAGAGTTATTGTCATGTGTAAAAGTAAAAGGCTACTTGTATAAATATGTATGCTTGACCAATGAACCTCCACAATCTGTTCGGCCAGATTTCACTCCATAGGTTATTTTAACATATACCAATACAGAGCACAATAGGCTTGAAATAGCCTGTTCTCAGCTGCATTGTATTCACAGTCTGGATGCTGGCATATGGTTGGTAGCACTCTATAAGTTATGGTGTTCTTTGGTATTAAGTTACCTGAGATTATATTAAATATTGGCCACAAAACATGTTCCTAGTTAAAGTACAAGCTATAGGGGCTATCCTGCACAATCCTTTTGTCTTGGTGAATGTTTATGCCCCAAACTTTGACAATGCCCAGTTTACTAATAACTTTTTGAGGATGATCCCTAATTTGAATACACACATTCTGATCTTTGGGGGGGATTTAAACTGCGTTATTGATCTGGTACTAGATAGATCTGCCTCCAGTATAAAAGCCCCATCTGCTATGTCAAAGTCATTTTCAGACTTTATGACTCAAAATGGATACATTGATCCATGGAGATTTCATAATCCTCAAGCCAGAGGATATTCTTTTTTTTCTCATGTTCATCACACATACTCACGTATAGACTATTTTTTTTATTAATGACTCTTTAATTTTAAAAATCCATAATTTGGAATATCTCCCAATTGTTATCTCAGATCATGCGCCTTTGGTTATAGACCTCACTTTGTCCACCTTTCATATAGCTTGACCCACTTGGAGGCTCAACTCCTTGCTTCTCTCAGACCCAGCCTTTTGTGAATATATTTCTGTTTCTATTGATGACTTTTTAATTACGAATAAGTCAGATACCATCTCAAATTCGTTATTATGGGAGACTCTTAAGGCTTATCTAAGAGGCCAGATTATCTCATACGCATCTCATTTGTCTAGATCTAAGAAAGCCAGACTAAAAGACTTATCTACAGAAATTTTTAAACTTGATCGCCAGTATGCACAGAAGCCTTCTCCAGAAGCATATAAGCAGCTTTTTAACTTGCAACTTGAGTTTGACTTAGTGTCAACGAGTGAGGCAGAGCAGCTGTTATTACAGTCTTGTGGTAACTATTATGAATATGGGGAGAAAGCTTCTCATTTGTTAGCTCATCAACTAAGGCATCATACTGTCGTCTGTCATATTATGCAAATAAAAAATACATTAGGTACTTTGATGTCTGACCCAATTGAAATTAACTCTGTCTTTAAGGCATTTTATACCAGTCTTTATAAATTCAAAGTTTCCTCTCAGTTCGAGAAATATGCAGCAGTTTCATGACAGTTTAGTTGTCCCCACAGTTGAGGCCATTAAAGCAGTTGAAATTGATGCCCCCTTAATTTGGATGAGGTCATATCTTCAATTAAATCCTTACAATTGGGTAAATCCCCTGGTCCTGATGGATTCTCATCAGATTTTTATAAGAAATTTTATCCCAAATTAGCCCCATTACTCTTGTCTGTCTTTGAGGAGTCATTAGAGCAAGGTTCTCTCCCCATGATGCTGAGACAGGCCTCTATCTCACTATTACTCAAGGAAGGGAAGGATCTGACTGTTTGTACTTCTTACAGACCCATAAGCCTTCTTAACGTGGATGTGAAAATTCTGGTCAATCTGTTAGCCTCTCGCATAGAAGGAGTCCTCCCATCTATTATTTCGGATAAACAGACAGGTTTTATCAAAGGAAGGCACTCCTTTTTTAATATTAGCACCCTCTTTAATATATTGTACTCCAAACATCATAGTATTCTCCCTGAAGTGGTCATTTCATTGGACGCTGAAAAGGCATTTGATAGAGTGGAGTGGGAGTACCTTTTTGCAGTCCTGAAGAAATTTGGCTTTGGCGATAGATTTATTTCTTGGATTTGTCTCTTGTATACTCCCCCCTAGCTTTTGTTTATACCAATAGCATAAACTCTGACTTTTTTCCTCTATCACGTGGCACACATCAATGTTGTCCTCTCTCCCCCTTACTTTTTGCTTTAGCTATAGAGCCACTTTCGATAACTCTCAGGACTTCCTCTCTGTTTCAAGGCGTGACTTGTGGAAATATAGAACACAGGGTGGCCTTATATGTAGATGATTTACTTCTGTATCTCACAAACCCTACTAATTCCCTAACATATATTATGGCAATACTAAAAGATTTTGGCTTCTTCTCTGGATATAGACTTAATATTCAAAAGAGTGAATGCTTGCTTATAAACAAAGCTGTGCAGCGGCTCAGACAGACTGACCTTCCTTTCCACCTGAGTTATACTGGTTTTAAGTACTTGGGAGTGAATGTGACTAGTTCACCTAAGGCTCTACGGGCTGCTAATTTCACTCCTCTACTGTCTCATGTAAGGTCTCTATTTCAAAGATGGTCTAATTTGCTGGTATCTCTATTGGGAAGGATTAATATAGTGAAAGTGAATGTTTTACCCAAATTTTTATACCTTTTCCAGCGCATTCCTTTGTTTTTACCCAAATCTTTTTTTATATCTATTGATCAAATGATCTCTTTATTTATATGGAGAGGTAAGTCTCACAAAATTCATAAGTCATTATTACAAAAGTGCTGATTCAGTGGAGGTCTGTCTTTACCCAATTTGATGTTTTATTATTGGGCAGCTAACATTCAAAAATACTAGTATTGACTAAAAGATCGTCAAGCATTTTGGTGTCAGCTAGAAGCTCAATCATGTTTCTCGACCTCCCTCCCAGCTCTATTATTTTCATCCCTCCCTGTATCCATTACTCAATATACAGATAATCCTGTTGTACTTAACTCTCTTAAGATATGGCATCAATTTCAATGCCACTTCAAATCTATTTCTGCTTCTGTTCTTGCCCCACTATGTAACTATCACCTTTTTCCCCCTTCCCTTTTAGACTCTACGTTTAATTTATGGGATAAAAAGGGCATTAAATGTTTTTCCGATCTTTATAAGGATAATATCTTTCTTAATTTTACGGATATGTCATCCTTATATGGTCTGTCCTCATTTCATTTATTTCATTATTTTCAAGTTAGACACTGTGCTTCCACTATTTTCCCTGAGTTTCCCATTTATCCACCTAAACAGTCTTGGGAAGACTTAGTCGAGCTTTCTCTAAATAAGAAAGCTCTTACTTCGCAAATATATAATATTGTTCTTTCAATGGAAGTTACTCTGACAATAAAACTATTTCAAATTGGGAACAGGAGTTAGGTCTGGACTTCAGAGAAGGCTACTGGGATAGTGTAGTTAAGGGGATTCATACTTTTTCATCTTGTGCAAGGCTTTTGCTTATTCAGTTTAAAGTAGTACATAGGCTACATTAGTCAAAGTCTAAACTATCTAAAATTTATCCCAATGTTCCTGACCTATGTGACCAATGTAACTCCTCTCCCTGCAATTTAAGCCACATGTTTTTTCTTTGCCCCAAAATCCAGTTATACTGGACCTGTTATTTTGACATTAATTCTCATGTTTTTGGAATCCGACTGGAACTTTGTCCTTTGATCGCTGTATTTGGGGTTCCTGGAGATCCTGTTACGTTTCTTAATAGTACACAACTGGATGCAATCGCTTTCACTTCACTGTTAACATGACGTAGAATATTATTGTTCTGGAAGGCTTTGCATCCGCTGACCATTGCCCGCTGGCTGAAGGATCTTATGTTCTTTTTAAAACTTGAAAAATTCGAGTTTAGACTGAGAGGGAGAGCTGATGGATTTCTGAAGGTCTGGCAACCTTTTGTTTCTTATTTTAGATCCTTGGAAACAATTGCACCTGATTGAACTTTATTTATTTTCTATTTTACTTTATTACTGTTATTCTTTTAATTGTTATATATGTATTTACTTATTTTTTGTACTATCCTGTGTATTAGAGGTTTTTTTTTTTGTTTGTTTTTTTTTTTCTAAATTACTTTTTCGTTGTTTAATATTTAATTATTCATTATCTATTTTATTTCTTTATTTTTTTTGTGGGCCCATGGGTGGGATATGGAGTTTAGGTATTATAGGTTTATTGTTCGCATCTGATAGTCAACACTAATATGTTTTGTCGATTCCTTTGTTACTTTTATGTATTTGAAGAGATGTGTAGCCTACGTATGTTGTTGTTAATTGGAAAACTGATAAATAAATGGGGAAAAAAAAAGTACAAGCTAAAATGGCTAGAAAGGTGATGACTTTTGTGGAGAAAGTGTCACATTTGGAGAGCACAATGATGTGACCAGTCAGGTGCAAGTTGGAATCTTTTTAAATACAATGTCATATATTTGAATGAAGAAGTTGAAATCATAGAGAAATAAATCACTTTTAATATAGTGCCATATGTAGAACTGTGGTATGGCAGGATTTGTGGCAATGTGTGATTTTTTATATAATTAATTAAAAATGATGCTCAGGCTCAGAAGGTGTGCATGCTCATGCTCTCCTGGGATATTGAAGGGGTGATTGGGGCCAATCTCGCTTGCATGTGAGTGTGTGGTTAGTCCCAGTTGCCTCACTATGGGTTGTAATTGAGATGCTAATCCCATGGAAGAATAAAGGAGAGCCTGAGCTTGAGAGAAAGAAAAAAGGAGGAAGATCAAACAAAACAAAAAAGAACAAGGTGGTAGTTAAAAATGAAGAAAGATAAGAAAGGAATGACAGGGTCTTGGCAGGGCCAGTGCAGAGGAACAGAGAAGGTAGGTGGTCGGGTGTGGCCCCAAAAGTAGTGCAAGGCTGACACTTGAGGAGTGGAAGTTGCTCCTGCTGAGTACCACATGGACTAAGAGAGACTCACCGCACCTAGAGCGGTGGATGGGAGGCAGATGGGTCCCTGCAGATGCTGAGGGATGGCACAGAGGGACACAAGTAAGGCTTATGGCACCCCAGCAGTGACTGATGGAGGTGGTACAAGAGACCCAAAAGAGAAACCAGAAGAGGTGTTAGTTTTAGAGTGGTGGCACTGAGACTCAGGATTGTTTTTAAATAAAGATAAGGATCCTGCATATGGATTTCTAACCATGTTTTAATGGATTATTTATTGTTATTTATTATTGGATTTTAAACTCTGCACATCAATGGTTTTTATTGGATTATTTATTTACTGAAGGAGCACTGCACTTTTGACTTAGAACACTTTGGTATGAATAAAAGCACTTTGAACTGTTTCATGTCTGAATGTGTTCTCTCTTGCCCTGATTCATCTCGGTTCATGACATTTGACAGTTCCTTGTCCAAGCATTGCCAGGGACAGTGGAGCCAATCACCAGCCCCAACAAGTGAATGGATACATGGCTTTCATTCTCAGATAGTAATTAACAAGGCTACAGTTTCTGTCAGTTTCTGGCTTATCTATGAAAGGGTCACTGGACCTTACAAAAAGGGGTAATTTACAGTTACTAGATATTGTAAACCAGGGGTGTAGGCCAAGAGGAAGGTTAATGAATTATTAGTAGTTTAAAAAAAAAATAAAACATAATAAGTCAATAGTGTTTGTAAAATATGTTTTATGTTTTATTAAAAAATGTTCAAAACACACAAAACTGCACCCGAATGTTGGAAAAAAGCTTAGCCAGCCTGAATCAGCTGGTTTACCTATGGTACCTTTGTAGCAACTGGTAGTTTTTTTAAATGGAGTGAAAAGAGCAAGAAAAAAAGGACAATTAAATGGTAGGCTGGATTGTCCCAGAATATAGAACAGCTATTCTGAAAATCCAGAAGACAACCAAATAATGATAACCCACTAATAAATAAAAGGTAAATATGGGATATCCTTTATTTCTGTTACCATTATGTATAACTTCTCTGCTATTGTGTCACTGATATTTATATTCTGTTATATATATTTTTTTTGATTGTCCAAGTTGTACTGTGACATGGGCATCTGCTTGGACTTTCCCTCTTGGCTTCATATGTCTATAGAGTCCTGGAAGCCACCACGTACTTAGGGCTAGGCAGTTCATGGGTAGCCTTGGCTCCATAATGCAAAGCACAACATGCATACCTCCCTGCTGGTACTTAAAAGACTACAGGAATTATTATTAAATTATTAAATGATGCCATTATTATCCTATTCTTGTATCCCTTAGGGCACAGAAATAGACGCGGGGCATTCTCAAAAAATGCATGTTTAGCCATCCCCACAGTTTCTATGATTTTGAACTGAAGCACCAGCCAATGTCACTGCATGTTTCAAATGTACATGACTGTGCAGGTTTTTTTTCAGAATACTGCAGTTTTATCCAAAGCTGCAAAAAATGAGTTTTGCTGATTGGGAATTATATATTGGACTAATGTAGGAAAGGATGGGTGTGTGCATAAATGTGCCCTGTGCCTGATCTCAAAAGTAAGAGGCTCCTGCCACAGGTGAAAGTGGATTAAGAAAATGGATAGATGTATAGACTGATTTGTATTTTTTGATTCTTACTTGTATAAACAGAAAGTTGAGGATGAAAGTGTAAAAATGTTAAAAGTTCTGAAAAATGGCTTTGGTCAGCAGGAGGATATTTATTGATTAAATAAATTATAGTGTTATGTTACAGTGTAATATTATGGGCAAAATAAAGATAGTAAATTTTTCTTAAACTTGTATCTATCCATCCATCTATCTGTTGTAAGTAAATGGACACTAGGTGGCACTGTTGCCCACCTTTTTCCCAACAGACAGTACGCAGGCCATGGGGTCAAATCACCAAGAAGTATTTTAATTTCTTTTATTTTCTTTTAATGTGCCTTCAAAGTACCACAGCCACAATAAACACAATTCTTCTGTCCACTACACCTCCCAGCAAGCTCTGTCACACTGCTCCGATCTCCGGCTCCCTTACTAGGTCTCCACCAATCCTTTATATAGTTCTTGACCCGTAAGTGCTCCTATTCTTTCTCCCATGTGACTTGCTCGCACTTCCGGGTTAGATGGAGAATTCCAAGTCTTTAATTAGTCTGGAAGTACTATGAGGCTTCCGTCCTCATGACTTCCAAGCACTTCCAGGCTGCAAGGGAAGCATGACTCCCCAGGTCCTTTCATAGCTCCACCTAGTGGCACCCACGGTACACAACAGGGCTGAGAAACCGGACTCCAAGAACCAGGACGCCTGGCTGGAATCCGGGGCACCGCTGCACTCCAGGGGAGCTGCCATCTAGCGTTTTGGGGGAGGCAGTGTCCAGAAAAAGCTGCTTTCCCCCATCCTTCCACTTCAGGGGCGTCCCGGCCAGGTTGAGCTGCCGGCCATCCATCACACTGTATACTTTTTTAATGGTACTATCTCGATATTATACAGTTAAATCCATTAGTTTATTTCCACAGTAGTGATAATATTGTATGAGCTTAATGTCATGTTAGTCATTATATGTAATATCATTTATCATAAAACAGTTTATTAAATCACTCTTGCTTGTAATTCAAAGATTTTTTAAAGCAATTAATTAGTTATTCCACATAACAAAAAATAGATCCAGCCCAATTATTGAAATTTTGAAGAAATATGAGTCTGTCTTGGCAGCAAAGGGTGTAAAGGTGGGGTGACAGCTTAGCATGCACTCAACTTTAGAATCTACAATTACCTTAACATACATTTGACATACAATCTTACTGGCATATGAGCCACTGAGTCACCCATTCTCATTATTTTCATTTATTCAGGCATGATTATAAACTACGCTTTAACATGACTTTCTTCTTGTATACATCTCATTTGTCCACCAATTATAATAATTCTGTTGTGGAACATTAAAATAATTTTGATTAGAAATTCGGACCAAAAAGCTTGCAGATCCTATTCATGAATATTCTCCAAAAAACATGGAGTCAAGTTATGAAGCTCCTTAAAGTCTTCAGCTACTTTCTGGTTGTGTTATTTCTCAATGGCACACTTACATAGGTTTCACATAGTACATTCAGTACGTTCTATACGTTTGACACATACGGTTTGAAACTGTTTGTCCTCCATGCCTTACCATCTGCAAGGCAGATCATAAACTGGAACTAGTCTGTAGTCAGAGGGACAAGAAATAATTAGAATATTTCCATTCATAATTTAGATTGAGGGGATTATAATAGACCCTCCTATCGACTATGCTCTAATAAATAGACATACATTCTAACATAATTAAGAAAATACTTCTATCAATGTAATATAACCTAACAAACTAACTAACAAATGGCTCTTACACCTGCATTCTCTGTTGTGAATGAATCAAGCCAACACAATTAACAATTCAATCACCAGTGTAAAAGCCAAAGTTAGAAAGTGAATTCTCTAAGTTAAACTCATATTAGTGTTTGCTTAATTTCAATAGAATACAATTTTCTCTCATAGCTATAGATTATGGTATAGCCTTTTATCCCCTGTAAGTTAACATGAGATAGAACCTTATCAACTATATCAGTGATACAAACTAAGCTGCAGAACCTTGGTAATTTTGGGTAAACGGAGCTACGAGGTGTGATCAAAAAACACAGTGAATGTTGATGCAGAGCACCATCCAAGAGCAACGCAAAGCAATTCAATGCAGGTTCTGACAAGTTCATCCTAAAGTTGTTTGATACTGTCAGTCATTTGTGAGCCACTGTTGAGTTCAAGTGTGTATTTCAAGTTTGTCGTTAATAATGGATATTGAGCAACACATTAACATGAAACTTTGTTTCAAATTGCAAAAAGCTCAGGAAAACCATCAGATGTTAAAATCAGTTTATGATGACACTGCACCGACAATTAAGACTGTTTACAAGTGGCTTTATCATTTTCGTAATGGATCTGACTCAGTTGAAGATGAGAAAAAATCAGGACGTCCTTCAACATCAATAACCAAAGAAAATGCTGAAACAGTATCATTCTTCATCATGACAACGCTCCTTGTCACACATCCCTTCTAGTACGACAATTTCTGTTGAATAAAAACATTATGCTGTATCCACATCCACCTTATTCATCAGATCTGGCTGTTCCTTAAATTGGAAATGACCATGAAAGGCAAATGATTTCAATCCACTGAGGACATCCAGGCAGCCATGACAGCCCAACTAAAGACACTCTCAAAAGAAAATTTCCAGAACTGCTTTGCAAAGTGGCAGGAGCTTTGGGATAAGTGTATTCAAAGTGAAGGAGAGTATTTTGAGATTTGACTAGTGCTTGTCAATCTTTTACTGCAATAAACATTTCTTTTTTAAAACATTTACCATATATTTTGATCAAACCTCGCACAATCAGATAATTTTAGTTACTCAATTAGGAACATGAAAATACTCACACCAATGTTTTTATAAATTCAACCTGTAACACTAGGGTAGAAAAAGAAAAACGCAAAGTACAAATGTATGATTCTCTCAAGTCTTCATTAAAGCTTCAGTTTTATTCAACAATTGCTTGGCCTTTTGAAGACTGAGAATAGTCTTTGTGTACAAAACTCCTTCCAGAATTGGGCTATTTGTTGTAGCTTTATCCTTTGTGCTACTGAAATTATCCATATGTAAAATAATCTAAAAAGTACACCAAATGTATGAAATAATTCATTAATAACCATAACATTTTGATTAAGTAAGTAAAATTTTAGAGAAGGCAGTCATTATGCAGTTAAATGACCACCTCAATAAATATGCTATTCTTGATAAGTTTCAGTCGGGTTTCATAATAAATCACAGCACAGAAAAAATGCAGATAGAGGCCATTTATCTGTTCTCATCCTATTAGATCTGAGTGCCGCATTTGATATCATTGATCACAATATTCTTAGAAATCGCCCTAGTCAATGGGTGGGCCTCTCTGGCAGTGTCTTCAATTGGTTTGAATCCTACCTGGCAGGTAGAAAATTCTTTGTAAATTGTGGTAATTTGTAACTCAAAGACACATGATATTCTATATGGTGTTCCACAAGGGTCTATCCTAGGTCTGCTGCTCTTTTCAATTTACATGCTTCCATTAGGTCAGATTATCTCGGGGCACAACGTGAGCTACCGCAGCTATGCTGATGACACACAGCTGTATTGGTCAATAGCCCCTGATGACCCCAACTCTCTCGATTCACTAACACAATGTCTTACTGGTATTTCTGAATAGATGAATAGTAATTTTCTCAAGCTAAATAAAGAGAAAACAGAAATTTTAGTGATTGGCAATAATGGATCTAATGAGGTTATTAGAAATAAACTTGATGCACTACGATTAAAAGTCAAGATGGAGGTAAAGAATTTAGGGGTAACTGTTGTCTGTGACCTGAATTTTAAATTGCATATTCATCAGACCACTAGGACAGCATTTTTTCACTTAAGAAATATAGCAAACGTTAGACCTCTTATATCATTGAAAGATGCTGAGAAACTAGTTCACGCTTTTGTTTTCAGTCAACTAGATTACTGTAATGCACTCCTCTCAGGACTACCCAAAAAAGACATACATCGTTTGCAACTAGTGCAGAATGCAGCTGCTAGAATCCTAACTAGGAAAAGAAAATCCAAGCACATTTCTCCAGTTTTGATGTCTCTACACTGGTTACCTGTGTCATTCAGAATTGACTTTAAGATACTGCTTATGCTTTACAAAGCCTTAAATAATCTTGCTCCATCTTATATATCGGAATGTTTGATACCTTATATTCCAAATTGTAACCTTAGATCTTCAAATGAGTGTCTGCTTAGAATTCCAAGAGCTAAACTTAAAAGAAGTGGTGAGGCGACCTTCTGCTGTTATGCATCTATAATCTGGAATAGCCTGCCAATAGGAATTCACCAGGCTAATACAGTAGAGCACTTTAAAAAACTGCTAAAAACACATTACTTTAACATGGCTTTCTCTTAACTTAATTTCAGTTTAATTATGATGCTCTGTATATTCAATTAATTATCATTGCTATTCATGGTGGCTCCAAAATCCATACTAACCTCTACTCTCTCTTCTGTTCTTTTCCCGGTTTTCTGTGGTGGTGACCTGCACCACCACCGCCTAATCAAAGCACCATGATGTTCCTACATTGATGGATTAAAGGCCAGAAGTCCACATGACCATCATCATCAAGTCTTTGCATGAGAACCCTAAATACAATGAAGACTGGTCATTTATGTTAGGTAGAATGCCCAGAGGGGACTGGGCGGTCTCATGGTCTGGAATCCCTGCAGATTTCATTTTTTCTCCAGCCCCAGCCATTTGGAGTTTTTTTTTTCTGTCCACCCTGGCCATCGGACCTTACTTTTATTCTATGTTAATGAGTTTTGTCTTATTTTTATTATTTATTTATTTTGTCTTTTTTCTCTTTCTTCATCATGTAAAGCACTTTGAGCTACATTAATTGTATGAAAATGTGCTATATAAATAAATGTTGTTGTTGTATTTAATTGATGATGATTTTTTTATTTTTAGAAACATTACCATCCAGCAAGCAAATCTAGAATGCTTGCGTATCTTTAATTAAATTCATTCTATGCTTGAATTATTACTCCATGTATCACTTGTCTGTTGAAACAACAGGGCTGTACTCATCACATCTAATCAGCTTGCAATTATTCATTAAAGATACAGATACCCATGTGTCTTTGTTGAATAATTGCTAAAATTTGAGTATCTACTAGGAAACTTTTGGGAAAATGTCTGTAAATACAGGTTAAAACACCGCTGATCACCTATCCTGTAGTAGTTTTCTGTGAACTTAAAATTATTTGTACTCACGATAAAATGCCTTTTTTTTTTTGCAATCATGAATTTGTCCTGTAAAATTAGAAACTGCCCACCCATGTATTAAAATGAGGAAGTTTCAAAAACAGATAGTAAGGCAGACCTGCTACAGTAATATATACATATTTTTACGGAAAAAATGAAGTCTATTATTTTCTGTCACTTTATTTTAAATGCATGAAAAAAAAACCAATTACAGTGTTATCTGTAACCTGGCAAACCAACCTCTGACTTGATTTCATTTGTGAATGCATTGTGAGAGACACTCCCCCATCTCCCTTAGGTGCCCCAGCACCCTTTTCCCACTGTGAATAATTTTCAAAGCAGTTTATTCATGTATCACCCACAAATTTATTTCATGTTGCTAAAGAGGCAGCAGAATCAGGACTGGAGGGATGTGCTTGTCAAGATTGCCAGACGGCACTGCTGGAGAGTGGTGTTTACAGTTGCCTCAATCAGTCCTGCTGGGAATGCTCTGGCCCCACTATGATAAACACCATCTAAGCTTACAGGGTATGTTTACCACAGTGCCTTTATTTGCATGGTACATTTGATAAAGGCCCTGCATTCTGAGTGATAGCTAGCAAAACCTGCAAATGGATCATTTCATTCTGACTCTGGATTCACAGCTGGGGCGCTGATTACAAACCCTGCATATGGGATGAGTGCATTTTTATTACCTGACTAGGAAAGTAGGCTGTTTAACAGTTTCAGAATTTCTTAAGGGATCCTTACTATTATTAATATATGAAAACGTTTTTCTTGAACCCAGTCACCGCTAAGTTTGAGTTATAAGGCTTCATTAGAAATTCATTCATGCATCCATCCATCGCTGAACCCAATTATATTTCAATTTAGGGCCACAGGGAGCTGGCACCTCTCCCAGCAACATTAGAGACACATTAGAAAATGTTGATACAAACATCAGAGAATCAACTTTCGATTATTAGTGTAACGAATCAGTGCTTCTGACTGAGGGTTTACCAAGCCAGATTACAAGGCCATGTAGATTTTTTTTTTCATTAAGAAGTCTGGCACTAATTGGAATAAAAGAGTTCATTGCCTTTTAAAATCCTCATGGGCATAAAATATCATCAAACAGAATTTTTTTCCATATACAGAGCATGTGAAAGAGCCATAAGTGCATTCCACTGATAGACATCATTAACTTCTGCCCATTTGTACTTATTTCTTGTTTTCTGTTTATTTTTTGGACTGTAATGTCTTCATCTAACATCCAGCTTAAAAAAATAGAAATGTTCAGGCCAGTTTACAAAAAATGTAAAATCATTACTTTCTAGAGGAAAATCTACCAGAATGATTTTGTACAAAATCAAGAACTTTCTAAAGTTGTACCATGCTAATAGGGCACCAAGTCACCGCTAGCTGGTAGAACCAATGACGAGAAAGATCTGTTTTGAAACAGGTTGATCGGGTGATGTCTGGAGTTGCCTCAGTGATAGGCAATTATACAGAATACTGACCTGAATGAGAATGTTGAAGCTGGCTCTCATGGTTATATGGGTGCCCATGGAGGCTTTAGATTTTGTATGAAAAATGTTGAGGGTGAGAGGGCTCTAGAGTTAGAGGATGCAATGAAAATATTTGTGTACAAGACTGTGTTTAGGAAGTAGGAAAACAGATTGGTGATATTTAAATCTGGTGATGTAAGGAGCATGATTGACTATTTATTGGTGAGGTGACCGGGCCATGGGGGAAATTGTGATGGTGGTGTCTGGAGAAGGGTGTATATAACAACATTGCTTGGTCCTGGGAGATCCTTTAGTCGGATGCATGAAGAAAAGTGTGTGCTGAAGATTGGAAAGTCAAAGGAGAAACTTTAGAAGTAAATTTATTGAGGTGTTAGTAGTGAGAGTGGGTGATGTTTTTCAACCCCTCATGAGTAATCAATAAAGAATGTTTTTTGGCAAAAACACAGGAAGAAGATTGTGGTTGGACCTAGAAACCACCTAGACACAAGACGAAATGGTGGTTGACTGCTGATGTAAAAAAGGTAATTGAGGAAAAAATGAAAGCAAAGGGTGACAAGGTGATATATAAGGGAAGAAGTTAAGAAAGAGCAAAAAGAAAAGATGCAGGAGTGTGCAAGTCAGCTGCTCAAAGAGGAATGAAAGAGGGGTGTGTTGAGGATGGTAAAGGAAAACAGGATGTAGTAGCTGTGAATTACTTAAAAACGCTAAAGCTAACATGTTTACTAATAGTAATGTCATTAAGGATGCATGGAACAAGTACATTTAGAAGTTGTTGAATGAGGAAAATGAAAATGGATAAACTGCGTAATTGTGTTTTTTGCAAAAAAACCCAGAAGGATCTTGCTGTAAGTTTTAGAAAGATGAAGTTACAAAAGCACTCAAGATGAATGATAAGTAAAGCTGAGTACCCAACTGAAGTGGTGTGAAAAATTGAGACCAAGAAAGGACCTGGAAATAAATGACTGACAGAGCTTAGCAAATCGATTATGTGTATGAAGAGTGAATTCCTGAAGGCTGGAAAAGAAGTCTACAAAGGAAAGGGTTATACATTTTAGTGGGGGTCATAGTGAGTGATCAATCTTCTGGAACAAATAATGAAGGTGGTTGAAAGAGTGCTAGAGAAAATGGGATGAGATGAAAGTTAATGAAATGCAGTTTTGTTTTGTGCCTGGGAAGGGAACAATGGTCATTTTTGCAGTAATGCAAAGCAGGGAAAATGCATCAGGTGATGGAAATGAGATTGCTGGTGTAATGTGTATTGAGAAATATGGGTGTGGTGAAATGGTTACTGTCTATCATTAATTCTAATGCATGGGAAAGCATAAAGAGTGATCAGAACAGAAGGTGGGGGATGTAAATTTTGGTTAAGGTTTAGCTGAACCAAGAAATCCATTCTAAGTGTGTTGCTTTTCATTATAATGATGGAGGTGGTGACCAAAGAAATGTATAACGGGTTGACATGCTAGCTAATCGCCCATCACATTTGCTATGTTGCTGTTATTGCAGGATTTTTAACAAAATTTTAAAAGCAAGACTGTTTACTGATATATGGTAACATTGTCCACCATCAGAGACTTCATCACCTTTCCAGGCACCCAAATTGGTGGTCGTCTAGGAACGTTATTGTTGCCGACGCATGGACAAAGTTAACCTTCCTGCAGACTCTTTCCTGATCAGTGAACTGACAAAACGTGTGCCAGGTTTTGATCTCCTAAGGCAGGACTGGGTAAAGCTGAACCAACTACCGAATGGGGTTGGCCGATGTGCTGCAAACCTACGTCGATGGGGGTACTATGACAACCCTCTCTGATTCCTGTGGACAACAGCAAACCATGGCCCACATTATCAATGACTATCCCATCCTAGTGGTCTTGCCATGATGCCTTGGCATCTTCTGTTGACTGGTGGAGACAAGATAGCAACATTCACTAAACCAATTTTACATTTTCTAATCTGACATACTAAGGCAATGACATTACCAACCATGGTTGTCAAGTTTGAACATCTCCGTCAAGCAGAAGTTGTGTAATGTGCCACCAGCTTAAGTCACTATTTAGATCCTCAGTCACTTGGGGACACATGAGCGAAGCATCTCAGACAAGCATCTCAGACACTCATAACCTGCCAGGTTATCAAAGCAGGCTGAAAAAAATCCAGTTGGAATAACATCAACACCTAACTATGAAAAGAAATCAGTGGAGCAAAGCTGATCATCTAGTCGGCAGTGAAAGCAGGAATGTAAGTGTCTCGCAGCCAACCAGCTGAATTCAGCATAAATGGCATTTTTGAAGTTATTGAGAACGCAAAGATCAGACCAAACAGGATGTTTTACACAGTTGGTGAACCTTCTGCAAATTCCTAACCTTATTGATAGTTCATTACTGATTGGCAGAATTCCTGATGTACTGTACTTAAAGTGTTAATTATGAAAAAAACTTCAACATTATGCAGGTAAACTAATCGATATATTAAAGTACAGTGTATATTCACTTTCTTAGTAGTTAATTCTATAACACATCCTCAATATCCAGCAGACTCAGCTGCTACTACAGATACCATGACTAATTATAAGGAGCAAAACAGACAACAAAAAGAACCTTAATACTTCAGGTTAGAAAGAACTCCAGAATCGGGTTTGTTTGAGACACTGCTAGCCAACTTTCTCAGAGTGTAGGTCTAGTGGTTGAAGAGGGCTAAGGGCTATCATTCATATTTACTGGGCATTGGCACATAGGATAAATCACTGAAATAGCAATGAGCTTTGAGGCATCACAGGATTCTAATGATCTGGAGGAGCTGTTCTTCAAACATACATGGATGGTCCAAGAAAGTGCATCTGAATACCAGTGTTTGATGGATTTGTGTGTTAACATTCAAAAAAGAGTTTTTGAAAGAATGTCACTTCTTTACTTACTTTAATGTTTTTATTGTTTTTTTAAATAGAACTTCCTTTTTGTTTATCAAGCTTCTCTGTCATTATTCCTGTAATTGGTGTGATATGGGAGAAAATGAAAAACTGCAGAAGGAAACTCATCTATATAATGATTAGAAAGGCATGTGAAAATTAACTGCAAATACACATTAATCAAACTGTTAAGAGTCTCAAAAGAAAAGTGGTTTTAAGAAAAGGAATGAATGTCAATACACGGAGCACAGTAAAACACTTATCCTCTGACTATTAAGCAGCTAGGATTTATTAATCTTGAAGAGCCATTGTGGATGACTTGATTTTTCTTAATTGTGTCTGTTGCTTGTTCAAATAAATGTTCTCATTGTTACATTGCTTGATATTTTGACTTACTGTTTGATCAAAGTGTATGCATTTACATCTGCTTTAGCAAGTTAGATTTTGAATTAAATTAGAATTATTGTTTGTGTGTTACTTTTAGAGCAAAACTCACATACATACTAAATCTGTCTTAAAGGACAAAATAATAGATATTTGAAAAATTAAGGTAAAGATGAAGAGTACAAGATTATGCCATAAAATAATGCATTAAAATAATTGTAAATAATACTTTACAGTAGAAATGAAAGAAAGTGACCATCTTACTTTACAAAAAAGGGTTATATGAAAGTCACAATGACTTCATCTTTATAAAGATTGATGAAAACTCTGACTGATTGGAAATAAATTCTTAGCTGTTTACGAACAACCCAAGTAAAATGGTCTTAACTAATGGATCTAATGGCCCTGAAGCCCAGAAAAATCCAGCTTCTCTAAAATGTTAATTTACTTTACTGTAATGATATTTCTCATTTAATAGTTGGAAATAACCACCTTAGTTCCAGCCTATCACAGAATCCACATCATCCTTAACAGCAAATTGGACAGTGTCTCCTTTTTATATTTTTTAACTTCGTTACCTTTTTTAAAACTTAAGTTTAGCGCTTTCCCCATTCAGTGTTACACAGTATAGGCAGAGTTCTGCTACAAAAATTATGGACTGCTTGCTCCTTTAGAGGTTGCCACAATCATTTGAAACAAAGATTCACACAGGAATGCTTTGAACACGAGATGTTACCCTGGTTTGAATGTGGATGTAGAGCACATTTTAATTTTAATCTATCAGCTTCTCTAAGAGAAGAGAAGCCATATGTGTGCTCCTTCCACTTCATGGAAAAGAGATCGGCAGTTGCACACCCTTTGGGTATGATGCACCCATTTTAAAGAAGTAGAGAATGCTAGTGCATAAAAGAAAATGTATGTAGAGAAATGTTTTAATAGTTTGTCAGCCTCATGCTGTCCAGAAAGAACATAGCTGCAAATGATGTTGGGCCGGTTATATACTGCCTCAAAATGCTACAGTATGTTCTAATCATGGAGCGTGTGTTGTTTACCCTTTCACAAATGAATGCTGTGCAATTCTAAATTGAATGTATTGCTGTACAGTCGACCCTCGATATACGAACGGCCTGACATGCGAACAACTTAGTTTACAACCTTAATTTTTGTTTTGAATTACAACCAACATCTTGAATTACAACCTGAATGTGGTCATGTGTATCTGCTGTAAACAAACAGCCGAGAGCTTTCATAAGCATCAGTCGGAGCCCAGATACGTGTGTTTGTGGACGTAATTTTGGTCAGTGCAGTGATTTATAGTATTAAGTTAAAGTGAAGTTATGAAAAGGCCATGTTAAAGTAATGTGTTTTCAGCAGTGTTTTAAAGTGCTCCACTGTATTAGCCTGGCGAATTCCTATTGGCAGGCTAATCCAGATTTTAGGTGCATAGCAGCAGAAGGCCGTCTCACCACTTCTTTTAAGTTTAGCTTTTGGAATTATAAGGAGACACTCATTTGAAGATCTAAGGTTACGATTTGGAATATAACGTGTCAGGCATTCCGATATATAAGATGGAGCGCGATTATTTAAGGCTTTATAAACCATAAGCAGTATTTTAAAGTCAATCCTGAATGACACAGGCAACCAGTGTAGTGACATCAAAACTGGAGAAAGGTGTTTGGATTTTCTTTTCCTAGTTAGGATTCTAGCAGCTGCATTCTGCACTCGTTGCAAATGATTTATGTCTTTTTTGGGTAGTCCTGAGAGGAGTGTGTTACAGTAATCCAGTCTACTGAAAACAAAAGCGTGAATTAATTTCTCAGCATCTTTCAATGATATAAGAGGTCTAACTTTTGCTATGTTTCTTAAGTGAAAAAATGCTGTCCTAGTGATCTGATGAATATGCGATTTAAAATTCAGATTACAGTCAACAGTTACCCCTAAGTTTTTTACTTCCATCTTAACTTTTAATCCTAATGCATCAAGTTTATTTCTGATAACCTCATTGAATCCATTATTGCCAATTACTAAAATTTCAGTTTTCTCTTTATTTAGTTTGAGAAAATTACTATTTATCCATTCAGAAATACCAGTAAGACATTGTGTTAGTGAATCGAGAGAGTCGGTGTCATCAGCTGCTATCGATAAGTACAGCTGTGTGTCATCAGCATAGCTATGGTAGCTCACGTTGTAACTTGAGATAATCTGACCTAACGGAAGCATATAGATTGAGAAGAGCAGCGGACCCAGGATAGAGCCTTGTGGAACACCATATCGGATATTATGTGTCTTTGAGATTTGATTACCACAACTCACAAAGAATTTTCTACCTGCCAGGTAGGATTCAAACCAATTTAAGACACTGCCAGAGAGGCCCACCCATTGACTAAGGCGATTTCTAAGACTATTGTGATCAATGGTGTCAAATGCAGCACTCAGATCTAAGAGGATGAGAACAGATAAATGGCCTCTGTCTGCATTTACCCGCAAGTCATTTACTACTTTAACAAGTGAAGTTTCTGTGCTGTGATTTGTTCTGAAGCCTGACTGAAATTTATCAAGAATAGCATGTTTATTGAGGTGGTCATTTAATTGCAAAATGACTGCCTTCTCTAGAATTTTACTTAAGAAGGGCAGGGTGGAGATGGGTCTAAAATTTTCAGAGGGGTTGAGATTATTTTTCTTGAGCAGGGGTTTAACTACAGCAGTCTTAAGACAGTCTGGAAAGACCCCCGTATCTAATGACGAATTAACTATGTCCAGAATATTGTCAATTAGCACGCCTGATATTTCTTTGAAAAACCTTGTTGGTAATGGGTCAAGGACGCAGGTGGATGGTTTTATTTGAGAGATTATTCTATGTAATTCAGGTAAATCTATCCTGGTGAAAGCATTTAATTTGTTTATAATGGAGTACTGGGGCTTTGGAGGTTCTGCAGTGTTGGGGAGATATACTATGTTATCTCTAATATCATTAATTTTTTGATTGAAATACTAATACTTTGATACTAATAAAAGGCAAAGCTCTCACTGACTTACTGACTGACTGACTGACTGACTGACTGACTGACTGACTGACTGACTCACTCACTCACTCACTCACTCACTCACTAATTCTCCAACTTCCCGTGTAGGTAGAAGGCTGAAATTTGGCAGGCTTATTCCTTACAGCTTACTTACAAAAGTTAAGCAGGTTTCATTTTGAAATTCTACACGTAACGGTCATATCGGTCGACAACATCCGCCATGTTGAACTTTCTTATTTATGGCCCCATCTTCACGAAATTTGGTAGGCGGCTTCCCTGCGCTAACCGAAACCGATGTACGTACTTATTTCAGTGGTATGACGCCACTGCTGGCCGCCATATTGAACTTTCCGATGTCACTAATTCTCCAACTTCCCGTGTAGGTAGAAGGCTGACCCCATTTTCACGAAATTTGGTAGGTGGCTTCACTGCGCTAACTGAAACCGATGTACGTACTTATTTCGGTTGTATGACGCCACTGTCGGCCGCCATATTGAACTTTCCAACGGTATTTGTTACTTATGGGCCCATCTTCAAGAAATTTGGTACGCGGGTTCCCAACACTGAATCCTACTTACGTACATATATATGTCCATAGCCTGCAGCTCGGTCACCGTGTGAGGCGGTGATGGGTCCCCCATCCCAACGCCTCCCACGTTGTTGGCTGCCTTCCTAAATAAGGACGTCCGTCGCTCCAGTCTACA
Source organism: Polypterus senegalus (assembly GCF_016835505.1). NCBI lineage: Eukaryota > Metazoa > Chordata > Cladistia > Polypteriformes > Polypteridae > Polypterus > Polypterus senegalus. Next base: position 131,426,626 of record NC_053164.1, on the reverse strand, counting down.
TTCACTTCCTTGCTTCGCCACGGGATTCACGTCTCCCTGCTGATAAGTACAGCCTTTTTATTTAATCCACGGCTTCTCCGCTGTTTTATTGTTCGTTTATTATGATTATAGTTATTGTGTAGGTATTTTAGACTTACTTTACATTGTTCAGGTACCCATTTCCTTTATCATTCCAACCGTACCCCCATTAACATGTCTATCGAGGTGATCACCATCGATCAAAGATCTGTCACTTACCGAGTGGTTTCCATGCTCGGAGATGGCACCTGCCTTTTCCATTCCCTTTGTTACATATTGCACGGCCATATCAGACTCACTCTTGATATCCGGAGGAAGATTGTGTCTTATGTATTGAATGACTGGGACAGGTTCAAGATGTGGACTGATGACGGTACAGGAGATAATTATAATACACAGTAGCACTATACGAGAGAAATTCTTAAGACCTTCACCTATGGTTCTGCATGTGAGTTGATGACTGCCGCTGAATTATTCGGTTGTCGCTTTCAAGTGTACCGAAATGGCCAAATATTTTACACCTTTCGACAACCGCCAATGCCTCTTAAACATCTTAGATTGACAGGTGACGATTTAGTGGATACTTTGATGTTTATGAATGTTTAAACTCTCAAAAGCTGGATGTGAAGTTATCGATGAAACTGGTTGTATGCTTACAATGCTCGACAGATGCTGAATGTCACTTCAACACAAGTCTTGCAAATACTGTCGTAATTGAAACAAACCATGAAACTCAAACTGATTATGACAGCGGCAATGCAAGCTGTGAGATTTGAGTCAAGATTACTTTTCACATGGCCAACTGTACGTTGCATGCTCAAGAGTAAGCTCAGTGCACAGCTTGGTCATATTACAACTGGAGGGTCGAACTGACAATGTGGTATACAAAGAGATCCTTAACAAATAATTATTGGTATATTTTCCCTCAGTTAGGTTTAATTTTCTTCTTAATAAAAATTTTAAGGCAGTACTTCGCCGCTGTGAAGCATGGGTATTTTGTTAGTTATTCTATGTAACTTATCCCCACCTTCCCTTCTATATCTATAACCTCAGGCAATCAGATGTAGTAAAAAGACAAGCAAGAGTTAAGTTACACATAAAATAATGTATTACTGATAATATTCATAAATAATAACAAAATGCAAAGTACATTTGAATATTGGCAACCATACAACCTGATTAAATGGTGATGTGTAGCTCAGGTGGCACACAGACTTCTAGTTACTTAAAATGTCTCTAGTTAAGGCATCATTGGTGCTCAGCTTTCAGCCAACTTGTCTGTTCAATATGGCTGCCAAGCTGTGCTCTCCATTGTGTTGTCTTCTTCATCAGATGTTAGTAACAGAGATGCTTCTTCATCCTATGTTGGTTAGCAAGCAAGAGAGACAGAGTGAGATAAAGCAAGCAAATTAATGGGTTTTCTGTCCAACCCCTACAGCCAATAGGACATCATGGTACTTAAAGGCCTCTGAGACAAGCCAATTCCAAATAGCCATACCTCAGACCAATGGGGAAAATAGAACATCTTAACATTTGCCCCCCAAACCATATGTTAAACATCCTGGCTTCCTTGCGGGGGTTGAAAGACTTTAGCAGAGAAATACTCGCCAAACTGGTTTAAGACACATCCTCTCCCAACTCTGTGGTAAAATTCAAAAAGACTCAAGCTTGGGTTGGTTAAACACTAAATTACATTGCTTTGCCTAAATTATAAATAAAGACATACAAAACATTTATCAAGGTACATGCAAAATCTTACATCACAACACTGATTGAGTCATGAGAGAAACTTCCACCATGTTAAGGGTTGGTTGCTGCTCCCAGGTCATGCTCTGCCTTATTGGATATTTCAGATGGGTAAACCAACACATTGTGTATTAGGCATATCTTGTTAATTTTAGCTTAAAACTGCTAAGATTCCCAATGACCATAATAACTGGATTAAGTGGGTTATTGAAAATAAATGGTTAGAAGAAGATTCAAATTGAGTTTTTTTTTCAGTTTATGTAACATGCATTGAAATGTTTAATGTCCAGAAGAGTTTTCTATGAACTACAATTATGATTGTAGATTGTGTCAACACTTCCTGAGTGCTATTTCATTTTATATTAAAACCACATAACAGTTTTGCATGATCTAAGTGATCAACCCTAGGTCTTGTGATTGATTCGGCATTGCTTGTAGTCAAGAAGAATTTCCATTCAATTTACTAAGTTTAGGTACACTTGGTGACTGAAAATAAAGAACACATGGAAAAGATATGCATGGTACCTTTTTAAAACTTCTCAAGATGTTTAGCTTTTTATTGTAATTTGTACTTTTAGTCATTCTTTTAAGTGATTACTGTTAGGTCTCTTGAGTTAAAAGAAAACAGTGCAGTGTTACTTTGAATGCATGCATTGCTGAGCATATCATCAGCATCATAAACATTATGTATTATATATACTGATAAAAAAACCCATTAAACTTAAACAACATAGTTTCAAATTAAAACACATGTATTCAGATACAGCACCTTAATCTGACTTTGTCTGCTCAATCTGCTAGGTTCTCTCAACATTACCAGCCTTATCAGCTGAATCTGCAGCTCAAATATCTCATCAAACTGGAAAAAGAACTTTCTGGATTTATAAGTTAACTATTTATGCTCATTGTTACCCATTATTTTTAAAGCAGAATGGATTTATAGTTTTATAGTTTTACTAGGGAGTTCGCCCCCTGCTTGCTTCGCTTGACAACCCTCCCAATTGTGAAGAGGGGGCTGAACGCACCACAAGGAGACTCGGTCGATCCTCTGAAACCCCTTCTTAAATGGTGATACAATTGGGAAACAAATATAGTTTTTTTTACCTCCTCTTTCCTCGATCCGCTGCTGCTGCCATGCCACATGATGTGTATCTAGCGCATCTCTTTGAATATTTAAATGCCTGTACGGCAGTTGTCCTTCTCTTTGTGGTTAAATCTCTTGGCACAAAGTCTCTTCTCACGGGATGTAAGTTCTTGATATTTTTTAGTTTATAATTTAAAAATGGAATAACAATCTGAAAATCTAACAACATCACATTAAAGTTTGATAAATTATGAAAAGAATGATAACAAACAAATATATGTAGGTTTTAAAATAAGCCCGATTTAAAGAATGACAAAAAACATTACACAAAAACATCACAAAAAATTGTTGCACAAAATCGTTCCACTTTTAGGCTTAGGATTTTATATTGTCACACATGTGCGCATGGGAGGCAGCTAAAGGGCTTGAATGAATGCAGTTCTGATGCATGCCGGGATGTGGCAGAGTGCACTGACTCTTTTTCTCCCTTTCCTGTAGACCATTCCCGGGAGATTCCACCTGGCTCTCTTGACCACTTCCGGGACCAAGCCAATGGAAGTAGACCTTGCCAGCTCCGGCCCCTCTGATGTCACGGCCGGGCGTGACCCAATGATTAAAGGACACGTGCCCGATCCTTATGACCTCACTTGTTGTCTTCCACTTTAAAAGCCTGCCCCTTTTCCCTTTTCTCTCAGTCTTGTTCTGGACTCAGTTGTATGCACTTCAGTACTGGTTATTTGATAAAACCGAATTTTGCAGCCGGGATACCATATTATACGGGTGGCTGCCCCAAACCTTTATCTGTTTATGTCTTGTTTTTGTGACAATATATACATAGAGTAGATAGTTTATAGTTTTTATATTCCCTTGTAACAGTTCGTTGTTGCCTATGTACTCTATGGTTGCTTCCAGAAACCAGTTAATTCCAATAATGTATACAAGGATGAGCCAGGCAAATGAGGACTTAAACACATTCAAGAAGGGGTGGTGAAAGTGCTAAGTGCTTTTTTTTTTTTTACAAAAAAGCAACAATGTCCGAAGTACAGTGCAGTCCAATTAATAAATATATAAATAAATCAAGGTGGTTGTGAAGGTTAAACATGGTGTAAAATCTAGGGCAAAAAGATCCTTTCTTTAAAACATAACCCAAGCCTTGGTGCTTCTATCTGAAAACCGGTGTCTCCTCAGCACAAGGAGACAACCACCAACAGGCGCAGGCAACCCTAAAATTGTGCTCAGGTCCCTGTTGCTAGCCCTTTGGCATTTACAGGGCACCATGCCGAACTTTGCTCCCTACTGCTTCCATGCCACAGTCCATTGGGTGGCTATAGAAGCCTCCTGAAACACTTGGATGCTACTGTTCCTTAATTTGCTCAGCAGGAACAACCCCTCTACCCCACTTTGAGCGTCTGGCCATACACACCTCTCATAGACCTCACATTCCCATTCGCCTGCTGCCCCTCTTATACCCCACAGGCTCTTTCCCGTTCCTGCCCTTCTCTCCTTATATTTCCTTTAACCTCCATCCCTCATAGTTCTCATTTTGTTCTTTCTCTTCTCTGCCCTCAGTTCCCTTTTAAAACCCTGTTGGACGCAGATGCTCCAGTGCTAACAAGTGAAGAGATCAATCTCGCATGAGAATACAAGATCACCCACTCCCACAATTGCCTCCGGTGTCAGTCTGCCACATTACCTATACTCCTCCTGAAAACATAAGTGCATTATTTACTTATCAAAAATGCACGAGCCGCAGACCTGTATGTTTGAATGCTCATTAACATAGTTTACAGAATGATACAGTATATGATAATTGTCACAGCTGAAATCATACATAAAAAGTGATTTTTGCCCTTTTATAATGCATCTTCTTGTCAACTACACATGCTTATTCTAGTCAATACCTTGGAAAAAAGATGTCCCAACAGGCAGCAAGGTAGAGAAACTGAAACTGCAAGATGGAGCGAGTAGCTGTTGATGAAGTTTGGACCATACAAAGAATGAATAATACAAAGAGAATGAACTCTACTGGAACTATGCATCACTATGCCAGCAGAAGTAGTAATTTAATGTTTATGTGAGTCAACTGCATGCTGTAGAAGAGCACCAGATATACAGTGTTATAAGTGAGCTATCTGGGAGAAAGCGTGAGTAGACACTGGCCCAACTTAGAAAAGGACATTTGGTAACCCACATATAAGTGCCTGCCCTGCAGACATGATTTATTAAGGATACTCAGGTTTCACTGGTGCAGGGAGTCCAAGTTAAACCTTAATCTAGTGATCTCTGGTGTTACTGCATCACTACAACTTGAGTCAATACAAACATCTGCTTACTACTGTTAGAGCTTTGCATGGTTTAGCCTCATCTTATTCAGATTAGCTCCTTTACCCTTACAACCCTTCAAATGCACTCATTTCCTCTGGCACTGGATCAGTGGCGGCCCCTTAGACAACGCTATCTAAATAGAGAGGTAGGTCATTTCATGCCATGGCCCCCAAAGTTTGTAATTACTTACTTAATTAAATACTTTCCTTTTCTGTCAGAGATTTTCCTGTCTCTACTCTCAATTTATGTAGATTTTGTTTTTCTTCTGTACATTATGGGTAGTTGCATTGTGATAGACTTTGTTATTTTTTCTGTTTTTATGCAAGATAACTGCATGCCCCCTTGGACTCAAAAACACATAGGTAATTCAAACAAGGGTAGAAAAATCTTAAATATGTCTACATAAAGACAAACAACTCTTTAATACCACATCTAATCTGCACTGAGCTGGTTGCTTTAACTCAGGCAGCCAAGTGCCTCTGCACCTATGTTACTCTAGTGAAAAATATCTTTAGTCAGATTGGATTCACTCTTTGTGCTCAATACAGCTCAACCTCCAATTAGGCCAAAACCTAGCCATAACTTTGATAGGTTCTTGACAGAGCAGACACATAAGTAACCTAAACTGCTAATCTAAAGAAGAAGAAAGAATGTTTTCAGCCCTGGGACCATGGTCTACTGGATTGTAGAATGGGGCCAAATTAAAGGCTGCTGAAGACTGTCTTCTAGGCACTATTCACACCTTCCCATGGTTCATCACACTTATGGAACACTAGTTTTTGTGCTTGTAAAACTTAAAGTGGTTCATTTTAAGGGAGTGAAATTTCAGTTTGTTTTTAAACCTCCACCCAAAAATTATATTTTTTTTATCTGTTACACACTACATGTGGTGTGTAGTGAAGACTGAAAAAAAATGTAAACTCATGTTTTCATGGAGAATATAGAAAGAAAAATTTATGATAGATTGGGTGCCAATTGAGATAAATGCTGAACCACAACAAAGAATATCAAAACCTTCCATGAAAAATCTGATGTTGCTCATCTCATGTAATCCATACATAAAGTAATGTAGCTGTATGCTTACAATCAGAAAATATTTTTTGCTAAAATGTTGTTAAATAAATACTTCCTTCAGATCAGTGCAGTGTACACCAAGGAGACATATTCACAAGGAACCAAGCTTTACAATTGAAGATCTGCTTCTTCCCCTCATTCACTGGCCAAGAGTCCTGTCTTTAATTCAAAATGTTGTTTTAAAAATGGGTTTCTTTGGCATGCAGTGCTTTGATTTTCCAGAAGTAATTATTTAACAATATTTTAGCAAAAATGTATGAATTTTGCACATTGTAAGCATTTGAATGGATGGCTTAACAAGTGAATTATTGAAAACAAGCAACTTGAGATTTTTTCACTAAAATGTATATATTGTTTGCTGTGGTCCAGTGTAGGCCTCGATAGTCGGCCCTTCTATCAGAAAGTTTATTATCTTTGATCTCCATAAAAAAGATGAAGTAAATTTTTTTTTGTCATTCATTACTATAAACTACTACAGTGCACAGTCATCCATCAAATCCTACTTACAGGGGCTAATTTAGAGTTATTGATTACCTACAAAGTACATCTCCCTATAAAAAGAAAGGAAACCAGAGTACAAATTTGTAAAATTGTGTATAAATACAAATCAGTAAAAGAAATAATAATATAAAACTCAAAACGTCGACTACTTTAGTGATATCTTCTGACCAAACTAATATAAAAGTTTTTGTTTTTATTTAATCATTTTGCATTGACAGATCAAAGTAGCAGGATGGAAGAGAGATGCAAGACAGAAAGTGTGTTTCTTGTTGAGAGAAAGTGAACTCGCTCAATTTAATACAGTAAGTAACTTAAAGTGAAGTCTGTGCTGTGGTTCCTGTCTCAGTTTTGGTTTATCTGATATGTCTTACTACATTTACTGAACTGACTTAAATAACCTCAAAAAAATAAAGATAATAGGTTTCATCAATAAGCTCACCAATAATAACTAACCATGAGTTATTGTATTGGAATAGATTGATCCACATGTAAGAATCAGTTAGTAATTTGCAGCAACTGGAAAATATGTATCTAACCCTAAGTACTCAAAATCCAATAATTTTTAAACATTAATTATACTTTTTCAGTTATTGCTTTTTCTGCTTGCATTTTTAATCATATTTTCTGAATTTCACCAAAACATCTTTGCATTTTGCAGCCAGGCTGTATTTACTCCCTGTGGCTGTTCATCTAAGGCAGCTTATACTAGAGCAGGCAGATATGTCTCTGAAGAAAGCTTTAAACAAACGGTAGAAAATAAAATGGAATTTCATTATCCCAGGAGCTTGATGTCAAGCAGATGGTGTTTTTTTTTTCTTTAAATCAAATTGCTTTCTAAAAGTAGAACCCTTAAAACCACTCATCACCAATTCTACTTAAATGGCTCAAATCCCCTACCGTTTTGTGATCATGCCAGCCTAAAACTACAATTTATAAAACAAAGGCTTTTTTAGCTGTTTACAGAGAAATTTAAGACAACACTACCAATAAAGATCAATAGGCTGAAGCAAATGTAAAATGTAATCTCTTCTGATAGGCAGGTTGAGTTAAGGTTTACCTTCTTCCAAAGAAAACTACTCAGATCAACATAACTTAAAAGAATGTTCATACATTTTTAAAAAAATATGTTTTTAAGTAGACAGGAATGTTTGTGATGGCATTTTTATATTTTTATAGCATTTTAAGCTCCAAAGAGAATGCAAAATATTTTTGTACAGCAGGACAGCAATAACTAAAAGAACACTTTTGACATCCTGAAGAAGTATTTAGCTCTTACCATGTTTGTCACATATTGCTGTTTCAGATTTTGAATATTTAGGATTTCCTTCTCTGTGATCGTGAACTCAGAATGAGAAAGTCAAAAGCATTCAGTAGTTTACAGAAAAAACTCAGATGGAAATCATGAGATTTAAATGCATGTATTCTCTTTGCAACTGCAAGCCTACATGTTATGTTAACAAGTTACATAATTTTATTAATGGGTCCAACTTGTGTGAAAGATTATTGGATCACTTGCTTTAAATTAAGATGATAATAATAATAATAATAATACAAATGAGAAGTGGCACAGTGGTGCAGCAGCTACTGCTACTGCTATGCAGCCTGGCAAATGGCTGTATGCAAGATTTCATGTCCTCCTAAACCACAAAGATATATTAGAACAGTAGAAACATTCAGATGAAAACAGCCCACTCATCCCAGCAAGCTCGTCCATATTATTCATCTAGATCTTCTAAAATAACATCATGTCAAGATACTGTAAGTAGTTCCTTACGTGCTGCTGTCCACCACAATACTTGGTAATTTATTCCATGTGACTAAGGTTCTTTGCATGAAGAAAAACTTTCCGACATTGGCGTGAAATCTATCCTTAACAAGTCTCCAACTATGTCCCTGTTTTTTTGTTGCATATTTTATTTTAAAGTAACAACTGGGATTCACTGTTCTAATTCCTTTCATAATTATAAACACTTCAGTCATGTCACCTCTTAATCTCTACTTAAATTGAAAAGTTTCATCTTCACTAATCTCTTCTCACAGCTCTTAGTCCCAGAAACAGCCTAGTCTCTCTTCTCTGAACTTTCTCTAATACTGTGCCACAATAAGTAGACAAAAAGAAAAAAAAGTGGTTTGGGGCAGCCACCCATATACTGTTCCATGGGTGCAAAAGGGTATAAGTTATGCCACTGATGTGCATGAATTGGAGTTCAAAATGGAACTGATGGTCTGGAGGGAAGATGGTGGCTTTATAGGGCAGTACAGGAAGTGACATTATTGGGACTGGAACTGAAAGTGGTGTCACCGGGGACCGGAAGTGACATCATCAGTAATGCTAGACCCAGAAGTAACATCTTCAATAACGCCGGTACCTGAAGTGATGTCATCAAATGGCCCCGGTACCAGAAGTGATGTCATCAATAATGTTGGAACCTAGCAGGATTTTCCATGGATGGTCTGCAGAGGATTGAGAGAGAGAGTTAGTGCAGCTCGCCACCCTCTGGTCTGGTGTGGTACTACTATTATTCAGACCCTCTAGCTGCCTCCCAATCGCACGTGTGTGACAACTGCTATGCCTTTTTTGTAATACAGAGACCAAAGCTAAACTCAGTACTCCAGATGAGGCCTCACTAGTGTATTATATGACTTAAGCGTACTCATCCTTGATTTTTACTCCACACATCATGATATATAACCTAATATCCCATTAGCTTTCTTGATCCCTGCTGTACACTGTCTTGATGTAGATATGGTTGAGTCTACTATGACTTCTAAGTCCTTCTCCTGTGGTGTACTTTCAAGTTTCAGACCTCCCATTGTGTATTCAAGTCTAAAATGTTTACTTCACATTTATATACATGAAATTTAATCTACTATAAATCTGCCCAAGCCTGTATGCTGTCCAGGTCCCTCTGTATCGATTTTGCTGATTCTAGATTATCTGCTCTTCCACCTAATTAGGTATCATTTGCAAACTTAACCAGCTTATTGATTATATTCTTATGTAGATAATTTATGTATATTAAAAAGAGCAGCATGCCCCGTACTGATTCCTAAGGGACACCACACTTTACATCACCTAATTCTGAAAAAGTTTCCGCTTACCATAAACTTTGCCTCTTGTGCTTGAGCCAATTTTGTACCCATCTACAGACTGCTCTCTGAATTTCCATTTCATTTAGTGTAGAGTTAAATTATATCTATTGTTGGAGGTGACTGGGGTGGCGACCCAGCCAGGAAGCCCAGGAAGACCAGAAGAGGGCTTATGTCCTCCCCAGACCACGTGGGAACGACCACCCTGTTTCCTTTGGGGGCCTTTGAAGCTCTACCCTGGGCCTAAAGTGCTGGGGGGAAGACAAGTAGGGACACCCGGAGTGCTTCAGGGTACGCAGCCGGCACTTCTGCCACACTGGGGAGTGCCGGTGGAAGATTGCCAGGAAGCACCTGGAGCACATCCGGTTGCACATAAAAGGGGCCGCCTCCCTCCATATGATGCCTGGAGTCGGGAGGAAAAGGAGACAAGGCCTGGGAGGAGACAAGGAGGTGGTCTGAAGAGAGAGAAAGGCATTGGTGTTGTGGCCAGGACTTTGGGGGTTTTGAAGTGCACTGACACTTGTAAATATGTTCAATAAACGTGTGTTGGGTGACGTCAACGTGTCCGCCTGTCTGTGTCCGGGTAGGCTTCCACACTATAAATTGATCAAGTGTTAGATGAACATGGGTGTATATAAAGTATGTTCGTGACCAGTCATTAATTGATCCCCACAAGCTCATAACTTAAGAAGTGGATTTCATTAATGGATACTAAATATGCCTCACGAAACAGGAGCTTTGATAGGTTATAAAATATGCAATACTAGGCGGAAGTCCCTCAACAAAATAATTTTTAAAGATATTTATCTGGGCAGTATATGTTTATTTGCTCATAAAATCCCTATAACTTTAGAATACATGGAAATAAACACTGACACAATCTTCTCAATGTCATTGCATGCTACTAACCTAGCATCATTTGTGGCATACATTATAATGCAAAACCGTGGAAAATCTTGTGCATAAGTACTGCAAAATCTTTTAATGTATTTCTGTTGTAAAGTCCTCCAAATGTATTTCATAATGTGCCTCAAAGTTTTCTTTTTGACTATGACTGCTTCATGTTCTTTCTTCGGTGTTCCCTGACACTTTTTGTTGAGGTTGTGCCTCTGAGATATCCAATCTAATATTGTTAGTGTTCCATCTGCACACTTCTACACCAAGTATATCTTTATTGTGTTTGAGGATTATTTATGCTGAAAGATTAAGTTTTTATCAATTAAATGCTTTCTCAAAGATACAGCAAGATAATCAACATCTGCTTATATTTCTCAGCAGTTATCATTCTATCAATTTTCTTGAGATCTCCTATGCTGTTGGCTGAAGTGCACCCCAAGATTACACTAAACTAAAAAGATTACAATTTTTAAGCTTTCAAGGCAACTCAGGCCCCTTCTTCAGGCAAGATGTAATCAATATGCCTCAAAGTTGCGAAAGCTTGCATATTGTAATCTTTTTAGCTAGCCAATAAAAGGTGCCATTTTGCTTGACTTCTCATTACATCCATAATGGCTAACATGGTACAACACCCTAGTACTACAATACAGTCATGTGAAATGGATAGCTTAATCAGGCTACATATCTTATACAATTCACACATGATTGCTGACCTGTGATAGTGCAGGTCCAGCTATATGCTCCCTCTTCTCATTTGGGGAGTATCTTGAACCCGATAGTCATGACCGGGATGAGCAGTGCAAATGAGGACACCACATAAAGCAAGGGGAAGGAGCAAAGTGGGTGGAGTGGTGGCTCTGATGCTAAGGATTTGCACTGATATCCTGAAGGTTGCCGGTTCGAATCCCTGCCACTGCCAAAAGAGATCCCACTCTGCTGGGCCCTTGAGCAAGGCCCTTAACCTGAAATTGCTCCAGGGGCGCTGTACAATAGCTGACCCTGTGCTCTGACCCCATGGGGTATGCAAAAACTAACAAATTCCTAATATGAGAAATTGTATAAGGCACAATAAAAAAAAAAAGTGCTCAAGTGTTTTTATTATAAACTTCTCAAAGTCAAAGTGTTCCAAAAGTGCAGTGCTCCAAACTATCAATAAATAAATAATCAATAAAAAGAACTGTGGAGGCTAAAATCAATAAATCAATTAAAAATGAGGTTAAAACAAAGCAGTGCTGGAAACTCATTTAAAATCTTACAAGCCCCACTGCCTTCCTTTAAAACTTGACGGCTCTCTGGCTTATCCTATACCAACCCTGCAGCCCGGAGAGACGTTGACCAGCAGGTGCAGACTCCGCAGGCAACCACCAAGCCCTGCTCCACCTGAACCACTACCAATCCGGGCTCCACCCAGCTCAGGCGCTCTGTACTTTCACCACTGCCAATCCAGACTCCACCTGATGAAAGTATCCCTAAGCATGATGGGGGGGACACACTGCCCCCTCCTTGTTTTCTCTCTCTCTTTCTCCTGCTGTCTTTTAAACTCCATTCTCTTTTCTTGCCTTGTCTTTTTCTCTTTTCCTCCTCAATCTTGATTCTCCTCCTCGCACTCGCACTTCCCATTTTAAAATGGTGACATGGCACAGCTGTGACGATTAGCAACTCCCGGTGCCAATTAGTGCCATCGGATGATCCCACACCTGTGCACTTTACCATATTTCCTTTTGCGCACTGCACCACTCCTCTTTAAAGGTTTCACATATATGAGTCTGTAAGATAAATATTTGGCAGCTGGAAGTTTACCAATCTGGAATTCAGTGCTAAGGAGATTAAGAATTTTACAATTCACAACACAGTTGTATTATAAGGAAAAGCATTAGGTCCATAAACGTGAAACTCTCCAATCTAGGAATAATTTTCTAATATCACTACCAAAACTGAAGATTGAATAGGGCACTGTACTCAGCACATCGGGGTGCATAACACAATCTCCTTTCAGCAAGAAAGTTAATCAATTCAGTCTAATTCAATACTGATTGTGTCTTAATTCACTTTCCGATATTCTGAGGACAGCCTGCAGCTGTCCATTCACTTTTTACTCAAGCTGTCTGAGAAAATAGGAATATTGCATAATTATCCTGAAACCATGCAGTCAAGGAGCTGTCTGATTGCTCCACACATTATTCTGTTTAGTAATCTAATGTGTGATTTTGATAAAGTCCCACGACCTACCACATATATGTGAAATTGAAAGTGAGAAAAACAAAGATATTGTTGACTTTAGTAAGGAAAGTTCAGAAAACTGCATGTAAAATTGAATATCAGATATACCTACAAAAGTCATAAAACCATCCATCTGCTATTCCATTACCGGTTAGTCTAATTCAGTTACATGAAGGCTGTTCTATCCAAGTGACAGAAGTTAATGTTTAATGTGACATTCCATGTTTTATAAATTTACAGTTAACAATTGATACAACATATAAATGTGTTATATATAATATGTGGTAAAGCCTGATGTGCCTGAAGAAAATATACTGTACTTAGACAAAGAAGAATGTACATATTCCAAAGAAAAAGATATTGAGGCTGAATCAGTTTTCCTGGATCTGTTAACTAACATCAATTACCGCAGTCCTACCCATTGTTAGACTGTTATGGTTTTAGCTAGAATTGTCGTCATTTAGCTGACCCATGGTACATTTCAGAGATTTTGGATGGTAGGCATGGAGTGTTGAAATGTGGGATTTGAACTTTTGACAATTTAAAGAAGTTTTTAGTATTAAATTATATATATATACTCAACAAAAAAAGAAACGTCCTCTGACTTTCAACTGTTTTTACTTTTAGTAAACTTAATGTGTAAATATTTGTATGAACACTAAAAGAGTCAACACCATAAAACATACACTAAAAATGTTTCACAATGTGTCCCTGAATGAAGGGAGGCTCAAAATCAAAAGTACCAGTCAGTATCTGGTGTGGCCACCAGCTGCTTGAAGTACTGCAGTGCATCTCCTCCTCATGGACTGGACCAGATTTGTCAGTACTTGCTCTGAGATGTTACCCCACTCTTCCACCAAGGCACCTGCAAGTTTCTGGACATTTCTGGGGGGAATGGCCCTAGCCCTCACCCTGCGATCCAACAGGTCCCAGACGTGCTCAATGGGATTGAGATCCAGGCTCTTCCACTGAGAGGATGATCAGCTGTCCTTCCTGTCTCCCTGTAGCGCTGTCTTAAGCGTCTCACAGTGCGGACATGGCAATTTATTGCCTTAGCCATATCAGCAGTCCTCATGCCTCCCTGCAGCATGCCTAATGCACGTTCACGCAGATGAGCAGGGACCCTGGGCATCTTTCTTTGGGTGTTTTTCACAGTCGGTAGACAAGTCTCTTTAGTGTCCTGTTTTTAGAACTGTGACCTTAAATGGTACTTTCTGTAAGCTGTTAAGGTCTTAACGACCATTCCACAGGTGCATGTTAATTAATTGATTATGGATAATTGAACATGCATGGAAAACATTGTTTAAATGTATATGTATATATTTTCCTTCATTTAATTCAGCTCTAATTGCATATAATTTATATATTTATAATTTACCATACAATTTCTGGTATTTTATAATGTCAGTTGTATAAGTCAATTATGGAAAATAATATGCTAATGCCCACCTGAAAGAGTACCACGGAGCACACTGCCTTTTTTTTCTATGCGCGTGCGGCAATGCGCTGTATTAGCGTCTGTTCCTAACCTTTTTCTCTTTATGTGACCACACGGTAATACCCAAATTATTCTGAAGCAACATTTGCACTGATGTGTGTTTTGTTTCACACCCTCATACACCTTTATCATATGAGCATTCCTTATCTATGATGGAGCGTTCGATCAGGAGAAAATATGAAACTGGTTTTAAATGAAATGTCTTTGAAGCAGCGAAAGCAATTGGTAACTGCGCTGCTGCAACAAAATTCAATGCGTCTGAGAAACAGATGCGGGATTAGATGAGGAAATTTAAGTGTCGCATTTTTGAACGGGTGTATAAGTCGGGTTCTGATTTTATGGGTTTCAAGACCTGACTAATATGCGAGTATATACAGTATATTTTTCTAAAACAATTAAAAAAACAAAAGAAAAACTTTATTTTCCTCCCTGGCAAAGCTGGTAACTTTATTTATATATATATATACTAGCAGAATACCAGCGCTTCACTAAGGAGAAGTAGTGTGTTAAAGAAGTTATGAAAAAGAAAAGCAAACATTTTAAAAATAACGTAAGATGATTGTTAATGTAATTGTTTTGTCATTGATATGGGTGTTGTTGTCATATCTATCTATTTATATATATCTGTATATTATATCATATATATATATATCTTAATATTATATCATATATATATATATATATATATATATATATATAGCAAAACACCCGATTGGCAGCGGAGAAGTAAAAAGAAAAGGAAACATTTTAATTATAACGTAACATGATTGACAATGTAATTGTTTTGTCATTGTCATGAGTGTTGCTGGCATACATATATATTTATATATATATCTATATATCTATATATATCTATATATATCTATATATATCTATATATATATATATATACACACACAGACACATATATAAACATATATATACATATATAAATATATACATATATACTGTATATACACATATATATACAATCTACATATATATATCCACATATATATATATTAGGTGGACTCTATTAAAAAATTAATCCAATTAATTAGAGGCTGTGTAAGAATTAATCTTGATTAATCGTATGTAATCGCACGTAAATTTGCCCCAAATCGCAAATGTTTTTTTTTAATTTAAAAGGGTTTTAGTGGGTGACAGAATCAAATAATAGACATGGACATGAATATTGTAAACTGAAGCTGTTTTAATTTCTGAAAAAAAAAGCCTTTAAACTGCATTTGAATTCAAAACAGAAACAAAAATAACATCCCTGGTTAAAATTGGGCAGACTTAAAATAAAGTGGTAGTTTAAGTACTTTAAGTACATTTTCAGAATAGTATTGTCTTTAAATAATAATAACCAAAATTTCAACATAAAGTGCAGTTTTTCTTCTTAAAAAATAAGTCAGAAACATAAAAGGTAATTTGACCAACTTAATCTTTAAACTCTGAGTAACATTAGCCAAAATTATTTTGTACATTACACTAAAACAGTGTGATCATTGAACATTTTATAATTAGATGTAATTAGAATTACTAACGGTCACAGAAGTCCAATGATCCCCAGTAAGAGCCACAAAGTCCGCTTTCTGTAATGCATCTAATTTTGCTTGCTTTTCAGTGTGCACAAAACCATGCTTTTATCAAGGCTTTCGGGTAGTCGAAATGATCAGTCGTAGGAACGCGCTTTATTCCGACTCTAACATTTTTGTAGCTGTGATGTGTGCATCAGTGTAATGGATGTACCAGGAAATCATGCATTGACAAAAGTTCCCGTTTGCTTGGAATTGAAAGTGTGATTAAATGCGTTATTTTTAACGCGCTATGGAGTACATGCATCGAAGCTTCTCAGCTGTGCTTGTGCTAATAAAGGGAAACATTTTAAAAATAACGTAACATGATTCTGAGTTAACCTAATATTTTTCATCGTCCCAAACCAAGGAGATGCGAAGGTAAAATGAATCGGTAGCGCGTACATACTCAGTACATCCCTCTCGGGAATGAACCTCAATGTCGGCATTAGAGGCTTAAGACTCTACAATTTGCCACAGCGTGTGGCTTGTCTATGCAGAGTATGTATGTAGATCGGGTATATATATACATTTATATATATATACCGCGTATCGCAGTGGAGAAGTAGAAGTTATGAAAAGAAAAGGGAACATTTTAAAAATAACGTAACATGATTGTCAATATACAGTAATTGTTTTGTGAGTGTTATTGAATGTTGCTGTCATCAAGGATTTGATTATCATTATTTGTTTCAATCAGGTCGTATTTGTGCGATGTGTTGTGTTCAAGTTACATTCCGTGTTTGTCAATCGTTGTAAAGATAAGAGGTTTCATTCATCGATTAGTTTCTTACTGCATCAATAAACAGCTCGTCTTCCTCTTTATCTGAGATGTGACAAACTGCATGCACGGGTTTTTTACACTGTCTTCCTTTAGCGGACATTCACTTTTTCCACCGTGTGCTTTGTTTCGCAGTAGCTGCACTTATGAATATGATTGTATGTATCAGACGTCATATTTTTTGCTGCCTCTCAATTGTGTAATTCGGTTTTTGTTCAGCACTCTTTGGAACTGTTGCTTTTTGTCTGCGCATTGCGTCAGTTCACGTGAGCCACTTGGTGTTCTTGCATCGAAGGTTCCCAGCTGTGCTGGTGCCATCTCGTGTAATGTCAGCTAAGACCCGGCACTTAAAAGTTTCTCTCGCAGTTTCAATGAGTCTGTGCCAAACACCACCCTGACCATCTCATCTTCCTCTGCATAAGCACAGTCCTTCACACATGAATATTTACCAGCAGTGTTTGTATTGGATTGACGCTGATGGACGGCCTTATATGGGCAGGCACTAAATTACAAACACTAGTCGCAGCCTGTCTATGAACTTAATTTAATATAAACTTACGGTTCAGGCCGTGCTTTGTTTCCGCAGTAGCTGTACTTATTAATATGCTTGTATGCATCATTTGCTTCATAATGTTTTTCTGCCTTCTCAATTGTGAAATGGCGTTTTGTGCTCATCGCTGTTTGGAGTTCTTCCTTGTTCTCTACGTACTTACGTAGGAGGCGTGATGATGTCACACGAAACTCCGCCCCCCACGGCCATCTCCAACTCAACTCCATTACATTATATGTAGAAAAATAGGTTCCAGTTATGACCCTTACGCGTAGAATTTCGAAATGAAACCTGCCCAACTTTTGTAAGTAAGCTGTAAGGAATAAGCCTGCCAAATTTCAGCCTTCTACCTACACGGGAAGTTGGAGAATTAGTGATGAGTCAGTGAGTGAGTGAGTGAGGGCTTTGCCTTTTATTAGTATATATATAGGCAATGTACAGTATGTGTGTGTGTATGTATGTATGTTCTAGCATCACTTCCAAACGGCTGGAGCGACTTTCATGAAACTTGGTGGGCGGTGACCTTGCGGTCTTGTATGTATGTTATCATCATGTTAACACTCGGAAAGACCACCAGAGGGCGAACTAGAAGTGACTACCAGCATTCTTTATGTTTGAGCAGCACTGTGCCCCTGTTGCTTTTGAAATTAAATAGAGTTGGCCGGTTCTGAGCGTCAACTGAATGATAACATACATAAAAGACTACAAGACAACCACGTTAGTGAGTCTTCATTGTTATTTTTTTTTTATTTGTAAAGTTGGGTTTTTTTTTTTTATTATATTTTTCTCAAACAATTAAAAGAAAAAAAAACACTTTATTTTTCTTCCTGGCAACGCTGGGTATTTCAGCTAGTAAATGAATAAAGATAAATGGAGTAAAAAGATGGGAGAAAACCTGCTTCCTCAATTTAAATGCTTATTCTAAAAGTATGCACAATTTAAATTTGTTCAAAGACTGTACCCTACCCCATAGAGATGTTATCTAATGGGACTAAAATTTGATCCCTTTTGCTTTCTAGGACTCCCATTTCAAATTTCCTCCATATCTTCTGGAAATTTCTTCCAGCTGCGACTCTGGCACCATGCCATCTAGCTGAATCTGTCTCTGTGATTCTCTTTTCCTCGTTTCTCTGTCCCTCAAGTTCTCCTCCTCATAGACTTTACTTCTCTTTCCTTACTTTCCCTTTCTCTTCCAAGCAGATTCCTTTAATGTCTGCAATCATTGCAACTAAGTTGCTGTTAGCCTCTCACTATCCTTATCTCTTTTGTAGTCCAGGAGTCTTCATTTTACAATTTTATATATTTAATTTTAGAATAAATTAAACTGAATCAAAGTTATGTTTCATTTGTCAAGTCTGTATATTTTATTGACAAATAAATCAGAGAAATATTATATTAAATAGAAATGGTGATTATAATGATACAAACAATCCTTGCCCTATATTTACCCCAAAGTGGCATCAATCCTGACTTGAGGAGGGTCAAGGAAGCCATTTTAAGTCCTTCCAAGGAACTGCTTATAGGGAGATATCTAACTATCATTTCCAAAGTCAGGAAAGGACCAGACTGTGTGCAGAGGGTGCAGACCTATAAATATCTGGGAGTGCAGCTGGATGACAAATTGGACTGGACTGCCAATACTGATGCTCTGTGTAAGAAAGGTCAGAGCCGACTATACTTTCTTAGAAGGTTAGCGTCCTTCAACATCTGCAATAAGATGCTGCAGATGTTCTACCAGACGTTTCTGGCGAGTGCCCTCTTCTACGTGGTGGTGTGCTGGGCAGGCAGCATAAAGATGAAGGATGCCTCACGCCTGGACAAACTTGTTCAGAAGTCTATTGTAGGAGTAAAGTTGGACAGTTTAACATCTGTGGCAGAGCGACGGGCATTAAGCAAACTCCTGTCAATCATGAAGAATCCACTGCATCCACTAAACAGTGTCATCTCCAGGCAGAGGAGTAGCTTCAGTGACAGACTTTTGTCACTGTCTTGCTCCACTGACAGACTGAGGAGATTGTTTCTCCCCCACACTATGCGACTCTTCAATTCCACCCGAGGGAGTAAATGCTAACATTACTTAAAGTTATTGGCTACTTTTACATGCTTTTTTATTACTATTTAATTTAATATTGTTTTTTTGTATCAGTATACTGCTGTTGGATTATGTGAATTTCCCCTTGGAATTAATAAAGTATCTATCTATCTATCTATCTATCTATCTATCTATCTATCTATCTATCTATCTATCTATCTATCTATCTATCTATCTATCTATCTATCTATCTATCTATCTATCTATCTATCTATCTATCTATCTATCTATCTATCTATCTATCTCCATGTACCAAACTGCTTCTGCATGACCTAAGAAAATGAACATAATACCTAGAAAGCTTTCCTCTGTTAATGGCTGACTTTAAGTGACGAAAGATTAGTTGACCTTTCTCACTTTCTTCTGCACCCTTGATCACACTTCATCAGTTTGACCTAATCTGAAAATGACTTATTTTTCTTCTAAACAAACATTACTGAACCACAGGATTTGAAAGAATTTTTACTGAGGTCAGTCTTTAAGCTTTTCCTGATATACTTTGTTACCATTCACAGAAATGAGAAAAGCTTTTACACAGAGGTACCAACATGTTGCAAATAAGCAAATCTGACCTTGTAAAGGAATATTAGTCGTGAGTAAATGCACTTATCCGCTACTAAATACTAAAGTTGAAATTTTTAGTAGAAATTGTTTTTGTAAAGAACCTTGAAGTAATGCAAAATTATGTTTTATTGACTTAATATACAGTAGTTTTCGGTGTTCTTGTGTCATTCAGAGGTATATTAAGCACAAAAAATGTTGATGCTAGCAAATTGCATCTTCGTTTTCTAAAGTAACCTGCTCCTACAGATGCAGCATGATAGTCTGCACAATTAATTAATGAATGGAGCACTCAGGGCAGTGTCATCTATATAATGTAATTTGCAGAAATTTAGTTCCTTATTTATTTTTATGATCAGATCTGTCAAATAATATGGACAGCAAATAGGACTCTTTATGGTGGTGTAAAGGTTAATGTTGCATTTTTTTCAAAACTCAGTCCATTCGCTGTGAAGGTAATCTGATTCCCTGTTACATTTGAAAAATATTTGTGATAGGTTGTAATGGATCTCAAAATTCTTGGAACGCTGAAGCTTCCACTTATTTGTGTAACTGTAAATGGCTGTGCTTAGTCAAGCAGGATGGAATTCTAAGGCCAACATATACCCAATAATATCAATATAGTGCCATTTCCATTTCCATCGTGAATAAAAAACATTTGCTTATGTGGAAGCAACACTGCAGTGTCAATAACTTTGCAAGCTGGGCTTAAATTAAATAGTACACAAAATAGGTGGCATGTTAAGAAAATGCTGATGAGGAATTAATGTTTTCACAATCTGGCAACATTAAATTGACTATTTGCAATCTGCCTAATTTTTCATTGTTGATGGGATAATTTGTGTACTGCATTATAATATTTTCAAAACGTATGAAGCAATTAAACTATATAACATTTTCCAAGTCACACTACTGATTTTTGAAGGAAACATTTCAAACTTGTTTCTTTTGCACTACAAATAAAAATTTGTTCTTTGGCGTGCATACATACGTACTCTATCTGCAATAGCAAAAATACTAATGCTAAAATGCAATCAATCTAAACTGCCAATAATGAAAATGAAGTACAGAAACCCTTAATCATGTCGTACATAACGACTCTGCAAGTATTAGGTCACTTCACTTTATCAGTATAAATAAAGCTATTAAAGAGTAGCTCTGTATTTAAATTGTTAGCTTATTAGGTAACGTATCACTCTAAAAAATGGACAAGCGCAGTTGTTCATTTCAAGTATTTTTTAGATTTGGAATGATGAACACTAATAGTTTTTTTCATCTGATCTGTTATGTTGCTTTGGTTTGACTTAAATCCATTCATATTTGAACCAAATTAAATATTTACATCGATAGAAATTATATTTGGTCTTTCCTCATGCACTATACGAGGGGCTGTCAAAAAGTCCCCGGAAGTGTAATATAACAGGAGACTGACAGATCAGATTATGCACACATCATTGTGAAGGGGATCGCAGCATGTCTGTAGACCAGTTAA
The DNA here is from genome assembly GCF_016835505.1 of Polypterus senegalus. NCBI lineage: Eukaryota > Metazoa > Chordata > Cladistia > Polypteriformes > Polypteridae > Polypterus > Polypterus senegalus. The sequence goes on along the minus strand of NC_053164.1, from coordinate 131,405,138 downwards.
AACAGGTCTGGATTGATTTCGCAGTGTAATTTTGTTTAATTACCGTTTGAGTTAGATTTGCGCATAATCATTTGAACAACATGCTAACATGAAGTTCATGTGTAAACTGGGGAAGTCAGTTTCAGAAACGCTAACAGCACTGCGGTTTTCTTTAATGCATTCAGCAGCACAAACTTGCTTCAGTGCCGCAATTTGCACATGAAATTGATGTTAGCATGTTGTTTGAACTGCGACATTTTGCTGAATTCTGGGAACTTTTTAACTGCCATCCACAAACCGCCACATCAGCATGTAGTCAAAAGCTCTTTGCTGCACAGAAGATCCAGGAAGACAGACGCCAAATGTTTTCAGTAGCGACATCAAACTTTGAAGAGTTATTTTCTGGCAAGTTTTCAATATTTTTTGTTATATACAAGTTCATTGTTATGGTGAAACATATTTAATATGTAATATAATGTTTGGGGCTGGACTTGTTAGTTAACCGTTATAATATGTCGCCGTTCACAGTAGTGTTATTGCATTGTACGAACTTGCATCAATGTTCTAAAAATATGTATTTTGAAAAAAATCATGATATAAGGGCAGTAACTTTGAATATCAGTGTGGTTTAGATAAACAATGTATGTACAGAGAATGTTTTAAAAGCACTTAAATTACAAACACTTAGATATGATTTTGAAAATGGTGGTTAAAACTTAATAGGCACATACAATAACATTTTTTGTTGTATAAGCAAGGGGATAATGTCTTTTGATTCAGATCTTGATATTCAGATACATTAACATATACGTGACTGAATAGTCTTTGCGGGTGATAACGATAAAACTGGTGATATCGAATTATCTTTTAACTGAGCCAAGTCGTGAGAGAGGTATTGGAGAGCCAACGAAAACTTGTTTTCTCTTCTGCTACTTTAGACAGACATCTAACTGTAGCTGTCAGGCTTTACCTTGAGAACAGAACGAAACATTAGAATGCATAAAAAGCTTGTAGCAATGTTCAATTTTTACAGTTGTCTCAGATGACAATTAAATTGTGTGGGCAAATAGTCCAGCAGTTTAAGAACAATGTTTCTCAACGTACAATTGCATAGAATCCAGGGATTTCATCATCTACTGTCCTTAATATCATCAAAAGATTCAGAGAATCTGGAGAAATCTCTGCACGTAAGCAGCAAGGCCAAATACCAACACTGGATGCCCGTGACCTTCGATCCCTCAGGTGGCACTGCATTAAAAACCGACATCATTCTGTAAAGGATATTACCATGTGGGCTGAGGAATACTTTAGAAAACCATATCAGTTAACACAGTTCATCGGTACATCTACAAGTGCAAGTTAAAACTCTACCATGCAAAGCGAAAGCCATATATCAACAACACCCAGAAACGGTTTCTCTGGGCCCGAGCTCATCTGAGATGGACTGACACAAAGTGGAAAAGTGTGCTGTGGTCTGTCAAGTCCACATTTCAAATTGTTTTTGGAAATCATGGACGTCGTGTCCTCCGGGCCAAAGAGGAAAAAGACCATCCGGCTTGTTATCAGTGCAAAGTTTAAAAGCCAGCATCTGTGATGGTATGGGGGTGTGTTAGTGCCCATGGCATGGGTAACTTGCACATCTGTGAAGGCACCATTAATGCTAAAAGGTACATACAGGTTTTGGAGCAACATATGCTGCCATCCAAGTGGCGTCTTTTTCAGGGATGTCCCTGCTCATTTCAGCAGGACAATGCAAAGCCACATATCGCATGTCTTACAACAACGTGGCTTCGTAGTAAAGAGTGCGGGTACTAGACTGGCCTGCCTGCAGTCCAGACCTGTCTCCCATTGAAAATGTGTGGCGCATTATGAAGCACAAAATACGACAACGGAAACCCCGGACTGTTGAGCAACTGAAGTTTTACATCAAGCAAGAATGGGAAAGAATTCCACCTACACAGCTTCAACAATTAGTGTCCTCAGTTCCCAAACGCTTATTGAGTGTTGTTAAAAGGAAAGGCGGTATAACACAGTGGTAAACATGCCCCTGTCCCAGCTTTTTTGGAACGTGTTGCAGGCACAAAATTCAAAATGAGTGAAGATTTTCAAAACAATAAAGTTTATCAGTTTGAACATTCGATATCTTGTCTTTGTAGTGTATTCAATTGAATATAAGTTGAAAAGGATTTGCAAATCATTGTATTCTGTTTTTATTTATGTTTTACACAACGTTCCAACTTCATTGGAATTTGGTTGTACTTGCATGAAAGCTCTCTCCTTAAACCTTGTTTAAAGATAATAGATATATCCAGACTTCCACTGGATGTCCTGAATAAGCATATTGCAGAAGCTTTAAGACAGAGCTATCCTGACATACATGATGCATGCTTTTCAAAAAATGTTACTTACAATGGGGTGAACTATAGAACTGGGATGATTTTGGACCACGTTCATTAGGAGGACTCCCTGAGTGTTATGAAATTGTTGAAATGGTTATTCGACAAGACAAATTTTCTTTTGTTGTGAGGAAATTAAGTGCATGGTACCTGGAACACTACAGAGCCTTTGACCTTAAAACATCAACTAGTAGAGAAGTCTTTCTTGTACAGCCTCATGAATTAATGGACACATACCCACTTTCAGCCTACTTGGTTTCAGGCATGCGGTTTATAACACTTAAGAGATACATTTATTCGTAACAGATACATTTTTTTTTGCAATTCGTAATTTAATAATTTTAGTTTACCATTCTTTATAATTAATGAAATATCTTAATTTTGTGGGTTTTTTTTCACACCTCAGATTTTGCTGGCATGGCTGAGACTGGGAGGATATGTCTCAGGGTTGTTTTTGGCAAAGATGATGCCAGGAAAATGATCTTGCCACTTTTCGCATCTTCAGTAGACAAATGTGTTGAAGCTGTAAAGCAGACCTTCCAGATAAAAGAAGCCATAAGGTTACAATACTTGGATAATGATTTTGGGGAGTTTGTTAACATAACAGACATCTTTGATACTCAAGATTTTGGCACCATAAAAGTGATTCAATTGCCAATGTCTAGATTCTACAACATTAGAGGACTTCTGTTCAAAGTACTTCAAGACCTTCTAGTGATGATTACTTTACTGTGGTGTCAGCTGATTCAGATGACACTCTGATCTTTCAAAAACCTGAATCCATTTCATCTCGAACCCTGCCATGGCAACACATTTTCCCCATCCCCTCGTTTCTCTTATGAGACTGAGCTTCAATTGGAGAAAGGAAATGCACAGTACATAGCCAAAAAACAATTTTGATTATCATATCAAAAATGAAATCAGATATACTGCAGAAATTAGCCAAGGAGATTTTCAAATTCAAAGCATATCCATCAGATGCTGACTTCTGTGAGGTTTCAGAAGCCCTAATACAGTTGCATCCCTGTTTAAAGGAACCAGGTTCGTACAATGGTTGTTATGGATGGAAACAGAGACTCAAATGTAAAATGGGTAACTATAGAACCCAACTTAAATTGTATGGTTGTGCTGAGCTTACTGTCAATTCACTCAAGACCAAAGCTGATGAAGATGGGCTGAAGCAAACTACTACCCTGCTCTACCAAGTGGTCAGACCAAAGAAAACCTTGAAAAAGAAAGGACATTGCTACTGCAAGAAATGAAGAAGAGAAACAATGAGAAAGTGATTTGAGAAATGATGGCAAAGACTTTTGCCTACAGGAGACAAGAAGTGGTAAATGAACAGCCAAGGATTGTGGATTTTGTGAAGAGATGGCCTGCTCTCTTTCAAAAGAATGAGGTTTGTTTTCAGTAGATTATATTTGTACATTGTACTCATACTTTCAATTTAGCTGTGCCTCAATCTTGGTTTTTTTGTAGGTGTTTCAGATTAATGCAGAATTTCTTCGAATCACAACTATTCCCCTTGAGTCCAGGTTTTTTTCAGAGTTAGACAGACATTCCAGTCAGCTCATCAAACTCATTAGCAGCAAAGGAGGAGCCAAACGAGTTAAAACTAGTAACTACATGACTGCTTTGGATCAGTAACAGTGAAATGTTGCCTTATCTGAAAAGCTTGTCATAATACAAACCATGCAAAATAAGACATTGTTTGTTTAAAAAATAAATATATATTAAAATCATAGCACTGTTCTCATTTTTAGACTAGTGACATCAACACAAGGAGAGAATTAGTTCTTAGATCCCTTATGCTCTATCTTGGTGAAGATGACAAGTTCCTGTTAAAAGATTATCTGGTAAGTAAAAACAAACGTATCTTTTCCAAAGTAATTAATATTACTCTGTAAAATTTGTCTTCTACTTAATCACGGTATTATTCACTCTAGTGAAAGTTCAGTTCTAACATCAAGGAGTCTTAACACTGATGATTTTATCATTAACTGCGCATCCACAGTAATAAATATGGCTTGAACATTTGGCGCAGATGTCTGGGACATAATGAAAACATTCTATTGTTTTTCTAACCAATGTTCTAATCCATTTTCAAGTTATTGGCATTTTTCTGACGGATTTTTCCCTTTGACTTGATAAAATGTTCAGCAGCAGAGTGGGCTATTACCAGTGTAGCACTACTTGTGCAATGTATACGTATAGCTTACTTTCTGGAATTATGTCCCACAGGATTGTCAATTTGAGAAAGCTGAACAAGACTTGGAAAGAATGACCATGGGCATACTCATCATCCAGAAGGTTGAGTGATGAACTTTTTAGTTCACTTACAGATGTTGGGATCATCATTGAGGGTGCTGAGATGATGAATGAACTCTCTTCAGTTGCCTCTGCTTGTGCAATACTGTTTGGACTAATATACACACTAAATGTAAGTTATCCAAATAAATTGAAAGTGACATTCGAGATGTTTCAAAAAATCTTCATGCAACTAGATGTACAGAAAAAATGGTGTAGAGTACAGACTTTATACACCAAGCTACTTAACAGTGAATGAGAAAATGTAGAATGTAATATATGTTCTGTCATTCGAGGTTTTGGTTTTCAGTTTTGATGTATTCAGCTTTTAATATGTCTTTACTCTCCAGATTTAAAAAAAATGGAGTTGCATTTGCATGAATCGGAAGTGTTCTCTGTAAGTACGTAGAAATAGCATTTGAAGGAACATGTTGCTGTTTTTGATGCAGCCTAATTGTTTCAGTGATTTCACCATGTTTGCATATGTGATTTGTGATATGTGATCACCTATGGTTCTGCATGTGAGTTGATGGCTGCCGCTGAATTGTTCAGTTATCGCTTTCAAGTGTACCGAAATTGCCAAATATTTTACATCTTTCGACAACTGCCAATGCCTCTTAAACATCTTAGATTGAAGGTGATGATTTCAGTAGTGGACACTTTGATGTTTATGAATGTTTAAACTCTCAAAAGCTGGATGTGAAGTTATCGATGAAACCGGTTGTATACTTACAACGCTTGACAGATGCTGAATGTCTCTTCAACACAAGTCCTACAAATACTGTCGTAAATTGAAACAAACCATGAAACTCGTGCTCAAGAGTAAGCTCAGCGCACAGCTTGGTCATATTACAACCGGAGGGCCGAACTCACAATGTGGTATACAAAGAGATCCTTAACAAATAATTATTGGTATATTATCCCTCAGTTTAAAAAGGTTTAATTTTCTTCTTAATAAAAACTTTAAGGCAGTACTTCGACGCTGCGAAGCGCGGGTATTTTGCTATTTATAATATAAAAATAAAAATATAAACATAAAATATAAACATATAAATTATTTGTATGTCAATAAACTAAACTGGCTAACCTAATATTATCAGAAAACTCAGTGAAATCGGAATATTTATCATTTTAAAACATTTACTCATGATCCTTGTTAACTGTATCCATGCTAATATATGCAAAGAATGCAATATAACCATCCAATCATTGTACAACAGCAAATAACTTTTATAAGGAGTAAATGTGAAGAGTGTAATCAATCAAGTCATATACAATAGGGAAAAACAGATTTTGACATTTGTAGAATATTACAATAAACCAACCTGAGAGATGCTTATACTTTGAATTAAAGTCTAGAGCTTCTGTTCTATTTAATTTTATTTTGCTGTCTATGTTACACCAGTTTAATGATTATTGTTCTTATTTTTGTCATTGCCATTATTATCAATATTATTGTTGTTGTTATTGTTGGATTGTCATCTATGTAGCCTATTTATGAAATCTAACTTCATGCAAAGTAACCTTGTCTGTCATTATTTCAGTGAAGCAGCTTGTAGTGATGTATGTTTTATTAGTTAGCTTAATCCAAATCAGTTAGGGATGGAACAGCACTCTCACACATTCACTATCAATAAGAATTAAAGTCACCACTCACTTTAGCTGGCATGTCTTTTGAATATAGGAGTAAACCACAAAAACTCCAAAGAGAGAATGTGCACAATATACACAGAGGGCGCATGTGCAAGTGGAGATTAGAACTCAGGAATCAGGATAGGTGAGGCAACAGAGATAACCATATCCTCCTTTTAACATATAATATCTTAAATGACCAATATCTTGCTCACTTATCTGAAATTATCATTATTTGCAAAGCAGAGCGCACATTGAGATCTCAGATACAAGCCTACTTAAGATTCCAAAGGATTAATAAAATAACAGTGACAGGTTGAGCTTTTAGTTAAAGGGCCCCAAAGCTATGGAATGATCTGTCTGCAAATATAACAGATGCCCCTTCAGTCTCAGCTTTTAAATCCAAGCTAAAAACATACTACTTTAGTACAGAATACACTGAATAGAGACAGTACTTATAATACCTCACGAACTTCCCTATATTTGGCTTCTCTTCGTAGAATCTTGATGTTGCACTTGGTGTCAATGCAGTACAGCTAAGCTGTTCTCCTGCATATGGAAAAGTAATTTCAGATAAAGCAGCCTTGGAATCATCAGATGGAAAGATTCTCTCACCAGATTGGATGTCCCAATACAGTCTCAACTATATAATGCCCAGAAGTGGCAGGTGGTATTTGTCCAAGGTCTCCAGAACTGTGACTGTGTCTGACTTTGTTTTTGACTTTTTCAATTTTATTTTCTTCTGTTGATAACTGGCCATAGTTCAACAGTTAATTAATGGTCAAGTGTTGTTCATTTACATTAATGTTAATCAGTTTCAACTTTATATTTTATTTTGCCCCGATCCCGAGCCATGAATAAAGAATGGTACATCCTATGAGAGCAACTTCTCCCAACCATCCAAGAACAGTTTGGTGACAAACAATGCCTTTTCCAGCATGATGGAGCACCGTACCATAAGGTGAAAGTGATAACTAAGTGGCTCAGGGAACAAAACTTCAAAATTTTGGATCCATGGCCAGGAAACTCCCCAGACCTTAATCCCATTGAGAACATGTGGTCAATTCTCAAGAGGCGGGTGGACAAATATAAAGCCACAAATTCTTACAAACCCCTTGATTATGCAAAAATGGGCTGCCATCAGTCAGGATTTGGCTTAGAACTTGATTGACAGCATGCCAGAGTGAACTGCAGAGGTCTTGGAAAAAGAATGGCCAGTACTGCAAATATTGACTCTTTGCATACACTTAATGTAATTGTCAATAACAGTCTTTGAAACTTATGAAATGCTTGTAATTATACTTCAGTATACCATAGAAACATCTAAAAAAAAGATCTGAAAACACTGAAGGAGCAAACTTTGTGAAAACCAATACTTGTGTCATTCTCAAAATTTATGGCCACAACTGTATTGTTTTAGCACAATTGGGCTGCCATAGTTAATCACACTTAGCAAATCACTTTAGTCCACACTAAGACCATTTTCATTTTCAAAAGCTTTCTTTCACACTAGCATTTTCAGATCATTTTTGAAAGTTTATGATTCACAGTGAAACCGTACGAATGGACAAAACTTTTTGGCAAGTACTGTTTTTCAGACAAGTATTCCAAAATGCAGAGGAGAGAAAAGAATGAAGAGAAAACAAAATAGATTTCTTTTTTCAACAAATGATGAAGTACAACTGCTTTTAAAGGTTACAATTCAGTATAAGATTTTGAAAGCCTTGGAAAATACAGACTGGGAGTGCTTCAAAATTAAATACAGTCAAGTGTTTCAAGGCTGATGCAGATAATTTAGGAAAGAGCAATCCGCACAATAAATATAACATCATCAAGCTCCACAGCTTTGTGAAACCCAGCCTTTTCTGTATACATTTTGGATATGTTTTCAGTGTGGACAGAAAGATAAAACAAATAAAAAATGCATTTGCAAATTAATCTGCATTAGTTTGGACAAGGTCTTAGTTTGCGTTCTAAACAATGCATTGTGTGTTACCCATCCCCCAACTAATACAATAAGTTAAGTAAGCAGAAGACAAAAGACATAACTAATTGTGAAAGCCATTTTCATAAATAGTCACAGTTAGAGAACACAGTGCTCAAACAAAAAACAGATGCACCATGATAGGATATTCAAGGCACGTTTATTTAGTGTGGATGTCAAAAAACGGAGTTTGAAAGCACAAGGAACAATTTCTATTCTTAGCACTTTCACAAGAAAATAAGATAAATAGCGCTTTCATATCTCATCAGGGTGACATCCTGTTTAAAGAAGGTTCCTGACTTGAGGCAGTTTGCTGGTGTTTGTAGTACTTTGCATTATGTCAAACACTTTTGAAATTACAGGGAAGCGTTAAATATAACAAACAATTGTTTAACATACCATTAAAATTTTAATCTGTATAAGTAAAGTTGAGTTGGCGTCTTTTTGCTTGTACGTATGTTTTTTTTTTTAATCTCTTCTGAGATCATGAAAAAAGTTCTAAATGCTGCACAGATTTTCCAGAAAATTGGAGGATTGCTTATGGAATTTGTAGTTAAAAATTTACAATTTATTAAAAATATATGAAATCATAACAGAATTAATTATTAAACATTGGGTGCCCAGAAGAAAGAACAGGCATTCTGGCCAGGATAATGGAAGGTTTCATACCTGGCCAGGAGGCCACAATGGAAGGATCATAGGAAATGGAGTCTGAAAATACAACCCTGTCAGAGTCTTTGGGGACCGCCAGAGGGCACTTTGAGGGAAGGACTGCCCTGGTTCCCACACGACCCAGAACTACTCCAGGAGACTTGGAAAGCAGAGGAAGCCGTTTCCAGGTTGACTTTAAACAGAAAACCGGTTGCTTCAGTTTGATGTGTCAGAGTCGAGAGGCAGTGGGCAACAGTCATTGGAGGAGATGAGGAGGAAGAGATGAGAGAGAGAGAGATATCCTTTAAAAGTCTGTATTTTGGCTGTAACCATTGTTGTATTTGACTAAAAATCCTTTATTTTGAGCCCAGGGTTGTGTTGGGTATTGTGTGTCTGGGGATTGGGGATTCGGTGGTGCCCCCTACTATTCAAACACATGGAAAAGGATTGAACATACCTCAAGGATTAGCTAAATCACAAGAGGTCTCTACCTCATCATAGAGAAACTACCAATGTAATTTTCCAAGGCTAGAATGATGTAAATGAGTAACAAACAATCCTGCAGAAAGCAGAGATAAATTCATAGGAAAGGCCAAACACTCCTCCTATGAAGTGGCGTTAAAACGAATAGAACAGTTCACAAAACACCCCTCTTAACAAATCAGTGTTCAGAATAATGGGAGAATTGACATGAGTAAGAAATTGCTGGTGGCGGTGGTTGATGGGAGGAGGTAATAAAGTATTGCATAACAAGAGTCAGATGACATGATTGTTTAGACGAGGTTATGTAATTAAAAAAAAAGCATAAAAGCAGATGAATTGTTTAATTGATTGCTCACTCCATGGACTGAGACATTTGTGCATAACTCTGTGCACCTAAAGAAATGTTTTGCATTTTTATAAGTTTTTTCCACAACAAACATAAATTAAAACAAGAACTAACTGCATATTGAGTGCTACCCTATCACAGGGCACAAAGATTAAAGAACATCAATTTTAATAATATTAACTCTCATACCTAATGAAATAAAAATATAAGCAGTTGAGAAAGTTTTATTAAACCATTGTGTAATTATTGTGATCTGCTCTGAGTTATTTAATTGGAACTCTTACTGAAATGAATCTTAAACCCGGATATTTTATTGAATTTATCCCATATATTTTGTGCATGTCAAGGTCATGAGTACAGGTCAGTAATACAAACACCCTGGCATGTCACCTGCATAAATATTTTTTTTTTGTTCAAGTGTGACTGGAGATTTTTTTTTCTTGTACTACTCGTTTTATAACTGGCCATATCTTAAATATAACATTAATAGAATTACATATATTATAATTCACTGCATGTTAATCCTACTGAAATTTCCTGTTTTTCTGTCCATTCGACATAATTTGTGTTCATGTATGTTAAAGTATATTTTAACTATTTCTCCATTATAGCTGTTAACACATGAAAGTGCTTCCAGCCTGTGCTTTGTAAATCATATTAGACTAAAATAAATCAAGTAAGAATGCTTAACGTAGAATACTCTGAATCTCTTGCTGTTTATAGGTTCAATGGCAATAGCAAATAAAAGAGGTGATAAATGGACTTCTCTGTTTGGTCCCAAGTTCTAAAATGAAGAAATTAGAATCTGTATTATTCATATAAAATGAAGGTTCTGAGCTGGACGTAGAAATTTAGAATTTTAATCCTGTGATACACCTTATACTTGGTCAAATTTCAAACAACCTTTTCATTTAACTTTTTCAGAAGGTACTGTATGCAAACAATGACAATATCTGTAAAACTCAGTTACAACTGATGAATATTTAATGTTCAACATTTATATGAAAAGTGTTAGTAATTATCTGCCTGTCTTCCTGGGATTAAATGGACCTACTTGTGGACAGAGCCCCCATTTATCATCTAACCTGAGGCTCTGTATATGAAGCCACTAAAAAATGAGTTTGTTTGGGAGGCATTGACTTAGTATTTTCCTTGGTGCAATTGAACGTCTAGATTATTATTTATTTAATATTTTATTATAGATTTCATCTTACTGATGGTTTCCTTCAAAGTTTTGGATTTTGGATTGTCTTTTTGTTTTGATCCTAGTTAATGTTTTGGTTGGAATTTACTGGACTTTTTTATGTTTTTAATTTATGGGAAATTGTAATGTTTCTTTTGCAGGTCACTGTACTGGAAATTTCATGCATAGGTTTCTATTCACTGGTGTGCAATCATTTCCATTTCAAATCCCTATAAGAATTAAGATGCCTAATTTGTGATAGGCAACTCACATTATTCAAAAACCTATCTTCAGTGTTTTGCTAGCTGAGATTTATCCATCTTGACATTACAGAAATAGGTAACACATCCATTACACCAGCTCACACGGAAACATTTTGTCAATGTATGGCATAAAACATATTGATTGAATCATCTGTCAGTGTGCTCTTTTAGAAGGCATGAAACAAGAACTGGATGACGCTTTAGTCAAGATGCCTTTGTAAAGGTAAAATATACAGATGTATACATATATTGACATAAAGATATTCTTCATTATTTGTAACCAAATGAACTGTATATCCCTATGTTAAGATACATTCAAAAAAGTTCAATACAAGCACAAATTTGAGGTAAAAGCTATCCACCCAAAAAATTTAAAATCTACTTATAATAACTACTGAAACCTTTAATCAAAACATACATACATACATACATTGATTTTTCTTATTAACAAAAATAATATAACAGCACTGACAATAATAATGACATGCAAGAAGGAAATATTTATGAGAGAGACTGGGCATTAGAGTGAACAAATCATCTTGTTTCACATTGCTAGAGCTCTCGTTGGTGCATAAAGATTTTTGGATGTCTCCTCTAGTAATTCTGATTCTTCTCATATTAGAAAATACAAAACATCAGTATTCTTTTGATATATCAGCAGTTCAATTAATAAAATAGGTGACTCAGAGATTTACTAACTGCAATTATGCTTATAGTAGGATTGAACTTGGTGAAGAGTTCATCATGAACTCATCAAGGAGAGGGCTACATTACATATTTGATCACTGATTAGAATTGTTAATAATGAGTTAGCAGAACTTACTGGTGAATGATAGTACAAGTAGTTAGTATTCAGGGTTGGCGTTTTGAGCCCACTAATGAGAGTCTTAAGGATAATTGAACAAGTGCAGCCAGGGCTTCCCATACTTTGGACTCTTGGGAGCTCTGTGGCTTCTGATTCTTTTTTCGCAATTAATGTCTTATTGAAAAGTCAGTTTATACCTTGGCTTGAGCTCCTTCCTTAATGAGATGACTTATTTCTGCTCCTTTTCAATTAAATTCAAAAACTTTGAAAACTGTTTGATTTAGATTAGGAAGAAATTTATTAAACTATAGCATTACATATTTTTTTAATATGTTACTTATGCAATGTAGTTTGTAGTTGTAGCTCAGAAAAAAATGTACTTCAATCTCATGTTTTCATACAGAATGTAGAGAAAAGATTACTAATAGTTGTCGCATGTGGTTGGGGGTGGAGCCTCGCCGGGACGCCCAGGAGGACCGGAGGAGGGCTCGTGCCTCCTCCAGACCACGAGGGGGCGACCGCCCTGGTTGTGTTGTCGGCCTCGGGTTAGGGGCTTGGAAGCCCAACCCTGTAGGGACCCTTAGCCACCGCCAGGCGGCGCCCCGTGCCTGAAGAAACCTGGAGCCCAGCACTTCCACCACACCAGGAAGTTCTGGGGGGAAGAAGACAGGGGACACCTGGAGGGCTTCTGGGTGCGCAACCGGCACTTCCGACACACTGGGGCGTGTCTGCAGAGGAATGCCGGGAAGCAGCTGGAGCCCATCCGGGGTGTGATAAAAGGGGCCGCCTCCCTGCATTCGAGAGCGGAAGTCGGGTGGAAAAGGACGGAGGTGGAGAGAGGACTGGAGGCAACCTGAAGAAAGGAAGGCCTAAGGGAGATTGTGAAAGGCCCGGACTTTGGGGGATCGGTGCTGGAGGCACTGGGTTTGTACACTGAACTGTTTATGTAAATATTGTAAATAAACGTGTGTGTGGTGGAGCAATCGATGTCCGTCTGTCTGTGTCCGGGTCCCGTTCACACAGTGAGTAAAGCTGTACAATGGCAAACAATGTGAAAAACTTCCATGGAAAAAAGAAGAAAAAAATCCCATGAACTCATTTTGCATAATCCACATGTCAGTTATCCAGTCATAAGATCAATGTACATACATTTTTAATAAAATATTGTTAAATATATACTTTCTGAATAATCAGAACACATCATAAACTTGAAATTAAAGGCTGATGTGAATTTCTTTTTTAATTGAAGACAGGACTCTTGGCCAATGAATCAGGAGAGAGGTGGGCCCCACCATATTTAATTTTTCTCTTCCTGTACGTTGACTGCAAAGTGCTGACTCCATTTTAAATTATGATAATAATAATAATAGGAGTTCTCAGTAGAGTCACATCCCACAAATGAATAAAAAAACCCAGAAGTTTTAATAAGAGGAAATGCATGTAATAGACTTAAGAAATATTTAAGTCATGTTTTGCTATATTGCATAAACATATTTAACATATGTATTTTATTTAAGATATTTGTTCAACAATTCACCAAAATTGATACCAGAAAAGTCTTGTCATTTTAATAAAGTCTGCAAAATAATTAGTGATCAATACAAACTAAGTAAATAAAACAGTTAAGCAGATCAAGTAAATTGAGATTTATGTTCTTGACTGTGGAGTGATAGCCTTATCTTTGTTGGGTTATAGTGTACCTGTAAACTTTTAATAAATCATATATTTAAGTAAAAGTAAATAGTTATTAGTACAATTTGATACTGATCAAGATAACGGATACTGTAAAAGTATTTTTTAAAGGAATCAATAACCAGCCATTCATCTGTTATATGAGAATTCTTAACAGGTTCAGTGCAAGAGTAAATACAGTATGTACCACATAACATATAAAGCAAAATAGGATTTTAAATAAAAGCAAAAATCATTTAAGACAGGCAGCTCCTTAAAAAAATATATAGGAAAGGTGTCTTCTAGTTTGCAAGAGATTGTCTGGGATAAGGGTAAGGTGAGGCAGTGTTTCCAGTTATCAGAGAGCCCACTGCAGTTAACTGAGTGAAGATGATCCATGTAAAGTCTTATTAAGAGAAAGACTACCTTACCATATAGAAGTCCTCCAACTTAGGTCTTGACTCTGCGTAGCTCAGTAATGTGAAAAGTGGGTTCAGATAATTGTTGACCAAATCTTCTTAAATCAAGAGTGCATCTTGCAATCAGCAGATCTATAGATTCAATGAAATCTATAACAAAAGTAAGATCAAAGGGCAAAAAATATAAGGTGCTGATTAAATACAGCCGAGAGGGAGGAGTTAATGAAGGGATACCAAAAAAGTTTTGTATAAAAAGCAAATAATGATGGCTAGCTGTTGGGATGGCTAATACATTTGCCCACCACAAATTACAGCACATAACACCCCCTCCACCTCCTTGTCACTCTTTCTCCTTTTACTGTCCTAACAAATCAAACACACTCAAGTGTTCTAGATCTGAGGCAACATTAAACCCCATCCTGGGGTCACATCTGAGCAGCTTTTACAATACCAGAAAATATTTGTTCTACCAGGATTCCAAGACATTTTAAAAAGTGAAATTCCATTGACATTTTTGATTTGTGGAAGTTTTCCAGTTTCTAACTATGCCACCACAGGTGCAGCATCAGGGACCTCATTCTGAACTTTTTTCGCAGTTTTATTTCATGTGGTACCTCTGGAATAATTATATCATTGTGACACCAGTAGGAGAAGGGGAATATTACAGGAGGCACAATATCGGTGGTCCTGTTCTCCTTAGACCAGAATATACTGGTCAAGGCAGCAGAAGATGTGTTCCAAGGACCTTTGACCAAAGCTGGCATTTGACTACAACATCTGTAACCAAGTATAGGAGCAACCTTTCTGTCCTGAAAATTCTTACTGATTGGCCTGCATGAAGTTCAAGCCAATTAAATCAGGGTACTTGATTGTGAGGAGGGGGAAATCCAGATTCCCTCTATCACACAGAAAAATCAGTGAAAAGTTTGGGCAAGGTCTTTGATTTATCGTTAAAAAATTCTGCTGCACAATAGGCAAGCAGCAGTGATCTGGAGTGACAGCTGAATAGAGTTAGACAAATATGGGCTGCCAAGCAAATTTAAGGCTAGGATATACCAACATAAAATTCTACCTCAATTACTCTTACCACAGTTAGACTAAAAGATTCCAATGACTACATTCAAGAGATTTGAGAAGAAGATAAACCTCTTCCTTCACTGGTGGTTAGATCCGCCACAGAGCTTGAGCAACATTGTTCATTGTGCACTGGAACAAACAGGTTTTCTATTCAGCAGCCTGTCGGAGGAGTTCATGGTGATCAGGCCTTGGGCGATACTTCTCTATAGGGACTTCATTTTAGGCAATGTCTTGAGAGCTGGGAGTGCAGAATGGGAGAAATTGGAAGGCACATTAAGCAGTCAACCAAGCTGAAACAAGGTTGCAATATAGTTCACACATGGGACCAGTAAAAGAAGGATGGGAAGGGCTTTGTACCATTCTGTGACTTCACTACAATAAAACCAATGGTAAGGAGCATCACCAATGTGTCTAGGAAGAGTTATGAGCCACAGTAGAAGAGGTAGGTTTCAGCAGAATTATGAGGATGCAGCAGCGGGGCACATGAACTTGAAGGGAACAGGCTTTGGATGGGCAGATCTTGTGGATGAATCTGTCGGGAGCCAAATGATTTCTGGCCCTGTTGGTCAATGGTATCCTGTCCAGTCCAACCAACCTCCATTGCTGGGGCATGGCAAAAACACAAGCTGTCTTTTATGCCAGAAAAAAGGATCCCTGGAGCACATCCTAAGCTGTAACCTGAAGGTGCTGGGAGAAAGGTGTTACTGCTAGCTCTATGAGTAGATGTTCAAGGCATTTGCAGATGCCACAGGTACAGAAACAGAAAACAGACCCATCCAACAAAACAGGTCTTGATGTTTGTGAGGGGAAGGGAGGAGTTACAGCTGCAGTGAAGAAACTCAGTACCCAGTCTGGTAGCTGCTGGTAAACCTGGGGGGTGGGGCAGCTCAGGTTCCCAGTTGCCATCAGAGTGCCCACTCTCAGGCCAGGCCTAATGTCTGCCAAGTATCATGCTGGAACTAACTGCCTCCTGGAAGAAACAAATGAAAGAGGCAAATAAAGGGTAGAAGACAAAGTATGGTGATCTGGGAAGTTAATGAAGAAGAAACAATTGGTGTGCTCAATGTAGGCAAATTGAGGTGGGATACAGAAGCTTTGCTGGGTATACCAGACCCTCAAGCATCTTGGTATCACAGGCCTGCAAATTAACAAGGCCACAGAAAAGTCTTCCAGATGGCTTTGGATTAGGAGGGGCAATCCATGGACCACAAAGCTTCTTGGACACAGCCCATGGCTTGATCACCCCTGACGAGGTCACCTAGGTGAGGCTGTCCTGAAACACCCAATAACCCTAAGTTCCTCCACCTGGAATGTGTCCAAGGTGCATCAAGAGATGTATTGTAGAACAAAATCTTCTGAATTTTATTACCTCAAGGCTTCTGCCTAAGGCACAGTTCTCTAATACTAGCCTTTTTTATCCGTCATTTGAAATTCTGGGACAATCAGCATTTGTACAGTGCATACCACAACCTAGTAATGCCAATCTTTCCAGGCTGGCTTGTTTGTTTACATCACAAATAGTTTTTTTTTAATTTAATTAATTTTTTTTTATTTGTAGTTACAGCCCTGCTGTGCCATATCCCTGCATTGAATCAGCATTTCTTCACTGGTGTTTCCTTAAACACTCTGCAAACCATCACAGAGAAAGAACATTTGTTTTTTTCTTTTAAAGGTTTTAAACACCTATGCATTCAAATATGAAAAAGACACACATTACTAAATCATTACAATGGACTTTCTTAAAACATGCTTATATTTAAAACAAATAATACACTAGCTCCATACCCTTTTTGCATGTTTATTATATTCTACAAAATGTCTAGTCCTGTGTATGAAATTTACTACTCTTTAATGTCTGATTATGTCCATATTAAAAGAATATTAAGAAGAAAGTAAATTAAAATAACAGTAATCATAGTAGTCTCTCAGGTGAAATGTTGCATTAAGAATGAAATGGGCAATTTCAGTTTTAGAAATACTTTCGAAAATATTGAAATCAATGATAATTTTAAAAAGTAACATTTTATTTTTATTTAGTGTAGTTAAAGGAAATAGAGGTTACTGGATATATTTAGAAAATCAAAATAGTTTATTTAAAAGTAGCAAAACTTTCTGCTTTGAAAAAAAAAAGATAGGAAAGTGATCGCCACAAAAGCATATTTGAAAGAAAATCAAAATCAGAAAAAAGACAAAATCACCAGAACAATGTTTAGATGCTTTCAAAGATTGTCAATGAAAAAAGTACATAGGCTGCTTTTTTCCACTTTAACTGCTTTTCCCCACTTTGCAAAAGCCAAAGTGAATTGAAGGACATTTGCACTCCATGCCTTGGTACAAATGGAAAAGAATTTGGACCCCCACCACTCAGTGCTCTTTTTTAATTTCAGTTAAACACTCTTCTCTTTCTTCGCCAATCTTCCTAGTAAAGTTATCTATACACGACACAGGTGGATTTAACAGAAGGCATAAGCAGCTTGGCAAAGATAAGGGGCAGCTGCACATATGCCGCTTTGCCCAGCACTCCTGTCAGCAGGAAGGGAAAACAAGTTTTAAAGCAGCTTCAAGTTCCAGCAGGTGTGTTTGGTGGATATGTATTAGGGATTTGGTAGAAGTTTCTGTCACTTTTTCTTTTTTTATTTCTTTTTTAGCCTTTCATGAACTTATTTAAAAAAGGAAAGAAAAGCAATCTCTGAACTGCCAGTGTTCTTGTTCTTTGAGGCAGAGTCATTGTGGTATGAGGAGTATACGGAGTAGGACCATTCTGAACACCAGCTCATAGGATATTAGACTCAAAGTTGGATCTTTACTGCTTAACTCTGTAGCTTACAATGCATCACACTGCTGCAGATAAATACATGGCCCCTTGCTGCTACCCTCAACATGATGAAATTGTTTTTGTCACAGTGCAAAATGAAATTTAACCATAATCTGTTCATGGATAAACAAGCCTTGACTCCTTAGGGCATCTGTAATAGTCCTAGCTGGCATGGCATCTATAATTCACAGCACTATTCGATTTCAATATGAATAACCATCTGTGTTTATTAAAATTAACACTGAAGTACTTTGTGGGCTAAACTATATTATAGTTTGTATTATTTCGTATTCAATGCTATATATAGATTTATTTAATGTAGAACTATTTGTGCATATATAAAGGCATCTCCCTGTATGCATTATTCCAAAAGTGCAGTGTACATTATTGCGGCATCAATGGATGAAAAAAATAATTGCTTTATATACACGCATGGGAGGCAGCTTAAGAGCTCTAGTGATGGTAATTACCTGCGGAACTTAGGGTTGCTGCTTTGTTCTAATGCTTTCTTTCTTTTCCCCTCTCATAAACAGAAGATTGATGGTCGTTTCACTACAAGAGTCACTTCAGCCCTCCTGGACTCGCCTCTTCCTGCCTAGAACCCATATGACCAGATGTTTGGCCATTTTGAGGGGAGGGGGTTCAATTCTAAGCTGATTTGTGTTTGTAACTTTGTAATTATAAGGGATCACCAAGGTGGTGTCTCAACTCTTTGACGTACAGGGTGTGCCAAAATGAAGTACCACATTTCTCAAGGTCATTGCATGAGGTAGAGGCAGCCGAGTAGGGGTCCTTTGATAGGTAATCCGCTGTAGTTTTCACTGTCAAAGCATTCTTCAAAAACAACAAATCCATCATCACTATGCATTATGTCATCCGTATGTCCTTCAGCATTTCTGCTAACGGTGACGTCCCAAATCGGAAAACAGTTTTTCGGTGATGGCTAAATTTAGACAGACTTGTACAACATTGAACAGAAAATCTCCAGGCTGCCCTCAAATTGTACAAAAGCCTGAAAACATTCAAGCATAATTCAATTATGCAGTCTCCTAGACGTTCAGCGTGCAAACATGCTTCTGCTTTAGGCATTTCCAACACATCTTTGAGGAGGATTTTGAATGAAGACCTTCATTTCCATCCATACAAAATGATGGTAGTGCAGGATCTCACTGAGAAAGACTGGAACAGCTGTAGAGACTTGTGTGTGAACATTCTGCAAACTGTTCATCAAGATGCCATCGTCATGTGCAGCGATGAGGCACATTTCCATTTAAATGGTTGTGTAAATAAGCAAAACTTTTGCTACTGGGCTGAAACCAACCCTCGTGAACTTCATCACAGACCCCTGCACAGTGAGCATGTTAAAGTTTGGTGTGCTGTTGCAGAATTTGGCATTGTAGGTACTTACTTTTTTAAGGAGGGGGAAGCAAAAGGACGAAGCAACTGCTCACACGGCACGGATATTCATGCAAGTTTTGCGGGAAATGTTTCCGGGGAAGTTGATCTTACTATGGTGGGTGGCCTTAATGTTCGCCTGATCTCGCTACGAGCAATTTCTTCCTGAGAGTCTATCTCAAACATATGGACACACCAACCTCAAAACCTTAAAACCCTCAAGGATGCTATTCGCAATGAAATTGCTACTATTCCCCTTGAAATAGCCGAACGAGTCATACAAGCATTCAGAAATCGTCTTGAAGAGTGTATTGATTATGACGCCCACCACCTTGAAGACATCATTTTTAAAACACAATGAAAAAAATCTATTTTGTATACACTTTCTTGTGTCGTAATGAAATTTATTTTATCTTGTAGTGTTTTTGTAGAATAAACATTGAAATGTGATACTTCTTTTTGGATCACCCTGTATATACTTTTGATTTATTTTGTATGCTTATACAAAAATAAAGTCATCCATTACTTTCCTTGGATTAGCACAAAATAAAAGCACTGAAAGCTTGTGATCAATATTTGTTACTGGTTTAAATATAACTAAAATACACATCTGTGATTTAAATGAACTATGAACCACGGCTCTGTATTGGCATAAAAGCCTATAAACAGAATTGCCCCAGTATATGATGGACATTTAAAGTTATAAACTTGTTTTATTCACTTAAACAAGCTATCCTCAATCAGTCTCTTTCTATTGACCATATTCTCAACAGCGGCAGCTTAGCTATTCTGCATAATATGTGTTTTTTAAATAGAGACAATAAGCACAACTACCCAGCTTTGTGATGTTTTTTATTTCCTTAGGAATTTTCTTACATTACATGTAAAAAATATAGTATTTTCTCTTTATGGGAAAACTTTGAAGTGTAAATATTCAGTAACTACAAAAACAGCAGTTAACAGGAAAAAAAAAATCATTTTGGAATGCTCCTCATTATGATCGGTGGGTGTTATCTTCTGCCTAAAGTTATTTTTTTTATGTTTGTCACCATTCATTTTAACACATGACCATTGTTTTGTATATTTTCCTTTATTATGTTTTCACAAACACACACATACAATAAGATATGCAATATAAAATGATTTCAGATGGCATAGTTTACAAATTAACTTTACCATTTCAAAGAGATGGGATTTTCTGACAACATTTCTATTGTTGTCTGCCATTATGTAATTGAGCAACATTGGGAAACCCAGTGGTATTGGTCCGCACTGATGCATCATTACTTGCACAAAAGATCAAGGTGGCTGTCATGCGCAGCTCACCTTATCCAGCGATTCTCGAGTAGGACTGGTTGTAGATTAAAAGCGGAAGTACAATCTCTACTACTAATAAAGCACTGGGTCTAGTAATTGATGGTGAAAACACATCATGAGCTGTTTCCATGCCACATATACAACCGGCAGTTAGACAGGGTCACGTGGTGACCCAATGGGACAAGAGTGACATACCACTATTGCAGTCTGATTAGTCTACGGAACCGGATGAGTCATTGACATGGGACATGGCTCCAACCCTTGAAGTCCCACCCAATCCCCTTTCAACTTTACTTTTACATTTCAGTTTATATTACATTTTATTTTAAAAGGGAGCAGTGGAATGACGATTCCGTAAAATTTGCACACAAATTATCCCATGCCACAGGGAACTCACTTTGTCTTGAAAAATGATCTGCTCTATTGGGTAGCAGAGCATGAAGGTGAGGTACGATCATTGTTGCTAGTTCCACAAACTTTCCTGCGACAAGTCTGTGAGTTAGCTCATGCCCATCTCCTAGGTGCTCATTTAGGTACCAAGTAGATGTTGGAAAGGATTAAACTCTGATTCTATTGGCCAGAAATTAAGGAGGAGGTCTGTCACTTTTGCATTTCATATCTGGAATGCCTTTTGAGCAACCTGGGGAAGATATTATTGGACCCCTTAACACTAGAATTACCAGAGCCTATGAAAAAACTCATAGATCCGTCCCACCTTAAATCTCTTCTCACCTCTCTGTCAGCATCTTTTGTCCTTTAAATGTGTTGATAAGCAGCAAGCAGTCTGCTATCACATCCCCCACCGATGCACAGTTTTCTCAGCTCGTCTGTTTACCTGTGTGCCAGTTGCTTGGAGTTTTATAGCGTGGGAAGTCAAGAAAAATCACACCTTTTATAAATACTATATCGTTATTTGGAACACATGCATTTCATGTGTATTCCGTGTCTACAACAATCTATGTACAGTAAACACATCATTAAAACAGAAACGTTTTTAGTCTTTTAGTAATAATTGACAAAATGTAGACATGAAATATATAATGTGTTAAGTCTGAATCCAAATATCAAATAAACACTTTCACAAAAGGTACAAATATAACAGAACAAGTGCGCTTTTATTCAAAAATATAACTGCAGAAAAACAACACGTGTTAGGGTGCGACATTCACACACATTTACCATGACTGCTTTGGTGGTGCAACGGTATCAACTGTTGACTGGTAATCAGAACTTCATGGATTTGATCCTCGATGAGTCCATTTTGAGAAGTCAGCTGCTTTTATTCTTACTATTTTAGAATAAAAACATACATTTGATTTCAGTCTGTAACAGCCTGTGTAAATGTTTGATTTTGTAAATGTTAGCTTTTTTTATTATTCAGTTACATTCTTTCAGTCGCATTCACGATCCTACCCTACCCCCATCTGAGACTGCTTTTTTCACATAAAGACACGCTATAGCTAGCTCTGCACTCTGTAGAAAGTAAATAAATAAATCCAAATAAATTTCATTCGATCTGGCTTTTATGTAAGTAACATATAAATGTTGATGTACAAGTATAACTATACAAGTGCACTTTTATTGAAGACTATAACCGAAGAAAAAAGAAAGTCACAAGTACACTGCAGAGCTTCCTGTGTTTGAGCGACATGGGGATCCTCAAAAAATACACGTGTAATGCTACGAAAAGTGCACGCAGACACTTCAATTCACAAGCATTGGTACGAGAATGCGCGTCTTTATGTGAAAACAGCAGTGACAGATCTCAGGGTAGGATTGTGAAAGCGACTGAGAGAATGAAACTGCCCTAAAAAAAAGTCTGACTGCATTCTCGTGTGATTTTGCTTGACTTCTCACTCTATACAACTCCAAGCAATTGACACGCGGGTAAACAGACTTGAGCTGAGAAAACTGTGCACCGATGGGGGATGTGATAGCAGACTGCTTGCAGCTTATCAAAACATTTAAAGGACAAAAGATGCTGACTGAGAGGTAGGAAGCGATTTAAGGTGGGATGGATCTACGAGTTTTTTCGTAGGCTCTGGTAATTCTAGTGTTAAACCCTCAGCTAGAGGCCATAAATATATATTAGTCATAGTTGATTACTGTAGCCAATATCCTGAAGCTATCACATTGAGAGTGGCGAATTCTAAAGCTATCCTGAAGTACATACGGACCAAGGGATGGCAGTTACCTCTGAAACGTTCAAGGAAGTGGCCAAATAACTCGACATTAAAATTTAAAAAACTCAGTATATCATCGTAATTCTGTTTTAATAGAGCAGTATTGATCAGATGTAAGGTGCTCAGTGAGGACGAAAGAGACTGGGACCAATTAATTCTCTTCATATTGTTTGTCTACTGAGAGGCCCCACAAGCTTCCATGGGCTTCCCCCCTTTGAATTATTAAATGAACAGAAACCCTGTGGTATTTTGGATATATTAAAGAAAGGCTGAGAAGAGGAGGCAAATCCTTAAACTAATATACTAGAATTTATCTCACAACTATGTGATGGATTTGGTAACAATTCTAAAAGAATATATTGAACATGCCCAATAAGCTCAGCCTCGATGTTATGACTGGGGCTCAACTCTCTGTGAATTCCGTCCCAGGGACTGCGTTATGATTTTCATTTCCGTTTCTCCCTTCAAATTATTGGCTCATTGGCAGGACCCGTACAAATTAACACTAGAATTACCAGAGTCTACAAAAAAACGTAGATCCGGCCCTCCTTAAAACCGTTCTCACCTCTCCGCCAGCATCCTTTGTCTTCTAAATGTGCCGATTAAGATGGGCAGCAAACAGCTGGCTATTCCATCTCCCACCGTCACAGAACGGTCACTAAGTTTTCCCAGCTCATGCCTTGTTTGATTATCTGGGAGTGACTCGACTGCTGGAGTTTTAGAGTATAAATAATAAATTGTTATTTGGAAAACATGCATTTCATGTGTGTTGCATTTCTACAGTAATCTGTGTAAACACATTGTTAAAACAGAAACTTTTGTCATATTTTAGTAATAAATGTTACAAAATGTAGGCATAAAGTATAGAATGTGTGAAACCTGATTTCCAAAGATCAAATAAAAACTTTCACAAAAGGTTCAAGAAAGTCACAACAGCTTCCGTGGCATAGCGTTAAGATTAGCTTCTCTGAGTGAGCATGCTTACCGTGCCTCAGAGACCCAAGTTTGATTCCCCACCACAGAGTAAGTGTTACTGTTTCTTCTTTTTAACCATGGCTGCGCTACCTGCGTCCCTGCCTAACTGCAAGCGTCTGCTTTCTACGTGCTGGGTGTTTTTCTTTTTTTTTTTCTTAAGTAAATCGTTAAGTTTAAAATGTCAATCGTGGTTATTTCTGTTGATTAATTTATGCTTCCATTCATTATAGCTAATACTGTTATCAAGTGGTCGCTATTTTTGCCTGTTGTATACAATCTATGTAGCGCTTTTATCTCCACTCTCACTGCCCACTTGCCTGCGTGCAGCATGTGTCGATTGATATATGATTTAATGTGTTTTCTTTTTAACCTCAAACGGACATAAATTTTATAAACTGGTATGCACTGTCAGTTAATGAGATCGTTATATTTTCATGTGGGATTCTCCTTTTAAAATATTTTTTAACAATTCAGACTGAAAATAACATGAACAAGTGTCCTTATAACTGTTATTTTTAAGATCCATAACACACAGACAGACAGAGCACTGCATAATAGAGAGACAGTCAGGCAGAAAGTCACTAGATATATAAACAAACAGGGAAGGCACATGTACTGAAAAAAAAAAGATTAACATGTGCCTTGATCCTTCTGCACAATGCACATGTACTGAAAGAAAAAAAAAGATCAACATGTGCGTTGTTCCTGCAGCACTGAATAAGCTCACACGCTCTAACCCCTCCCCATCTGACTCTACCAGCGCAAGTACAGACACAAACCAAGTGTATGTGTGTACTGTATAATATTAACAAAAACAGCAGCTTACTACTGAAAATGGCAAATATAAGAGTGAGTAGGGATCGAACCGGGGACTCTTGATTACACTTGGCTTGCATCTGTACTTGCGCTGTTACTTAGTGTCAGATCGGGGGAGAGGTTAGAGCGTGTGAGCTTATTCAGTGCAGGTTGAACAACACACATGTTGATCTTTTTTTTCTTTCAGTACATGTGCCTTCTCTGATTATTTATATATCTAGTGACCTCTCTGCCTGTCTGTCTTCTATTACGCAGTGCTCTGTCTGTCTTTGTGTTATGGATCTTAAAATTAAGTTATAAGGACACTTGTTCTTGTTAAAAAAAATATTTTAAAAGGAGCATCCTACATGAAAATATAATGATCTCATTGACTGACAGTGCATACCAGTTTATAAATTTTATGTCTGTTTGTGGTAAAAAGAAAAAAAAAAATAACACTTTCTCCCCAACGGGGAATCTAACTCGGGTCGCTGAGGCATAGCAAGTCTGCTTCGCTCTGAGAGAGGATATCTTAGCAATACGCCATGGAAGCTATTGCATCGGTCTTGCACCTTTTATGAAAGTGTTTATTTGATCTTTGGAAATCGGGTTTTACAAGTTCTATAGTTTATGCCTACATTTTGTTTTATTACTAAAATATGAAAAAGTTTCTGTTTTAACAATGTGTTTATACAGATTACTGTAGAAACGGAACACACATGAAATGCATGTGTTCCAAATAACGATATATTATTTCCATTCTAAAACTCCAGCAGTTCAGTCACTCCCAAATAATCAAACAAGGCATGAGCTGGGAAAACTTAGTGACCGTTCTGTGATGGTAGGTGATGGAATAGCCGGCTGCTTGCTGCTCGTCTTAATTAGCACATTTAGAAGACAAAAGACGCTGGCGGAGAAGTGCAAACGGTTTTAAGGTGGGCCGGATCTACGAGTGTTTTTGTAGACTCAGGTAATTCTAGTGTTAAGGAGAGGAAGAGCTTGATCGACTATTTGGTTAAACAACCAAATAGACAACCTGCAAGTGAGTTTATCATGTAAACTTGTTGAAGTCATTGAAGGAAAGGGACCCATATCCCTACTCCGCTAAACCTCACTTTTTCTTTGCATCCAATACTCTTCATTTTGTTTCAGATTTGACTTCCCAACAACGACAAGAGCTCAAAGCAGCTATTTCGAAGTGGTTAATGAGAGACCAAGAAAAACACCCCCAATTGAGCATGACATTGTCACAGACCTGGGGGTTGTCATCAGAGAATGCCCCTATCGCCTCCCACAAGCCAAATGAGCAAAAGTTGAATTTGAGATCAGATGCATGCTGCATCTTGGTGTTATAAAAAAAAGTTTTAGTCCCTGGTCCAGCCCCATCATACTAGTCCCAAAACAAGATTGAAATTGGCACTTTTGCAATGATTTTTATTGGTTAAATTAAGATTTGATGCCTATATTATGCTGCATGTTGAGAAACTCCTCAAGTAAGTTGGAAATACTCAGTATTTGATAACTCTTGACAAAACAAAATGTTATTGGCAAATTCCTTTAACGGAGGCCACATTCTGTCACTTAAAACAGGTCCTCACTTCAACACCAATTTTAATAAAACATCATTTTTCTCTATATTTTGGCACCAACTGCTGTTTTAGAGGTTTGGGTGCCGTTTATAGCCAAAACATCGATGGTATTGAACACCCCATAATGTATCAGGGTCAGAAACTAAGAGATCGGGAAATAAGGTTATGCAGCAGTGGAGTCAAAGGCCCTCATGATTAAATGGGCTATTAATTTGCTCCAGTACTAACTTATCCTGGAGACAGACCATGCCTCTTCACAGTAGACGGCCATGCACAAGGACTCAAAATCCTTGTGTGACCATATGGGTCCTGGACCTGTAGCCATTCAGATTAAAAGTCCTCCACTGATGAGGTTCTGTCCATGCCAATGACAATGGGCTAAGGGGGGACGTGGCTACTGTGACATGCGTGTGCATGGAGAACAGCTTAAGGACTTGAGTGATTGTGATTCTCTACCGAAACATGGTGCTGTGCAATCTGATTGAATTAATGATGGGAAGACTCACTTTTTTATGCTTCGTGCATTTAAATATACAGGGTTTGTCACAAGGTGCCCAAAACTCTTACTTTTGTTTTTTTCCCATAAGAACAGGGCACCAACAATTGTGTCCACTCATCTCCATAGCTTACAGTAGCCCAATACAACGTGCCACTTTATATAATTTAGTTCAGGAACTCTACAGATGTACTGTCCATTCTACTACTGTAATATCTTTAAAGCCTTCCACAGAAGGGAGCAATAACCCTTAAACAATACCCAGCTTATCTGGCTGGCCCATGCCCAACATGAAGAGGTCACCCTGAAAGACCTCATGTGCAGGCTAGGAATCTCCAATACATGCTTGTTTTTTCTCGCATAGCCCCTCATTTTGGACTGCCCCAGAGCGACAGGGCAGTGCCAAGTGGAAGAAGCAACTTAATGTCATCCTGGTTTGAGTAAGAATGTATCCATTCTCACCCCAGTTATCATGGTTTGTGTTAGTGTTGGGATGTTGAGGAACTAAAAGTAAGCAGTTATTTTCTACATTATGCATGCACTATAGAAATTGTTTTGTTTTGATTTATTTAAATAATTTTATGTCACAACCTGTGAGGAAAAAATAAACCCAATTTCAATCAATGTAGCCTATCAAGTAGTATTGGGTACAAGGAAAAAATCAAACATAAAATGACAGAATTATCATTAAAGTGCTCTCATTCTTGCCACCACTCACAATGTGCTGCCTTTCAACCTAACAGCACAATTTTGTCTTAGACAGAATTCAGAATTTCTGAAAGAAACCTTTATGAATATCTGCATATTCTTTTTTAATCTGTATGGATTTGTCTCCTCCAATATTCCTTAAAACATGCAGATTCTGTTAATTGATGATTTCAGTTTAGCCCTGTGAGTATTGCCAAACATTTATTAACCATGTTGTCACGCATGCACGACACAGGGTTACCTTGAAGGCTCACCTAAGGTAAGAGGTACCACCCCGTGATGAGAGGAACTGCTGTTGCTAACAGTCTTGTCTCCTTAATCCCCTGAGAAACCACCCCTTGAGGGCAACAAAGCCAATAGACCAAACCCTTCCAGTTGGTTCACTATAAAAGAGAGACACTCCCAGAAAATGGAATCTCATTTCAGACCTGGCTGCCATAAACAGTGAGATAGATAGATAGATAGAGAGAGAGAGAGAGAGAGAGAGAGAGAGAGAGAGAGAGAGAGAGAGAAAGAATGCATCCTTTAAAAAGAGCATATTCTAGAAGAACTGTCCCAGCCAGAAAGCACCGTCAAGTACATATTTTATTTAACGTTTTTCTTTTTTATTTTAAATAAATTTTTTTTTAGTTGGCACCCTTGCCCTGCCTCATGATTTGCCATTCTACAGTGGATGTGCAACTTAATGGTCTTAGATATATTAATTTCTGAAAATGTGTCTTGTTTTAATTGGACTCTAAGCTTATGCTTTATATTATTTGTTACAGTTATGGAGAATAATTTTTAAAGGCCAAGAAAGAAAAGTGAAAGAACCTGCCAATGTGAACCTACTGCATTTTCTAGGAAAAGGGAATAAATCATTCAGCAAGCACAACAGAAGAAATAAAGAAGAATAAAATCAGATGGTCCCCAAGGCTGTAATCTGTGTGCCGCTCCTCGCTCCTTTGAGAGGCGTCCTAGAGGTCAGAAGCTAAGGAATGAAGCAGCAGCCTGGTGCTCTCTTTCAAATAAAGGTGGGATTAACTTGTTGACCTGCACTGATACCTTATGGAAAGTGAGATTGAGGGTTTTTTTTTTCTTCCCATAAGCTTCTGAACTGAAGGAAAAAATAAATCTGTTAAAAAAAGAAAACAACTTGTGTTGCTCCCTGCAGACAATTCAAGTCAATACAAAGCAAAACATAGATTTAGACATCAAATCTCATGTGTTTTAGCTTGTTTTAATAATGCACTATATTAACATGCTTTATCTGTTGGTTCTCCACCATGTTCCAGAAATTGCCAGTATATATTCAAGGCTAAATTATATTAAGTATTTTCAAAAAGAAGGGCAGTACAGTGACACAGTGGCAGAATTGCTGCCTCACAGTAAGGAGACCAGGGTTTGCTTTCTGGGTTCTCCCTGCATGGAGTTTTCATGTTCTCCCTGTGTCAGTGCAGGTTTCCTCTGGGTGAACCGTTTCCTCCCACAGTCAAAAGACATGTAGATTAGCTGAACTGGAAAAAGTAAAATTTTGGATCTAGTGTTTGATGTGTGGGTGGGATGGACTAGCACTCTGTCCAGGGTTTGTTCCTGCCTTGCACCCTATGCAAGATGGGATAGGCTCCAGCCCCACCCACATCCCTGGTCTGAATTAAGTGGGTGAGAAAATGACATAATATTTTCAAATATATAAGGAAGGATAGGAGGTAGGATATTAGCTTTTTCATTTGTGTAATAATGTCAAGAAGCATACAGTGTACAAAAATAGCTGATTTATTTAATAGACATTAAAGAAGAACACATATCAGAGGAACACTGAGTGGTGCCTAACAGGCGAGAAAAGAGAACGGAAAGTAATAAATCCTGCATTCTCTAAGGGTCTCGCTAAACAGGTCATAATCTCTGACTACTGGTAGAATGGCTTGTCCACATTCAAACCAAACCTCTCTTTGTCTCTGCCAACCCTTTGCCTCAACTAACCTCCCAACTCCAGACAGAGGGGGTTCAAGGCAGATTTAAACCACCATTTTCGGAATCAAGTTAATTGTAGTTTTGAAACACTTCTTAAGGAATGTCATCTTGCTGCCTTTTCACTTAAAAGGTCAACTTGGTCTCTTGCTTTCTCAGCCTAGGGCTAATTGTTATCCTTTGTCAGCCTGGAGGTCTGCTAACACTCTGCCAGCTCACCATGTCCATGCCATCCCAGGGGTTCCTGGTAACTGCTGGATCATCTGCCATCTAAGTTCCAGTCGCTGATGTGAAATCTACTTTCTAACACCTCATTGCCCCTCAATCTGTAATCATTTTGGGGCATCTCATACACACATACTGTACATATATACATACATACTGTGGCAGTAGGGCGCGCTAGTGCTCCCTTGAACCCTCAGGTACTACGCTAGACACCGGATACAAGTCCAAGACTCTTTATTAATTATCAACAATGTGCACAAAGCACCCTTCACACTACTCCAATACCAATCACAATAATCTCTCCTCCTCACCCAGACACTTCACCCCTCTACCTCCCAGCTCAGCTCAGTGTCTGGACTGGCCCATAGTCCTTTTATACACCCTGACCTGGAGGTGTTCCTGCCCAATCAGACCACAGTTCCTTATTCCTTCCGGGTCAGGGTAAACAGTCCTTTTCTTCAACTCAGGAGCACGTCATTCCTTCCTGTCACGTGACCGTGACGTACTCCCGGGTTATAGGGCACACAAGAGCCCACGAGCCCCCTTACAGCGACTCCCGGTTGTCCCCAAGGTATCCAGCAGGGCTGTGTATAAATACTACATGAGGCCCTGCTGGAACTCGGGGCACGATCCTGCTGTCGGGAGAGCTCCTCCTGGCGGCCTGGGGGTGAGGGCCGGAGCACGAAGCCGGCAGTCCTCCACAATACATACATACAGTGCTCCTCCCATTGCATAGAAATGGTGACATACAGTACATCATCCCCTTCATGGATGCCTTCTTGTTTTATTTTGACAGGCACCTGTAACACCATGTGTCTATATGCTTATATTCTAATCCCAGAAGGCATCAATCTTATCACTTTTTCAGCAAGTGAAATTTTAGAGCTGAGATTTATGACAAATTGGAGCACCTGCAGGATGTTCCTATAATGGACTGGCACCCTGCCCGGGGCTTTTTCCCAGTTTATGCCCAGGAATCACCCATATAGGTTGTAGCCTCCTCACCGCCCTGACTTAGATAAGGCAGGTTACATGTGATGCAATGCAGAATATTCAGTAAAGTATAAGGAGAGTGTGAAAATTCCACAGAGCAAATTATATCATCCCCCATAACAAGAATCAAAAATCCAGTAGGTACTTTGTATGCTCTATGTCAAGAAATGCCTATGGCTAAATGACCCGAATGCCCCAGTAAAGACACCAAGCTGTCCATGAATTCATTTTTAAGTTTTCTTTACATTCTAATTAACATATTACACTAGTGTGCTTGCTTATGCATTAGGCAATGCACAATACAAAAATAAATTACATTTCCTGATGTAGACCTTCCATAATTAAAAAAAAATGACATCTAAGATATATTCATTCAATTGGCTTAATTTAAAGTTTCATTCGATTAAAAATACATACAAGTCTAGAAAAAAATGTAATTTGACTAACATATTTACAGCAAAATATCATCCTACTATTTATAGACATTTGTTTTTCATGTTTTATTTAGTGTCATTTTCCCATATTGACACTGCAATATAATAAAGTAGACGGGTTGGAAAAAGCAAAAATAAGAACAAATTGATATTATACAATTTCAAAACTCTAATTATAAACATCTTAAAACAGCAGATGGCATTCTAGATGGTAACTTTTTTGATTCAGTTATCTCCACTGTTCTGACAGGACACAGTGCTTATCATTAAGATTTTTAAATACTGTTAAGTTCCTATTGTGAATTATCTTGACATCATATACTTCATACTGGCAAACAATTATGTATGGTTATAAAATGGACAACCTCTTTAAAGAGGACAATTTTAGCCTAAAGAAGTGTGAATTAAACATGGTTCAGTTAAAAGTGCTGATGTCTGTTAGAAAGAATTGCATTCCAATTTCCCAAGAAAGGCTAAATGTCCTTGTAGCAGGGTACACTTGCACGTGGGGGATGCTGAGATTAAAAACAAGCAGCAGACATAGGTTATCTCAGAAAGGTCATCAGCAATCTTCATTTAAGCACAGACATTTATAGTGAAGAGGACAGCATTGGCTGTGAGCCATACAGTTAAACACAAAACCATTGTACTGTCAGCGCCTGACAAGGTAAATGTGTACAGCAGCCTTGTACATTTCTCTTCAGGTCTCTGAGTCTGCCTTTGTTTATGTCTAAAGTGGGTAGATGTGGGTGTTTATAAATCCACTCTGGTAGATGTGTGTATTGCTGTAGGTGGACTGGTCATATATTCAATGGCTCGAAGCTGGCTTCGATAAGCTGAAAACAAATAATATTTTTTACATCAAATTAGGAAGACTTTAAAGAGTATGTGATTAATGAACTTCAAGGTCAAAAAAGAGATAGCTACATAATTTTCTTGAGGGTAATTTAAACTAAGTAAGATTTTTTTTGTATTATTATTACTACATGGTGGTGAAGCATAGAAATGCTCTTACCTCAGTAATTCATTAGTTATATAAAAAACATTTCAAAATTGCCATTGGAAATATGTTTTTGGATCTCTTTAGGAATGTGTTTAATTTTCACCAGAGAGTGTAGGTTTTAAGTGGGAGCACATGTGTGTGTCTCAGCTCCAAGAGTATGTGTGAAAGAATCATTTTCTAAGGATCTTGGAATCAAATGGAAAATGTTTTTTTTAAACATTTTAAATTACACATATATACAAGGACACATGCACACAAATACAGTGGCCATAAAAAGTATTCACCACCTTCAAGTCTGTTGTAACCAGTATGGGGCCCCAAACCAAAACACTCAATAAAGTATGGGGTTCAGATAAAGGATTTTGTTTATTAAACACAGTTCCTTCACAAATGAACAAGACCCACTTTCATAACCACAGATAATATATTGCTCTTTTGCCTCCTTTTACTCCTCCAGTTGAGTTTTTCCCTCTGCCTCCGGACTCTCATTCAATTCTTGGAGTGAGATGGCTTCCATTTATGATAGACTTGAGAGTACTTCTGGAGCCACAGTCTGGCATAATGGAAACATTTCTGCATCATACAGAAGCCTCCCAAAGCAGTGAAGTGTATTACCAACAGTACCCTTTGGTGGAAGCCAAAACCCACAACAGGGCCTCCCTTCAAAACTACAAGTCTCAGGAAACCCTGTAGGCATCCAGTCTGGAGGATTAATTGTTCGGACTGTCTAGTCTATTCATTATTCTTTTATACTGAACCATCAATAACCATCCCAGCCGGGATGTGCCTCCTCTCATGTCGTCTTTCTATGACAGCCTTGACTCT
Source organism: Polypterus senegalus (assembly GCF_016835505.1). Lineage (NCBI taxonomy): Eukaryota > Metazoa > Chordata > Cladistia > Polypteriformes > Polypteridae > Polypterus > Polypterus senegalus. The sequence goes on along the minus strand of NC_053164.1, from coordinate 131,372,239 downwards.
GTGTGAACAAGTCTCTATCAACTTGGACATCTTTGCAATTTTTTCATTCTTTTTCTTTGCAAAACTGCTCAAACTCTGTCAGGTTGCATGGGGATCATACGTGTACAGTCTTTTACAAGTCCAGCCACAGGTTCTTCATTGGAGTAAAATCTGTGTCTGCATTTATTAAGCACAGAGTAGAAAAACGGTTCTGACTGGTTTAAACATCTCAGAGTGACACATATTTGTTCCTACTCTTAACAGTAGGAATAAATGTATCAATTTTACTAATTTAGGAAACTACTTTTAATTTCATCCGGATTTAGGAGAGCTCATGAACTAACCTAACTCAGCAGAAACTGCCAAAAGATGGTATTCAAACAGAAATCAGCACACAGTGAACTCCTAAAAAGATATTGATTTGACAGAGATTAAATAATATTTATAACTAATGTTATAAGTTACAGGATAGTTCTATCCACGTTGGGAAGCCATTCAGTATATGCTGAAATAAAATTGTTGGTAATGTTATGTATTTTGACCTCAAAGAAAATGGAGCATTGCAAGAGCGATGATTTGGATATGTCACAACTACCCGTTTTTTGAATTTTGCACCAAGCTTTGAATGCCCTTACAATTTCTGCAATAACTTGCAGATTTACACATTTCCCCGTCACTTTGTGTAAGTTAATGTTAAAGCAAGCTGCATTAATTCAGATTGCTAGTTTTCCAGGAGATGTTGGTGTAATTAGATGATTGGATAACAGTAAGAAGGCGACTCTTCTGAAAGTACAGCTTTGGATGATTCATTGTTAAAGAAACGTGCCTATTATAGAGCTTTACTGTCATTCGGTGTGTGTGTCTAGGTCTTTCTACCTTGGTGCTTGTTATACTATTGTTCTTGATGTTTTTCAAAAGCAGAGTGCAATAGTGCAATATCCTACCTTATTATGATTTTCTTCTTCTTCTTCATGGCAGATGGGGCAAGAAGACCACATCCTAGTGGTCCTAGAAGGGCAAATGAGATTGGCAACCCATTTCCTGGTTGGCCCAACAGGACTGAAAAGACTGGCAAACCACCTTCTGGTGGTCCAACTGGGGCAGACAAGACAGCCAAACTAATTCCAAGCAATCCCCACAGGGTAGCTGAGAAAGACAGACCACATCCTGATGGTCCCAGTGGGGCAGATGAGAAAATCAGATCAACTCCAGGTGGTCCCCTAAGGACAGATGAGGCAGGCAGACCATATCCTGGATGTCTCCAAAAGGGAAACAAAACCTCCTGGCATGAATGACTGGGCAGCAGACAGCTGGGCACCTTCCATCAGGGATGACTGGACAGCAGGCTGCCGGGCACCTATTTGCATAGACTACTATTCTTAAACATTTTTTACATTCACCTCTACAGCAAAATTTATTTCTGTAGTGCATTTTCATATAAAGGATGTAGCTCAAAGTGCTTTAGAAGAAATAGTAGCAAACAAAGAAAAAAATGTAAATTAAATAATAATAACAATAATAATACATACATAGTATATAGAAACAAATAATGCACACTTACATAAGATACATACATAATTAAGAGAACTAGAGCCCTTTAAATACAAAAAAGTTTCTCGATGTGAGTCTGATGGTAATGTCTGTTGGCTAGGAAAAAAAAAAACACCAGTTAAGTTGGAGAAGAAATAAAAACAAAATCACCAAGTGTTTCAGGCCAAAAAACTGCCCAGTTCCCACTGGGCACTCTTCCTAACATAAATGTTCTTAAGTAGTACCTTTTTGTTTCATATTATATAATTTGATACAGTGGGTCTTGTGGCAAGTTGGGGTATCTGCTTTCATTAAATTATCATAGGCGGCTGAACAGGACGTTGACGGCACAAAGATTAATAAACATTGTAGATTCATTGAAGAGGTATGGTAAGTCTATGCATTTCTAATTCATTATCTACGGAAGACGGAAGTAAAAAATTTAGGGGTAACCGTTGACTGTAATCTGAATTTTAAATCGCATATTCATCAGACCACTAGGACAGCATTTTTTCACTTAAGAAACATAGCTAAAGTTAGACCTCTTATATCATTGAAAGATGCGGAGAAATTAATTCACGCTTTTGTTTTCAGTCGACTAGATTACTGTAACGCACTCCTCTCAGGACTACCCAAAAAAGACATAAATCACTTGCAACGAGTGCAGAATGCAACTGCTAGAATCCTAACTGGGAAAAGAAAATCCGAACACATTTCTCCAGTTTTGATGTCACTACACTGGTTGCCTGTGTCATTCAGGATTGACTTTAAAATACTGCTTATGGTTTATAAAGCCTTAAATAATCTCGCTCCATCTTATATATCGGAATGTCTGACACCTTATATTCCAAATCGTAACCTCAGATCTTCAAATGAGTGTCTCCTTAGAATTCCAAAAGCTAAACTTGAAAGAAGTGGTGAGGCAGCCTTCTGCTGTTATGCACCTAAAATCTGGAATAGCCTGCCAATAGGAATTCACCAGGCTAATACAGTGGAGCACTTTAAAACACTGCTGAAAACACATTACTTTAACATGGCCTTTTTATAACTTCAATTTAACTTAATTTAACTTAATCCTGATGCTCTGTATGTTCAATTTCCTCATAATAATTACTCATGGTGGCTCTAAAATCCGTACTGACCCCTACTCTCTTTTTCTGTTTCTTTTTCCAGTTTCTTTGTGGTGGTGGCCTGCGCCACCTTAACCTACTCAAAGCTTCATGATGCTCCAGCAATGATGGATGAAATAAAAGGCAGAAGTCTACATGACCATCATCATCAAGCCTTTCCATGAGAACCCTAAATCCAAAAAGGACTGTTTCATTTATGTTAGGTAGAATGCCCAGAGGGGACTGGGCGGTCTCATGGTCTGGAATCCCTACAGATTTTATTTTTTTCTCCAGCTGTCTGGAGTTTTTTTTTGTTTTTTCTGTCCCCCCTGGCCATTGAACCTTACTCTTATTCGATGTTAATTAATGTTGATTTATTTTGTTTTCTTATTGTGTCTTTTATTTTTCTATTCTTTATTATGTAAAGCACTTTGAGCTACTGTTTGTATGAAAATGTGCTATATAAATAAATGTTGTTTTTGTTGTTATACTGGGTTTTTTTTGAGAGTTGTTTCTTGTCTTCTTAGAGAGTCAGGGCTGGGGGGCTGTCAAGAGGCAGGGCCTGTTAAAGCCCACTGCGGCACTCCTTGTGTGATTTTAGGCTATACAAAAATAAATTGTATTGTATTGTATTGTATTGTAATATTCTCATGAAAACTGAAATCCCCTCCATTTAGAAGCCTATTGCAAATAGTTATTACTATGGTTACTAAGTTTGTGAATTCCTCAGTAAAGGAAATATAATATTTTCGGGGTTTATAAATGGTCAATATGAGCGACTTCATCACTCTTTGACAAAATATGGCATGATGATCGAACGTGCCAAAATAGGCATTTTCTTTACAGTTTTATTGAAAATATTTGGTAAACTAACATCTTTTTTACCCTGGTAAACCTACTGAACAAAATGCAACTTGATCAAAGGCACCCACACCCAGAAATGGCAACAGATGCAATGGCACTACTTACCAGTTTTCTGGTCCCAATGGTATTTTGTCAACAGGTACTGAACATTTACCTTATTTATGTGCACCTTATCCACAAAATAAAAATAAAAAATTAATCATCCTTCAGATCAATAATCCTTGCTAGGAAAACTGAGGTCTCAGACAGCTTGACCTCTAGGCCTCCTAAACAGTTATATGTGTGTAGAAGAACTTATTTTTATGTTAAAATTTAACTTATCACTTATCACACGTGTCTAATATAAAACAATATTGGACAGTTATAATAAAACAGAAGACTCAAAAAGAAAATTAACTTTGGATACGAAGAAGTGAAAACAACTTCTTTGATGACGTCAAAACCTATATGACCAAAGGAATGAGGTAGAAAACAGTAACGAAGATTATAATTTTAATTAACTAAAACTTTTTGTGATCAGTCATTTACAAAATGTCACTATTTAAATTGGAAGATTATATTCCTAAAAGTCAGAACTCTGATCCAGGGGGTTCTGGATCCATTTCATCTTAATGAACAAGTAAAGAATGAGTTGTCTACAAATTAAGAAGATATGTTAACTGATCTTTCCTCATATATTATATTAAAAAAAGTTTAGTTTTACTAGTTTATTTCTTGATTAGTTTAGGTAAAACAATCAGTGAACATGGAGACTTTTAAATGAGAAAGCATTTAAGTTCCTACTCCAGTTTTGCTTTAGTAAAAGAAGATTTTTAGACTGTCAATGCAACGAAAACAAAATCTCAAAATATGAAAAATATGACACCTACATTAAAGTCTTACACCAAATATTAATGATTTGTTTCATATAATGGCAGCACATCCTTCTCGTTTGCATTTTATTATGCTTGAAACGTTTGAAGCATTTTTATTTTTACACCTTTTTGCAAAAAATATGTGACGTATATGCATGTTTTTCTAAACATTTTCTTTATTAGTATATTTTTCACACAACTGGTCATTTTATCTTTTTTTACATCTTTTTTTACATCTTATAGGGATTCTGCAGGTCAAAAATTTTTAGTTTTCCAAAAGGTTTAAGAAACACCAAATCAGGTGTTTAAATGGCTAAGACATTTAGGTGTTTGACGTATATTAAGCGATATCAGTTAAGATTGCTTTAACTCTTTAATTCATTAACTGCATGCCAGTGTGGACAGCTGGCACTCACAACCCTTGTGCTGTTTCATTGTAACATGGTAATTTTGATTTGTTTCATGGAAGATGAGAAAATACTGCATACTAAAAACAAACAGTACCCAAGCAAAATACTGTCAAAAGTACACAGTAAAATCTATAGCCGGCATGTCATTCCTTTCTTGCATTAGATGTATTGTTTTATAAAATATCTTTTATAACTACCTTCACTATTTCTAAATACTTTTCTTTACTAGAGATAATCATAGCTAAATGAAATACAGGACCCAAATAAGGGCTGTGAATCAGGACTGTCTTGATAGTGCCATAAAAAAACAAAATAATATCAGTAATAATAAACAAAAGCTGATAATTACTATGCTCTAGTTCAGCTGAACCACTAATTGGATATCTCTCAAGATTAAAACAGTCTAACTGGCTCTGCCTCATTGTTCAAAGTGGCAGTGAGAGTACCTTGTTGACAAGGTGTTTAGTCATGGAGGGTTGATAATGGGGCCACACTACTCACAAATAAGTGTTACAACTTAATTTTCAGCAAGTGCAATGGCTTCTAAATGAAGGGGGATGATTGATATAGTTAGTTAATTAATAAATATGCAAAATTATGTAATAAGGGAGTTGATTATGTAACTATACTCTGAAGTGGGTGGCATGGTGGCATAGTAGGAGCACTGCTGCCTCGCAGTGAGAAAACCAGGGTACACCTGTACAGGGATTGTTTCTGCCTTGTGCCCTGCGCTTGCTATGATAGCCTCCAGCTTCCCCATGACACCACTCAAGGAATATTCTAATAATAATAATAATAGTCTGATGTGACATAGCCTTTCAAAAAAATGTTTTCTTTAAAGACTGCGTGTCTGAGCATTTGCCAAGTGTTTGCAAAGACACAACTTCTTCAAAATAATCGCTCCTCATTTCATTTTAAAACTGTGTGCATCATAAATATGTTTGATTTGTTTTAGCACGCTTCCAATGGCTTGATTGTCTATTTAGTTCACAAAACAAAAGCTAATTATGATAATCAGATCTGAGTAGAAGTAATGTGTTAAGCAGAACTATGAATGGAGTGGTCAATTCATCAACATCACAATTCTTTATTGGTGAAGCGTCTAAAGCAATTAATCTCACTGCATTCCTGTCATTCTAATTTAACACTCTGACACTACAGTAGCATGGGTGCTATGTGACAACAATGTGAATTTAACCCCCATTCACAATTCTCTTCACTGAGTCTCCATACAAGCTATTTAAAGTGAAGATATCAAAGACCTGCCTTGGTGAAGTTAATTTATAAGCAATGTGTTGCTTATTAATATTTTAAAAAATACTTTTTCTAAGTTTATTTCTATTTAATTTTATGACTACACTCATCATAAACCCTTATAGAAAAATTACGCAGAAAAAAGCATACAAAAAGGCTAACACTAAGCCAGTACCATTTTACTGATGCCTCATGTTCACAAAACATGAAATTTAAAACAGAAAACTAATATGTACATGAGTAAAATCAATAAAATACACCCCAGCAACACCAACCATAAACAACAACAAGCAACTATTCACAGTATTTGTAATAATAACATATGGAAGTTTTTTGCAGAGTCAAAAAGTTCAGAAATGAGTAAGTGATGGATTAGCATCAAATTATAACTCCTGTCTCTTTTTCTCCCCTTGCAGACTTCATGCTTCGTAAATTAAATATACATTTACTGTAGGGAGGAGTTCCAGTGACTATATTGGTAGTTATACATTTCCTTTAAGTAGGAGTCCTTACAATAAAACCACAGACTCAACTTCACACACATACAAATACCCCATCAAAATACGTACACAAGCTTCACAGGCCACATAACAAACAACATACATTTATTTATATAGCACATTTTCATACAAATAATGTAGCTCAAAGTGCTTTAAATGATCAAGAAAGAGAAAAAAGACTAAATAAATAATTAAAATTAGGGAACACTAATTAACATAGAATAAAAGTAAGGTCCGATGGCCAGGGAGGACAGAAAAAACATGCTTGCCAACCCTTATATTTTTTTTCATTGTTGGTGTCAAATTGTGTGTTTATTTGTTTTGATGTCATGATTTCATGTTTTCATGTGAACTGCAACGACTTCATACACTATTTTGGCTAGACAAGGTATTGTTATAATGCTGGTTTTGTTTCTGACTTGAATTTATTGCAGTCCCTTTAACTTTACAAATAAAAATCTTGTCATATTGTGTTTCACATTAGCTACATCTGCCGTTACTATTTTTTTTATTTTTAATAGCAATGTTGATCATGTTAACCCTTACGATGTCTTACAAAAGTTGACTCAATGCTGTGTAACTGTATAAAAATGTAACATTTGTTGTTTTGCATTTTCTTAAAATTTATTAAATGCCTTAACATTTCTGAGTTGACATTTAAGTGTTTTTTATGAGTTGTGAATAAACAAAATATCCTAAATGCATAAAAAATCAATTTAAAGTCAATGGCAGTTCAAAACTGACCTAAAAGGCAAAACAATGCATACACATTTTAGAAACTTTATAAATGATGTAATGTTTACATTTCTTACTGTTCATTAAATGGGGATAATTTGTGAAATTTAGCATGTTTTCACTGATTTCAAACACAAAACCATCTCAAATTTGACCCAAAGATTTTGTTAGGATTCAGAATAGCATCATTAAAGAAGCAAATCAATAATAAATAATAAAATACAACCTTAAACATGGCAAATGAAATTTAGATATTAACATTGGATGACAGTGGTTCCTCTTTGAAACCTGTTAATTAGGCTATTGGACATGTTCTTACATAAGAATATTTGGTCCTGACCTTAGGAAATCAGTTATGGGCCCTGCCTACCTTGCCTTAATAGAGTATGATATTGGAATTGTTTCTTCTGATAAAAATATCAGTCAATCATAAACTTACACAACAAAATCATCTGTGTTAACTTTATCATCAAAAAAGTTCATTTAACATTTAAAAAGTATTTGGAAAGCACATATATGTATTGTGATTACACAGTGTACATCTGTATTGCAAGGTTTTGAAAATTAGCTACTCAAAACGTGCTGTTAACAGGAGGCTATCAACTAGTAACTATCTAACGTTTTTTAGGATTCCCATTGAGCTCTGATTTGTATGATTCGCTGAAGAGTTGTTCAAAAAGATCAAATCATTTGTGAATCGCCCATCACTAGACTGTTTAGCTAAAATTTGTTGAATGAAAGCATGAACAGTATCTTGACGAAGAACAGGTTGTAGGTTTTATTTGGAAAGGGAATAAACAGAAGTGCAAAATGTGCCAGAGTCTGATGTTGGCACTGAAAATTTCAGTGATGGCTCAATGTTGAGTGGAAATCCCACCACTAGCTGTTTTCACTTAAGGCATCGGTGTGCTACCAACACCACTACTAAGTGTGCTGGGAAATCCAAATTTTTGTCTGATATTCATGAGCCACCAACTTAACCGATATTTAACTTATAAACCGATAAAATGTGCAGCTTTGCGGCTCATTGATATAACAGTGTGTGAGTTGAATATGAGATTTTGGCATTTTTGTAATCCTGTAATTGAGGACAGATTCAGTAGAAGTGCACGTTTCAGTTATGGATACAGTAATTGTGACGAATGGAAAAACGGTAATTGGACTGTTTGTTGTTATACAGTGTGTGGCAGATGACCAGGGACTTTGCCCCACTGGGACACCTGGAGAATGGAAGGACCGAGAGAGGGGGCCATCCCCATGGATTGCATTGTGGCTACGGGACTGGAGTTTAGAAGCTCAAACCTGTTGGGGCCCGTGGCCATTGCCAGTGGGCGCCCGGATCATTCCGGAGCCATGGACTGCAGCACTTCTGCCACACCAGGAAGTGCTGCTGGAAGAGGAACCGAACGCACCTGGAGTGCTTCCGGGTATTCAGGCAGTACTTCTGCCACACCAGAAAGTGCAGAAGGGAAATCACCAAAAAACACCTGGCCCTCATCCGTGTGAAATATAAATGGGGCCAGAGTCGGAAGGCAGAGGACAGAGCTTACAGGAGAGGATTGGAGGCGGCAGAAGAAGACAAAAGAAAAGAAAGAGAAAAGGAAAGAAGGAAAGAAAAGGACAGAGCATTGTTGGTGATTTTTGCACTGTGTGTTATTACAGGAATTAAACATGTGTGGTTTTGGACTTGGGTTTCCTGTGTCTGTCTGTAGCCGGGCTGATCTCCACAAGTGCTATACTAGTCAAAATTATAATGGCTATTTTTTTGGCTGTTTGTGCTTTGTAATAGGTTGGTATGTATCAACTAATGGTAAGCAGTCAATGTACAGTATCTCAACCATAAGAGGATTTAAATTAGCTTTAACAAAAACCATTCAAACTAAACATGCAAAAAAGAAAAGCAAAACACAATTTACGTTAGTACAAGAATGGCTGGAGTTCTTGTTTTTTTCTTTTTTATTGAATTTATATTTAACAATAATAAAATAACATTAGGCCTACTCATGCCTATTTGATGAAATCCTGGTCCTGCTACTGATTCAACTACTGCTGCTGTTGTAATTTTTGTTTTACAGTTCCATATATGAGAAAAAATCTGACGTGGTCTGAGTTCACACTGCTGGGTGAAACGACAACACAGTGAATGACTAGTTTGGGATTAGTTCCTACTTTACAAATGCTTCTCAAGGTGAATGAAACATATTGGAATATTTTTGATTAATACACTTAATCACCTCACTTAGTTCCACCCCTATCTAAGCAGAATCCATGAGTTGACAAATTAAGAACATATCTAATGCTTTTAGCAATATACAGTGGTAGTTACGATAATGGAAGTATTTGTTTAATCAAATTCTAAAATTTATCATTGTCAGGATATGGGTTGCCTATGAGATACACAACCTCATTTGTAAAAAATATAAGCAAGACAGAATGTAGCAAATTTCATCAAAACAACTAGGGAATGCTTTGGGATCTCACAGTATGAGATGGCAAGTGTTGCTGGGCAAAGGGACATATGGGCCTCATTGCTAAGACTGTTGCCCCCACAACCCAGCTTAGCATACTCACAGATGAAACTGCAACAAATTATTTATGAGGGAATCCAATTTTACTTTCAGCTGCTACATACAAGTTCTGATCACACACATAGTTTTTGACTATATAAAAAAGTCAATGTGCTTACACGATCATAACATGAGTGGCAAAGGAGCTTGGCACACTAAGCTCTTTTCTGACATCCCATAGTTTAAGTTTTGGTATGTAGGTTAAACCACAAGATTGGCCACCACATGGCTTTCTGTGTAGCTATGTCTAATCTGACTGGCATAAAAGCTGTGTTCAGCATTGAGTAGCCATAGGTCTAAAATTTTAAACTTTCCCCATTCATACATCCTTGCCTTTTTTGTTCTTCATTCAAAACATAACACCACTGCTAATACATCTTCTTCTTTCCACCATTAATAAATCATTTATAACAAAACCTTAATTAATCTTTTAATTTTTCCAAATAAAAGAGGCTGAGAAATAACATATATTCTAAAAAAATACATTTTTTATGAGTGATTTGCAACAGAATCACAATCTATACTAATAAAAGGCAAAGCCCTCACTCACTCACTCACTGACTCATCACTAATTCTCCAACTTCCCGTGTGGGTGGAAGGCTGAAATTTGGCAGATTCATTCCTTACAGCTTCTTACAAAAGTTGGGCAGGTTTTATATCGAAATTCTACGCGTAATGGTCATAACTGGAAGCTGTTTTTCTCCATTTACTGTAATGGAGATGAGCTTGAACGCCGTTGGGGTGGAGTTTCGTGTGGCATCATCACACCTTCACGTAATCACGCAGTACAAAGAAAACCAGGAAGAACTCCAAAAAGCGCTGAAGAAAATATGCATTATATAATTTAGAAGGCAGCAAAACAATAAGAAGCGAGCGAGTGACATATACAACCATATTTATGAGTTCTGCTACTTCGGAAACAAACCACGATGTAAACCTACACTTTAAATTAAGTTCATAGACAGGCTGCCGCTGGCCTTTGTAATTTAGTGCCTGCCCATATAAGGCCGTCCGTCAGCGGCAATCCAATAGCAAACTCCCACTAAATATTCACGGGTTAAGGACTGTGCTTATGCAGAGGAAGATGAGATGGTCAGGGTGGTGTTTGGTACAAACTCAGCGAAACTGCGAGAGAAAGTTTTAAGTGCCAGGACTAAGGTAACATTAAATACAGCCATGGACATAGCACGAGATGGCACCAGCACAGCTGGGAAACTTCGATGCATGTACACCGAGCGGCTCACGTGAACTGACGCAGTGCACAGATAAAAGCAACAGTTCCAAAGAGCTGAACAAAACCGAATTACACAATTGAAAAGGCAGCAAAAAATGAAGCGTCTTATACATACAAGCATATTCATAAATCCAGCTACTGCGGAAACAAAGCACACGGTGGAAAAGTCAATGTCCCGCTAAAGGAAGACAGTGTAAAAAACCCGTGCATGCAGTGTGTCAGGTCTCAGATAAAGAAGAAGACGAGCTGTTTATTGATGCAGTAAGAAACGAATCGATGAATGAAACCTGTCATCTTTACAACGATTGACAAACACGGAATGTAACTTGAACACAACACATCCTACAAATACGAACCTGATTGAAAGAAATAATGATAATCAAATCCTTGATGACAGCAACACTCAGTAACACTCACAAAACAAATACTGTATATTGACAGTCATGTTACGTTATTTTTAAAATGTTCCCTTTTCTTTTTCTAGCTTTTTAACACACTACTTCTCCGCTGCGATACACGGGTATATATATATGTATATATATATCCCGATCTACATACTCGAATAATGGATACTTTATTCGCCATCAATGATTGTTTTGGTAAAGCCATACTCAGTGTATTCATTAGATGAGCGGTAAAAAGTAAGAGCAGGGAGGATGACTTATTGAGGCATGCAGGCTGTAGTGCGCGTCAACTCTATCTGAATTGCGCGATCACATTTAAAAAAATATATATTTTCAAGTTCTATTTAGTCCATATGTGTCAAACTCAAGGGCCGCGGGCCACATCCGCCCGGTGTAATTATATCCGCCCCGAGATCATTTTATATACTGTATTATTGTTATTAATGGCCGGGTATATGAAGCGCTGGTAACACAATAAACTACAGATCCCATAATGCAGCGCTTCAGCTGCCTTGCCGAACACTTACGCGTTAATCAAGTCTAGCTTATGATGCTGCAAGTTATTGCGAAGCTAGCTCACACGATGCTGAAGAGAAAAGTTGATTCTGAAAATAGAGCCTTTAAAACCGATGGGAGGCTGAGTATATGTTTACTGAACCCGTGTGTCTCATTTGTGGAGCTAATGTGGCTGTAATTACAGAATTTAATCTAAGACGGCACTATGACACAAAACATCAGGGTAACCTGAAAGACCTGAATGCAATGCAGAAGATACAGAAAGCAGAAGAATTAAATAAGAATCTGACACTTCAGCGGACGTTTTACCGTGCACAATCACAAAGTGATTTCAAGTGAAGCTGCTTTTATGGGAGACACAAATGCACCAGTGCAACTTGCCCCACTTTCCCTGTTGCCAAGTAATGTTGAACCAAGTCGTCACTACGGTGTTCCCAAATCGCACTTTGCTGATAAACTGAGCGCACTGAGTTTGCACGGCGCTTTGGTGACTTTGAAGAACAAAAAGTCCGTCTACATGCGGCTCGAACCTTGTGCATGTTTGGTAGCACATATCTGTGTGAGAAGCTCTTCTCAGTGATAAAGACTAACAAAACAGCACACAGGAGTCGCCTCACTGATGAGCACCTGCAATCCATCCTGAGAATCTCCACAACACAGAACCTCACACCAAACAGAAACGAACTTGTTGCCAAAAAAAGATGCCAGGCGTCCAGCTCTAAAATGACATATGAGCAAAGACAACTGAATGATTTGATTTGTTATTGCTGAAAGGAACACATTTTATTTATATTTCCAGGTTTTGTTATGCAGCATGTTCATATTTGAATTTGTATAATTTTGACAGGATATATTTTTATGGAGAGCAAAATCTTTTGGGATATTTAAAATCTAAGTTTATTTTTTATATAAAATTACATAAGAGTAAAGAAATTTGAATGTTCTTTTAACGTTTACTTTATTTCTAACTTGTATAATTTAGACAGGATATATTTTTATGGAGAGCAAAATATTATAAGTTGTTTAAGGTTTGAGTTGATTTATTCAGGAATAATATTCCTGTCTGTTTTACCATTCCTACCAAAGATATTTCTGTCGACTAAATAAAAATTCCTTCTATTTAAAATTTAAATAGAACTTGAACAGACGATAGTTCATAATATCCACGCAGACTTGCACGTAAGAGCGGGAGTTATCCGTTTTAACAAGCAGCGTATTGCACTGATACGAAATAGCTGTGTGTGTATATATGTGTGTGTATGTGTGTATGTATATGTATATATGTAGATATATATGTATGTATATATGTGTGTGTATATATATGTGTATATGTATAGATATGTATATATATATGTTTGTGTGTGTGTGTAAATATATATGACAGCAATACTCATCACTCACAACAGTGACAAAACAATTACATTGACAATCATGTTACGTTATTTTCAAAATGTTTCCTTTTCTTTTTCATTGCTTCTTTAACACACTACTTCTCCGCTGCGAAGCACGGGTATTTTGCTAGTTATTAATATTATTAAACATTAATCTCATCACCACAAGCAATAGAAATATTTATATACATGTTATGGATATGTCTACAAAATATTACACCTACTTGTTATCTAGTAATTATATAATCCATATTAATGTTCGGGTCTGTTTTATCACTCAGCATCAACAAAATGTTTATCATGTAATGATCAGAATGCAGATTTCTGCAAAAAAATAAATAAATATAAATAAACTTGAAAATTAAAAAATAGTATAATATCTAAAAATATAATAATAATAATTTCTAAATCAAATGCGCCTGTCTGTGCAAGAATGTATTTAAACATTGAAAATAATTTATATTTATGCATGTCTAAGTCTGATGTTTATTTTGTTGAACACAGACATCCCAATTCAATTAGAATGTCTGGGAGTCTGCTGGAAATGAGTATTTCTGCTGTGATTCCTACAAATGATTCATAAGAACTTAAAAATCTTTTTCTCCTTCCATTTTTTTTGGTAACATCCCTTGTCCAAAAAAACATAAATGAATTACTTGATCATGTAGCGGAAACATGTTTTGAGTGGACTTCTGCTTTGGTCAGAAAGTTTTCTTGTATGACCTCCACTAACCCCAAAATCAATTTAATGATGTACTTAATTATACTAGCCGAAGCCCGCCGTAGCATACGGCAGTGTAAGAATAGGGATGGAAAACAGTGAAAAAGGAATTTAGAAATCAAGAAGAAATAAATACTTCTTGAAAGACGCAGTTGTGAATAGGTGTTTTGTTGGTGACGACAGATAATGAGTGGAAAGATCTAACACTACAAAAACCACGTACAATTGACTGTGGCTGAAGACTGGTTGTTAGAATTATTGTGAAGTGTAAACAGCATTTGGGTATGAGGAAGGCTGCGCTTCTGAAATTCGATTACATAAATATAATGAATAACAACCTTAAAAAGATGTTGTTGTAGAATGTCTCTGAGTAATTCCTGCAGCTTAATCCAAAAGACTCGTACTACAATATCAGGTCTGTGCTCCGGTCTTTGTGTATCTGACAGTGCATGTAGAATTTGCGGCCAAGCAGGATTACATGTGAAACTGATAAATAAATGAGGCTGTCCGAATTTACGTACTATGGCCATGGCATCCTGATAGTTTTGTTGCATGTATCTTGGACTTCCTAGAAATGTGGATGGTAATATGATCATTTTGTCTATATGTACATTGTTATTTTCAGTGTTTGCTTGCAGTGCGTCTGACAGTTCTTTGCATTGTTCCACAAGCAAATCTTGTTGATCTAATCTGAGATAGTTGAGACGTGCACCCTCTGTTCTCTGTTTTAACATATGCATCTACAACATACTGTTGGAATAGTTCGCTGCTGGAGTGCAAAATACTAAATGTATTCCTCATTGCTAATCTGTATGCGTAAAATTGGTATTGAGTAAGCCTTCTTCGCTTGCTGGTTCTTTTATCGGGAACATGTTGTAAATCTTTGTGCCAGCCAATGTCTCCCTAAGGGAATGAAAGTGGGTAAACCATAGGATCGCAATTCATTTGAATTGAGCGTGGAAATCTGTTTGCAGGAGTTGCCTATGGGACAGATGCAAATGTCCCTTTCAGCAGGCTGTTCGCCATCTTCTCCGACGAAAATCACTGCAACATTGGTGTGACATCTCGGAGCATTGTATCATCGTAAATCATGCATGTGTTTGTATGATTTAGCAAAGGGTTGTGGACGCGGAAGGAGGATTAGAGATGGCGGGTGGGGCTCTGTCGTGCGTTCCCCATGACGCGAGAGGAGGGTTAGAGTGGGCGGGCAGGGCTCTGTCATGCACACCCCATGGTCAGGCAACTTGGTCAATTATATATATAGAAAAGCAGCCGGAATCGAAAAGAACAATGAAAAGTCAACGCGGTGCAGAGGTTTATATGATCTGTAGCAGAGATGAAAGCGACTGAGGCTGTGTTTGGTGAGGTGTTGCGTGCGGGCACATGAGCAGGCAGTACGCAAGCCTCGAGAGCGAGGGTGGACGCAGAGGGAGGATCAGAGTTGGCGGGCGGGGCTCTGTTGTGTTTATCCCATGACGCGGGAGGAGGTTAGAGTTGGAGGGCGTGGCTCTGTCATGCATATCCCATGGTTGGGTGACTTAGTGAATTATATATATATATAGGTGTCATTTTTTTTTGTTACAATTAGCTTATAAATTTAAATTATTTCAATAGAGTGTAAAACAAATATCAGTCAAAAACGCTTAAAAAACAATAATAAAATGCTTTATTATACTAATAAGTCATTTAAAGTATATTTAGCCAAATGAAAAAAGGTATAAACACCACTGGTTGGCTGGGATATGTAAAGTATAACCATACTTTTTACCAATTAGATTAAAACATAGCACATTTTTGAACTTCACTCTGCCCTTTGAGTGCTCTTGATGTTGCTGCTGTTGTGGCTTTTAGCCTGTGTACAAGGGCATATACTTAAATATTAATTACCTATGTTTCAATGGCAGAAATGTGACAGAGGAACTGCAATCGATTCTATTTTTAGAACTATATTAAAGAAACATTATATATTTTCCTCGGTCTTTACTTCTGTCCAACCTACATTTATGTAATTACACTTTTTTATGCTTTTTATCCCATGAATAATAGTATATATTGCAATATACATTTGATGTAACCTGGTGTGCAAATAAAAGCATAGCATTTGTGAACAATTGGGATGATTTTTGGGAAAGGCCTGGATTTTTCAGAAGAGATGGTCTTCATCCTAACTGGAGGAGATCTTATGTATTATCGCAAAATATGGCAGCAAAACTGCCTGGTTGACTGATTAGAGCACCATCCAGGCCGCAGTCATGTGATCTTAAATCACAGGCTGTTCTTTATCCCACCTGTTATTTTCCTGAAGATGTTACCCATAATCCCTGTTGTGGGGCATCCAGTAAATTTAGTCTTGATACAAACCATAAATTAATTGATAACCAAAAAATAAGGTGTATAATTAGACCAAGGGATAAAACCAGACACTCCACCAGGGGCATCTGTAATAGAAATTTAATTCAAATTAAAACAAAAAATATATCAGCAGTTCAGAAAGAACCATGCAGTTTTAAATGCTGTTTATTGAACATTTGCTCTCTTGGCACTAAAGCTGTTTTGGTAAATGATATATATTAAGTACAAAATCTGATCTGTGTCTTCTTACTGAAACCTGGCTTAGTAAATGTGACACTGTTCCCCTAGCTGAGGCGTCACCAGATGGATACTCATTCCTTCATAAGTCTAGAGATTCTGGTCGAGGAGGAGGCCTTGGAATAATTCATTGTAACAAAATGCAAATCACTCCTAAAAATTTAGGCAACTTTACATCCTTTGAGGCATTCATTTTAAATATTAAAACAGATTCCAACACAATTATAGTGCTAGTCTACAGACCACCAGGGCCATATTCATTGTTCATGACTGAATTTAGCAACCTTCTGTCTGATTTGGCTATAAATTATGATCACGTAGTTCTGATGGGGATTTTAATGTACACATTGATGTGGAAACTGACACTTTTAGCAAATGTTTTACTTATTTGTTAAATTCAGTAGGATTTTGTCAGATTGTCAAAGGTCCAACTCATAATCATAACCATACATTAGATTTAATTATAACTTACAAAGTTGAAATTCAAAATTTAAATATTACTCCATTAAATGTAGTTATTTCCGATCACTTCTTAATTACATTTGATTTAGTTCTGCCCATGCCAGCACTCACAGATTAAAACAAAGACATCTAAGATTGTAATTCTGCTTCAAAATTTATAGATACCTTGAGTAAGTCGAGTGTAATTGTGGAAAACCATTTAGATCAGTTAACATCAAATGTAAACGTGGAAAACAATTTAGATCAGCTAATATCACATTATAATGTGACCTTGAGAGATGCTCTGGACACAGTGGCTCCCCTAAAACAAAAGTGATCAAAGCACATAGAAACTCTCCCTGGTTTAATGAAAATACTGAGCTCTTAAATTAGAGTGTCGAAAACTGGAGCGCAGATGGAGAACAACAAAGCTACATGTCTTTCAAATTGCATGGACAGAGAGTGTAATAAATATAAAAGCCCTCTTTAAAGCTCGCTCAGAATACTATTCTACATTAATAGATAGCAATAATAAAAATCCTAGGGTACTTTTAGAGCAGTGGCTAAATTAACAAATGGGAATTCAGATCAACAGTGCAAAATACCAACAGATATTAGCAGTACAGACTTTATGAACTTCTTCAATGAGAAAATTAAAAATATAAGATCCCAGATCTCAGCATCACAGTACAAACCAAATACTAGCTTAGCAGACCCTGCACACATTGCATTCAGCACTTTAATAATTTTAATCCTGTAACTCACCAGGAAGTCTTAACTTTAATTACTAAAATGAAGCCCACTACTTGTTCCCTAGATCCAGTGCCAACAAAACTAGTAAAAGTGCAATGGATGTTCTTGCAGCCTATTCTAACCATTATCAATAGTTCATTACTGCATGGCACGTACCTGATGCACTAAAAGTGTCAGTCATTAAACCTTTACTTAAAAAGTCAGACCTAGACCCACACATACTAAATAACTATAGGCCTATTTCAAATTTACCATTTCTCTCTAAAATACTAGAAAATGTAGTCGCCAGTCAGCTTCAGTCACACCTTACGCATTACAATTTATTTGAGAAATTCCAGTCTGGCTTTCGCACTGGTCATAGTACAGAAACGCACTAACACGGGTTGTAAATGACATTCTGATATCCTCTGATGAAGGAAATTCCACTGTAATTATGTTGTTGGACTTAAGTGCAGCATTTGACACCATTGACCATTCTATTTTACTGCACAGGCTAGAAAACGATGTTGGGCTTACAGGCCCGTGCTCGCTTGGTTCAGTTCTTATTTATCAAATCGATTCCAGTATGTACAGAAATGTGCAGACAGTACTCCATCATTATACACAGAAGTTCAATATGGTGTCCCGCAGGGCTCAGTACTGGGACCTTTACTGTTTTCACTTTACATGCTTCCACTGGGATCTCTCATTAGGAAACATAATGTTAATTTTCACTCGTATGCAGATGACACCCAGTTATACCTTTCATTTAAATCAAATGAAGTTTCTCCGATGTTGTCTTTAATTAGTTGTGTTAGTGAATTAAAGGAATGGATGAATGAGAACTACTTGTCTTTAAATACAGATAAAACAGAGATGTTAATTGTTGGAGGGAATGACGCTGATCACAGCAATATTTTGTCGTCATTTAACTCAGTTGGAATCCCAATTAATTTTACTGAATCAGCCCGCAATCTAGGAGTTATCTTTGACTCTAGCATGTCATTTAAAGCATATTACAAAGTCGTCCAAAACATGTTTTTCCATCTTAAAAATGTTAGGAAATTAAGGCGCTTTCTAAATAAACAGGATTGTGAGAAATTAATTCATGCATTTATCTCTAGTAGGATTGACTACTGCAATGCGGTGTTCACTGGCTGTTCAAACTGTTCTCTATACAGCCTCCAGTTAATCCAAAATGCGCTGCAAGAATTATTACAAGAACAAGAAAATATGAACACATAACCCAGTTCTTAAATCTTTACACTGGCTCCCAGTTAAGTTTAGGGCAGATTTCAAAATCCTCCTTTTAACATATAAAGCATTAAATGGCCAAGGTCCGCTTACTTGTCTGAACTTATCATGACTTACAAACCTGAGCACATTAAGATCTCAAGATGCCGGTCTGCTTAGGATTCCAAGGATTAATAAAATAACAGTGGGAGGTCGAGCTTTTAGTTACAGGGCCCCTAAACTGTGGAATGGTCTTCCTGCTTCCATAAGAGATGCCCCTTCAGTCTCAGCCTTTAAATCCCGGCTGAAGACTCACTACTTCAGTTTAGCATATCCTGACTAGAGCTGCTGATTAACTGTACATAATGCATCTCTGTTGTTAGTCATTAGCACTAAAACATAAGTAACATGATAATTATATTTGAATACTAACCCTCACCTATTCTGTTTCTTTTCTCGGTACCCAAATGTGGCAATTGGTGCCACGGCCCACCTGCCAAGTTGTTTGCCTGCCTATGGTAAAGTCATCCCTGATGGAGGATCACAGGAATCATGGGAAAGAGGGTCCTTTCATCGAGCAACGTTTCAGCGTGGCATGGCCAAATGGGGAGGCAGCTAGATGGATGAGGTCTCCAGGACTCTAAAAATATCCAAACCTAATTATGTCATATCATCTGCTGTTAAACAATACTTCTAAACTTTTTATTATTATGCTGTATTAAGGAATTGTTCTGTTCTGTGTATTGTATTGTATTGACCCCCTACTTTTGACACCCACTGCACGCCCAACCTACCTGTAAAGGGGTCTCTCTTTGAACTGCCTTTCCCGAGGTTTCTTCCATTTTTCCGTACAAGGTTTTTATTGGGAGTTTTTCCTTGTCTTCTCAGAGAGTCAAGGCTGGGGGGCAGTCAAAAGGCAGGGCCTGTTAAAGCCCATTGCGGCACTTCCTGTGTGATTTTGGGCTATACAAAAATAAACTGTATTGTATTGTATTGTATGTTGTATTTTTTTGGAAATATGGTTACAAAAATGTAAAAAATCACTAAAATGATAGTTCTGAAGTTTTGAAATTGTAACTAATGTTGTCTCTCTGAGTACATACAAATGAAGTTCATGTGAGTGTGAAGGTAAATTGGTTTGAGTGGGCCAACTCATGTAACCTTTCAATATTTGAACATCTGCCTGACAAGAAAGGATAAATGTTGCTGATTTTCTATTCTGCTTAATGAGGAATTTAGAAATATTTTATATTTTTAGTTATAAGTAAATTTATAATTTATTTATTTATTTTTTAGACTAGCCCACAGCTGGCATTAAAAACCACTGGACAACAAGGGAATTCTTTCAAATGTAAATTTCACATTAAACATTAACCTTACTTTTGAGATGAAATGCTCAGCAAAGAAAAAAGGAAGCTATCTTCTTTGAGAACATTTTGAAGATGAAAAGAATATACGAACATTCTTGCAGCATTAAGTTGAAATAATAACAAAATATTTTTTGAGAAGAAAAATGTGATGTAAAATCATTTCCTCCTATACTGATATTATCAGTTTTTTACAGTTAAAATTCTCAGCATCAGGAAATAAAAAATGTGTGTATGTTGTCAAAAAAGCTAAAATAAATATTTTGGTTAGGTGACAAAGCTGACAACGTTGTGAAAATGATGGTGAGAGTGGGCCTGAGGGTAAACCTTTTTTTGTGAATAGTAGAAAAATTGAAGTGGTGGCCTGAATTGAATAACCTGAATGAGTTTAGCCCTAATCATTCATACTACATGTATAGGGTTTCCAAGAAACTTAATTTGAGGAACTGTGGGTCGAACAGTAATATGTGGAATATAATTTAGGCAAAAACTGTCATATGGAAAAAATATGGTGTGTAAACTGTTTGAGTAATAATAAATGTAATGTATGCATGAAGCTGAATCAAATGAAACTGAAGTGTACATACTACGTGATAAAAGTGAAAATTAGGTAAATGCAATGGTTGCAGATTTGCATTACTTCGGTCATTAAAAAATACTTCATATCACATGGCAAAGAATAATTTGAGAAAGTTGTGGTTGTGTGATAACAAAAGAGTAATCTTTCAGTATTTTAGTAGTAAAAGAATAGTCAAAAAGGGGGTGAAGTGCATCAGGAAGAGTAAAAGGGAATTAAACACATGCAATGAAACAGAAGATGTTTTAAATGGATATTTTTCTGAGGTCCTCACATGTGAGGAAGTAGATAACCTTACAGATTTAAAGGGGACCACTAAGGAGGTGCTATGTGATTTGGAAATTGTACAGGGAGAAGTACTGCTTAGATTAATTTGGCTGAAATCAAACAAATCACTAGGGGCTCATGTATAAATGGTGCGTATGCACAAAAATGTTGCGCACACCCGTTTACACTCTCACACCATGATGTGTAAAAACTAAACTTGGCGTAAAGCCAAGCACATTCTCATGGAAGAACAATCCATTGTGTATGCATGACTCTGCTCGGTTTTAGAAATTAGCAGCACCTAGCATCAAAGCAGTGCTACTGTTCCAGTGTGGTTTCCCTTTCTTTTTTAAATTCACATCCATGACATAGGCTTTATCAAATACACTGAAATTAACTGTATATTATTTATAAATTTAAGGCACCCGATTGTAATCAAGCTGTAATAATAATACTGGTGCACAGAATGGCCAAGCTATTCCAAAGGCCACAGCTGCTTTAGCGTTGTTACTCTCAGTGCACCACTCAGAGTATTTTAGCCCATTTAATTTGAGTGTGGAATCACAGCTCTACAGCAGCTGATCGGAAAGCTCGGGATATAGCTTCCAGCCCTGGAGGACATTTATAGCACACACAGCTTAAGGAAAGCCACCAGCATCTGCATGGATTCCACTCAGCCATGCACACAGTCTATTTGAAGTTCTCCCACTAGGCAAACGCTTCAGAACCTTTCCTGCACAGGCTTTGAGGTTCAGAAATAGCTTCATCCCAAGAGTTATAATCACACTCAATTAGTCCATCAAGTTCTCCTGGTAGAACTGTTTGTACTTGTACTGTATATACTCATGTATAAGTCGGGTCTTGAAACCCAAAAAATCGATCATAAAATCAGACTCTGACTTCTGCCCGTTCAAAAATGCTACACTTAATCTCACATCAGTTTCTCAGGCACATCGAATTTAACAATTTCTGTCACTACTTCAATGACGTTTAATTTAAAACCAGCTTCATATTATTTTCTGATCGAATGCTCTATCATAGATAAGGGATGCTCTTACGATAAAGGTGTATAAAGCTGTGAGATATGAAAAACACAAATCAGTGCAAACATTGCTTTGGAATAATTCAGGTATTACCATGTAGTCTTGTAGGCACGAAAAAAAAGAAAACAGCCATGTGCTCCATGGTTACTCTCTCAAGTGGGCGTTAGCATATCATAATCCCTTGTACCAACAGCGTATGTTTTCTGCATTCGACTTATTTGACTACCAGAAATTATACTGTAAAATCCCGTCCTGACTTATTCATGGGAGAACTTATCCGCGCGTCTATACAGTAATTACATATACATCATTATAAACTTGCACTACAGCTGTAATATGGCATTACCTGAGCCACTTTATGAACCATTTGCACTATATTATATACTAGCAAAATACCCGCGCTTCATAGCGGAGAAGTAGTGTGTTAAAGAAGTAAAGAAAAAGAAAAGGAAACATTTTGAAAATAACGTAACATGATTGTCAAAGTAATTGTTTTGTGTATTTGGCCGCAGCATCACGAAGTTGTTTTCATCTAGCCACGACGTCTGACACACCTCCTTTTTAGTGTTTTCTCACAGCTTGGATTGCTGCTGTTATAATCGGTTTGAGTCTACATATATATATATATATATATATATATATATATATATATATATATATATATATATATATATATATATATAGTGGAACCTCTAGATACAAGTTTAATTGTTCCAGCACTGAGCTTGTATAGCTAATTTCTTGTATCTAGAACAAAACTTCCCCATTGAAAATAATGGAAATCCGCACACCCAAAAATATCAACATAAAAATCAATTTTCCTAACAAATAACACTGACAAATAAATGTGGATACACTTTTTCTGCTGAGCGTCATGTGATCATAACTGAGCTGATGGGTCTTCTCTCTCGTGCCTCCCTCTCCTTATCTCTCTTGCTCGCTCGCTCGCGTGCTCTCTCTCTCTCTCCTTATCTCCCTTGCTCGCTCGCTCGCTCTCTCTCTCTCTCCTCTTGAGGGTAGAGAAAAGCCAAGCAAAATGACACCTTTTATTGGCTAACTAAAAAGATTACAATATGCAAGCTTTCGAGGCAACTCAGGCCCCTTCTTCAGGCAAGATGTAATCAAAGCTTGCATATTGTAATCTTTTTAGTTAGCCAATAAAAGGTGTCATTTTGCTTGGCTTTTCTGTACATTCATAATGGCTAACACGGTACAACACCCTAGTACTCCATACGGCGAACTGCTACAGCGAAACAATGAAATCACAAGCGCACAAACGCGTAGATCCTCACGCTACGGGAGAACAAGGAACACTGAGTGAGCTGACGGGCTGGCAGCATCAGCTGTGGTTAATCCCCGAGTCGAGGCGGATTGGGAAACGCGTCACGCATAACTACAGCCTGGCTCGTGGCTCGTTACGCGAGCCAATGCTCGTATTTAGATCCGAATTTTTCGTTCATGCTTTCCTCTTATCTTGAATTTCTCGTATACAGAGGTGATCGTATCTAGAGGTTCCACTTTATATATATATATATATATATATATATATACATACATATATACATATACTATATACACATACATATCTTCATATATATATATATATACATATATACATATCTACATATATACACATATATATACACATACCTATCTACATCATATATACACACACATACATACATACATACATACATACACACACACAAATTATATATATGTGTGTGTGTGTGTATGTATGCATGTATGTGTGTGCATATATACTGTATATACAGTAATCCCTCCTCGATCGCGGGGGTTGCGTTCCAGAACCCACCACGATAGATGAAAATCCGCGAAGTAGAAACCATATGTTTGTATAGTTATTTTTATATATTTTAAGCCCTTATAAACTCTCCCACACTGTTAACATTATTAGAGCCCTCTAGACATGAAATAACACCCTTTAGTCAAAAGTTTAAAATGTGCTCCATGACAAGACAGAGATGACAGTTCTTTCTCACAATTAAAATAATGCAAATATATTTTTTCTTCAAAGGAGTGTCTGCATCAGGAGCAGAGAATTTAAGAGAGAGAGCGAGCGCTCGCAAAGAAAAGCAAACAATCAAAAAATCAATACGTGTGCATTTAAGATTGCCGAAGCAAAATAAAGCGGCATTTTTCAGAGGAGCGTCAGTATCTTCTAAGCAAACAGCCTCTGTGCAAACAACCCCTCTCTCTGCTCACATCTCCTCTGTCAGGTGCAGAGAACGTCAGAGTGAGAGAGCAAGATTAAAGCAAACAATCAAAATCAATACGTGTGCTTTTGTGCTTTTAAATATGCCGAGCACCGCAATAAAGCTGCATTTTTTAGAGGAGCATCAGTATCTTTTAAGCAAACAGCCTCTGTGCAAACAGCACCTCTGCTCACACCCCCTCCGTCAGGCGCAGAGAATGTCAGAGAGGGTGAGAGAGAGGCAGAGACAAGCAAACAATCAAGCACCGCGCGGGAAGCATATCATATAGCATTGAGGAGTTTTAGTTAATATGTAATACATGCTCTGATTGGGTAGCTTCTAAGCCATCCACCAATAGCGTCCCTTGTATGAAATCAACTGGGCAAACAAACTGAGGAAGCATGTACCATAAATGAAAAGATGCATTGTCCGCAGAAATCCGCAAACCAACGAAAAATCCGTGATATATATTTAGATATGCTTACATTTAAAATCCGCGATAGAGTGAAGCCGAAAGTCGGCCGATATAGCGAGGATTACTGTATATATATATATATATATATATATATATATATATATATATATATATATATACACATACATACATACATACATACACACAGGTACTGTATATATATATGTGTATATATATATGTATGTGTCTATATGTGTGTGTATAGCTTTGGTCACTGAGTGCAAGGGAAAAATAATAAAATGTAGTCTATAAGTTATTAAACAGTAAAACATTAACGTTTTAAGAAGTAAAGCTACATTTAGCATTACTGGTGTGGTTTTGGGTAAACTACATTATAAAGACGGTGTAACACAACAAGTAAGTAGTACTAACAGCAGCTAAAATGTATATTTTGAAAGGCGCTACACGATGGCGTGGTATAGAAATTACATTTTCTATGTGAACGTCCAAATTTCTGCCTGTGGTAATGTGCTTTATCCGAGATTTACCAGCAATTAAAAGAAAATCATTTTTGTGTCCTCTGCAGTGTTAAGAGAGAAAGGGTTTGGTTGGGGATAAAAGGAAAAAAGGTGTAAAGAAAGGAAACTTGCCATTTTATTTAATATAGTGTAGAGAGAGGTCTTCGCTGACGATATGAACATCGCGGTGGGTCTCATGTAGACTGGAGAGACATGTGCCTTACCGGCATTACCAGCAATTAAAATAAAATAATTTTTGTGTCCTCTGCAGTGTTAAGAGAGAAAGGCTTTGGTTGGGGATAAAAGGAAAAAAGGTGTAAAGAAAGGAAACTTGCCTTTTTCTTTAATATAGTGTAGAGAGAGGTCTTCGCTGATGATATGAGCGTCGCGGTGGGTTTTGTGTAGACTGGAGAGACGGCCCTGCCATTAACTGTCCGGGATGGCACTGTCGGTCCTCCACTCCTGTGCGTGTCTTCATAATCCGACCTGACGACCTCATAATCGTATACATGTAAAAGAAAGTGCGAAGCGCCTTAATATTAGTTTGCTGCGGTCTAGAAATGGGATCTTGTGTTTACAGTTGTCTGGGCTATAGCTCATGGGAAGGGGGGAAAAAATTAACAGTGTTTATTTACACTTAAGGCAAAAGCGCAGTCAGCGTCTCAAAGGCCGGCACAGCTATGCACACGCGCGCGCAGGCTGCCCGACTTTTGTAGTATTTTTGCAGTGCAGGAAACGCCACTTTTTGCAGACCCATTCACGTGAGCAAAACTCTCCGCGCTCTTTAGAGGTCTTGCTTTCTCTGCGTACTGCGTTCATAGTCAGTTCACGTGAGCCGCTCGGAGTACATGCATCGAAGCTTCTGAGCTGTGCCTGTGCTATCTCGTGCGATCTCGCGTTGTCCAGAACGTTATTTAATGTTAGCTAAGACCCAGCACTTAAACGTTTCTCACTACAGCAATTTTAACTCCGTTACAAAGTGATCCAAAGTCTCGTTTACACCTCGTGTCTTCTCATTAAAGTTGTATCTCGCGAATAAAGTATTCAGCGTTTTTCTTCAGGGCTCTTTTGGGGCTCTTCCTTCTTTCTACGTACTGCGGTCATAGTCAGTTCACGTGATTACGTGGGAGGCGTGATGATGTCACATGCAGCTCCGCCACCCACGGCCATCGGGCTAACGTCAATTACTGTATATGGAGAAAAATAGGTTCCAGTTATGACCATTACGCATAGAATTTCGAAATGAAACCTGCCCAACTTTTGTAAGTAAGCTGTAAGGAATGAGCCTGCCAAATTTCAGCCTTCTACCTACACGGAAAGTTGGAGAATTAGTGATGAGTGAGTGAGTCAGTGAGTGAGTCAGTGAGGGCTTTGCCTTTTATTAGTATACACTCACCTAAAGGATTATTAGGAACACCATACTAATACGGTGTTTGACCCCCTTTCGCCTTCAGAACTGCCTTAATTCTACGTGGCATTGATTCAACAAGGTGCTGAAAGTATTCTTTAGAAATGTTGGCCCGTATTAATAGGATAGCATCTTGCAGTTGATGGAAATTTGTGGGATGCACATCCAGGGCACGAAGCTTCCGTTCCACCACATCCCAAAGATGCTCTATTGGGTTGAGATCTGGTGACTGTGGGGGCCATTTTAGTACAGTGAACTCATTGTCATGTTCAAGAAACCAATTTGAAATGATTCGAGCTTTGTGACATGGTACATGGTGGTCATGAAGGGATGGACATGGTCAGAAACAATCCTCTGGTAGCCTGTGGCATTTAAATGATGCCCAATTGGCACTAAGGGGCCTAAAGTGTGCCAAGAAAACATCCCACACACCATTACACCACCACCACCAGCCTGCACAGTGGTAACAAGGCATGATGGATCCATGTTCTCATTCTGTTTACGCCAAATTCTGACTCTACCATTTGAATGTCTCAACAGAAATTGAGACTCATTAGACCAGGCAGCATTTTTCCAGTCTTTAACTGTCCAATTTTGGTGAGCTTGTGCAAATTGTAGCATCTTTTTCCTATTTGTAGTGGAGATGAGTGGTACCCAGTGGGGTCTTCTGCTGTTGTAGCCCATCCGTCTCAAGGTTGTGCGTGTTGTGGCTTCACAAATGCTTTGCTGCATACCTCGGTTGTAACGAGCGGTTATTTCAGTCAAAGTTGCACTTCTATCAGCTTGAATCAGTCGGCCCATTCTCCTCTGACCTCTAGCATCAACAAGGCATTTTTGCCCACAGGACTGCCGCATACTGGATGTTTTTCCCTTTTCACACCATTCTTTGTAAACCCTAGAAATGGTTGTGCGTGAAAATCCCAGTAACTGAGCAGATTGTGAAATACTCAGACCGGCCTGTCTGGCACCAACAACCATGCCACGCTCAAAATTGCTTAAATCACCTTTCTTTCCCATTCTGACATTAAGTTTGGAGTTCAGGAGATTGTTTTGACCAGGACCACACCCCTAAATGCATTGAAGCAACTGCCATGTGATTGGTTGATTAGATAATTGCATTAATGAGAAATTGAACAGGTGTTCCAAATAATCCTTTAGGTGAGTGTAGATATATGGGTATATTGAACTTATATTTCCATCCATCCATTTTCCAACCTGCTGAATCCGAATACAGGGTCACGGGGGTCTGCTGGAGCCAATCCCAGCCAACACAGGGCACAAGGCAGGAACCAATCCCGGGCAGGGTGCCAACCAACCGCAGGACACACACAAACACACCCACACACCAAGCACACACTAAAGCCAATTTAGAATCGCCAATCCACCTAACCTGCATGTCTTTAGACTGTGGGAGGAAACCGGAGTACCCGGAGGAAACCCACGCAGACACGGGGAGAACATGCAAACTCTATGCAGGGAGGACCCAGGAAGCAAACCCGGGCCTCCTAACTGCGAGGCAGCAGCAGTACCACAGTGCCGCCCTTGAACTCATATTTTCGAAATATATATTTTTTATCATTTTTTTATTGCATTATTATTATTATGATTGTTATTTTATAATTTTATAGTACTAGGGTGTTGTTTTGTAATAATTTTATAGAAAAATAAGTTTATGGAAGATTTGCATATTCTATCTCATTGAACCATGCAATGACAGTAAACAAATTTAATTCAGTTCAATAGAACAGAGCTTGTGTTTACAGATGATGATGACTGGCTTCTAAGTCAATTTAGATTTTCAAGAGCTATCCCCTTGGAGGTGTGTGCTGTTAGAATACTAGGATGTATACTTGATAGCATTTTAAAGATAAAATGCATTGCATTGTTTGTAGAGGGGTGCAAAATTGGCTCAGACATGGGAAGCAGAGGGTGATGGTGCAAGGAACCTTATCAGAAGTGGCTGACTTTAATTGGATGACAGTGTTCAGAAACAATTAAGAAAGCTAACAGAAAGTCAGTTTATGTAGTACGATGTGTGGAGTACAAGTCCAAAGAGGTTATGCTCAAGCTTTATAATGCACTGGTGAGGCCTCATCTGGAGTACTGTGTACAATTTTGGTCTCCAGGGTACAAAAAGTACATAGTAGTGCTAGGAAAAGTCCAGAGAAGAGCAACCAGGCTGATTTCAGGGCTACAGGGGATGAATTATGAGGAAAGACTGAAACATTTGAGAATTTTACTTTAACCAAAAGAAGATGAAGAGGAGACATAATTGAAGTGTTTAAAATTATGAAAGGAATTAATACAGTTGATCAAGACTGTTATTTTAAAAATAGTTCATCAAAAACATGTGGACACAGTTGGAAACTTGTTAATGGTTAATTTCGCACACACATTATGAAGTTTTTCTTTACACAGAGAACCATAGATACATATAATATACAATGGAACCTCAGTTTGAGAGTAACTTGGTTTACGAGTGTTTTGCAACATGAGCTAAATTTTTTAATAAATTTTGACTTGATAAACGAGCGATGTCTTGCAATACAAGTAGTATGGATACACTTTGTCTGCTAAGCGTCATGTGATCACAACTAAGCAGATTGTTCTTCTCTCTCTCCCTCTCGCATCTCTCTCTCTCCTTATCTCTCTCGCTCGCTGCTCGCTCTCTCTCCTTATCTTTCTCGCTCGCGCATGTGTCTCTCTCTCTCTCTCCTTATCTCACTCGCTCACGCGCATCTCTCTCTCTTCTCTTGAGGGCAATCGTCTCCTATTCTCCGTCTGAGTCTGCGTGCCACTCTCATATAGTCAACAGCCATACGAGCATATACTGTTTACTACAGCATTGTAACTGTGTGTGTGTGTGCGCACGCACGTGTGTGTTGAGAAGTGTGAGTCCCCGTCTTGTGCTACAAAACACGAAGCTGAGTCTCAGTACTTTAACAACACCAGCTTTATTCAGCTTGAAACAGCAACAGCGCGGTTATTTATTGTAGCGGGATCTTTATAATGTTCCTTGTATCACCCATCGGCGGCAGGCGATTACAGCATGTCTGCGATCTTTTTGGATACGCTCATACGGCGAACTGCTACAGCGCTGGGAGACTGCGATTGCTTTGGGACACTCTTCCACGTGTCGTTCCGTTGGGTGAAATCCCACAAGAGTTTAGAAACTCACATCAGCCATGATTCTTTTTAAAGGTAAAGAGCAGGTTAATTTGTTTTATGTATTTTTACTTTATATTTTGTATTAATTGTTTTTATATGAATAGTTTTGGGTTGTGGAACGAATCATCTGAGTTTCCATTATTTCTTATGGAGAAATTCACTTTGATATACGAGTGCTTTGGACTACGGGCACGATTCTGGAACGAATTATGCTCGCAAACCGAGGTTCCACTGTATTACCAAATAGTGTGATAGACAGTAGGACTTTAGGGACTAAAACTAGACTTGATGTTAGCTTAGAAGAATTAAATAGATAGGGCTGGCAAGCTTTGTTGGGCTGAATTGCCTGTTCTGATATAGATTGTTCTACTCTGTTTAGTTGATCAGTACCTTTTTTTAAATTGTCTGTGCCACGTGTATGATTTTGTGATGATACACTACATGGAGCATGTTAAGAGTCTCAGGAAAGAATTTCATTTGACATGGCAGCATCTATCCAATTCTTGTGGTAGTACATGTGATTGAGTACCGCGGTATCTTAAAATTTTTGAGCCTGGTTTACGGCTTTTGGTACCTATTTTTTTTCTTACTGTTAAGCAGAAATATGGTTTTTGATTAGTATCTGTCCATCCCAGCTCCTTATTGGCTTTTTTAGGGTCACCAGAACCTGCTTTCACCTTTGTTTTGTGTGCACAATCTGATGCCTCCAGCCTACCAGCAGTTGCTACTACATCTATTATTTTTCTGTGCTGCTGGCCAGTAAAGCATTACCTGCTCTGTGGTTTTAGTGTGCTACCTTAGCCTGTCAGATCAGAACTGAATTCTTTAATGTATAGAAGGCTACCTAGCAGGACACTAACAGATTAGGTACAATCTGGATTTAGACTGTGTTACTCTCAGCAGCAAGAATCTTTTTAAAATTAGGAACCCATTGGCATTTTGTAGATTTGTTACCATCTGTTACTGTATGGAGCCTGTTAAAGATTGAACTAAATAATGATTATTTCTGGAACCGTCACATGTATAAGTTTTTTGGGAAGCAAAAATGGTTCCCCTATGGCATCACTCTGAAGAACCACTATGCCACCTTTATTTTTTTAAGAGTGTAGGTGAATTCCCGAATCACACAATCCGGGAGGTTCCTCTGTGTAAAATTCTGATCTGTTTTGCTCAGTGAGACGCCTCTGAATTGTTATTTTCTCTGATCTCTTTTTTTTAAATAATACTTTTCTGGTAGAGATTTTTTGCTTAATGTGCCTCATTTATTTTTGATAAAAAATATCAAGGCACCAGCAAGCTTAATTTAAAAAAATTTAGTAATTGTTTTTTAATTCACCAGACTGGATTGTGACACCTCAAATACTACAATTATATATTCTGTTTGTTTTCATTTTCTTCTTTTTCTGTATTTCCCTTTCCACTCAAGTCCTCACCACAGTTCCAGATATAATACGGCTTTTAATAAGAAAAGAAGTTAAATATTTTAATGGAACTACTTGTGGACCACCAACATTATTTTTGGGAGCGAAGACTGTCTCAGCACTACCAGATCAGAGCATTTTAGGTGTCTTCTGGAACCACTGCAGCTTGTAGCCTACTTTCTCTCTCTTAAAAAATATCCCAAAAGTACGTATAGATTGTGAGGTGCAGTGATTTACCTTTCCTATGCAGATTTACTCTGCTGCCTTGCCATCTGCTGGTTTGGCAGCTCCACTGCTTTGCTGCCAGTCCCCTACTCATGGCACTTGTCTTATTTTCCTTGTGGCGACCGATCAGAATACAAAAGATGTTTTTTGAACTGTGCTTGTAGTGTTTTCAATAGTGAGTTATAATACTAATAATACATTTTATTGATAAAAAGTATACTCAACCCTCTTACAAATTCTTTGTTTTCCTTATCTTTGATTAGTGGAGTCCTGACAGTTTATATATTGCAGAATTTGTAAAGCATCATGGATGGGAGAATCATATATTAAATGTTAGGTGGTCAGCTCAGTTCTCACCAGGAAGATATTGTTATGTTCATATAAAAAAATTGGATAATTACTTTCATGTCAAATTTAAAAAGAACACCACTGCTTTCTATCTAGATGACCAAGATCTGTATAAAAATTCAGCCAGCAGAATGTCGTCAGACAAGTTAGTAAAAGAAAAGCACCTCAATATCAGTCAAGCTGAATTAATTTAATTCAGTTTTAAGATTGAAAACAAAGCCTGTGACAAAAAATTTTGATGAACCAGTAGCTTTTGTGCTACAAACTAGTAAACATGCTATGCTAATTGTAACTTAATAGTTAGAATAAAACCAGACAAAACAAGTTATGGAAATGTTATCACTTTATTTGAAAAGTCAAACCTTTTGTGTAAGATGTTTTTGGCTGTTATAAGTTTTTTTCCTAAATTCAGTGGGAAAGTTCAGAGCGGCATTTCACATGCACACAAAGGGGGAAACCCAGTGTGGAGTAGCTGTGAGCAAATGAACACCAAGGTGCAGGCACTAGAAACTTAATAACTAGCTCAAGGACTTATCCATCTTGGCCATATGAAACAAAAGATCAGAATTCTAAACAAAAAAAGTACAACTAATATATTGTATTATTTGGTTTATTACAGCAAGTTTGGGTTGCTCGTTGAAAGACAGTCTTTCACTATGTCTGAACTACAACAAAGAAACTGAAAGTTATCTAATGTTAACTTTCAATGATTTATTGTGTTGATCCCGTAATATATCTGGTGTCCCGGCTGGAAGGTGAAACAGAGAAATTTTCATGTGGGCAGAAAATGCTACATTAATTTTGCATCCCTGGGGGAGGATAATCATTTCTTCTTCTCACACCATACATATTTCAAACACTGTGTTTGTTTCATTTATTGCAGTTTGAGGGTGTTACCATAATAATGAAACATTCCGAGACTCCAGTGTCTTTATTTATTTTTCTTCAAATACTGTCAATGATAATTTCCACCTCGGCACCTTATTAATCAGTTCAAGGTCATGTAATGGATGGCCGGGGACTTTGCCCCACCGGGAGGCCTGGAGAAGCAGGGGACCAGGAGAGGGGCAATTCCAGCCTTCTCCCAGACATTCATCCGACATAGACTGCTGTCTTTCAGATTTTCTGCACGCTGTTACAATATTTTCTCACAAACTTAGTAATGAACACTGAGTATTTTTTAAATAACAGCTACTACCTAAACAAATGAGCCTGATGGCCTGAATGGTCTCCTCTCGTTTGTTAAATTTCTTATGTTCTTATGTTTATTATGCCATGCAACACAATGCAACACCCAAGTTTGACATTGTTTTCTTTAACATAAAAATGCACAAACTGTATTGTGTGTTTGGCTTTGTGTAGATCTTATGATGGATACTTGTGGGTCTGGAGCCAACCTTCCCCCCCTTGGGGGATTTGCAGGGGTCATGCAATTATGTTAATCCTTATGATAAAATAGCCATTTTAATGTTGCATACACAGAAAGTGCATATGTCTCATGAAAAAAAATGTGCTCTGTTTGTTGGTGAAAAGTTATAGATGGTGTGACTTTTATTTGCAGTGTTTTGTATCTGTATATAATATGACATACTTAAGATACATATATCCTAACTGATAGCACAACTATTTTTTTGAATATTCGATAGTACCAGAGTAAGATTTCAGTGCTTATCCAGCACTACAGAACTACCCGGACTCAGTAATTACCATTAGATATTTGACACACCAGAGTAATGATGTTTAATGATGAAGCTTCAGGACAGACCTAGAAGTAAAAAAAGTACTTAAGTAGGAGTAACAAAGCTAAACGTGCTCAGAATGAGTTGCATTGCAAGTCTTTGGAAAAGTAAGAAAGCTAACATCTGTGGGTTTAAAGTGTCTGGCATGCTTGCCTGGGGCAAACAACAATGTGTAAGCCAGAGGTTTATTGTTGAGTAAGCTGAGCAGCGTGTGCAATATTTTTGTTTTTATTAAAAAGTGACATTTGTAAATGGTTTACCCAGTAATTTATTATTTTGGACTGCATGCTAGACAATTTCATTTCTTATTGTGTACTATATATGATTTTCTTCACAGAATGTTGCACAGTAAATTGAGTGTTGTATGTTTTCATTATTTTTGATTTAGTTATCTTTTTAAATTTTCTGTAAATAAGTGCAAATAAGATTTTCAATGCATTTATTACAAACAGCAGGCAGAACTTTGAACTCAATGAGGAGGAGAAATTGTGGATTTAGATCTTCATATAGTACACAACACAGTGATATGTTGTTACTATAAGAAGACAGTTGGATACTTAAATGTTACAAATACAAAAGACACCTGAGAATTTGTGCTTTACTTGCCAAAGATACAGTAATAGAAATTCACTATACTCAATAAGTGCATTTTGTAAAGTCACACAGCAAGAATCACTTGCTTCTTTTGTCTCAATTTACTTTGATAAACCCACAGAGCATTAGAGCTATAGCTCATTGAATATAAATTATCATAGCTAAAGAGCAATGTGAAAAATAGCAATGAAAATGTTTAATTTGCAAGCTTAGCCTCAGCATGAAATTGCATCAATATAGTTTAGTTTAATTCTAATTACAGCTTGTCTTGCTTATGCTGTATCATGGGGGATAATTTAGAGTGGTCAGATGCTTTCTAAGTATGAATGCACACCAGGAAGCTGTTTTAGGTATTTAAAAATACCTTTTTCATAATTTACAATAAAATTCTGTTTGTCGATAGCTTTTAATATTTCACTAAAGCATCTGACAAAGGCCTTACCTGTAAATTGCCTTTGCTGCACTATGATAGTATGCCAAGGAATGACCTCCTATAGTTAAATATCTGGACGAGTGATAGCACCCACTACACTGACACGTTTCCTTTGCTTGGAGTTTTTTAATAAATCCAAATTATCAAAGATTAAATTTATTAATATTTAATTCTGAAAAATCCAGAACTCCATGCTGATTTAGACTTGTTTCTTTGCAGGTTAAACATTTAGTCTATAATTTTAAATTAACTTGTGGGGTAAAATTCTGTTTTATAAACATAGTAACATTACAGTCCATGAGTGTGCATTCAAGATAATAAGGACATCTCTCATGTCCTTATCTACAGCCATACTGTGTGTCGCAGGGTCTTAAACAAAACTCTAATATTCACAAATATAATTGGTATAAATGAAGCACCAACACAAAAGAAAGTTTTGGGGATCCGCCCCATATATTGAAATCGAGTAATCTTAAGGGACTGATCTTAGGTTGAGAGGCTGAGAGTGTGAACTGAACAGTTTTATAGCTGGGAACAGGAGTCAGTTGCTGCCAGGAATAGCTCCCCACCCTATTTATGGGAGGGCATCCCACAGTTTGTGGAGATTCATTTCGAACATGCTAGAGAGTGTAGTGCTTCTTGTATTCAATTGTGCCTTTGTCTTTGCTATTGTTTTTTGTGTTTTTTTGGATTATTTGAACCTGTGCTCTGATTTCGACTACACCTTTGCATTTTGTATTGGCACTTTGCACTGGGTTGCCTTGCCTTCTCAGGCAATGTCATTTTGCTCTTAGGAGCTTTGTGCATTGCAGAGCCTTTTATTAAAATAAACCTTTTATTTTATAAAGATTTTCAAGGCCCTGTTTGGTTTCTACTTGGGGTTTTGACGGTAACCCCCACCCAACTGGGCAATTTTTTGAAGTGCTTGTGGCACTTATGTGCTTTTGGGACTTGCAAATTATGACACTATCCCAGTGAAGAAGGCTATTATTCAATAACAAGCTATTCCTTTGCCTGATACTTTTCATCATTTAGTAGAGAGTGAAGAGTGTAGAGAGTCGGCCGAGAGGAGGAACTCAAGCTAACCTTCTCTTTTTTTCCCTCCGCAGCAACAAGAAGAGACCCAGTGAGGGTAATTGACTCTGCCCCTTCTGGTTTTCCAGCTTTTAAAACCCACTGCTGCTGGAAAGAGGCAGGCAGTTTTGACTCAACTGGGCCAAAGGATGGAGCTCCGAAAAAATTAACGACCATTTGCTAGAAAGGAATGGCTTGTTTGTTTTCTATTATTGTTGCCGAGGGGCGCATAGCGGCTCTTTTTGTTTCATTTGAGGAATTATAATTAAGTGGGGAGGACTGAGTTGGGGCCCCAATACTTCTTCTGGGACCTGCAGTGCCTTATTTCAAAAACAACATACATAAATAAAGCTCAACAGGACTTTTACTGCTATTTTTTTCAAAAATATGACATTTGTAATAGCATTAAAGTTTTGGGGCACCTGTGGGCAAACCCTGTATAATTGTCTCAAAACAGAGTAGTAAAACATAGGTAAAGAGTTAAGGTGTGTCTTTTCAGAAGGAAGTCTGGATATGAAAACCAAGCATGGCATTTCTTCCAGTTATGACTGTTCCCAACAGGAAGAGGCAGGTCCAGATAGATGGAAACCGGGAGTGATGTCAGCAGAAGGGGAGAAAGAAAAGGCACTATCATAGAGTGCCAACCCCTGGAGCAGCGGAGAATTATCATTATCAGAGCCCTTAAACTGTTCCCTATCTCTGTGAGATTATACTGTTAAAGTATATGTCACATATAAAAATGATGTACATGAATATGTTCTCCCCGTGTCTGCGTAAGTTTCCTCCGGGCGCTCCGGTTTCCTCCCACAGACCAAAGACATGCAGGTTAGGTGGATTGGCGATTCTAAATTGGCCCTAGTATGTGCTTGGTGTGTGGGTGTGTTTGTGTGTGTCCTGTGGTGGGTTGGCACCCTGCCCAGGATTGGTTCCTGCCTTGTGTCCTGTGTTGGCTGGGATTGGCTCCAGCAGACCCCCGTGACCCTGTGTTTGGATTCAGCGGGTTGGAAAATAAATGGATGGATGTACATGAATAAGCCTTCTTAGATAAATATTTGACAAAAAATTTAAACTCAGTTTGATTGACACTCCCTTACATAAGTCATGAAGAATTCATGTTTTGATGCCAATAAATTATACTGTGATATTGTGCTCTATTCCTTTTTTAAATATCTTAAATGAATTAGATATACAAGTAAAAGTTTAATTAATAATAATGTATTATACTGTATATTTATGTTTCTTAACAAATCAAGTTAATATCAGCACACTTTCCCATGCGAAATGAAGAGAAATGTGAACACAATTCACAGTATTATATTAGTTGAATAGTACAATATGCAACAGGCTATGGCATAAATAAATTTATCAGAGACATGCCTGTTTATCTTAATGCAAAAGTAATACATTTTTACCAAATTCTAAACAAGTTGTGGATTGTTCCCTTCAGAAAAATATTATTTCCAATTTTCCAACTTAGTTATGGAGGATGGAGTAGTTTTGTTTCAATTGACCAAGAAAAGATGAGTACTGAATACTGAGTACTAAGTAGTCTGACAAATAAGCTGTTTTTTTCCAATTTGATTAGATTGTGGGTGGCACAGTGGCGTAGTGGGTAGCACTGCTGCCTCGCAGTTGGGAGACCCGGGTTTGCTTCCTGGGTCATCCCTGCGTGGAGTTTGCATGTTCTCCTTGTGTCTGCGTGGATTTCCTCCGGGTGCTCCGGTTTCCTCCCACAGTCCAAAGACATGCAGGTTAGGTGCATTGGTGATTTTAAATTGTCCCTAGTGTGTGCTTGGTGTGTGGGTGCCCTGCGGTTGGATGGGATTGGCTCCAGCAGACCCCTGTGGCCCTGTAGTTAAGATATAGCGGGTTTGATAATGCAATGGTTGGATGGATGATTAGACTGTACAACATTCCCAAAACGTATGACTTGGCAAGGCAATTACTTAGTGACATTGGTTGCAAACAGATTTTGTACTGGATACTATTTGACTTGACTTTGACTTAAGGTAGGTGTCTCCAGTTCAAGAATATTAATTGAAGTACACCATGATTTGCACAAACTAACACAGGATCTTGTTAATAGCTGGTTTCCATTCACTATGTGAGAGTTCTGTTTTAAGATGCCATCTTTAAGGTAAATTGGTGAAGTCTCCACTAGATAATATAAGTTTAACTGTGGATAGTGATGGATATTGGATATAGTAGTAACGATTGACAAGTTTCTTTTAATATAGTTTTCATCTTTCACACAGTAAAAGTAATGTGCTATCAGGTATTTGTGCTGTGATTGATTTGAAGAATGTAAACCTATTGTCACTACAGAGGTCTTTACATGTCCAAATTACATTAATTAAACGCTACGTATGTTAAAGATGGCTGGAATAAACCTTTATCATGCTGAGGAGCAGCAGACAATAGCACCTTTGGTTTAAAATGTCCTCCACAACGACACCATATTTTGACCTAAGTTTAAACAACTGGATTGGATAAAATAGTGATAATTTGTAAAAGCAGAACACAAGGGTACTACTATGTTTTGCCAGGCTTCCTTCCCTGTCTTATCTTTAAATTTCTTCTTTCTGTCTTTATTGTTAATTAGTTTCAATCATTTCTGTTAACATTGTTCTATTTATTATTTATTTATTGATATATTTATTGATAATTTCACTCTACTTATTTATTTTTGTGCAGTTCCTTGTTACTACAAAGGGATTGCATTTCTAGGCCTCCCAGGTAAGGCATATGCAAGGGTGCCAAGCCAAAGATAAAGAAGGAACAATGTGGATTATTTCCTGACTGTGGAACAGAAGAGCAGCTCCTGCCTGGCACAGTTGCTGGGGTGTGAATGAGAGTATGTTAGCCTAGTCTACTTGTGTTTTGTAGATTTAGATGACTGGGTCCCTCGGTGGAAGGTGCCTAAGGGATAACAGCTATGGTATTCATTTCCCTTTATGAATGCAGTGAAAGTTATGTTTGAATACTTGGCATTAAGTTGAATTCACTTATGGTGGATATCAGGTTCCATTAATGCTGTGTTTTGTTATTGCTTCTGCCTGTTTTCTTCATGGATAGGATATCAAGCTACAGCTGATCCATTTCTCTCCCACATTCATTGGTCAAGAGTCCAGTCTTCAATTCAAAAACTAAGCCCGATTAGGTTTTAGTTTTCTTTTTATGTTTATGATGTGTACTGATTATTCTGAAAGTATGTATTTAACAACATGAGTGACTTGAGATATCTTTTTCTTTTTTCACATCATTTGCCATTGTACAGCATTAGTCATTATTGGCTTTTGTTATATCATACTTTTTTTTTCTCTCCATCTGGAAACAGATTTAATTTTTTACAGGCATCACTACAAAGTACATAGGGAAATTAACATATAAAAATATAATTTAGATGGAGCATTCGTTTCAGTGTCCCTTGCAACAAATCAATAATGAACATTTGTTGTAGCAATTAGCATTTTTGGAGTGCAGTAGTTCCACAATTAAAAGCAAGCAGCTCTTAACATTTTATAGAAATATTTCTTAGAGTGACTGTACTAGCTTGCATTTGCAAATAAAGGTTCTCAAGAGTGTGGTGTTAACGACTCTACTGAAGTTATCTTGCTTTTTATGGGTATTTGTTATGTAACTTGGAATTTTCTTATGTCTCTGTCTCTTTTGGATTTCTATTTCAATAGCACTTTCAGGATGTCCACATGAATTGAATTGTACAGAAAAAGCACGTGCAGATATATTACACATATGACATCTGGAAAACTAAAAGGTTTGTAATGACTTCCCTACCAAATTCCTTAGCTCATTTTTAGACTACTCTTTAGACTCTTTACTCTTTTTAGACAAAACTACTGCCATCGTTACAACCATTTTATACAATTGTAGGTAGTTGCGAAACTGTGAATACCTGGAGTGTGCCTGTGCGACCTCAGTCATAATGCCTGTAGATTTTACTGTTAGTTTGTAAAGCCCTTTTGCACTCCCATCAGTAATCTTGGTAATCATGTAATTCTCCATTTATTTCTCACTTTTCATTTCTTTCCAGCCACCATCTTGTATAGGACAGAACAAGGTGAAAAGGTTTGCAGAACCTTTTGCCCGGGTAGTTTTCAGTCTAGCTGATAGATTTAATTGCTTAAGCACTTCTCCCTCTCTCTCTCTGTTTGTGGGTCTTCCATCAGAGAGTCATACATGGTTCAGTCTCCCATAAGAGGTAGTAGGGGCCTCTCTGATGTACTCTCAAACTTTTTCAGCTGGCCACTCTTGGCCTGGAGAGGCAGTCATTCTATTCTAAGTTCCTCGTGCTTTATAAATTAGAGAATAGCTTCTTTCAAAGACTTTACTTAGAGTACACCAGTGCTTAATTTGAGCCAGAGCTGACTGGAGATCTACTTCTTACCTCTGATTTGGAGCTTTTTGCATTTCTAGGAACTCTGAATGTGCTCTGGAACCTCAAAATTTGTGTTTGAAACATGCAGACTTTGCTTAAAATTTATAAAAGTAGCCTAGTTAACATTACACCTATCTGTTTTTTGATAACCTGATCTAAAAAGAAAAAAGTGCAAAAAAAAAAAACTGGAAGCCACACAAACTGAAATAAATCATCAGGTTAGTGTAGTAAAAAAAAAAAAGTTGCTTCAAGTGCAGATGCTGATATGGGACTTTCTGAGATAAAAAGAGCAAGAGTGAGTAAATGTGCGTGGAGACGCATCAGACAAGGTGAGAGTGAAGTTCCCCATATGAGTGTGCTGCCCAGAGTGTGAACAGTGGAATAATTTAAGATGACAAGGTATCCCAGTAAAATATGAATTTATGCATATGAGTATACAGTACTGACTTCTTTTTTTAGGTTGATGACAACACTAGCAGCACTGTGCTCAGGTGCCCAAATTGCCATTATTGCTGTGTTCTGGGCAGTCAATAGAAGCTTCGGCCCCACATCATATATACATTAAGCACTGATGCACATCATA
Organism: Polypterus senegalus; assembly: GCF_016835505.1. Lineage (NCBI taxonomy): Eukaryota > Metazoa > Chordata > Cladistia > Polypteriformes > Polypteridae > Polypterus > Polypterus senegalus. The sequence goes on along the minus strand of NC_053164.1, from coordinate 131,331,384 downwards.
AAAGCTCAAAATCTTGCTTTTTCACTCAGACTATTTGCTATATTCCATTTTAAGTTCTGACCAAATATGCAGTAAAGCAGACAATGAGACATGGATAAATACTTTTTTAACAGAACTATTATTACAACAGACAGAGCTGGTGAAAAACTATTGAGATACATATTTACAGCTGTGGCCAAATGTTTTGAGAATGATGCAAGTGTTGGTTTTCACAAAGTTTGCTGATTCAGTGTTTTTAGATCTTTTTGTCAGATGTTTCTTTGGTATACTAACGTATAATTATAAGCATTTCATAAGTTTCAAAGGAGAATGGTACCAAAACATCCCCCAAGAGCAACTTCACCCAACCATCCAAGGGCAATTTGGTGATGAACAATGCCTTGTCCAGCCTGATGGAGCACTGTGCCATAAGGCAAAAAGTGATAACTAATTGGCCTAGGGAACAAAACATCAAACTTGTGAGTCCTTGGCCAGGAAACTCCCCTGACCTTAATCCCATTGAGAATTTGTGGTCAATCCTCAAGAGGCAGGTGGACAAACAAAAACCCACAAATTCTAATAAACTGCAAGCATTGATTATGCAAGAATGGGCTGCCATCAGTCAGTGCCAGAAGCTGATTGACAGCATGCCAGGGTGAATTGCAGAGGTCTTGAAAAAGAAGGGCCAACACTGCAAATATTGACTCTGCAAAAACTTAATGTAATTGTCAATAAAAGCCTTTAAGGTGACAATGTTGCCAAAAATATAAAGCAAAATTTAATAAAATATTGTAAGGCTAGTGCAGAGTTTACTTTCAGGACAATGGATCCAAGTCCTGGTATTTACACATTTTCCCCTGTGACTACATGGAATTTACTCTGGTTCTTTTTTCACATCCCATATTAGGTTAACTGGTAACTCTACTGGCATGTGGGTGTATCTGCAAGTGTTCGCTATACTGAACTGGCACCCAAATTAGAGCTGCTTCCTGCTTTTTGCTCAATACTGCCAGGTTAGGTTTTGGCTATGGAATGGACAAAACTGGTATAGAAAATAGTGAATTAAAAATATATATATATATTTTACATTTCTTTTAAAACTTCTAAATTGTGTTATTAATCCTATCTTATGATAGTGCTGCTTCACAGCTTTAACGCAGATATTGTAAGTCATTATCTTTGCTTATTGTAGAGTTTGGTAATAGAGGGAAAACAACTGAAGTGTATTTGTAGAAGACAAATATTGTTTTGGAGATCACTTTTGGACAAGCAGGTTAGTAAAGCAAACCTGATAAATCATACCAACCAACAAACTGTGTCACGCATACTGCATCTTACATCTGAAAGATTAGATAATGATTAATTATTTCCATTATTCCTTTAATACCTCTTTGTGCAATTAAGGTAGAGTTATAGTTTAATTATATTCAAATAGGTATTTAATTATTATACATAGGAAACAAAAGGTAAGCAATTAGCTCTAATTAATGAATATGTGAAGTGTACTTGTAGTGTCTAAAGTGATCTAACTGTACTTGCTACAGAGAAGAACTTTGTATATATTTAAATATACTTACTGGAATAGTTAAATGAAAAGATTTAACGCCTGGTACTAGAGCAATTATAGGGTTATTATATTAACTGGGTTTTGAAAATATAGTAAGTACATAGAATGACTGCAGCAAAGAGAAGTACATTTGTATTAATTCTAATGTTATAAAAACACTGCCGTAATTGCTGTGCTTTAACTGAATTTTCCTTGTTGATGAAAAAAGCTGATTGGATTTATTCCATCGTTAAGGTTTGGGCTAAAGTTTTACATGTAGATACCCTTCCTAAAACTCTATCCAGGCTTTGGACTGGCACTAAGTTGGGCTAGTTTACCCCCCTGTTGGAAGAATTGAGAAGGGCTTTAGAAGATAGGGGATTAGAGATAAATATGAAAAAGTCAGAATAAATGAGGTTTAATAATGATCAGTATTCAGAAGTTAGCCTGCAGGGAGGGCTATTGAAAATAGTGGTTAAATTAAAATATCTAGGGTCAGTGGTAAACCAAGATGAAAAATTAGATGTAGAGCAGTGTAGATAGAACAGCTGGAAGAAGGTATCATAAATATTGTGTGATCAAAGAATGAAGGTGAATGTTTAAAGGCAATTTTTTAAAGCAGTGGTAAGACCAGCAAATGGCATATGGAACTGAGACACAGGCAGTAAATGGAACGCAGTAGAAGAAGTTAAATGTAGGAGAAATGAGAATATTCAGGTAGATGTGTGGAGTTATAAAGAAGGACAGAATAAGAAATGAGACAATCATAGCCAGTCAGTTTGCAGATTAGTGTAGCTTTTGATTGGAATCAACCATGAGCTTGTATGATAACTTTCCTCTGTTTTGGGGAAAATGTTAGCTTCTTTGTTAGCAGATGGTAAGCCAGGAGTGTGTGTGGTTAATTTTAGCAAAAAGTGAAGAGACAGTGGCTGCTGTTTATTTGAACTTTTTTCAAAAAGAGTCTTAGTTCAGTTTTTAGTGTAATTTTGGTTCAGTTGGATTTTAGTTGCCTTTCTGACACTTTGAGAAAGTGTGAAGCAGGAGCCACAGACATTGAAATAGAGCTTGCTATCTGTTGGATACTTTCTAAGGAGCTCTGTCTCCGGCATGAAACCTTTGTTTTTACTTTTCAATTAAGGATATACAATCAATAACTAAGCACCTGAAAAATCTGGGAAATGTCATCTGGGACTGAATGAAGGCCTCGGCCATAAAATTCTTTGTACTTCTCATATTTGTTTGTTTATAAACAAAATCTTAAACTCAATATCTCTGTTCGATTATTGATTACTAGGCTGTCAATTGTTATGATTGTTCATTCCTTGTCTAGCTGCAGTCCCTTAAGGCAGGGGTTCTCAAACGTTTTTAGACCAGGGACCCCTTACAAAGAGGAAAAAAATGTACCGACACCCACTATAAAGATACACCAAACAAGTCATTTATTATCATAAAATGCATCGAGCTCTTGAATGTAAAGTAATCTTTTAAGATTATTTAGACTGAGAACTGCAGTACACCATATTTTTGCATATACTTTCAGTGATATATACTTTCAATAATTTTTAATTTGATTTTGGCTTTTTATATTATATTTTTTATATTTTTAAAATGATCTTATGGTTTTTCTCAAAGATTTTTAATATATACTTGCAATGATTTTTGCATATACACCATATACTTGCAATGATCATGTACCTGGTAAATGAATGAAATGGGTGCACATGTCTCTGACTGAATTCTGTTTCTCAATTCTGGGAGTGATGGATTATATGCAGATTCTGAGTTCATCCTCCACATATAAATATACCTTGTACTTTATCTTGATAGCAGTCAGAGCTGGGAATGAGGACTCACAAAGACAAATTATATATAATTGTTACCATATTTTCCTTTTTTAGATGGCAATATAAACACTTGACCCAACAATCTATCCATTACTTCAAAAGTTTATTTTTTTCTTTTCCAAACTAGCTAACTAGCTTCAGTGCAACTGTGCAAAATAGAGTAATGAATGGTTGATGCTCATGGGATTGACAGTATATACCAAATGAGTTATGTGAGAATTCTCATTGATTTTAGCTGGCTCAGAACATTATGGGAGTGAATGGCACAAATGTAGGTTTGTCTGCTTATACTCATGCCAGTTGCAAGAGTTCTCAGCATGTTTTAAAAAGGTCAGTCTTCTAAATTGCTGTATTCCACTTTAGAAGGTGATGCGCTGGGCAGAGCTGCACCGGGTGACAATTAGTCAGGTTTGATTGGCTGACAGGAAAACGGTGTTTGTGGGATATGTTCACGTCATTGCATGCATCGCGTTGTTTAATGCTTCTTTAGTTTATTTAATAAAGGATATAATTTTTTACATTCTTTTCAGATGTCTTATGGTTATTGTTTAAAATAAGTAAAATGAAGAATAAAGTAGAAGAAAATAACCAGAATGATGGTACACAAATTATATTATTTGCTAGATAGTTTGTGGATCCCCTTAACATGCATCACGGATCCCAGTTTGAGAAACACTTTCTTAAGGGCACGAAGGATGCTTTGTGGAATGTTCTGTTGGTGGTATACTAAGCTGAAGTAAAAGAATGAAAATAAATGACAGTCACAGGCAGTGAGCACCTTGCCATTAGATGCCTCTAGAGGTGAAACAAAGACAATGAGATAGGTAAGAGGTTAAAGATAATACTTACATAACTGGTTTTGACATTTTTTCCTAGCCCTCATTAAGAAAAGAACCTATGCAGTTACATTGATATCTTTCAAGTCTGTTGAACATCACTGGTAATCTAATAACACAATAAAATAGGGAGAAAACCTGGAGTAGCGGAAAAAAAATAACAGAAACAAACGCCAAATCATTCAAGTGCTCCACTAATGTAGTGCATGTTCATTTTAAACTTTGCATAATGTTTATGTTATGTGTGTTACTGTTTATGTTGGATGAAATTATGACAATATTTATCTTAAAAAATCCTTTGTAACTTAAATGTGTGTTACCTATAAGTAACATCTCTATTTTAGCACTAAGGTGACACTTACAATTTATTAATCCATTTGGTTATCTAAGCAAACTTATTAGGCAAATACCATTTGAAATCAGCTGTCTTTTTTAATCTGTTTTATCCATTTTAACAGCTTATATTGATAGCTGCGTTACTTAAATAAAAAGCACTAAAATCATGTTTACTATATTTGCAGATCCACTTTGGCAATTTAATTTAAGAGAGTAGTACTAATGTCAATATTTCAATTTAAGAAAGCTGTAATAATGTCACCAGATACTACCCCTTGTTTAAATTTTCATCAAACATTTATTCTTTGGAACATTACTTAAAGCAAATTCAGTAGAAGCAGTGAATTTAATGTCATCTTGAAAAACCCAATTCCTTTTTTAAATAGCTCTCGGTAATAAAATCGACAAGTAAAGGAATGAACTTATAGCTGACTACTTACAATACATTCTATTATTGCAAAGAATGACAGTTTTTTTCTTTAAAGAAACAGGTGGAGCTGCTCCAGCAGTAAAGTTTTCTTCTCGTATTTCTTATAGCGATATTCTACAGCAGAGTGTAATAGTCATTCATATATAACTGGCAGTAGAAAATGGTTTTTTGCATTGCCGATCTAGAGTTTCAATATGTAGCAGTGGAATAATTGATATGATTTTTTTTTTGGGAAGGAACAACATGTAATAAACAATGGAATAACATGTACATTTTTACTACAACATTTATTCATTTACCTTTTCACATTTTTCAGTTTCTTCTTTCACAATGGAAATTTAAATTCTAGTTGCACATATCCTTTTTAGCTTTCAGTTTCAAAGTGTTTTTCATATTTATTTTATTTTACTTTACTTTTCAGTAAAGTAAAAAATCCAATGTTGATTACTCTCTTGGTGCTCTTTACCATTGTAAGAAGAGGAGACCAGAGACGTAGAAAGGTTTGGGGCAGCCACCCGTTTAATGCGGTTTCCCGGCTGCAAAAGTCTTTGAGGCATAATTAAACAGTTGTTACACAACAGAGTCCAAAACAGAACTGCCTGCCTAAGCAAAGGCAGTGAGCTTTATAGCACAGAGGGCGGAAATGATGTCGTCCTCTGGGCCGGAACTGGAAGTGACATCATCCTTGGGGCCGGAACCGGAAGTGATGTGTCCTTCCTGGAAATGGCGGCTCCTGGTGGGATTTCCCGGGTAAGACCTGCAGAGAACTCAGAAAGAGCGTCAGTGCACCCCGCCCCCCCCTGGGCAGATGTATAAACAGTATTTCCTAAGCCCTTCAGCTGCTTCCCATGCACACGCAGGTGACAAGACTCCCCTCAGCCCAGACCCGCCGGGTCGGGCGACCTGCACCGAGAGGTCGTGGGCCCGGGAGAGGGCATCGGCGTTGGCATGAAGAGACCCCTGTCGATGAACGAGCGTATACTTGTACTGCTGCAGGTCAAGAAACCACCTCGTGACCCGTGGATTCGACTCCTGTGAAGGGCCATCCACTTCAGAGGTGCATGATCCGTCACCAGAGTGAACACGCGACCCAAGAGGTAGTACCGCAGCTGAGTTACCGCCCATTTGATCGCCAGAGCCTCTTTCTCCACCGCGCACCTGGTCTCCCTGTCCAACAGTTTCGGCTCAGGTACATAACGGGTGTTCAACACCGCCGACGCTTTGGCTCAACACGGCACCCAAGCCTGTGTCCGGCGTCCGCCTGGAGGATAAAAGGGAGAGAGAAGTTAGGGGAGATCAAGATAGGTGCTGAAGTCAGAGCCCTTTTTAAGTCACTGAATGCAGCCCCCGCTTTATCAGACCATACCACCGTATTAGGAGCTCTTTTCTTTGTCAAATCGGTCAAGGGCGACGCTCTCGGAGAAGCGAGGCACAAACCGGCGGTAGTACCCGCCAAACCGAGAAAGGATTGGACTTGCCGCTTGGTTTTGGACGGGCCAGGCCATTATGGCTTGCAACTTGGAACACTGTGGCCTCACAGTACCCCGCCCACTAGGTAGCCCAAATATTTGGCTTCCTCAATCCAAAGAAACATTTCTTGGGGTTGATTCGAGCCCGCCTCTCCCAGTGTCCGTAATACTGCTGTGACCTGCTGTATGTGTTCCTTCCAGGTGCTGGAATAGATGACAACGCCATCCAGATAGGCAGCACAGAACGAGTTATGGGGCCGGAGCACTTTGTCCACCAGACGCTGAAAAGTCGCAGGCGCCCCGTGTAACCCGAATGGAAGGACACGATACTGCCAGTGTCCGCTAGGAGTGCTAAACGCGGTTTTTTTTCCGTTAAAGGAACCTGCCAGTACCCCTTTGTCATGTCAAGTGTAGTCAAGAATTTGGCTGGTCCCAGTCTCGAGGAGGTCATCCACGCGAGGCATGGGATAAGCATCAATTGGAAACTTGGTTAAGCCGACGGAAGTCATTGCAAAACCTCCAACTGCCGTCAGGCTTAGCAATCAAGACGATGGGACTGGACCAGGGACTACTACTTTCCTCGATTACTCCTAGTGCCAGCATTCGCTTGATTTCCAGTTCCACTTCTACTTTCTTTGCCTCCGGGAGTCTGTAGGGTCGCTCACGGACGATCACCCCGGTCAGTCAATATGTCATGCGCAATCAGAGAGGTCCGACCGGGTTTTTCACTTACCACCTCGGGGACAGAGCGGATAGCTGCTTCGAGCTCTTGTTTCTGCCTGGGGGATAGCTGCTCGCGAAATTAAGGGAACTTACTTCAGCGAAGAGAGCAGGGCTGTCCGGAGGAGGGATCGGACCCTCTCCTTCCACGGTTTCAGCAGGTTTACATGATATATTCGCTCAGCTGGTCGGCGATTGGGCTGTTTCACCAAATAGTCAACCAATCCCTTCCTTTCCTTAATTTCAGAGGGGCCTAGCCAATGGGCGAGCAGTTTAGAGTGAGAAGTTGGTACCAATACCATGACGCGATCCCCCGGTTGGAACTCCCGGAGAGTCGTGCCACGGTCATAAAGGCGGCCTGTGCTGATTGCGCCTCCTCTATATGACTTTTAGAATCGGTCTTATTGCATCAAATCTACGCGCAATTGGGCGATATATTCCAAAATATTAGTGGAGGGCTGTGCCTCCCCTTCCCAGCCCTCTTTAAAATATCCAATAAACCCCGGGGTTGTCTTCCGTACAGTAATTCAAATGGAGAGAACCCCGTAGAGGCTTGAGGAACTTCCCGATATGCAAAGAGGACAAGGGGGAGGAGTTGGTCCCAATCCTCCCATCCTTGCTGACTACCTTACGTAGCATTTGCTTGAGAGTTTGATTAAATCTCTCCACTAGGCCATCGGTTTGAGGATGATACACCGAGGTCTTTAAATGCTTTATTTTCAGTAACTTGGCAGTCTCCTTGAACGTTTCCGAGGTAAAAGGCGTTCCTTGGTCCGTCAGGACTTCTAGGAATGCCTACCGCAAAAGACTCCTACTAGTTCCGTGCAATATTTTTGTGGTAGCCGAGCAACGGAACGGCTTCAGGGAATCGGGTAGCATAATCCACGAGGACGAGTATATATTTATATCCTCGGCTGAGGGTTCTAGGGTCCTACTATGTCAACCCCAATCCTATCAAAGGGAACGCCAATAAGGGGAAGGGGAACCAGAGGAGCACGGTCCTCCTAGGAATTTGCCGCAGTTGACATTCCGGACAGGAAATGCAAAAGCGCTAACCTCCTCATTAATCCCCGCCAGAAAAACGGAGCTTAATTCGCTCTAATGTTTTATCGGAGCCGAGATGGCCTCCAAGAAGGTGGGAGTGTGCTAACTCGCAAACCTGCGCGCGGTAGGTCCGCTGGATTAGCAACAACTTCCGGACCTTCCCTCATGTTCAGCGACCCGATACAACAAATCATTATCAACGACAAAGTGAGGTCCCTGTGGCATGGGCAAATGCGTCGCGTTGGCCGTTAACGAGAACCACTGCATTCTTTATGTGTTTCAGAGAGTCGCCATTCCACTGTTCTCTTGAAAGAAGCCGGCGTCGCTCTAAACTGAAAGTGCAACTCAGAGAGCGGGTCGGTCTGACCTCAAGGGGCGGAGATTCCTCCTCGCTGCCGGGGCGCTAGTGGATGACGTAGTAGCCCGCGACGGTCCGGGAGTGTCTTCGTCACTCTCTTGGCCTACCGCCCCACTCCCTGTCGGCTGATTACACGGTGGGGAAGCAACTTGAGATGAATCGTTGTCATCTATAACGAGGCCATAAGTTTTTCGGGGAATGCTTTCTAAACTACCGCGTTACTATCAGACCAGTCTCGCCCGAGGATTACGGAAACGGAGGATCCGGATGCACCGCCACGGTAAGCTGTCGAAGGGTTCCTCCGAGACATACGTAACACCGGGCGGTATTGTATGTGCGGATATCTCCGTATACATTTTAGACTGGTCTTCTTTTTAATCCACTGTTGCGGTAGAATAAAACGGCGAGCAACGACAGACACGCTACTGCCGGAATCGAACAGCGCTGTTATTTATGTCCATTAATAAGAAGCTCCCCGTATGTTTATCCGCCAGGGATTGCTAAGGGCACACAAACAACCCCGCCATTGTCCCCTACGGTCCGCCTTGTTCCTCGACAGGTCGCAAGCCAGACGGCCGGCGACTTCGAACAGGCTCTGGATTGCGTGGAAGGGACTGCTTTAGTAGGACATAGCTCCCGGTAGTCCACAGAGCGGCTGTTCTGCCTCCCAGGTTTCACAGCCGCCTCTGGGTTTGCAAGAGTGTAGCAGCTCGTCCATAGAATGGAATTCGCCCCAGGCCGGCTGGGCAAATTCCTGGGGTAGCTTTTTAGCAGCAAAAACAGGCCACTTGCTGCACTATTTGTAGGGGTCAACTCAATGGCCGTAGCCACTCACCCACCTGTTGCCAGAGAGCCATAGCCTGCTCTGACAGCCCTTTGTTTGGGTTAAACTCCCAGTTTATTATTTCCTTCACCTGCCAGCCTGGGGACAACCCATCGTTAACAGGGACCTTGGTCCCGATGGGCAGCTCGGCTTTCCTGCCAAGGAGAGCATACTGAGCCACTCGAGTGTGTTCCCCAGAAGCCAGCCCACGCCTGTGGGTCCCCTCTACCTTCTCCACGAGATGGGTGGTCAACCCCGGTTATGCTCATGGAGCAGAGCCTGCACGCGCCCTTCCTGACCCTCGCGCACTCCCTGCCCTGAAACTCGCCCCGTACTCACCCACCTGGTTCCATGAAGTTCGTGTCCCGGTTCATCGGGACACCATCCTGCCGACTACGCCACTGTAAGAAGAGGAGACCAGAGACGTAGAAAGGTTTGGGGCAGCCACCCGCTTAATGCGGTTTCCCGGCTGCAAAAGTCTTTGAGGCATAATTAAACAGTTGTTACACAACAGAGTCCAAAACAGAACTGCCTGCCTAAGCAAAGGCAGTGAGCTTTATAGCACAGAGGGCGGAAATGATGTCGTCCTCTGGGCCGGAACTGGAAGTGACATCATCCTTGGGGCCGGAACCGGAAGTGACCTCATTCTTGGGGCCGGAACCGGAAGTGATGTGTCCTTCCTGGAAATGGCGGCTCCTGGTGGGATTTCCCGGTAAGACCTGCAGAGAACTCAGAAAGAGCGTCAGTGCACCCCGCCCCTGGGCAGATGTATAAACAGTATTTCCTAAGCCCTTCAGCTGCTTCCCATGCACACGTGTGTGACACCATTTAATTGCCTTTGTATTCTAATGTGGCATCATTGCCTATTCAACAGTTAAGCAACAACTCGGCTTTCTGGATTGATTGGCTACAATACCCTTCTGGGTTCCAGCTTTGTGAAGAGACTATTTTCAGAACCAGCACATTTTAAAAGTTTGCAATATTAAAAACACAAACTACTAACATTCAAACCTCCTATTTCTTGAATTCCGCTTGGTGAACTTAAAAAAAATCTTTTAAGTCTACTATTTGGGATAGTTTACTCTCCACTGATAAGATTGCTAAGAATTATATGAATCAAAAAGTGCCTATTGTATATATACTGATCATTTTATATAGAATGTGCTTTATATACAATATACTATATAAATTTTGATGGATGGCCGGCCATTTATCCCGGCCAATACCCCCAAGCCACCAGGTGGAGCCCTCCTTGCAGGGTGGAGGTCCCCAGAAGACCAGCAGGGCATCATGGACAATGGAGTTTTTATGCAAAGCCCTGCTGGATGCCGTGGGGGCCACAGGTGAGAGCTGCAGGGAGGACTGAGGGCTTCTTCGTGCCCTGTGACCCGGAGGTTCGTCACAGGAAGAGAGACGGACTTCCGGGTTGAAGAAAGGGACTATTTACCCTGACCCGGAAGGAATAAGGACTTGTGGACTATTGGGCAGAAACACTTCCGGGTCAGGAGGTATAAAAGGACTGTGGGAGCTCCCAGACAACGAGCTGAGCTGGGTGGAAGGGTGGCAACGCGTCTGGGAGCTGGAGGATTGTGTTTATTGATTGTATTGGTGATTAATGAGAATTGTGGTGGAGAGTGTGCTTTGTGCACTGTGGCAAGAAAATAAAGTCAACATTTGGACTTTTACCTGGTGTCTGTAGTCATGGACAGGGGTTTAAGGGAGCGAGAGCGCCCCCTATTGTTCACAGTGGCGTAGTCGGCAGGATACTCTAGCGTCAGTTGCAGAGGACCTGAAACAAAAATTTCTGTGGGAAACGAACCCCGAGAAGACTACGGAATCAAGAATCACCACAGCATCGCCAGAACCCGAAAAAACCGAGTCCAAAATGGGAAAGAAGAAGGGCAAGCAAAACAACAACGCCAGCGGGAGTGCTGTAGGTGCAATGGCCGACGCTTGGGAGGAGTTAAGGAGAGGCCTTACAAGTCCGGAGAAACCTCCAGGAAGCAACGATCCCTCTAAGGTACGTGCCGGGAATGACATTAAGAATCCTTTTATTGTTTCTCACCTTGTCCCGTGTATGTACCTTGGAGATGACCACCTGGAGGCTCCGAGGGGAAAAGGAGACTGCCCCGACGACGACGGCCTTCTCCTGTCGAAGCCAGAGCGCCTAGAAATCGACTTCCGCATGATGGCAGTCGACGAGGGACACGGTAGCAAACCCGGTGCATTCTGGGAAGGAGGAGCTCCGCGTCCTGCTGTTTGCACCTTCAAGCCCGAAGGAACAGACTTGGTCTTTCCGAAGGGGAAGGGGGAGGTGAGCGAGGCATCGCTCAACCCACAAGAAGGTAAGGAGGGTTGGGAAGTAGCTGATCGGGATGTCAAAAAAATATTAAAGACAAACCGCAGTTCGCCGAAGAAGGCAACTCGACCCTCTGAGAACTCCAAGTCCCAGAAGCCTCCGCGAGACCCGTCAGAGCACGTGCCTGAAGCAGGCGTGCTCATTGGCTCCCGGTCGGCAGGTAACGTGAACAAGGAAGTGAGTGTTCTGCTGGTCGAAATAAATAATTATATAAACTTGCGGGAGCTCGAAAAACTAATTGAGCCCGTAGTGAGTGTCTTACAGGTCCTGACGACCATTGAAAAGATCGTCGGGGATTTGGGAGCGGCAGCCAGAGAGCCGTTGGAGAAGGTGAGGGCCTACGTGCGGCGATTTGGTGGGAGCCTCCCGTAATGAATGATGCGGCGATACAGGTAAGCGAGACCCGTATCGTACATAATAGAGGGACGCGGTGTGATCCGGGCCCGCGTTTAATAAGTAGCGGGTGCCAATACACGGCGTACCCTACAAGAGAGGCCGGTACGTTAACCGAGTGGTCAGCGGAAGGGCTAATCGATCCGGGGCAGCTAGACAGTGCTGATTCCCGGAGCGAGGCAGTCCTAAAGACGCCGCCACCGGTAATTTATAAAGTAAAAGGGGTGCAGACAGTAAAGGGTCTCTCTTCATCTAGTAGAGACTCAGACTGTGGACAAGCCCCAGATTAAGCAGGAGATCCCGAAAATAAAACGGGGGTCTCCTGACAAGAAAGGAGAAAGAGAAAAAGCACCGGTAGAGGCGGCAGGGGTTTCTCTCCCAGCAAAAGGGGCGGACCTAACATTTCCTTATTGTTTTCAGTCCCGTAGGGGAAGAATACCAGGAGGACAGAGGCAGTGTTACGGGTGCCGAAGGTTGGGCCATATTTGGCGGAACTGTCCTTAGAGAGAGGGAGACAAGATGTCAATTTGGAATAATATTCCCCCTAGGTTCTCCAGGGACCAAGATGTTCGTTTTAATCAAGGCTCAACCAGGACGTCCTCTTGGAGGAAGACTTCCCTCTCGGGGCAGGCCGCTCCGAATAATAATTCGTCGCTGGGGGGGGAATACTGTGATGGATGGCCGTCCATTTATCCCGGCCAATACCCCCAAGCCGCCAGGTGGAGCCCTCCTTGCAGCGTGGAGGTTCCCAGAAGACCAGCAGGGCATCATGGACAATGGAGTTTTTATGCAAAGCCCTGCTGGATGCCGTGGGGACCACAGGAGGGAGCTGCAGGGAGGACCGAGGGCTTCTTCGTGCCCTGTGACCCGGAGGTTCGTCACAGGAAGAGCGATGGACTTCCAGGTTGAAGAAAGGGACTATTTACCCTGACCCGGAAGGAATAAGGACTTGTGGACTATTGGGCAGAAACACTTCCGATCAGGAGGTATAAAAGGACTGTGGGAGCTCCCAGACAACGAGCTGAGCTGGGTGGAAGGGTGGCAACGCGTCTGGGAGCTGGAGGATTGTATTTATTGATTGTATTGGTGATTAATGAGAATTGTGGTGGAGAGTGTGCTTTGTGCACTGTGGCAAGAAAATAAAGTCAACATTTGGACTTTTACCTGGTGTCTGGAGTCGTGGACAGGGGTTCAAGGGAGCGAGAGCGCCCCATATCGTTCACAAAATACATAAATGACTGCTATGTTGCATGATAGACCTTTTGTATAATATTTGTTAATTTCAGAAATTACTAACATTAATACAAATATAGAATAATAACAACAATAATCTTATTAATGTATAGAAGTATAATATACATTGTATTAAATATACAATTAAAAAAAAAATGCTAGGATTGTACAGTGTACAGAACTCCAGTCTTGGAGTATTTTTATTTCTCATATTGTGAGAATTCCTAACAGGCACATAAGTAATCCTTATAAACCTACTCAGAATGGTAATACACTGTGCTTGCAAAATAAAAAAGGAAAAAAATATATATATGCTTCCAAATTCTGCATCAATCCAATGTCAAGATGAGGAGGGAAAATAAGATAAAGAACAAACTTCCTGAAGAGCAAATGGCATTAAAATGTAAGTGATACTATAAATTTGTATCTGAAGAAAATAAAGAACATAAGGAATTTGACAAACAAGATGGACAATTCAGTCCGTCAAGTGTGTTTGTTTTGCTAATAGTTAAGCTCTCTAATATTTCATCCACATTCTTGTTAAAAGTTGTCATGGTTTCTGTTTCAAGTACACGTTTCGGTAGTTTGTTCCAGAGTCCCACAACTCTGCGTAAAGAAGTGCTTCCTGGCTTCAGTTTTAAAATGCTTTTCTCCTTAATTTCCACTGATGTCCTCAAGTCGATGATTCTCCCTTAAGCTGAAAGAATGTTGCTGTATCTGCTTTATCAATGCGCTTGAGGATTTTAAATACCTGTATTAGGTCCTAACGCAGTCTCCTCTGCTTGAGATTAAATAGGTTTAACTCTGTCAGAGTAGGACATGTCCTTAAGTCCTGGGATGCACTTGGTTGCTCTCCTCCAAACAGCTTCAAGTGCTGCTATGTCTGTTTTGTAGCGTGGTGACCAGAACTGCAAACAATACCCTCCGCAATGCGGACTTCCTAGTGCATTATATAGTTTTTATGATATAACCTAACATTTTATTTGCCTTTTAAATTTCTTCTGTGCATTGCTTAGTTGATGAAAATGTTGTAGCAACATATAACCCTAAGTCCTTTTCTGAGTTTGCTTTCTGTATGACAGTGTCTCCCATCTTATATTTAGAATTGATGTTCTTTTTGCTCATATGTAGCACTTTGCACTTTTCTACTTTAAACTGCATTTTTTAAGGTTGTCCATGTCTTTTAAATTTTTTTTTTGCTGCCTCCTCAGTGTCTACCATTCCTCAAATTTTAATGTCATCCGCAAATTTCACAAGCCTACTGACTATATCAGAATCAATGTCATTAATATAAATTAGAAAAAGTAAAGGTCCAAGGACAGACCCCGAGATACTCCACTAATGACCTTTTTCTAAGTGGGGCATTCTCCTCTTATCTGTACTCTTTATATTCTATATGGTGTTCCACAAGGATCTATCCTGGACCTGTTGCTCTTTTCAATCTATATGCTTCCATTAGGTCAGATTATCTCAAGGCATAATGTGAGCTACCACAGCTATGCAGGTGATACACAACTGTATTTATCAATAACACCTGAAGACCCAGACTCTCTTGGTTCACTAACACGTATTACTTGGATGAGAAGTACTTTTCTCAAACTAAATAAGAAGTCAACAGGAATTTTAGCGATTAACAAAAATGGACATAATGAGGGTATTAGAAATAAACTCGATCCATTAGGCTTAAAAACCAAGACAGAGGTAAAGCATTTAGGGGTAATTATTGACTTTGATCTAAATTTTAAATCACATATTAATCAGATTACTAAGACAGCATTTTTTTCACTTAAGAAATATAGCAAAAGTTAGATCTCAAATAATTAGATGCTGAGGAATTAGTTCATGCTTTTGTCTTCAGTCAGCTAGATTACTATAACGCGCTCCTCTCAGGACTACCCAAGAAAGACAGCGAACAATTGCAACTAATGCAGAATGTAGCTGCTAGAATCTTAACTAGGAAAAGAAAATCCAAGCACATCTCTCCAGTTCTGATGTAACTGCATTGGTTACCAGTGCCATTTAGAATTGACTTTAAAATACTGCTTATGGTTTACAAAGCCTTAAATAATCTCGCTCCATCCTATATTTTAGAATGCCTTTCACCTTACACTCCAAATTGTAACCTTAGATCTTCAAATAAGGATCTGCTTATAATTCCAAGAGCTAAACTTGGTGAAGCGGTCTTCTGCTGTTATGCACCTAAAATCTGGAATAGTTTACCGATAGAAATTCACCAGACTAATATGGTGGAGCACTTTACAAAAATGCTACAAATTCATTAATTTAGCATGGCTTTCTCATAGGTTCATTTTAGTTTAACCCTGATACTCTGTATATGCATTTAATTATCTGTTTTTTTGTGGCTCCACAATTGGTACTAACCCCTACTTTCTCTGCTGTTCTTTTTTGTTTTTTCAAAGTACCTTGCAGTCCCTACTTTGATGGATTGAAGGTCAGAGGTCCACATGATCATCATCATCAAATTCTTCAATGTGAAGCCTGAAAATCATGAGGACAGATTAATATAATTTATGTTAGGTAGAATGCTTAGATGGGGCTGGGTGTTCTCATGGCCGTCTGGGTTTTTTTTTTTTTCTGTCCTCCCTGGCCATCGGACCTTACTTTTATCCTGTATTAATTAGAAAGAAAAAAAAGAAAAAATAAAGATAACATTAAGTAATACTAAGTAACAAAGAATAAAATAAAGTGTGATGGCCAGGAGGACAGAAAAAACAAAGAAAATTCCAGAGGGCTGGAGAAAAAAAACAAAAATCTACAGGGGTTCTGAGGCCATGAGACCGCCCAGCCCCCACTGGACATTCTACCTAACATCAAAGATTTCAGTCAGTACTCCTGGTTTTCTGGCTTCAAAGTAGAAATTAGATGATGATGGTCATGTGGACCTCTGGCCTTCAATCCATCAATGTAGGGACTGCACAGTGCTTTGATCGGGTGGTGTCACAGATCTCCACCACAGAAAACCGGAATAAGAACAGAAGATAAAATAGCGGTTAGTATGGATTGCGGAGCCATGATAAAAATGATAATTAAATGCATATACAGTATGTCAGGGTTACACTAAAATGAAGCTATAACAAAGCAATATTAAAATAATGGGTTTTAACCGTTTTTTAAAATGCTCCACTATATTAGCCTGGTGAATTTCTATCAGCAGAAGGCTGCCTCACCACTTCTTTTAAGTTTAACTCTTGAAATTATAAGCAGACACTCATTTGAAGATCCAAGGTTACGATTTGGAGTGTTAGCTGAGAGGCATTTCAAAATATAGGATGGAGCAAGATTATTTTTTTATATTCAAAAAAAAAGCCTAGATGTAATCATTCATTAAACTGTTTTATTTATCTTTAAGACAACAAAGGACTTTGCGTGAACATAGAAAACAGAAGACAAAAAAATGGCAGAATATAAAGTACATTCAAGGATGGCATGAAAACAAAACTATACTTAACTATGACTTGATCTATCTACCTATTATATAGTGCCTTTTAAATATTTGTTTATCTGTAATATAGTGCCTTTTACCAATCTATCTGTTATATAATGTCTTTTACTTATATTATTTAACAGCAAAAGGCTAACTAAGGAAGCAGCAGCACATCACTGACAGGTACTGTGCAGCAAAGAGTGCACACCAAAATGTGGTATCATACAACTATTTATCTGTAGCATGATAAAGTGGAACTCTAAAAAAAATAATAAACAGCTAGCCTACGTGTTATATGGTTTCCTGTCTGGTCTGTCTATGTCCTGTCTTGCATGTCATTATATATATATATATATATATATATATATATATATATATATATATATATATATATATACAGTGCATCCAGAAAGTATTCACAGCACATCACTTTTTCCACATTTTGTTATGTTACAGCCTTATTCCCAAATGGATTAAATTCATTTTTTTCCTCAGAATTCTACACACAACACCCCATAATGACAACGTGAAAAATGTTTACTTGAGGTTTTTGCAAATTTATTAAAAATAAAAAAACTGAGAAATCATATGTACATAAGTATTCACAGCCTTTGCCATGAAGCTCAAAATTGAGCTCAGGTGCATCCTGTTTCCCCTGATCATCCTTGAGATGTTTCTGCAGCTTAATTGGAGTCCACCTGTGGTAAATTCAGTTGATTGGACATGATTTGGAAAGGCACACACCTGTCTATATAAGGTCCCACAGTTGACAGTTCATGTCAGAGCACAAACCAAGCATGAGATCAAAGGAATTGTCTCGAGGCACAAATCTGGGGAAGGTTACAGAAAAAATTTCTGCTGCTTTGAAGGTCCCAATGAGCACAGTGGCCTCCATCATCCGTAACTGGAAGAAGTTCGAAACCACCAGGACTCTTCCTAGAGCTGAGCGATCGGGGAGAAGGGCCTTAGTCAGGGAGGTGACCAAGAACCCGATGGTCACTTTGTCAAAGCTTCAGAGGTCCTCTGTGTAGAGAGGAGAATCTTCCAGAAGGACAACCATCTCTGCAGCAATAAACCAATCAGGTCTGTATGGTAGAGTGGCCAGACGGAAGCCACTCCTTAGTAAAAGGCACATGGCAGCCCGCCTGGAGTTTGCCAAAAGGCACCTGAAGGAATCTCAGACCATGAGAAATGAAATTCTCTGGTCTGATGAGACAAAGATTGAACTCTTTGGTGTGAATTCCAGGTGTCACGTTTGGAGGAAACCAGGCATCGCTCATCACCAGGCCAATACCATCCCTACAGTGAAGCATGGTGGTGGCAGCATCATGCTGGGGGGATGTTTTTCAGCTGCAGGAACTGTGAGACAAGTCAGGATAAAGGGAAAGATGACTGCAGCAATGTACAGAGACATCCTGGATGAAAACCTGCTCCAGAGCGCTCTTGACCTCAGACTGGGGCAACGGTTCATCTTTCAGCAGGACAACGACCCTAAGCACACAGCCAATATATCAAAGGAGTGGCTTCAGGACAACTCTGTGAATGTCCTTGAGTGGCCCAGCCAGAGCCCAGACTTGAATCCGATAGAACATCTCTGGAGAGATCTTAAAATGGCTGTGCACCGACGTTTCCCATCCAACCTGATGGAGCTTGAGAGGTGCTGCAAAGAAGAATGGGTGAAACTGGCCAAGGATAGGTGTGCCAAGCTTGTGGCATCATATTCAAAAAGACTTGAGGCTGTAATTGCTGCCAAAGGTGCTTCGACAAAGTATTGAGAAAAGGCTGTGAATACTTATGTACATGTGATGAAAAACCTCAAGTAAACTTTTTTCATGTTGTCATTATGGGGTGTTGTGTGCAGAATTCTGAGGAAAAAAATGAATTTAATCCATTTTAGAATAAGGCTGTAACATAACAAAATGTGGAAAAAGTGATTCGCTGTGAAACCTTTCCGGATGCACTGTGTATATACAGTATATATATATATATATATGTATATGTATATATATGTATATGCATTTATCATACTTCTATAATCCTTGTTTTTATTGATACACTGCATTATTCTGTTTCATAAAACTAATGTGACTCAGTTATCTTGACATAAGTCTAAAGGTCAGAGATGCCTTCCTACAATAGAGAAATGTGAGGTAAATAAAGTAGGAGTCTTGCCAAATTATTTGAGTAATTACCAGTATTGCCGATTGCAGAACTGATAATTAACCAAGTTAAAATGTCCATCAAATCCCCACGTTATTATGGCATCCTCTCCAAAGCAACACACACAGCTGAAGCTCCATACTCTAAGCACACAGCAGCATGATTAGAAGTTTAAATGCCACAGTTCTAGCAACAAAGTAAAACATTGCAAAGCATTTTGAATAGTAGCACTTACCAAGTGGATGTAGGTCCATATTATCCTTCTTCTTATTATTTTGTTTAATAGAGGTTGTAATTTGGTATTATCCACCTGCCTTCCAGCAAATAAAAATGTGTGCAAAATTCAGAAAACAGTTTTAAAAATGGTGCTTCAGCTGTGCACACATGCAGGAAATAGGAAGCCAAAAAGGGTAGATGGGCCCGGGAGGTGCCTTTATATTGGTATAAACTTTTTTAATCAGGTTTGTTCGAGTTTGCTTTATTCTAGCAGTAGAATTACTTGTAAAAGGCTAATTTTATTATTTCTTTCATTAGGTTGTATTGTATACAGAATTGTTTTGAGTGAAACAGGTTGTCTTCCCCTTTAGGACTGCAGTTAGTTTTGTCCAGCTGCAGAGTAGTCCCGGAGGGAAATGGTGTGTAGTTTATAAGTATTAAGAAGTCGTCTGCTAGGGGTCAGTTAACCTGGCTCAGAAGAAAATGAATAGTACAAGGCATAGCACTTGCTGGAGTGAGTGGCTCAGTGGCTGGCTGCTTTAGTGGGGTTTAATTTACTCCTAGTAGTCAGTGGAGGCTCTTCGTTGTTCTAGATGCAAAGGAGCTTGTTTTGCTCAAGGCTGCATCTGAGCCATATTTTTATAAATAGTGTTAAGGCACATTTTTGCCCTAGAGTGGATTATTCTGCTTTATTTTTACAGTTAATGTGTCCCTGCCAAAGAAGCCTTTCACAAATATATGTGGGCCGTGTAAATCACTAATTGTTGCTGGTTATATCTGGGCCACAAAATACATTTGCGCTTACCATAATTGAACCTTACGTGCCTAAAGTCAACCACATTTGGCCCAGAGCAGTCTGCTATCTGGGGTTGGCTTCTTTTTTTGATATTTTTTTGAGTAATTATTTATTTTTACAATTTTTATTAATGAATCATCTTTTCAAACTGATTCTGGTGGGACTTGGCTCTATATAAGATGGAGTTCCTTTTTGTGAGACGTATTGTGGGATATTTAAGTCTGTCTTTGGCATTTTGAACTTTCAAAGCCTGCTTTTCATTTTGAGGCCTAATAAAAGTCTGAAACCTCCCCATTTCTTAGGATCAGGCTTCCCTGGGGTGATTTCTATTTTGTAGAATGCCAGTTAGGATTCTGGCCTGTTCTTTGTCTTTTTGAAAGACTCACCTGTTTATGTGAAAATTTGAAGCTAAAAAAATAAAAGAATTGAGATTCATAGGCATTGTTGTATTTCTTGACAAGGATTTTTGTACATAATTTGTAGCTAAAACTATGTTTACACCTGTTTTAACATGTGTGTGAATCAGATGGCAGCACATTAAAAAAAGTGTAAATACACTTGTGTTGAATCACTCAGATCATATTGGAAGTTAGAAATTGATAGCAATCTCATTTAATAAGAAAATAAAGAAACAAACATGTTCAATGCAAAGAAAGCCTTTGTAAAGGGCTTATATAAGACTTTAAGCCCAAACATCACCAGTGTGTGATAATCTAAAACAATATAATAGGCTTAATGAGAGTCAAATACATCTGTTGAATCAGAGTGTTTGAAAGTAAGGATCTGTATTGTTTAAAAAAAAAATGCTGCTCCCCTAAATTTTGCCCCCCTAGGCAACTGTCTACTTCACCTAAAAGTAGAGCCAGCACTGCCAGTAGTGGTGTAGCCTGTCATCCCAAATAACTCAGTCCAACCAGTCTGCAACTTACCCTAATAATAATCAAAAAGGCTTGATTTTGTCGTAAGTTGTAAGGGTGGGCTTGTGTGCATACTAGAGTTGATGACCAAGGACTGCTGACCCAGAAGTACAATAAATATAATGAAACTACGAGGAGTAAGGAACGTGGATGTTGTGAACTTTGCAAACAGAAGAAAGGATCATCTGTCTGATGTCTTGTGTTTTACATTCCACCACAAAACGGAAAAAAGAAAACAAAAAGTGACATGATTGTGACTGAACTCACACTATGTAGAAAACCTTTGTACTGGATCGATTCTGTCATCTGGCAAATTATTGGCTGTCAGAAAACAATAACAACAACATTTATTTATACAGTACATTTTCATTTAACAATGTAGCTCAAAGAGCTTTATAAAATGACAAAAAGAAAGTTACAAGAAGAGAAAACAATTAAAATTGAACAATAATATTAAAGAAATAAATAACAACAAAACAAGGTAAGGTCAGATGGCCAGGAGTACAGAAAAAACAAAAAAAACTCAGGTTAGGCTGCAGAAAAAAAAGCAAAACCTGCAGGGTTTCCCAGGCCAAAAGTCCACCCAGTCCCCACTTATCATTGTACCTAACATAAGTGTTCCTAAATAAAATCTCTTAGTTTTCCTGCTTCACATGACAGGATTCGATGAAGTTGGTCTCATGAAAAACTCAGAGACCCACCTTTAATCCATCATACTCGGGGAGCTGAATGGTGCCTTGATCAGATGGGGGTGGAGGTGCAGGGCGCCACAGCAGAAGAACTAGAAAAAAACAGCAGAGAATAGTGGGGATTAGTATAAATTGTGGATCCCTGAAGAATATGATAATTATATGCCCATATTGTCTATTAGGAATACAACTGAAAAGTAGCTAGAAAAAGCCAAATTAAAATAATGAGTTTTAACAGTTATCAAAAAAAAGGGAAAATTTGTATGTGTGAAACTCTGATGGAAAGATGTCACAGAACCATCAAATTTGTCATCCTGTACCTCCCGTGTAATCTGACATCTTTAAGACGGGGATGAGAGCAGCAATTGCATTTGTCAAATTTGGCATGCACTCCGACTTGAAGGAGTGTAATGTGACACTGGTTTAACACTAGAATTACCAGAGCCTACGAAAACTCGTAATTCCGTCCCACCTTAAATCGCTTCTTAAATCCCTTCACACCTCTCCGCCAGCACCCTTTGTCTTCTAAATGTGCTGATAAAGAGAAGCTTGGAGCAGCCGGCTATTCCATCCCCCCACCAATTTAGAACGTGCACAAACTTCTCTCAGCTCATGCCTTGATTGAGTGTCTGGGAGTGAAGTGGAGTTTTAGAGTGAAATAATAGATTGTTATTTGGAACACACGCATTTCATGTCTGTTCCGTTTCTACAGTAATCTGTGTCAACACATTGTTAAAACAGAAACGTTTTTTATATTCTAGTAGTAGATGACAAAATGTAGGCATAAACTATATAATGTATGAAGCCTGAAATCCAAATAGCAAAGAAACATTTTCACAAGAATAACACAATTGTGCTTCTATTCAAAAGTATAACTGCAGAAAAAAAAAAGCCGCCTTAACATGCGACATTGACAGCAGTGTATTGTAACTGTCTCTGTGGTTCAATAGAATCTCTTCCCGCTTGGGAATCAAAAGGTCACGAGTTCAATTCTGCGCCACTCCGTTTTGAGAAGTAAACTGCTCTTAGTCTTACTGTTTTAGAATAAAAGCATACATTTGATTTCAGTCTGTAACAGCCGGTGCAATTTATGATCCTTGTAAAGGTTAGCTTTTTTTTTTTTAATTCACTTTTCATTCTCTCAGTCGTGTTCAGAATCAATCCATACAACCCCATCTGACACGGCTGTTTTCACTAAAGACGCGCTATAGCTCTGCAGTGTACTACGATGCATACTAACGCCACCCCCCCGACCCACCAACCGGGTTCTGACACACAAACTCTTGCGAAGCTGCCTTCTTCGTATCTCACCGCCACTTGCTTTTCTTTTTATTCAGTTTTATTGAGTGTTCCTGCCAGTCCCCGCGTGTTGCTGTATGCTGTTTCTTTTGTACTCCAGGACATGCAGAGGAAAGAATGGTAAAGAGGAGTAACTTCGGCGCTATATGCAATAATCAGACACTCTCCATCTGCCCGTGTCGTTCAAACACAGGAACATATGTTGGTGTTAAAGTATAACAAAAGTGCACTTTTATTCAAGTGCACTTTTTCCATCGCCTTTTCCTGTAAGAAGCAATGTACACACTTCTCTCTATGCTGTGGTTTCTATTACACACCTGAAAGAAAGAGACAATATATGTGAAAATTTCCAGCATACAGCAACATGTGGGGACTGGCAGGAACACTCAATAAAACTGAAAACTCAAACGGGCATGCTCAAAAAATACACGTGTAATGCCACGAAAAGTGCACGCAGACACTTCATTTCGCAAACAAAACAAGTGCACTTTTATTCAAAACTACCTGTATAACCGAAGAAAAAAGAAAGCAAGTTACATTAGGCGATTGATACGACAGCTTTTCATGGTGCAATGCTAAGAAGTGCTGATTTTCATTCCGTGCTATATAAAATCATCACATTCAAATATTAACAGTTCCCACACACCCAAGGACCGTCCTTCCTACATTTACGACACGTGTACTTGTTGCCGTGTACACACCTCTCTGTGCTATGGTTTCTATTACACTGAATGAGCACCTGACACTGTACTTTCTTCCCTGGGGGAAGGTCCCGCATCAGAGAAATTCCAGTTCCTGCATAAATTCACACCCGATCTGACGCTGTTCGTTTTCAAATAATATTGCATTAGTGCGATTATATTTTCACATGTATTGTCTCTTTCTTTCAGGTGTGTAATAGAAACCACAGCATAGAGAGAAGTGTGTACATTGCTTCTTACAGGAAAAGGCGATGGAAAAAGTGCACTTGAATAAAAGTGCACTTTGTTATACTTTTACACCAATATATGTTCCTGTGTTTGAACGACACGGGCAGATGGGGAGTGTCTGATGATTGCATATAGCGCCGAAGTTACTGCTCTTTACCATTCTTTCCTCTGCATGTCCTGGAGTACAAAAGAAACAGCATACAGCAACATGCGGGGACTGGCAGGAGCACTCAATAAAACAGAATAAAAAGAAAAGCAAGTGGCGGTGAGATACGAAGAAGGCAGCTTCGCCAGCGTTTGTGTGTCAGAACCCGGTTGGTTGGGGCGTTAGTATGCATCGTGGTACACTGCAGAGCTATAGCGTGTCTTTACTGAAAACAGCCGTGCCAGATGGGGTTGTATGGATTGATTCTGAAAGCAACTGAGAGAATAAAAAGTGAATTAAAAAAAAAAAAAAGCTAACCTTTACAAGGATCATAAATTGCACCGGCTGTTACAGACTGAAATCAAA